>NC_060123.1:390406711-391077545 GCF_021461395.2 Schistocerca americana
TTTGAAATGAGCTAACAATGAAGTACAATGCGCCATTTGCTTTAAAAGATTAAAAACGACTCCTTGGTGCTGTTAGAAAAAGGTACGCTGTATGCGGGAAGCGGTTCTCATCCTCTGGAACTTTTTGATAAAAGCATCTAAAGAGGAGACTCACTTTCTCGAGTAGCATAACGCGCAACGCGTTGTCATGCGAGACGGGGAAGTGAGTCGGCCGAGATGGAAAACACACGATGGATTAACGAACATTGGTCAGGCACTCCGTACAGTCTGTGATTTTCATGGGCTTACCAAACTCGTTTAAGCAAATGATGGTATGCACCAGAAAAAAATGTACACCGACAGTTAAAATATGATAAAGCACACGACCAACTTTACACATTTTGCACGCAGATGATGCTCACGATTTCCATCCCATAAGTTAACTTTGGTTACAGCAAGGGCATTCGATTACGAAGTTAATAAGTTCACCTAATCGTGAAAACAGTGAACGTCTTGCGACGGCATACAGTAGGAAACAGAGACACGGAAGACGAAACTGGCCAGTTCATTAAATATATTTCAGTTTTCGAAAAAGCCTACAGTCGTAGCAGAATATTGTTGTTAACAAAACGTACGATTTTAAAAACGTGACACGCCTGTTTTTCTTACGATATTATTGACTACATTATTTTTAAATTTATACGACTTTTACTTTCTTAATCATTTGATTTCACTTTACCACAGCACAATTTACTCTACATTTTCCTCTTTTACTTTTTCTGTGTTTTTAATGTACATGCCTACACTGAAAGTTTCTGCATATCGAAACTTACAAGCCGCGTATTAGAATGTCAACTTTCAAATTCGCAAATTCTAAATCGCAAATATGATACAAAGATGTACTCTACCAGGTGATCGATTTCTCATGGAATCAGAGACTGACTGGTTGAGTAAAGGCACATCTGCTATGCCAATTACAGGCATGCGCACGCCGAATAGTTCCTTTGTGAGCCCTACTGAACGAGGAATGTGGCATTAGCATTCAACTGTTTTCTTTTTTCTTCGGTTTATGACTGTATTTCCGGCTTGCTGCTGTTTCTACGTGTTGACTGTGGACGACTCCTGAAATAACGCGTTTTGAAACTGATGTCTGATGATCATTCTTATGCAACCAGTTACGAAAAGTATGATTAGGTTACAGCTTACATTTTATAGCTGTGTCTAAAGTTTGTTTGTTGTGTTTTCAGATCTTTGTTGTGCCTTTACTTCTGTTCCAATCTTACTCCCGTTGTTGAGTGTGGTAGTTAGTTATCTACGCATGCGGTACATACAGCATCGGGTTCATCCATGCGAAAGACTTGTTGACTACATCACACTCTCATTTATTTAAATTTTTCAGACTTCTTGAACGTATCTACAGTGTTTCTTCATTCAGTTCTTTCTTAAGCGGCGGCCCTGTGTGCCATGCGGTCCACATATGGGCAGTTGTATTTTTTTCGTATCAATAATTATGGATCGAATTGTAATAATCATACATTTAACTGAAGCTTCTATGATTTATCTTCATTGTCATGTGACTTATGAAATTTACATTCGAAGATGCGACTACTTTAGTGCCTTTGTATACAATTTCCAATCTGCACTTTACTTCAGGCACCAACTGTAGTACGACATCTGCCTTCAACAGTAACGTTAGTTAATATGAAGCAAAACTGCAGTCAGCATAAGCTTTTTTCACAGCTGCAATCAGCAGAAACCTTTTACTGCTAATCGCATGCTTGATGGCTTGGAAGGTTAAGTGATGGTGTGGAGACTCGAGAGCCGCTTGCTGCTTATGAGATTGCAGAAAGATGGTAGGTTATCAGACAGAGCACGCATGCACGTAGCATATGATTTACCTAAGAGAGGGACGGTTTATACGTTTTCTAGTCAAATTATTAAGTTTCGAGAAATACCTTAAAATGAAGAGAGAATAGGAACGAAATTTTCAAAAAAGATCTGTGCTATTATGTCGGAAGACAAACAGAAGTATTAGTCAAAGATTTGTTCGTCTGGGTTGGTAGAGGATAAATATAATACGGAAATCATGCTTTTCAAAGTTGGTGACAATGTCAATTGCTGTTTTGTTTACATTATGAAAAACATCAATTGCGGTGCTGAAGCTGCTTACTTCGAACTTTATTTGTAAGTACCAGTCTCAATTGCGTTGTTTTAAGTACATGGTAAACAAATTTGCAACCCAATTTCATTAACCAAAAACTCAGTTTTAAAGCGTACTTTAATCTCACTTTTTTCCGTTACTGAAAATATAGGTCTGTATTTTCAGAAGTTGTGCGGTGAATAGAAATAGTGAACGTCAGTGTTTTTTCAGAAGAAGACCAAGAATTTAACGGAAATGAAGAATCAGTTGGCACTGTTCTGAAGCTGAGATAATGTTGTTGTTTGGTTCATTTGGGGGAAGGGTTCAAAGAGCGAGGTTATCGGTTCGATCAGATTACGGCAGGATGGGGAAAGAAGTCGGGCGTGCTCTTTCAAGCGATTTAGGGAAATCACAGAGTACCTAACTCACCGTGGCTAGACGCGGGTTTGAACTATCGTCCTCCAGAATGCGAGTCCAATGTGCTAACCACTGCGCCACCACGCACGGTGATTATTTTGTGATTAAGGTATATCTAAAAAGTAAGTAGTAGTTTAGATAGTTTGCAGGTAAACTTTGTTACTTAGAAAGTAAAGGTAATGTTGATGGTTTTTGAAAAAACACCAAGTTTTTTAACAGATGAGGTTATTATTTATTGAAGCAAAAGTTGTTAGAAAGTTCTTCGTTACTTCTGGAGTTACGTCTTGTAGATTGAAAGACTTCATTTTAAAACAGCATGTCAATGACTTAATGTACACTCCTGGAAATTGAAATAAGAACACCGTGAATTCATTGTCCCAGGAAGGGGAAACTTTATTGACACATTCCTGGGGTCAGATACATCACATGATCACACTGACAGAACCACAGGCACATAGACACAGGCAACAGAGCATGCACAATGTCGGCACTAGTACAGTGTATATCCACCTTTCGCATCAATGCAGGCTGCTATTCTCAGATGGAGACGATCGTAGAGATGTTGGATGTAGTCCTGTGGAACGGCTTGCCATGCCATTTCCACCTGGCGCCTCAGTTGGACCAGCGTTCGTGCTGGACGTGCAGACCGCGTGAGACGACGCTTCATCCAGTCCCAAACATGCTCAATGGGGGGCAGATCCGGAGATCTTGCTGGCCAGGGTAGTTGACTTACACCTTCTAGAGCACGTTGGGTGGCACGGGATACATGCGGACGTGCATTGTCCTGTTGGAACAGCAAGTTCCCTTGCCGGTCTAGGAATGGTAGAACGATGGGTTCGATGACGGTTTGGATGTACCGTGCACTATTCAGTGTCCCCTCGACGATCACCAGTGGTGTACGGCCAGTGTAGGAGATCGCTCCCCACACCATGATGCCGGGTGTCGGCCCTGTGTGCCTCGGTCGTATGCAGTCCTGATTGTGGCGCTCACCTGCACGGCGCCAAACACGCATACGACCATCATTGGCACCAAGGCAGAAGCGACTCTCATCGCTGAAGACGACACGTCTCCATTCGTCCCTCCATTCACGCCTGTCGCGACACCACTGGAGGCGGGCTGCACGATGTTGGGGCGTGAGCGGAAGACGGCCTAACGGTGTGCGGGACCGTAGCCCAGCTTCGTGGAGACGGTTGCGAATGGTCCTCGCCGATACCCCAGGAGCAACAGTGTCCCTAATTTGCTGGGAAGTGGCGGTGCGGTCCCCTACGGCACTGCGTAGGATCCTACGGTCTTGGCGTGCATCCGTGCGTCGCTGCGGTCCGGTCTCAGGTCGACGGGCACGTGCACCTTCCGCCGACCACTGGCGACAACATCGATGTACTGTGGAGACCTCACGCCCCACGTGTTGAGCAATTCGGCGGTACGTCCACCCGGCCTCCCGCATGCCCACTGTACGCCCTCGCTCAAAGTCCGTCAACTGCACATACGGTTCACGTCCACGCTGTCGCGGCATGCTACCAGTGTTAAAGACTGCGATGGAGCTCCGTATGCCACGGCAAACTGGCTGACACTGACGGCGGCGGTGCACAAATGCTGCGCAGCTAGCGCCATTCGACGGCCAACACCGCGGTTCCTGGTGTGTCCGCTGTGCCGTGCGTGTGATCATTGCTTGTACAGCCCTCTCGCAGTGTCCGGAGCAAGTATGGTGGGTCTGACACACCGGTGTCAATGTGTTCTTTTTTCCATTTACAGGAGTGTATTAACAAACTAAATTCGTCAGTTCAATATTATAATGAAATAGAGGTATAATAATTTTTGTTTGGAAACCTGAAAATAGAACCAGAATTCACGCAATATTTTTAGTTCTTGAACTGAACAAACTTTTTTTGAACCAGGTAAATTTTGTTTCATATTCTTCTAGAACCAACACCGGTTTTGACAATGTCCATATTCATCACAAACGCCAATAAATAGAAACAATAAAAAGATCAACACTGCTACTTTTATTTAAAGATCTCTTTGGGATGCGTAGAAACACCAAGTTTTTATTTTTATGTGTTATAAAAGCACGAGGTAAGTTCCAAATCTAAGTTTAAAGTTACGCAGAAGACTTTTAATCCAATGTACACTGCCGGAAAAAAATTAGTACGCTCTTTTAGAGGTCTCCAGTTCATTCAACATTTGTTGTTGCAACAGTGCATATGGAGTACATGAAAGGATTAAATTTGCAGATCAATATCACAAGCTGTTCTGAGGTACCGCGTATGCCGAAACATCCCTGTCAGTAGGTGGCGTGGCCTCCACAGGCCGCAATGCAGGCGCTGACTCTGGCATTCAGTCGATCATACAGTTGCGGAATATTGTCCTGGGATACTCTATGCCACGCCGCTCAACCTGTCCACGTAGTAATGTAAGAGTTGAGAGACGCACGAGTCACTTCTCGTCCCACCATACCCCACACATTTCGATTGGAGACAAGTCCGGAGATCGTGCTGGCCAGGGAAGTTGCTGCACGTCTTGCAGAGCACGTTGAGTTTCACGGACAGTGTGTGGGCGAGCACTACCATGTTGGAACATCAGGTTCTTTTCCAAGAACAGCAAAAGAATGGGTCTAATAATATTCTGCACGTGTCGAGTGCTGGTTAGCTTCCCCTCTAGAAACAGCAAATGTGAACGAGAGGTGTAGCTTATCGCACCCCATATCGTAAGTCCTCTACGGGACAGCATGCACCAGGTCTACATCGTACGCCTAAACGACCATCACCTGCGTGCAGGCAGAATTTCCTTTCATCGCTGAAGGCCACGGCACGCCATTCCATCTTCCAAGTGATCCTGTGACGGCACTAGTCGAGCCGTGCACTTCGGTGCTGTGGCTTGGGTGGAAGCCAGGCTAAAGCTTACCGCGCCCATAGTCCCACTGCTAATGAAGCTGAACGGTTCGTGTTGACACCTCTGGGCTCATAATCCTCTTATCTGTGCTGAGGTAACTGTACAACCTTCCACTGCTGTCCTTACAGTACGAGGATCCTGGCGGGTGCCTATGCTTCGTGGGCGTCCAGAATTTAGATTACATGTGTGAGAATGTCCACGTGACCACTGATACCAACAGCGTTGCCCATCTGACGCAGGACGTCAAATTGTGTGGTTATTCTGCAAATTGACCATCCCACTGTTCGGAAGGCCACAATTTGACCCCTTTCAAACTTGCTCAGTTGGCAGTAGGAACAGCGAGTGCGTCTCCGTGGGCTACTTGCTTCATACGTTTACACCACACCGAGCCTTCTGGCTGTGGGCATTCTCCATTAAAGAGCAGAAACAGATGACACTCTGGTAGGTATGCCACTGCACTACCTGTTGGCGGACGACGTAGAAACCAATATCAGTTCATCTACTATCTCGCAAGTGTCATATGACGTCATCAGATCAAAATCCAGATGTACTATTTCTTTTCCCGGCAGTGTAGTTTCGATTTTCATATTTCTAATGGCGGGCTGTGCCTCAAGGTGTTAAAGTAGTCGGTCCCTGCAAGGAGGCGAAAGAAAGAGTTCTGTGCAGAGCCGTGAGCGATGGCCTCGAGATTTAGTTGCGGTTCTGTCAACTGGATGTGGTGGAGATGTCGATGTCTTGTTCCAGCCAGAAGGTCAGTGAACCCAGTCGAGATGCTGAAAGTTCTTTTGTAGCTGACGGTTGGGCACTGATGGTCTTATGGTGGATACCTGTGCACTATGTGGTAACGAGCAGTGTTTTGGGAGTGTGATAGCCACAAATTTTGCGCTGAAGTCCAATGTTGTTCTGTACAGAGTTATGATTATTTATTGATGACACACAGGACTGCGAGTGTGTGCGCTGTGAGTCTGAGCAGTTCAGTCTGTTAACTACAAGCGTTGGCCGTAATTAATTGTATTACATTTTACTTTTATATTTCTGTTTGAATCACAGCTTGATTGTGCCTCAGTTGTTCACACGATTCCGCTGAGAATTAATCTTTTCCTGTGTGAATAATCAATCGTTTATGTTATTGTATATTGGGCACAGCCCAAAACAATTTGTAAGTTTTTTTGTGGGGAGCATGGGGTCAAGTAAGTAGGCTGTTTAGGTTTTTATGTTGGTAACGCCACGTAGCGCTCTGTATGTAAATCACTGACTGTGCTGTGTGCAGTCTGTGGTTGGTTGGACTAATTGTTGGAATATTCGCTTGTGTAGTGTTGGGCAGTTGGACGTGAACAGCACATAATGTTGTACAGTTGGAGGTGAGCCGCCAGCGGTGGTGCATGTGGAGAGAGAGATGCCAGATTTTTGAGCGGACGATCTGGACGTGTGTCCGTCAAAAAAAGGAAAATTGTTTAATTGGATGTCACAAAATGATATATATAATGACTTTTGAACACTATTAGGTTAAATACTCGTACATTGTTTGTTCTCCATCAAAATCTTTCATTTGCTAACTATGCCTATCAGTAGTTAGTGCCTTCAGCAGTTAGAATCTTTTATTTAGCTGGCAGTAGTGGCGCTCGCTGTATTGCAGTAGTTCGAATAACGAAGATTTTTGTGAGGTGAGTGATCCTGAAAGATATAGGTTACTGTTAGTCAGGGTCATTATTTGGTAGGGATTATTGAAAGTCAGACTGCGTTGCGCTAAAAGTTTAGTGATGATCAGAATAAGTAAAGAGAGAACTGTCTGAGTACGTTCAGTTTTACTCAGCTGTCTTTGTATCAAATAACGTAAGAGGTTTACCAGCACAGTCATTTTTAGATTTTTCTAAGGGGACGTTTCAATTATCAAGATATAAGCGTAGGTAGTTTGGCGGAGAGCTTGTTGTGGTACGTATCTTTTGGCGGTAGTAGTAGTCGACCAATGCGTAGTTGTATGTTATTATCCTAGTTAAGTCTGAGTTGTTCTTCCATCTTCTTTTTTACTGCTCAAGTTGTCTCGCGTATTATTAGTGGTTATGGCGGAGGGCCAAGCACTGTAAATTATTAATATTGCTGCCTAGTTATGTATATCAGGGAAAGGGTTGAATTTTATTCTTTCATTCAAGAGAAAGTATCTTTTTATTGACTGTGTGGTGCCATATTTGAAAAGCTTTTCAGGCTATAGAAATATTTCGTTTGATGCAGCAGCATTTCCGTTTGCTTGATATTAAGTAAAATAATTGTGAAATTGAGCTCCAAATCTGCAAAAGCCCCATTCTGGGCCTCACACCACCTAAATCCTACGCTAGGCTTTCCATTGCGGTAAGTAAGCACTACTTCCTCTTTAACATGTTTATGAAATATGGTCAGATGGCTTTATAAATCATTCCTGGGTCAAAAATTTATGTAGAAAGGAATACATATTCATGGCATTTTTCTGAAGACGTAATTTCGTGTACTCAGGTCATTACGCGAGAAGAATAGGTAGCTTGCAAACTCATACGTTGTTATGTAAATTATTTAAATATTCAGTATACTGTTATGTTGAAAGTTTGGTAGCACATGTAATGTAAGAAAAATGATTTAGAAAGAAAGCGTTTCAATACAAAAGCCGGAACCGGTCGTGATGCGAAATAAAGTACTTACACGTAATTGGTGTTGTTATTCTTCCAGTCAATAAACACCAGCAGCATTCTCTAAACATGGAGAAATTACACGGTCCAGTCACTACAATGTGACCACCTATCAAAAGCTGAATAACCACTTCTTGCAGAACGCACGTACAGGAAGAGAGCCAATGAGGTTCTGGAAGCTACCGACGGGGGTATGGAGGTATTCCGACTACAGTTCCATGCCCACATGCACTAGTTTTCTTGGTTAAGGATCCAAGGCGCGAACAGCTCGTTCGAGGAGCTCCCACGGATTCTACTGCCAACAGTGTGACACGTTGCGTTGTCCTGCTGATAGATGCCATTCTGCCGAGTAAAACCCAAATTGCATGTAGAGGTGGAAATGGTTGACAAGTATAGATGCATAACTGTGTTGATTCATTGTGCCTTCCAGGATCACGAGATCACTCAGGGTATACCACGAAAACATTCCAAAGACCATAACGCTCCGACCTCCGTCTGGATACTTTCGACGATAGTTGCAGGGCTGTACACGCCAACGGCCATCTGTTCGATGGGGCATAATATCTGATTAATCTGAGAAGGCGAGCTGCTGCCACTCATTGGACGTCCAGATGCGGTTTTGACGCATAAAGCCAGGCTTCTATGGCGATGAACAGCCGTCATCATGGGTGTGTGAAACAGGCTCTTGCTGCGGAGGCCCAAACGCAGCAACATTCGCCGGACGGTCGTTGAGGAGACGCTGTTGGTAGCCTGTTGGTTCATCTGGGCAGTCAGTTACTCCACAACTACAAGTCCTTTCGCCCGAACACATCTTAGCAGCCATTGTTCACTCCTGTCATCTATGGCTCGTAGTACACCACAGTTGCCTCGAAGCCGGTTTTGGGTGACGCCGTTTTGCCATACACGGCGTTCTTTAACCACGGTGGCCCAAAAAAGTTTACAGACTTAGCTGTCTCTTAAATGGTTCCTCTCTTGGGACGAAAGCCAATGATCATGCCCTTTTGGACGTCGGCTAAGTTGCTCCGTTCTCGTATTACCACAACGAGTGCACTGTTCTCTGCATCCCCCTGACAGGTTTTATATACCCTGCACTGCTAATACTGCCACCTGACCTGTGTGAGTGGTTATTGCACGTTGACGTCGAACTTAGTCGGTGGTCCCATGAATGTCACTGGACAGTGTAGTAATCAGTGTATAGATTGCAGTTTTCAACAGACAAATTAGCGCAGTAATTGTGGCCAAAAGTGGTACTTTGTTCACCTTTCGTTATTAGGCTGCGGGATGTTCCTGCAAGTACCTCTTGAGAGAAGGTTCTTGTATTTTTACGACGCTAGTGCGAAGGATAGTGGCAGAGGAAGCTGAGAAATTCGATGCACGGCATCTGCTTGACAGGTTCGTGCAAGAAAGAGAAGAAAAGAAGGAACTGTGGAGTGGGCGCAGCGTCGTAACGAGGGATGCGAGAGGACGGCTATCTGCTACCGGAAGAACTTGATGGCGCGGACGTGCGGCTGTAAAAAGAAGCAGCGCGGGCTCCGGCGGCAGCCACTTTTCAGTTCCCTCCTCACGAGGAGCCCGTCTGCTGTTCGCGCCCGCACCTGCGCCGTCACGTTCGCTCCCGTCCTCCGGCTGACGGATAAGGGCTGCGCCCCGGCACCTCGCCTCAAAAGAATATTCCGCGCCCTTGTCGGCGTTGTGCGCCGGGTCGGCCTGTAATTTTCCTGTTGGTGTGTATAAGCCTCGTAAATATATTACGGAGAATTACACGTTCAAAATTCTACTAAGGATCTGGAAATACGAAGGAAAGGCAGTTTACACAGCTCAGCTTCACGAGATTTGGTTTAGCATCAGCACAGCAGCGTCTAATTATGGAACTGACGACTATTTTTCATTCCTTTTGCACCGATAGCATTTAATAAAACTCTGAGCAGGTAATTTTCTGATTTACTAAATCCATTTAGCTCACCTGCATTGAATACCCGGTTTTTCTACTCCTGTTGATCTCTCCCATATACAGGGTATAACGGGATAAATGCAGATATTTCAACTTATGACTGAGGATGGTGTACAACTGCATTACATTAGTATTTACATCGTTTTCAAACTAATAATTACAGCTATTACAAGTAGTATGGTTTTAAATTGGTCAGAGCCTCTCAGAACCTCTCTGTGCATGTGACAAATGCAAACCATTAATCCCTATGTTCCTTGGGCAGGCAGGTCAGTTGTTGAAGCGTATACACATGGACGCTAAACGGTTAGTCTATGCTGAAAGGCGTATCCTGTCAAAGCCGTTATGACTGTGGCGAAAACATCAGTTTGTAAAGTACCTAACACGTTTGCAGGAAGACTGTTAGATGCATAGAAGAAACAACCACCACACTGATATTTATACATATTGAAGTACCACATATACGCTGATCAGCCACAACATTATGACCACAGCTGGTATCTTCGTGGCATGGAGGTAATGAGGCCTTGGTAGGTCGCTGGAGGGAGCTGACACCACATTTGCGTACACAAGTCACCTAATTCGCATAAATTCCAGGGAGGGAGGCCACGAGCTCTGAGGCCGTATTCACTCATATCCCAGAAGTGATCGTTCAGGCTCAGATCTGGTAAGTTGGGGGAAACAGCAGTTCCTACGGAACTCGTTGCTCTGTTCCTCGAACCACTCCATCACACTGCTGGCCTTGTGTCATGGCGTATTATCTTGTTGAAAAATGCTATTTCCATTGGGGAACATGAAGGAATGTACGTGCGCTGCAGCCAGGGTACGATAATCCTCGGCGTCACGGTGCCTTGCATGAACTCCCTGGACTCATAGATGCACACGAAAATTTTCCTCAGAGCATAATGGAGCCGCCGCCGGCAGCTTGTTTCCATCCTTCACTACAGGTGACAAGGAGCTGTTCTCCTCAAAGAGGACGGATACGCACCCTCCCAAAGGCATGATGAAGAACGTATCGGGATTCATCAGACCATGTAACCCTCTGTCACTGCGCCAGTGTCCAGTGCCAATAGTTACGTGCCCATTTCAGTCGTAGTTGTCGATGTTATGGTGTTAATTGGCACTTGCATGGGTCGTTGGATGTAGAGGCCCATCGTCAGAAGTGTTATCTGAACTGTTTTTCAGACACACTTGCACTCTGCCCAGCATTAAAGTCAGATGTTAGTTCCTCAAGGTTCGCTACCTATCTTGCTTTACCTATCTACCCAGCCTATGACGTCCAGCAATCTGTAATGAAGGGTGGCCCCATAACGTGTGAGCGTAGTTTCACCTCGGTTCCGCCAAGACACCACAGACTCCTCGAACACCGACAAATCGTGCAGTTTCCGAAATGTTCGTGCTGAGCCTTCAGGCAATCACAATCTGCCCTCGGTCAAATTCAGGTACACCGCGCACCTTCCCAATTCTACACATGGACAGCACACTCACTGATACCACGTGCACCGTGCGCGTGTTTGACTAGCAGTTTATATCGATAGTGGGTCGGTGGTCATAATGTTCTGACAGATCAGTGTAAAAAAAAGAATCTGCACTTATACCCATTACATCCTGTGTACACGTGAGAGGTGACTTGGGCTCAGTCATAGATACTGCAGGTGGCACATTACAGCCAGTGGGCAGGATACCGAAAAAATGTATTTATTCTACACTAAATTGTTTCCAGAAAGATTTTCATTTTGTAATGAGGCATGTACTGATTGGAAAGTTCCTGGAAGATTAGTACTAAGTTCCGGCCCAGGACTCGACACAGGAACAAGGACCCCACCCTTCATGCCTTTACTTCCACCAGTACCTGTGTTCCTAACTTCCAAACTTCAATGAAGTTCTCCTGCACTCCTAGATGAAAGGACATTATAGAGAAATGGCTTAGCCATAGCCAGACTTCATGGTTGGTTACTCAGTTGGTAGAGCAGTTTCGCATGAAAGCCAAATCTCTCATTTTTTGTCCCAGTATTCACTCACAGTTCAGCATATTGCTTTAATCTGTCCACTCTACAATGGAGATTGGATATTAAACGTACACAAAGAAAGACAGACGAGTGGTAACAAGTTTGTTTCACACAGGGATAAGAGACGCAGAAATGCTAAGAGACCTGAACTAAGTGACACTAGAAGAAACACCAAGTACCTCGAGAAAGCTGACTTGTGAAAATATAAAGGACCAGTATTAAGCGAGGAACTGAGAAGACGAGGTCAGAGTATACAGTACGCAAAGAAGATATTAGGCGGTTATTCTTCCCGCTCTCCATACTCGGAATGGAACTGGAAGATGCCCAAATATTTGATAGAATAGTGCCTTGCACTTCACAGTGGTCTTCGTATGTGGAAGTAGGGGAGATATTTCGCAGGATATGTAAACAATTACAATAACTAGTAAACATACAACACTTGAGCCCTTTGGTAAAATTAGTTTCACTTGAAGCTATCTAAATCTTCTTATGCTAATTTCGTAGTGTGACATGTTATCTGAAAACAAAAACTGCATTTTCACATGGAACTGTTGTGACATACACTTAAAATAACCAGCTCTGCTTGTTTATTGTATAATCACAATATACACACACATCTAGTCCTAACTACACACACACACACACACACACACACACACACACACACACACACAGAGAGAGAGAGAGAGAGAGAGAGAGAGAGAGAGAGAGAGAGGGAGGGAGGGAGGGAGAGAGAAAGAGACAGACGTTTAGAATCATAGCTCATTGGTGCCACCGTTGTTTGAAGGCCTCTCCTATACACTTCCCTACACTACGTGTTTTCGCTACACACATCCACGTTACCGAGCGAGGTGGCGCAGTGGTTAGCATACTGGACTCGCATTCGGGAGGACGACGGTTCAATCCCGTCTCCGGCCATCATGATTTAGGTTTTCCGTGATTTCCCTAAATCGTTTCAGGCAAATCCCGGTATGGTTCCTTTGAAAGGGCACGGCCGATTTCCTTCCCAATCCTACCCTAACCCGAGCTTGCGCTCCATCTATAATGACCTCGTTGTCGACGGGACGTTAAACACTAACCACCACCACCACACACATCCACGTTCTTGTGGCATATTTTCTGATGTCATATGCCTGCGTTCCATAAGATCCTCGTCTGGGTCTTTTCTTATCTGTCTAAAGCAAAGCATTTACTGTATATGGTCCATCTATCATGCACTCGCTTACTACGTGGCCCAATCACCACCATTTCGGTTTCATAGAGTTTATAATTACATCTTTCATTCGAGTCTGGTACCTCACCCCCCTGTTTGTTTCTTCGTCCCTTCCAGGAATGCCGGCCGAAGTGGCCGCGCGGTTCTGGCGCTGCAGTCTGGAACCGCGAGACCGCTACGGTCGCAGGTTCGAATCCTGCCTCGGGCATGGATGTGTGTGATGTCCTTAGGTTAGTTAGGTTTAACTAGTTCTAAGTTCTAGGGGCCTAATGACCTCAGCAGTTGAGTCCCATAGTGCTCAGAGCCATTTTTGAGCCTTTCAGGAATTTCCAAGATGGATACCTTCGTTGCTTGCTGACCAACCCACAAATTTTGAATAGTTTTCATACTAAAAGTCTCTTAACTGAAAACTGCTGATGCTTGCTAACTCTAAACTTAATTCTTACATATTTACTAGTACATGTAAATTGAAAATTTGTATAATTAATGTCACATCATGTAGAGAGTCGTATACCTTCATACAGACTGCCTACTAAAAAAAAAGTGAAGCCCCAAAGGGGGTGAGGTGGAAAAGAAATGAAACTTCGTACGTTGAAATGGTGTGTAATGACGATATTCAAACACTTTTGGGAATAGATGTAGGGTATCTTCTTGGCCTGGGAGATACCTCAGCATCACTCAGATAGATCATAGAGACAAGTTTGGTGTGTGGACGAGCATTGTCCTGTTCACGATACTACCGTCTGAGACGTACCACATGAGGACGCAGGATGTCCGTGACGTCAGAGCTCCCTCTGTCACTACCCGCATATCCAATTGCTGCTCAGACAATGTCGCCAGGTGTGACACCACTGTGCCTCTCCAAAAAATTGCAAGAATGGGACTTCTAGAGCCGTTGTCTCCGTACTCTCTCACGATAGTCGTTTGAGGTAGTGTATAACTGCAGTTGATCACTGAACACAATGCGACGCCGATGGTTAGCAGCCAACGCTTCCCAGTCACGGCAGCACTCCAAATACAGTCGTTTGTGTTGTAATATTAAAGACAACCTACACATCGGATAGTCATTATTCAGTTCGGCCGCTGCTAGTCTCTGCTCAATGCTGTGGGACGACAGAGAAGGTTGCAGAGAGTTCATTACTTGTTCTCAGATATAAGGCGCAGATGCTGAAGTGTCCAAACGTAGGATGGACAAAGAATAGCAGAAGTGGAAGAGTGAACCCAGGCTGAGCACATCGTTTTTCCTTAAGAAATTTCAGATTTATTTCAAAATATGGCAACAGTCAGAATGATACTTAAAACAACAATCTTCTCTTGCATCTAATAATAATAATGGATAGGAAGTTTCTCTTACATAAGCAATCTTTAAGACAAGAGAAATATCAGTATCAACAACAAGCTTCACTTACGCAAGCAAATTTAGAACGGAGAAACAATAATTAAAATAACTACTGTTATCACAATAAGTAGGCCGAAGCCACGCTTAACCCCGCAGGGGCCACTCTAAAAACTCAATAGACAATAAGTTAAAGTAAGTCAAAATTTTAAGCGGCCGTAAGGCTATTAAATAAAACCGACGCAAGTACAACAATGGAATCACGGTACGGTTCCTAAATTAATTACACAACAATCAAAAACAAGAATCAGTCTTCCGAGAAAGAGGAAAAATTTATAAAATTGAATGAGTTACAAGAAGTGTGCAACCAAGCTAGGCCAAGCTATCAAAAGTAGCAAATTACAGATGTAATATAAACGTTCAAAAACTCAACTACAGTAAATGTTCGCAAACTCAAGCATAGAAAATAGATTGTTATGTTCGTGACGTTAGATCACAAGACAGGGCAAGTTCGAAAAGGCGGTTGCCTAAAACCACCCATCAAATATAATATCCGGTAAACTTAACTTGCTTATCAGGTGCAGCTGGACTCAAAACTCCAGCGAGGGCTAACGGCCACCGGAGACGCCGTCCGGGTACATACACAGGCCGAAATCCAGAAGTACATACACGTGGGAAAGTGCCGCGTCAATCACAATGTCACGGCTCAGAAGCCAAGGTTGTCGACAAATAGCATACACATTACGACACTAAAACCAAGAGCTCCGACAATAAGGTCTAAGCCATCTAAAACGAATTTAAAAGAACTTTGGGTTAAAACATGAAAACCTGATTCAACATTGCTCGAAATGTACGACAGATGAGGAACGACTTAAAGCTAAGGAACAAGAAATGGAAACGCCAGTGCACATTAAGTAACGCTGGTAGAACTCGAGCAGAACAGCTCAAAGACAAATTTAAAACTTCAGTAAGTAGGCCGTCTAACAAGGAGAGGACGCCTACTCGTCATCGCTGAATTCGTCCAAATTCATGATACATTTAGGGCGTGGTGAGACATGAAGGTGCCCCAAGTGGGAACTTCAGATGGCACTTCGGACACTGGCGATCCGGATAAACATGCCTACATTGCTGTGCTGTTTCTGCATCATTTCTTTTACTTTCAACGTATAAAAATAGTATATCCAACTTCTCCTCATTGATGTACGTCTCTGCATGCAGTGAATGTTGAAAAAGAAATGAGGGGACTGCTGTGCAGACAAGTAAAGAGAGACAATCTGACAGCTTAGAATGAGAGCTCTGCTTGGCGGTGTTTGCAAAGCTAATGCCAATTCCGGCCACCGTGCTCTCAAATTGTGGGATATTTCTCGAATGTTGTGCGACCGGTTTCAACGTCAAATTAACAAACTCTGTATACTGTAATTGTTTTCTCAAGCGGTATCGAATGCAGTTACGAGAACTGTAGTTGCTTCAATACCTCCGTTGACACCAGCGCTGAAAACATTAACTGAACAAAAAAAATTCGTGCCCCTTGACGCTCTGCGATTTTCCCGCGTTTCTATATGTGTAACAGTTCACGAAATAAAAGGGCTGTTACATCTTACATGACTCACAATACACGCACACATGTGTGTGTGTGTGTGTGTGTGTGTGTGTGTGAAAGAGAGAGAGAGAGAGAGAGAGAGAGAGAGAGAGAGAGAGTGCGTGTGTGTAGTGGAACCACATAACTGCATCGTTATACATTATGCTACAGACATATTTGTCTGTATATATGCACCCCCCCACCCCCCCCCCCACCACCCCATGAACCATGGACTTTTCCGTTGGTGGGGAGGCTTGCGTGCCTCAGCGATACAGATAGCCGTACCGTAGGTGCAACCACAACAGAGGGGTATCTGTTGAGAGGCCACACAAACGTGTGGTTCCTGAAGAGGGGCAGCAGCCTTTTCAGTAGTTGCAAGGGCAACAGTCTGGATGATTGACTGATCTGGCCTTGTAACACTAACCAAAACGACCTTGCTGTGCTGGTACAGAGAACAGCTGAAAGCAAGGGGAAACTACGGCCGTAATTTTTCCCGAGGGCATGTAGCTTTACTGTATGGTTAAATGATGATGGCGTCCTCTTGGGTAAAATATTCCGGAGGTAAAATAGTCCCCCATTCGGGTCTCCGGGCGGGGACTACTCAAGAGGATGTCGTTATCAGGAGAAAGAAAACTGGCGTTCTATGGATCGGAGAGTGGAATGTCAGATCCCTTAATCGGGCAGGTAGGTTAGAAAATTTAAAAAGGGAAATGGATGGGTTAAAGTTAGATATAGTGGTAGTTAGTGAAGTTCGGTGGAAGGAGGAACAAGACTTCTGGTCAGGTGACTACAGGGTTATAAATACAAAATCAAATAGGGGTAATGCAGGAGTAGGTTTAATAATGAATAGGAAAATAAGAACTCGGGTAAGCTACTACAAACAGCATAGTGAACGCATTATTGTGGCCAAGATAGATACGAAGCCCACGCCTACTACAGTAGTACAAGTTTATATGCCAACTAGCTGTGCAGATGATGAACAAATTGAAGAAATGTATGATGAAATAAAAGAAATTATTCAGATAGTAAAGGGAGAGAAGGAAACGTACTACGTGAATATGGATTGGGGGTAAGAACCGAAAGAGGAAGCCGCCTGGTAGAATTTTGCGCAGAGCGCAACTTAATCATAGCTAACACTTGGTTCAAGAGTCATGAAAGAAGGTTGTATACATGGAAGGAGCCTGGAGATACTGACAGGTTTCAGATAGAATATATAATGGTAAGACAGAGATTTAGGAATCAGGTTTTAAATTGTAAGACATATCCAGGGGCAGATGTGGACTCTGACCACAATCTATTGGTTATGAACTGTAGATTAAAACAGAAGAAACTGCAAAAAGGTGGGAATTTAAGGAGATGGGACCTAGATAAACTGACTAAAACAGAGGTTGTACAGAGTTTCAGGGAGAGCATAAGGGAACAATTGACAGGAATGGGGGAAAGAAATACAGTAGAAGAAGAATAGGTAGCTTTAAGGGATGAAGTAGTGAAGGCAGCAGAGGATCAAGTAGGTAAAGAGACCAGGGCTAGTAGAAATCCTTGGGTGACAGAAGAAATACTGAATTTAATAGATGAAAAGAGAAAATATAAAAATGCAGTAAAAGAGGCAGGCAAAAAGGAACACAAACGTCTCAAAAATGAGATCGACAGGTAGTGGAAAATGGCTAAGCAGGGATGGCTAGAGGACAAATGTAAGGATGTAGAGGGTTATCTCACTAGGGGTAAGATAGATACAGCCTACAGGAAAATTAAAGAGACCTTCAGAGAAAAGAGAACCACTTGTATGAATATCAAAAGCTCAGATGGAAACCCATTTCTAGGCAAAGAAGGGAAAGCAGAAAGGTGGAAGGAGTATATAGAGGGTCTATACAAGGGCGATGTACTTGAGGACAATATTATGGAAATGGAAGAGGATGTAGATGAAGATGAAATGGGAGATATAATACTGCGTGAAGAGTTTGACAGAGCGCTGAAAGAGCTGAATCGAAACAAGGCCCCGGGAGTGGACAACATTCCATTAGAACTACTGACAGCCTTGGGGAGCCACTCCTGACGAAACTCTACCATCTGGTGAGCAAGATGTATAAGACAGGCGAAATACCCTCAGACTTCAAGAAGAATATAATAATTCCAATCCCAAAGAAAGCAGGTGTTGACAGATGTGAAAATTACCGAACTATCAGTTTAATAAGTCACAGCTACAAAATACTAACACGGATTCTTCACAGACGAATGGAAAAACTAGTAGAAGCCGACCTCGGGGAAGATCAATTTGGATTCCGTAGAAATGTTGGAACACGTGAGGCAATACTGACCCTACGACTTATCTTAGAAGAGAGATTAAGGAAAGGGAAACCTATGTTTCTAGCATTTGCAGACTTAGAGAAAGCTTTTGACAATGTTGACTGGAATACGCTCTTTCAAATTCTGAAGGTGGCAGGGGTAAAATACAGGGAGCGAAAGGCTATTTACAATTTGTACAGAAATCAGATGGCAGTTATAAGAGTCGAGGGACATGAAAGGGAAGCAGTGGTTGGGAAGGGAGTGAGACAGGGTTGTAGCCTATTCCCGATGTTATCAATCAATGGAGAAGAAATTAAAACTTTAAGGTTCGCCGATGACATTGTAATTCTGTCACAGACAGCAAAAGACTTGGAAGAGCAGTTGAATGGAATGGATAGTGTCTTGAAAGGAGGGTATAAGATGAACATCAACAAAAGCAAAACGAGGATAATGGAATGTAGTCGAATTAAGTCGGGTGATGCTGAGGGAATTAGATTAGGAAATGAGACACTTAAGGTAGTAAAGGACTTTTGCTATTTGGGGAGCAAAATAACTGATGATGGTCGAAGTAGAGAGGATATAAAGTGTAGACTGGCAATGGCAATGAAAGCGTTTCTGAAGAAGAGAAATTTGTTAACATCGAGTATAGATTTAAGTGTCAGGAAGTCGTTTCTGAAAGTATTTGTATGGAGTGTAGCCATGTATGGAAGTGAAACATGGACGATAGATAGTTTGGACAAGAAGAGAATACAAGCTTTTGAAATGTGGTGCTACAGAAGAATGCTGAAGATTAGATGGGTAGATCACATAACTAATGAGTAAGTATTGAATAGGATTGGGGAGAAAAGGAGTTTGTGGCACAACTTGACTAGAAGAAGGGATCGGTTGGTAGGACACGTGTTGAGGCTTCAAGGGATCACCAATTTAGTGTTGGAGGGTAGCGTGGAGGGTAAAAATCGTAGAGGGAGACCAATAGATGAATACACTAAGCAGGTTCAGAAGGATGTAGGTTGCAGTAGGTACTGGGAGATGAAGAAGTTTGCACAGGATAGAGTAGTATTGAGAGCTGCATCAAACCAGTCTCAGGACTGAAGACCACAACAACAACAACAACAACATATTTGCAAGCACATCTGACCACTAACAACCAGAGAGGGAGAGATAAAACGTTTATCTATTAATTGGCTACAGAATTCGGACGCCCAGCGACTCAGTGGTAGTGTCAAACGCAATACTACTACACCTGATGCAGTCAGCAAAAGTATTAGGAATGGAAATACTCATTCTCAGACCTTTTAGGGGTTAGCCAATGAACTGACTGCAAGGGTTGATGTAAGAGGAATTAAAATGAAAAGAGAGTTTATATAGGTTGTTTCGAAGTCCATTTAGTATTTAATAACATGTTAATAAAACACAATGTCGTCAAATCGCACAAGGCTGCTGTTAAGGCATTTGGAAAGAGGGTACTCACTGAGATAAACCTTTAGGCATGTTCCCAAATCTGTTGAATGACTCTCAAATTTAAAAGCCACTGCAGAGGAGTACATAATTGTCGATTTCATAAAACATCAAAGGAACAGTAAAACAGATATACCAGACAAAATAGCACTGGGAAATCATGTATGCTGGTTACACAGTCTATAAGTTTAACCAGTGATGCAATTCAAATCGATGATAGAAAATTTGTAAAACCGCCCAGTTTACTAAATATAATATTCTTAAAAGAAAGATACAGAAACTTATGGAAAAATGTAACGTGTGGCAGAAGAATGTAAGAAAGACAATGAAGTAGGAAAAATAAGCCCCAACAGTTCGAAATACAAAAATATTATTAGACTGGCATCTGAGTATGAACTTGGCAGTGGCATTTTCGACATTCAAAATAAGAAAATTAACAACCAATCTCCAATATACATCCATGAAAAAAAAATGAAATACTTCAACAATTAAGACCGCTCACGGAATATGCTGCATTTTGGGAATATAACTCACTTGAATGAAATCATGTAGATAATTTCTGAACTTTGAGGTAGATATATTACGGAGACAACAGTTCAAGAACTCAATAAACTAGCATATGAAATCTTTTGCATATGCTCATTATAATTTGAGGTTGGAACGATTTATTGGAAGTGGATCTTCTAGTATGAAACATTGTTCACTGGAGAAGAAAGGTTTAACATATTTCTTAATGATCAAAATTTGCCTGTAGCTTACACGTGAAAACAAAGATGGGGAAGGCAGTTACATAGGTGGCGATCAATTTTTCTTCCTGGTGGTAAAGGCAAGTTTTATGGAATGTTTGAACTGGATGATAATAGCACGAATGATATCCTCCCACAAATCACTGTCTAGTAAAACTGAACCGTACATCAAATAATATAAATTGAACCAGTAGACGTTCATGATAACGAGCTTCTAAATGCTGTATAAAGTCATATTAAAATTGTAGACACATACAAACATAAGTTTAATGTTGGGGATTTAGTACATACCTGTCTTTCAAGATATAAGACGGCATTCGTAGAATTATACTTGCCAAACTGATCAAAAGAGATATTTACAGCATCTTAAAGGATGACAGTGGTAGTGGAATGGGTGTCTACTACACTGATAAATTTGGTGAATTATTACCACCAAAAGAATTACGCCACTACCTTACGAACAACCATAAATTCTCCAATTTTCAAAGCTGCCAAACAGACGCCTATGTCTCCTATTCATCCTGAGAGCTACGAAGACGGAAATGTAAAAACAGTATTTACACACATCAGTTCATCAGTTGAGCTTTTGAAGCGATCCAATAAACTCTGACTTTAAAAAGTCGATTGTCAGTATTAAACGCGAATTACTTTCCACTAAATCCATCAAACAAAGGGGACTGAAGGACTCTATTGACTGATTTCGAAAGATGCAACAGTACTCCTACTATCACAGATTCAAACTGTGTACTACGTCCAGGAAGTGGTAAGGCTGTGCAAATACCCACAGTGTATAAGACATTGATAATTAAAATATTTATTTAAAATAGGTAGTACCATGTTTCGAGTTATGTGAAAGCTTCAGTGCTCTTGAAACGGAAATAAGAACAACCAAGGAAATATTAGTCTTTACACAGGAAAAATCAGTTTGATTGCTACAAGGTTTCTCAAAGGATCAAATTCTGCAGAATTATCAGAATCAGTTTTATGACTCAGCTCATTTAATGACTTACAACCAGATAATACAATTCACATCAAATGCAATATTGTCACGAATTCATGTCTCAAAGACAAACTGATTGACGCAGTCTATGGATTCTTCACTAGAGTCGGCCCAGAATGTAACACTGTAGAGGAGCTAAGCAATCCCGTCTATCTCCCAATGACCGATCAAACATTAGATCATCTCAAATATTGTGGACCAGAATGGCCATCTCATCGATTTTTGCTGTTATACGACTACATTTGAAGCAGGGTAGATGTACTGTGTAAAACCAGCTCACAAACCCTTATAACATGTCACTTGACAATGAAAACACGGCGTATCAACACAAGAGAACAGTCAGTTCCTGAAATAATTGGGCTTGAAACAAAAGAACAACGTCGTCACTCAACATAACCACCCTAGTCCAATATGATGAATGAATAATTCATGAAGAACACTTCTTGCACAAACCTTCTACTTCGGTGATATTCAACATCAGTGAAATTGTCCAAAAAATTATCCAGCATCAAGTTTCTTTGACTATTTCAAGCAACAGTTTCCTATATCTGGGAGGGAAATATGTGAAAAGGGATGGAAGTACTAGAACAACACCCTATCTTCACTCATTCACCCTCCTGTTTAAGGGAATAGAATACGACCTGAATGGGGTTGAAACTGACCACTCTCAGAACGTAGATCTCACATCAACCTTAAAACAATTTATTTCAGCTTGAAAATTGGACTTGAAAGGTGTAGGAAATTCAGGATGGTTGCTGGAGAAACTGGCATCAGGAGACGAAAACGAACGATTTATTGCGTGCATGCCTCTCAAGAGGTTGATACGTTATTTTGAAAACATGAAGCACATTTAGTGGACAGATGGTAATGCATATATCCAAGGAGGAGCTACGAATCTATTAATTTCTTTTCATTTTAAACTCAGGATCAACTTCTTAGCGCAACATATGTGACATGGCAACTATACAGGCTGTGCAATATCCCTGAGTCCACCATCTTGAATTCTGATAGTGCAGGGATGGAAAAATCCCAGAAAATCTGGAAACCATGTATACTACACCAGTATTCTCATGTCCAGTGCCTTGGATTCTATGCTTCATATAAGTGACCTACGTGAATTTCTCACCTATAGGATGATTGTCCAATTTGGATTTACGACCATTTTACACTTGGGCAACTGGGCTCTGAGCTATGATATCAGACAGATGGGATAAACCCTGAATTACAATTGGGTTGTTTTTAATCTTCCAACAATTTCTGAATTCCTCTCCATTTTATATATAGGGGAATTGAGATGTTATGTCAGAGGGTAGGAGGGAAGGGAAAGGGGGAATCCTGGCAGCGTTACATGGTGACATCTTCGGAAATCTGGCAGCAATGCAGATTGCACCAGACCTGGTATGGCTACAGTACTAAGTCTCATAACTTTTATTTCTTATTTTACACTAATGCACTCACCAGTAACAATAAACAACATTAGTAAATATGACTATCGAGATTCGTTGAAGGCTTCAGTCTTAATGATGGTCATTTCACTACATCTAATATGTAGATGTAAGGAAAAATATTCGACAAATAGACAAAACATGTCCAGTGCTTCGGAATTCGTTTTTGTATAACATGAACTGTCAATGTGTATACACGAAATACGTGAATACCTCTAGTTCCTTTCGAGACATAGAGAAATGCGACACAGCGCAACTGGCACTTGCATTGAGCAGTTCAGTGGGCTGGCGGTTTCCGCGGAGGCGAACACCATTGCCGTTAACACGATTCCTGCCAAAACACGCCACCCTGGAGAAATCGGCAGAGGAAATGGAGAGATGTTTGAGTTACGACTTCCCCAGACTAGATTCGCCTTTCTGTTCTGGAAGCGATAGGAAACTTATTTAATTTAAAGTCGGCCACAAATCACATGGCTTCCTGACAGACGGGCGGCACTGACGGCTATATATTAAGAAATTCTCTTCTGGGGAAGACAAAACGAGAACTTATGACGCTTGTTATGAAGCTCTGGTAGGCGAATTACCGGACAGGTTCGTTTCGATACGAGAGTTCCGTAAGATTTTATTTGGTATTTCCATAACAAAAATTATTGGTAGTGAAGACGTAATACTCAGCAGGAATAAAAGCACATATCGAATAATCATTGCTAAAAATAAAAAAATTACGTTATTTCACTTCCAGAAACCGCGAATCTTCCACAAAGTCTACATTCTCAATTCAAGACGAACGTCCCATAGTGTGAGAAACATAGTGCTCTCTGGAAACTTGTGACCACTATCGAGGGTGATACCCCTTTAACTACAGTCTATGTCTAGCTAAGTACATTCCGGATACATTGATTTGTCGCTTCGTATTCTAATCAAACAAGAACATAGCTGCAAACTGGCTAATTCATTGCAGGAGCTATCTCATTTAATTGCCAAAGAACTACCGTGTACATCAGTTACGGTTTTTAGAAGTTTCTTATAAATAATAAAGTGATCTTACACGATCTACTAGTTTTTTTCATTTTTAGAGAGAGCTTTGTTCCGAAAATGCGTACTGAATTGACGAACAACCGCTCCAGTTGCTAAAAAGTTTTTTATTTTGCTTCACGACCCCCTTCGGCTTTTATACATTGACACAGTTTTGTAATGACGCTGTAAAGGCGAACAGACGTTACAACAATACCATGAATATTTATAATGTACATAACAGGAATATAGGAGTTTTTACATAAAAAACTTTAAGTTAACTCACCTACAATGCAAGTGCAGAAAATCTGTGCGTCAAGAGGCAAAGCCACATGATTCACAAGGTAAAAGTCAGATATATTTGCCAACTAATGTGGCCGACAATACACGGTGTCTCGAGGAATTGTCAGTATTCAGAGACATGACAGGAAAGATCATTTGAGGCAAAAACTTTGTATGGACATATGCCCTATTTCGAATGCTTTCCGGTAGAACGCCTTTCAGGTTAATTATTATTTATTTTTGCTATTATTCAACACAGAGTCAGATTTACGAATGCGCAATAGTTAGTAAACATTACACCATGCGTTTTACAAAGTATCAATCGAAAAATAGTATTTTTAACATATTATCCACTAAGCAAAAATAGTATTTTTAACATATTATCCTCTAAGCATTATCGTAGACGTCACATTTTAGCTATTGTACAGTTCACAATAAATGTTAAAATATCCCACCACCAACTTCAATGTATTTATTTATTAATTATTTATTTATACGTACATAGACCATTTGGTACAATAGTATCGGACATGTGCATTTGAGAATTCTTGGGAGAACATATTGTGTTGCTTTTCTGAGTGCGTCTGCACATTTTCTGAAGAGGACAGCTGCATCAGAGCAGGTCATCTCGTGTATTTACCTTTCGATTGTTCACTTCAGTCTTCATTAAACCCCGTAAAGAGGACGAAAGCAGTCAGTAGTGACAAATCTCGATGACGAACTTGAAACTTTCAACACAAGGCAGACGCATGCAGAGGAACTAGACTCGAGTTTAAAGCAATAGTTGATCACGCACTGGAGAAATATGTACCTAGTAGAACAGTCCATAGTGGGAGGGAATCTCCGTGGTATACAGTGACTGTAGAGAAACTTTCAAGGAAACAGAGATAAGTGCATAACAGGGCTATAGACAGAGAGTTTCTGGATGAGATGTGTTTCACTGTCAAGAGAGCAATGAGTGATGCTATCAGTGACTACCGTAGCAAAATATTGTCAAGTGATCTCTCACAGAAACCAAAAAAATTCTGGTCGTACGTAAGAGCTGTCAGTGGCACCAAAGTTAGCGTCCAGACCGTAGCGAATGAGACAGGTAGTGAAATCGAGGATAGCAGAGTAGAAACCGAAATGTTCATTTTCAAATTTTCCTTTACAGAGGAAGATGCAGGAGAATCGCTTCAATTTAATCCTCCTGCCATTGAAAAGATGAAATAAGTATTAGTGTCAGTGGTGTTGAGAAACAACTGAAATCGTTAAAATTGAACAAGGTTTCAGTACCGATGGAATCCCTGTCAGGTTCTGTACTGAATTTTCTGCTGAGTTATACCCTTTCCTGACTACAATTTATCGCAGATAGCTTGAACAAAAAATTGTGACCAGTTCTTCGAAAAACGCACAGGCCACATCCGTTTACATGAAGGGTAGTAAAGGTGATCCATAAAACTACTGTCCAATGTCCTTGAGGTCGATTTGTTGTAGAATATTAGAACATATTCTGAGCTCTGACATAATGAGGTATCTTGAACAGAATGACCTCACGCCAACCAACATACATTCCGGAAACATCGTTCGTGTGAAACCCAATTCGCACTTTTCTCGCATGATACGTTGAAAACTTTGGATCAAGGCAGTCAGATAGATGCAGTGTTTCTTGATTTCGGAAAAGCATTTCACTCAATATCACACTTACAGTTATTGTCAAAAGCACGATCATGTGGGATGTCAAGCGACATTTGTAACTGGATTGAGGACTTTTTGTAGGGAGGACGCAGGGTGTTATCTTGGATGGATAGTCATCATGAGGTGCGGAAGTAACTTCGGTTGTGCCCCAAGAAAGTGTGTTGTGACCCTTACTGTTTATGTTGTATATTAGTGACCTTGCAGACAATATTAACACTAAAATAAGGTTTTTTGCAGATGATATAGTTATCTGTAATGAAGTACTATCTGAAAGAAACTGCATAAATATTCAGTGAGATCAAGATAAGATTTCAAAGTTGGGCAAAGACTGGCAACTTGCTTTAAATGTTCAGAAATGTAAAACTGTGCACTTCACAAAACTAAAAAACATAGTATCCTATGACTATTATACCAATGAGTTAACGTCGGAATCGGCCAATTCATTCAAATACTTGGGTGTAACACTTTGTAGGGATAAGAAATGGAATGGTTACCTAAGCTCAGTTATGGGTAAAGCAGGCGGCAGACTTCGATTTACTGGTAGAATTCTGGGGAAGTGCAATCAGGCTATAAAGGAGATTGCTTATAAATCACTCGTGCCACCGGTTCTAGAATATTACTGATGTGTGTCTGATCCGCGCCAAGAAGGACTAACAGATGGTATTATACAGAGAAGGAGAGTCAGAATGGTCACAGATTTGCTTGAGCTGCGAGCGAGTGTCGTAGGGCTCTTGAAAGAACTGTACTGGCAGATTCTTGTAGACAGGCGGAAACTATTCTGAAAAAGTGCACTAGCAAAGTGTCAACAGCCGACTTTAAATGATGACTCTAGGAGTATACTACAATCCCCTACGTATCGCTCATACGAGGGCAGTTCAATAAGTAATGCAACACATTTTTTTTCTGAAAGAGGGGTTGTTTTATTCAGCATTGAAATACTCCAGGTTATTCCCCAATCTTTTAGCTACACAACACTATTTTTCAGCGTAATCTCCATTCAATGCTACGGCCTTACGCCACCTTGAAATGAGGGCCTATATGCCTGCACGGTACCATTCCACTGATCGATGTCGGAGCCAACGTCGTACTGCATCAATAACTGCTTCATCATCCGCGTAGTGCCTCCCACGGATTGCGTCCTTCATTGGGCCAAACATATGGAAATCCGACGGTGCGAGATCGGGGCTGTAGGGTGCATGAGGAAGAACAGTCCACTGAAGTTTTGTGAGCTCCTCTCGGGTGCGAAGACTTGTGTGAGGTCTTGCGTTGTCATGAAGAAGGAGAAGTTTGTTCAGATTTTTGTGCCTACGAACACGCTGAAGTCGTTTCTTCAATTTCTGAAGAGTAGCACAATACACTACAGAGTTGATCGTTTGACCATGGGGAAGGACATCGAACAGAATAACCCCTTCAGCGTCCCAGAAGACTGTAACCATGACTTTACCGGCTGAGGGTATGGCTTTAAACTTTTTCTTGGTAGGGGAGTGGGTGTGGCGCCACTCCATTGATTGCCGTTTTGTTTCAGGTTCGAAGTGATGAACCCATGTTTCATCGCCTGTAACAATCTTTGACAAGAAATTGTCACCCTCAGCCACATGACGAGCAAGCAATTCCGCACAGATGGTTCTCCTTTGCTCTTTATGGTGTTCGGTTAGACAACGAGGGACCCAGCGGGAACAAACCTTTGAATATCCCAACTGGTGAACAATTGTGACAGCACTACCAACAGAGATGTCAAGTTGAGCACTGAGTTGTTTGCTGGTGATCCGTCGATCATCTCGAACGAGTGTGTTCGCACGCTCCGCCATTGCAGGACTCACAGCTGTGCACGGCCGGCCCACACGCGGGAGATCAGACAGTCTTGCTTGACCTTGCGGCGATGATGACACACGCTTTGCCCAACGACTCACCGTGCTTTTGTCCACTGCCAGATCACCGTAGACATTCTGCAAGCGCCTATGAATATCTGAGATGCCCTGGTTTTCCGCCAAAAGAAACTCGATCACTGCCCGTTGTTTGCAACGCACATCCGTTACAGACGCCATTTTAACAGCTCCGTACAGCGCTGCCACCTGTTGGAAGTCAATGAAACTATACGAGACGAAGCGGGAATGTTTCAAAATATTCCACAAGAAATTTCCGGTTTTTTCAAAAATTGGCCGAGAAAAAAAAAGTGTTGCATTACTTATTGAACTGCCCTCGTATGATGAGGATGAGATTAGAATAATTTTTACTGCGCGCTCAGAGACATTCAAACAATCATTCTTCCCGGGCTCTATACGTGAATGGAACGGGAAGAAACCCTAATAGCTGGTGCAATGACACTGTACCTCACGGTGGTTTTGCAGAGTGTTAATGTAGAAGTAGATGTAGAGTTTGGGTTAGAATACAACATCAGACAGATTGGGTGGGTAGGACACACAATGTGCGCGCCGCTACCCCCCCCCCCCCCCCTCCTCCAAAAAAAAAGTACTTTAAATGTCTTCTGTCTCGCGGAAACCATTTAGAACAAGACAAGCGTCCTTATGAAATTTTTTGCTTCAAATGAGTGCACGCGTCACGTTCCTGAACATTGAATATTCCTCCAGGTCCGCCAGTTTAGAAGGAGAAATGTGAGTGTCATGATTGTAAAAACCGTACATTTTGATAAACTAAAAGTATTGGTATACTTTAGGGTAAAAAAGAACTACATTTTGACATGTTAGGAATTCCAAATTGCACGCTTTACCACTGAAAAGCTAAAGGTGGTTGTTTAGATTTAATGAAATTTTAAAATAGTTGTAGTCGACACTGGGTCCAAGTCAGGCGTAAACTTAAGTTCTCTAGCATTAGCGAGAAAAGTTAGAACTCTAAGCACTATAGTGGGCTCTGGCGCTTCAAGGGCGCAGTGTAGGTTCTTCACGACATGCTTACTAACATCTGAACATGGTTAAGAAGGTACGGAGAGCATTTAAAGGAAGCTACCAATAACGACGCCAGGAAAATTCACTGCTCGTTTGTTTTTTTCATGGACCTTTTTAGGTGGGATTAAACTGCTGTTTCTTCATATACACTCCCGGAAATTGAAATAAGAACACCGTGAATTCATTGTCCCAGGAAGGGGAAACTTTATTGACACATTCCTGGGGTCAGATACATCACATGATCACACTGACAGAACCACAGGCACATAGACACAGGCAACAGAGCATGCACAATGTCGGCACTAGTACAGTGTATATCCACCTTTCGCAGCAATGCAGGCTGCTATTCTCCCATGGAGACGATCGTAGAGATGCTGGATGTAGTCCTATGGAACGGCCTGCCATGCCATTTCCACCTGGCGCCTCAGTTGGACCAGCGTTCGTGCTGGACGTGCAGACCGCGTGAGACGACGCTTCATCCAGTCCCAAACATGCTCAATGTGGGACAGATCCGGAGATCTTGCTGGCCAGGGTAGTTGACTTACACCTTCTAGAGCACGTTGGGTGGCACGGGATACATGCGGACGTGCATTGTCCTGTTGGAACAGCAAGTTCCCTTGCCGGTCTAGGAATGGTAGAACGATGGGTTCGATGACGGTTTGGATGTACCGTGCACTATTCAGTGTCCCCTCGACGATCACCAGTGGTGTACGGCCAGTGTAGGAGATCGCTCCCCACACCATGATGCCGGGTGTTGGCCCTGTGTGCCTCGGTCGTATGCAGTCCTGATTGTGGCGCTCACCTGCACGGCGCCAAACACGCATACGACCATCATTGGCACCAAGGCAGAAGCGACTCTCATCGCTGAAGACGACACGTCTCCATTCGTCCCTCCATTCACGCCTGTCGCGACGCCACTGGAGGCGGGCTGCACGATGTTGGGGCGTGAGCGGAAGACGGCCTAACGGTGTGCGGGCCCGTAGCCCAGCTTCATGGAGACGGTTGCGAATGGTCCTCGCCGATACCCCAGGAGCAACAGTGTCCCTAATTTGCTGGGAAGTGGCGGTGCGGTCCCCTACGGCACTGCGTAGGATCCTACGGTCTTGGCGAGCATCCGTGCGTCACTGCGGTCCGGTTCCAGGTCGACGGGCACGTGCACCTTCCGCCGACCACTGGCTACAACATCGATGTACTGTGGAGACCTCACGCCCCCACGTGTTGAGCAATTCGGCGGTACGTCCACCCGGCCTCCCGCATGCCCACTATACGCCCTCGCTCAAAGTCAGTCAACTGCACATACGGTTCACGTCCACGCTGTCGCGGCATGCTACCAGTGTTAAAGACTGACACTGACGGCGGCGGTGCACAAATGCTGCGCAGCTAGCGCCATTCGACGGCCAACACCGCGGTTCCTGGTGTGTCGGCTGTGCCGTGCGTGTGATCATTGCTTGTACAGCCCTCTCGCAGTGTCCGGAGCAAGTATGGTGGGTCTGACACACCGGTGTCAATGTGTTCTTTTTTCCATTTCCAGGAGTGTATGTCCATGAAGTATCACTTATTCACTGCACGTAGAATTACGAGGTTATTTTCGATAGTGTGCACTTGTATGAAATGGTTTGAGAAGGCAAATGCGCTTCGTATGTTTTTCCCTTTTAATTCTGTGCATTCTGTATATCGCGGTTTGAAATTCCGTCACGTGTCTCTTACGTAGCTTGCCTTTCAGTGAGAGAGATAGATTTTGTATGTGTGACTGTTTTGGTATAAGTATTGCATTATGTTAATGGTGTTTGTTGAAAGACGTAGTGTTGAGGGTTGCTCTTCACACTGATGAGGCTAAAAATTATGACTACCTGCTTAATAGCTTGTTTGTCCGTCTCTGGAACGAAATACATAACTGTTTCTGAGTATCAGGGATCAGACAGTTTGTTGGTAGGTTTGTGGAGGTACGTGACAGTAGATGTGTATATACAGATCATGTAATTCACATAAATAACCGGCAGATGATTTGCGTTCGCGGTGATGGCGATCGGTAGCGACCTTGGTGGGCTCCCTAAGTGATCCCACTGGAGCGCCCTTCTGGCTCCGAGACACTGGAAGAAAGATGACTTCGCCGTGGGAAAGACATCAAACATGAAGGGATTCAGGTGGTTTGCAGCTGTCAGCGTGTCTTCGGTTACTGCCGTAGGTCCGACATAGGCGCAAGAGAATGACTCCAATAGCATAACGCTGCTGCCACAAGCCCGCGTCCAAGGCGCGCTGCGCGTTGAGTCGCCGTTTACTTCTATGACGGCATTCGTGGACACGACCATAGACCAAGTGTAGCAAAAATGTAATTCTCCCGAATAACCGACACGTTTCCGTTGATAGACGGTTGAATCCCGATGGTCCCGTGCGCACTGCAATCGTAATTGACGATATTGTTGTCTCAACAGATGAACAGTACGAGTGGTCTGCTGCGGAGCTCCATGTTCAACAATGCACGATTAACAATGTGTGTCGAAACACTTGTGTATGCACCAGCATTGTGCTCTTTCGGCTGACAATGAGATGCCACAGATCACCGTCTATCCAACTTTACAGATCAGACAAGCCTCCGAACCCCACTTCTGTGAAGAGTCGTGGACGTACAACCGTTTAGCGCCTAGTGATAGTTTCACTGTTCATCTACCTCTCTCCGTAGATGCTCAAGACAGCAGCAAGTGGACTTCCGACCAGCTTCGCCGTTTTCGAAATACTCGTTCTCAGTATCTTTGTGATAATAATCTGCCCTTGGTCAAAGTCGCTTATCTCAGTGGATTTCCCCATTTGTAGCTCATTTCTTCTCTAGGGTGATCCCCAGTCAGTGTCTGTTCTGCTTACGTACGTCACATGTCCACAATACTCCCAAGCGTCATTCAACGTAGCGGTGAGCAGTGGTCATAACGTTTTGGCTCATCAGTGTATACGCGACGCGTATATGAAGGTTTTGAAAAGATTGCTGAGTTTATATGAGACATGGCCATAGAAAGGAATCTGTACAACCTGATTTTTATTTATTTCCTATTTTAGTGGTGACTGATTTCTTTTAATCTTCGCGAAATTATAAATTTAATAAACTGCCGTTCTGTGACAGCCGTTATTCTGTGCTTTCCTTTTCTATTTCATGAATATATATATATATATATATATATATATATATATATATATATATATATATATATATATATATATATATTTTGGCAGTTAGAGTCTGTTTATTGCGGATCGGAGAAATCATATTGAGCACGATGATATGAAGAAGCAGGAATAATAATGTCGGAAGATGTAAATTTGTGGTGAATTACAAAAACGTGTCTATGTTGATTCATGGCAATAACAATATCTAAAACAAGAAACTGAAATTGCACCGACGATGTTGAATTGCAAAACTAATATTATTGTGCAACTTGCTGAAGGAATTTTCAAATTAGTCGACATTTGTCAGCTACACAGTAAGACGATAGTGTCATCAAGATATCCTTTGTGGCTGAGGAGAGTGTTGCACCTGGAGGATAGTGTACCTAGGAACACATGGTGTCTCCTGCTCGTAGTTTCAGTCTAGTGACCGACTTTAGATACACCTAAAGGAAAGTTCACTGGAAACTACGAGAGCCGATTCCGCCATTTTCTTCTGTTTTGTTGTGAGATTGTTTCCTGCGCAGCGTTTGTGTTACTAGTGCCGCATACGTAAGTGCTGTAGAATACAGTAATAATGTACACACATAACAAACAGTCTGCATCACCTCGGTTCAAAGAGTTCCGTAACCTGTACAGAAAATGGCAATAGAGATCAAGTTAACATCATTTCCGCCGTTTTAATTGCTCATGAAAACCACACATTGCATGTTTTACGACCATACAGCAAGACAGTGAAGTGAAATGGAGCGAAGATAAGGATTTCGGTTAGATGAGTATAGGGTAGTATCAACAGCAGTTGAAAATGGTATAACGGGGGTAGAATTAGTAATGAATAGGTAGGTAGCGCAGAGAGTGTGTTACTGTGAACGGTTCAGTGACATAGCTGTTCTCATCAGAATATACAGAAAGTCAACACCGGCAACAATACTTCAGGTATACGTGCCGACATCACAAGCAGAAGATTAACAGTTAGAGAAAGTATATGAGGATAATGTACGGGTAATATATTACGTAAACGGAGATGAAATTCTAATAGTCATGGGGGGATTGGAAAGCGATTATAGGGGAAGGAGTAGAAGAAAGGATTATAGGAGAATATGGGCTTGGCACTAGTACTAAGAGAGGAGAAAGACTGAGTTCTGCTATAAATTTCACTACTAATAACGAATACTCTGTTCAAGAACCGCAAGTGGAGGAGGTATACTTCGAAGCACTAAGCAATGGAGAGATACGCTTGAAATTCTCTTAGGCTGTAGATACTGCGATAATGAATAGCTCAGTAGGCAGTTCAGTTGAAGAGAAACCGAAATCTCTAAAAAGTGCAATCAAAGAAGTTAGGAAGAAAAACATAGATACAAAGAAAGTAACTGCGAAGAAATTATGGGTAACAGAAGAAATACTTCAACTGATCGATGAGAGAAGGAACCACAGGGAAATTCAGAAACACAGCAATGTAAGTCCCTTAGGAATGAAATAAATGGAAAGTGCACGGAAGCTAAGGCGAAATTGCTGCGTGGAAAATGTGAAGAAATCGAAAAAGTAATGATTGACGGAAGGACTGACGCATCATAGAGAAAAATCAAAACAATCTTCTGTGAACTGTAAAGCAAGGATAGTAACATTAAGACTACAATGGGGAGTCCACTGTTAAATGCCGAGGAGAGAGGAGACAGATGGAATGAATACATTGACAGCCTCTGCGAACGGAAAGAATTGTCTAATGATGTGATAGAGGAAGAAACAGTAGTCGATATAGATGAGATAGTGGATCCAGTATTGGAATCAGAATTTAAAAGAGCTTTGGAGTACTTAAGATCGTATAAGGCAGAAAGGATAGACAACATTCCATCGGAATTTATAAAATCATTGGGAGAGTGGCAACAGAACAACTATTCACGTTAGTGTGTAGAACGTATGAGTCTGGTGATATTCCTTCTGGCTTTCGCAAAAGACATCATCCACACAACTCCGAAGACTGAAAGAGAAGACAAGTGTGAGCTCTTAAGCTCATGAAACGCAGTTGCTGACAAAAATAATATACAGAAGTATGGAAAAGAAAACTGAGGATGTGTTAGGTGCCGATTAGTTTGGTTTCAGGAAAGTTAAAGGACCAGAGAGGAGGTTCTGACGTTGCAATAGAAAATCGAAGGAACGCTAAAGAAAAACCAGTACATGTCCATAGGTTTTGTCAAATTGGAAAAAGCAACGACGATATCAAATGGTGCAAGATGTTCGAAATTCTGAGAAAAATAGGGAGAAACTACAGGGGAAAGACGGGTAATATACGGTATGTACAAGAACCAAGAGCAAACAATAAGAATGGAAGACCAAGAACGAAGTACTGTCATTAGTGAAAGTGAAGAATATCGTAGGATCTGCTGAATGAAATGAAGAGTCTAATCAACAGAGAGTATAGTTTGAGAGTAAATCGAAGAAAGACGAAAATCACGAGAAGTATAAGCAATTATATCACAGAGAAACTTAACATCAGGACTGGTGATCACGATTAAATTAAATATTTCTGTTACCCAGGCCCCAGAATAATTCATGACAGACGGAGCAAGGAAGATATAAAAAAGCAAACTAGTACTGGCAAAAAGGGCAATGCTCACCAAGAGAAGTCTGTTACTATCAAACATAGGCCTAAATTTGAGGAAAAGCTTTGTGATAATGTACATTTGGAGCAAAGCATTTTATGATAGTGAAACGTGGCCTCTACTGTGGAAAACTGGAATAGAAGAGTATTGGAGCATTTGAGACGCTACAGAAGAATGTTGAAAATTAGGTGGACTGATAAGGTGAGGAGCGAGGAAGTCCTCCGGAGACTCGGCGAGGAAAGAAATATATGGAAATCAGTGACAATAAGAAGTGGCAGGATGATAGGACATCTATGAAGACATCATAGAATAATTTCCATGGTACTAGAGGGAACAGGAGAGGGTAAAAACTGTAGAGGAAGACATATATTGGAATACACCCAGCAAATAATTGAGGACGTAGGTTGAAAAAAAGACTATAACTGTTACCTAGTTCCGTTATACAGATGTCGGGAGAATTTAACACACGTCCTGTCACTTTTAACTGCCGCCAGTCTTTGCATAACTGAAGAGCACACATGTTCAGTACGTTCTTGTTCTTGTTCTTCTTCTCCTTTTTCATGGTCTAGTCCAAAGGACTGTTCTAGGTATGCAACCACTTTTTCTTTGCCTTCCTACGGATCTTGCACCTAAGGTTCTAAATTTCAAGGCTTGTTTTAGGAGTCTTGAGTCTGGCATTCATTGTAGATATTATAGTTAGCTTTGTGGATTAGACCTGATATTCCCATTTATAGCATATCCCAAGCTCTGCTCTTATGTCTACATTTCCCAGTCTATCTAATCTTATACAGCCCTTAACTCCTCTTAGAAATTGCATTCTGCCGCTTGGGTTTTACTTTCTTCCAGTTTTAGTAGTTGTTCAAGCTTCACTTCCAAACAGCAATGTAATAGTAGTCATTACCCTATAAAACTTCTTTTTTGCATTTTTCTTCACTTTATTTCTTACTTTTATTTGACTGTTCCGCATAACATTTGATATTTCAGGAGTTTGTTTGAGGTAGTTCATTCTGGTAGCGTATAATATTTTCCAGGCAACTGAAGTGACTAACTTGTTCAATAGTTTTGTTTCATATTAGGATCGTAGTCGTCAGCGGTTGCGTCCTTAGGAAGCCATCACTGTTTTTTTGAAATGGATATTTTTGTATTATATTCGTTAGGAATTTGGCTCAGTCTATAGATGGATCTTCGTAGCGAAGTTTCGCTATGCTACACAGTTGCGAGGCCGCTGCGAAGAGCATATGGTACGTTATAATTCTCAAGCTCAGATCTATTTATTGATTCCATGTTTAAATCATATCGCCAACGTATATATTAAAAAGTGTAGTTGGTAAGCTATACCGTTCTCGAATCCCTTGGTTTATCAGAGTGTCTTCTTAGATTCCATGGTTAGTCTTTATTCTTATTTTTGTACCTCTGTATAGGCTTTCTGTCACTTTTGTTATTTGTTGAGAATATCTATTCTTGTGTAGTATTCTCCATCAGATTTCCCTGTGTATATGGTAGAATGTTTTTTTCTTAGTATATAAATGCGATGTTACTTTCGCTATGGAACTCTCTTTTCGTGTAATTTGTTTAAGTGTGAAAACATTGTCAGTACAGGATCTTACTTTTCTGAAACCAGGTTGTTCTTCAGATACTAGATTTTAGGCATTAACTTGTAGATGTTGATTTATTATCTTGGCGTACACCTTATACGCTATGTTCGCTAATGTTATATCACGATAATTATTGCATTTATTTCGTTTACAATTTTTTACAGGCCGGGACCTGTTGCTTTACGTTTTTTTGTTTTATTCGGGGTTTCGTTTAGTTATTGGATCGCTATGAGATCGCCGTCATATAGGTTACCCATTTCAGGGGTGTTCTCCTTTAATGCTTGATTTTCATTGCACCAGAGCTGTCTGTAATTTGCAATCCATTTATATTCTGGTATTCAGTTTAGATTTGTTGTCTCTTTCTCCGCCGTATTTTTATGTTTTTCTCATATTGTAATCTATACACTGTCTTACATGGATATTGTCTTCAATTTTGCTCAGGAAGTTAGTACACGATTCTTCATTTGTTTTCGTGACAGTAGTTTTCACTTTATTTCTTTTCTCTTTAAATTCTTGTTTCTCAGATCTTGTTATCACCTGTAAGTGTATCTGGTATGTTCGTTTCTTTTCCCCAACTGTATTCTTTTTTCATAGTGACTCATTTTCGGCCTGTTTAATACATATATTTATAATTTGCCTTTCGGTTTCTAAACTGTTAATTGTATCTGCCTCATTTGGGCAAAGATTTAGTCAGTTTTGGTTTTGATGTTTTATGCTCTCATCCTGTAGTAGATAGATATCTAGCAAGTACGAAGAACGAAGCTACGAACGCACTGAACTTGTTTGCATAGTTTACAGTTGGCCGTCACATTAATTATTTTTATTGAATGAAATTTTCCCTGAGACATTTAAGTCTCTAATTTGTCTACGATAACGCTGGAAGCTGAAGAAGTGAATTAAAATTTGTGCTAGTAAGCAAGAAGACACGGGTTCGAGGCCCGGCCGCAGCACAAATTTTAATTCACTTCTTCAGCTTCCAACGTTATCGCAGATAAATTAGAGGCTTAAATGTCTCAGGGAAAATTTAATTTAAGATCTATACGATCACATGTAGTACAGCACTTCCCCATTACGTCCAATGCTGTGGTGCTATTCCAATGTCGGAGAGCCCTGGTAATAGTGAGAACATAAGAGGAGATGTGGACTAGAGTTTGTGTTGAGGGGGGTATTTGACTTGGGTAGTTCGTGCAGCTCTGTTGACCACAATGCTGTGGTGGTGTAATGGTCATAATTCGAGTTTTGGCCGCAGCAAAAATTTTAATTCACTTCCTCAGCTTCCAACGTTGTAGTACATAAATTATTGGTCTCTGCCCCTCGTTCTCAAAGTGTATTAATGTATGAGTCTCTTCCTAAACAAAAGAATTAGTGATTTTCATTCCTTTACTTGAGGCAAAATGTGTAAGAGAATTTCCATTATGATTTATGAGTTGTTCGCCAGTAGAGCCCACTGTTAGAAGCATTGTGTTATTTCCTATTCTGTCATATAAATCACAGAAGATTAATAGATGATGAGTTTTGTTGCATTTGTCTGTTTCTGTTTGTAGGGTTTATTCTCGTTTTCCATATTCAGATGCGAACATCCTATTCAATGTTAGCTCCCCTCAAGCTGTTCTGTATCTCGATGTTATGGTTCAATTATTTGTGTAAATACTCATAAAATCTTCAATTTTGGATTTCCATTTATTTTCTACTGATATACCTACTCAGCTACTACCGCTGTTAGCAAGGAGAGAAGGAGCAGAATATGTAAAGAAACACCAATAACCAGGGAAGATGCTTTATAAATAAAAGCGAAGCGCGTCTGGCGTAAATCTTAGTAATTAAATTGCAGTCAGCTCAAGACGGATAACCTATAGTAACAGATTTTAACAGCTACTGCGGAAGATGGCCACTCAAACATACGTATTGTAAATAGAATGTTTCGTCTGCTATGTTTAACTGATAGACTGGTAGCTTTAAGAAATTTAAATATTGTCATAGATTAATAAAAATATCTTAATTATGAGTGGGAAGTACAGCGGCTTAGAAGCACGTATTAAGAAGATAAATAAATACGCAGAATACTTTCCCTGCTTTGCACATTTATTAAATTTGGTTGTGAAGTGCACTGCAGAATGGTGTAAAGAAACATCCTTTTCCTTAGATTTCGTTGAAAGCCTCTATAAATTTTTTTTGCTTCTGCCTTTCGACGGTATCTTCTTTTGAAAGCACTGAAATAAACTAGTTCAAAAATTCTGATCTGAACAGGCTGTCGGGTACTAGGTGGTCGGTCCGAGCAGATGCTAAAAAGGCAACTGGAGTGGTTTTACCACTACCAGGTAAGTTCTGAATGACGTATCTAATAAAATGGATCAAAAGGTAGAGTGTCGTACTCTGGCTAACGGTCTAGTTTAGAAGATTAATAAGTTGGAAACAGAAATAATGACTATCGCTTTGAATCAAATCCAGGAACGCATGCAAGCGGATAGTGCTTCGCTGCAGTTATCTGATCGAAACCATAATATGAAATGCGCCCTTTATAAATCGTTACATGACTACGTCCAAGCAATGCGGTCAACATTTTCAGATACTGAAGGAAAAGCCAAAGTTCTGACCAGCTGTGAGGAATATGAGCAATAGATTTGAAGATGACGCAACGCGAAGTACAAAATACGATTAATTAAGTGGCTGTACAACACTCGATGAAGTTGGAGAAAACCCAACACCTGGTCAACGGTTTGAAATTCAGGTGTTTATTGCCATTACTGACAATGTGCTGTCTGTGTTAGCTAAGCCTGCAAGGTTTTCATATGTTTTCTGCCACTGTAAATAATTACTTTCACTGTACTGGAACAGCGGTGAATAAAAGCGATGCACGAGTAGTAGATGAGATTATTGACTCAGTATTTAAGTTTGGTTCGCTTGTTCGTCCGTCAGTTGTGTAGCGCTGAGGCATTCTTATTTGATCACAGTAGCGAGCAGTTATCTGGATAACTTTATTGTAGAAATTAAAACTTGTTTGCAAACATATGTTGCTGGTTCTATCAATGGAGAAGATTTTTTTGGTGGAATTTTTCGACGTAACCAATGCATGCGCAAGAATGAAATGTTTGTTTGGCAGAACTATTAAATGAAGGAAATATTGGTCTTTTGGATAGCTAATAACATTCGTGATTAGTGTTAATTTGGTCTCTTTGTTTTCATTATGTCGCAAATAACGCAACTCGTTGGAATGTCTGTAAGTCTTGCATTGAGAGAATTTCGTAATTATTAGGTCCCTCTTAAGTTGTACGGTCTTTTTGACAATAATCAGAGTTTAATTTTTCACGAACGACTTTCTCTAGGTAAGACCTTCCTCTATCATTCAGTAAAGTTTTGTGCACATTGCACCTTATGCCACATAAAGCCACAGTTTTTTTCTGACAAGCAAAAAACAAATTTTGTAGTGAGTACATTATCTTTTCTTTAGCTGTTGCATCTGCTGATTTCTTTTTGCTTTCGAGAACATCAGTATACCATGAACAAAACAACGTACTAAGCGTGAGGTAAGTTACTTTTATTTTGGGGAAGATCTCACTTTCCATTCTTATGAGGAAACAGTTCGTAGTCAAAATTTTCGGTTGTTGTGATAAGTAAAAAGATAAATTTACAGTGAACAGTGTAGGCAACCTAAAACAGTTATTTTATTTTTGTGGACATTTCAAGTCAGACATTGGAGTTCATCTCACGTAGTTTTCATAATGTACTTCATTAGTGAGTTTCTGTTAAACAGTTTTCACTGAGTACACAATTACTTACTTTTGGCATTTAATTATGTCAGTTTTCATTATTTCAAATTCAGTGTTTAACTAAATTGAAAGTTTTGTTTCATGACACAGTTCACATACATAACACAGGACCGACCAACAGTCAGTATTGCTCAGCAGTTGAGAGCGTCGTCTAAAGCACACGTTATACGAGGGGAAAATTTTTGAAGAAAAAATATTCAGTATTTTCATTTACAGAGGAATTTTGATATAAAGCTTACAAACCCATGGAAGCATATCATCAAGTGACTAGTGTATTTGTAGTACTTCGGCAATTTATATCTTTAACAGCAGCCTAGGTGACGACCACATTCTGTGTGTTAAGCTGTTCAAAACAGATGTGGTTATAGCTGTTGACAGCGAAAAGCAGGAATACCTGCAATTGCAGTTTTATAAACATTTAATGGAAAACTCATTAGAAGCGTGTTTTTCAAAGGCAGGAATAATATTACGCATGTCCATGCCTTTATTGATCACAAATTCCGTGGAGAACTTTCTTTTTCAAGATTGAAGCGCATTGAATATCAGTTAAGGAACACCTCGGGACAAGAACGTCTAAACGTCCTCGCCATAATGAACGTAGAATATGGTTTTCTTAGAGACACTGATTTGACTAGTGTTAATCTCTAAACTTCCCAAATTAGATAGAAAAAAACTTTTTTTATAAAGTGCTGCTTTATTTTATATCCCAAACTTTCAGACCTAAAGCAAACCAAGGGCCTGTTCTTAGACTCTGCTACCGTCCCGCGCTGGTTTGATCCGGCACTGGCTTTATTCGCACGCCATGCCCAAGGATGCAAATGGCACATATATTTCACAATGGCAACTGCCTGTTTCTCCGCCGCGAGTCCAGAGAGGACGTAAAACACATCGACATTATCAGCAACCATTTGCATAAGATAAATTTAATTTCTTAACCGGTTTCAGGCATTTAGTGCCCCTCTTCAGAAGGTTGTACGGAAAATATACCACAAATAAATAGAAGTTACGGAAGAAAATTAAAATTTAGGACGAATAGTTTAAAAACTCTTGGGGCTGGAACCTGTGACTGGACTCAGTGGAGAAACAATGCACAATAATTAGTTAATATAAAGCGACTGAAAGTGACTATGGAGGGAAAGAAGAATCCGCACAATTATACTATAGTGAAACAAGTAGTACTGGAATATATGCAGGTCGCAACTACGTTTCGCGAAAGAATTGTAACTAGCAGCGTTCATACCAATGGCATGGTATTGTAAGGTTTAGAACACATCGCTGAACAGGTGTAGAGATGTCAATCGTCTGGTAGCAGGAAATATGGCCGCGCAAACAGCGCGCAAGATGTACCAAGGGACGAGAAGCAATAACTGGAATAAATGGAGAAACAATTTCTAGTGAATAGCTAAAATGAAGAGTCAAAAATAACTGTAGGAGAAAGGAAACTCGGGCATCGTTGTATGCTTTTGCTACGGTGGAATAACTAGTTCAGAAATGCACACGAAGTCCTAAATATGCTTTTCGAAGTAAATGTAATTAGCGATATTCACAAAAGTTGTATGAAATAAGTACAATAGCTTTGGCTACCTGACCGTGCCCCCCCATGAACCATGGACCTTGCCGTTCGTGGGGAGGCTTGCGTGCCTCAACAATACAGATAGCCGTACCGTAGGTGCAGCCACAACGGAGGGGTATCTGTTGAGAGGTCAGACAAAAGTGTGGTTCCTGAAGAGGGACAGCAGCCTTTTCAGTAGTTGCTAGGGCAACAGTCTGGATGATTGACTGATCTGGCCTTGTAACACTAACCAAAACGGCCTTGCTGTTCTGGTACTGCGAACGGCTGAAAGCAAGGGGAAACTACAGCCGTAATTGTTCCCGAGGGCATGCAGCTTTACTATATGATTAAATGATGATGGCGTCCTCTTGGGTAAAATATTCCGGCGGTAAAATAGACCCCATCGGATCTCCGGGCGGGGGCTACTCAAGAGGACGTTGTTATCAGGAGAAAGAAAACTGGCGTTCTACGGATCGAAGCGTGGAATGTCAGATCCCTTAATCGGGCAGGTAGGTTAGAAAGTTTAAAAAGGAAATGGATAGGCTAAAGTTAGATATTGTCGGAATTAGTGAAGTTCGGTGGCAGGTGGAACAAGACTTTTGGTAAGGTGAATACAGGGTTATAAATACAAAATCAAATAGGGGTAATGCAGGAGTAGGTTTAATAATGAATAAATAAATAGGAATGCGGGTAAGCTACTACAAACATCACAGTGAATGCATTATTGTGGCCAAGATAGACACGAAGCCTACGCCTACTACATTAGTACAAGTTTATATGCCAACTAGCTCTGCATACGACGAAGAAATTGATGAAATGTATGATGAGATAAAAGAAATTATTCAGGTAGTGAAGGGAAACGAAAATTTAATAGTCATGGGTGACTGGAATTCAAGAGTAGGAAAAGGGAGAGAAGGAAATATAGTAGGGGAATATGGATTGGGGCTCAGAAATGAAAGAGGAAGCCCCCTCGTAGAATTTTGCGCAGAGCATAACTTAATCATAGCTAACACTTGTTTTAAGAATCATGAAAGAAGGTTGTGTACATGGAAGAACCCTGGAGATACTAAAAGGAATCAGATAGATTATATAATGGTAAGACAGAGATTTAAGAACCAGGTTTAAAATTGTAAGACATTTCCAGGGGCAGATGTGGATTCTGACCACAATCTATTGGTTATGACCTGTAGATTAAAACTGAAGAAACTGCTAAAAAAAATGGCTCTGAGCACTATGGGACTTAACATCTGTGGTCATCAGTCCCCTAGAACTTAGAACTACTTAAACCTAACTAACCTAAGGACATCACACACATCCATGCCCGAGGCAGGATTCGAACCTGCGGCCGTAGCAGTCGCGCGGCTCCGGACTGAGCGCCTAGAACCGCTAGACCACCGCGGCCGGCAAGAAACTGCTAAAAGGTGGGAATTTAAGGAGATGGGATCTGGATAAAATGAAAGAACCAGAGGTTGTACAGAGTTTCAGGGAGAGCATAAGGGAACAAATGAGAGGAATGAGGAAAAGAAATACAGTAGAAGAAGAATGGGTAGCTTTGAGGGATGAAATAGTGAAGGCACCAGAGGATCAAATAGGTAAAAAGACGAGGGCTAGTAGAAATCCTTGGGTAACAGAAGAAATATTGAATTTAATTGATGAAAGGAGAAAATATAAAAATACAGTAAATGAAGCAGGCAGAAAGGAATACAAACCTCTCTAAACGAGATCGACAGGAAGTGCAAAATGGCTAAGCAGGGATGGCTAGAGGACAAATGGAAGGATGTAGAGGCTTATCTCACTAGGGGTACGATAGATACCGCCTATAGGAAAATTAAAGAGACCTATGGAGAAAAGAGAACCACTTGTATCAATATCAAGAGCTCAGATGGGAACCCAGTTCTAAGCAAAGAAGGGAAAGCAGAAAGGTGGAAGGAGTATATAGAGGGTCTATAAAAGGGCGATGTACTTGAGGATAATATTATGGAAATGAAAGATGATGTACATGATACTGCGCGAAGAGTTTGACAGAGCACTGAAAGACCTAAGTCGAAACAAGGCCCTTGGACCGTGCGAGGTGGTGGTTAGCACACTGGACTCGCATTCGGGAGGACGACGGTTCAATCCCGCGTCCGGCAATCCTGATTTAGGTTTTCCGTGATTTCCCTAAATCGCTCCAGGCAAATGCCGGGATGGTTCCTTTGAAAGGGAACGGTCGGCTTCCTTCCCCGTCCTTCCCTAATCCAATGAGACCGATGACCTCGCAGTTTGGTCTCTCTCCCCAAACAACCCAACCCCTCAAGGCTCCTGGAGTAAACAACATTCCACTAGAACTACTGACAGCCTTGGGAGAACCAGTCCTGACAAAACTCTACCATCTGGTGACGAAGATGTATGAGGCAGGCGAAATACCCTCAGACTTCAAGAAGAATATAATAATTCCAATCCCAAAGAAAGCACGTGTTGACAAATGTGAAAATTACCGAAATATCAGTTTAATAAGTCACAGCTGCAAAATAATAACGCGAATTCTTTACAGACGAATGGAAAAACTGGTAGAAGCCGAACTCGGAGAAGATCAGTTTGGATTCCGTAGAAATGTTGGAAAACGTGAGGCAATCCTGACCCTACGACTTATCTTAGAAGAAAGATTAAGGAAAGGCAAACCTATGTTTCTAGCATTTGAACACTTAGCGAAAGCTTTTGACAATGTTGATTGGAATACTCTCTTTCAAATTCTGAAGGTGGCAGGGGTAAAATACAGGGAGCGAAAGGCTATTTACAATTTGTACAGAAAGCATATGGCAGTTATAAGAGTCGAGGGGTGTGAAAGGGAAGTAGTGGTTGGGAAGGGAGTGAGACAGGGTTGTAGCCTATTCCCGATGTTATTCAATCTGGATATCGAGCAAGCAGTAAAGGAAACAAAAGAAAAGTTCGGAGTAGGTATTAAAATCCATGGAGAAGAAATAAAAACTTTGAGGTTCGCCGATGGCATTGTAATTCTGTCAAAGACAGCAAAGGACTTGGAAGAGCAGTTGAACGGAATGGACAGTGTCTTGAAAGGAGGGTATAAGATGAACGTCAACAAAAGCAAAACGCGGATAATGGAATGTAGTCGAATTAAGTCGGGTGATGCTGAGGGAATTAGATTAGGAAGTGAGACACTTAAAGTAGTAAAGGAGTTTTGCTATTTGGGGAGCAAAATAACTGATGATGGTCGAAGTAGAGAGGATATAAAATGTAGACTGGCAATGGCAAGGAAACTGTTTCTGAAGAAGAAAAATTTGTTAACATCGAGTATAGATTTAAGTGTCAGGAAGGGATCGTTTGGTAGAACATTTTCTGAGACATCGAGGGATCACCAATTTAGTATTGGAGGGCAGTGTGGAGGGTAAAAATCGTAGAGGGAGACCAAGAGATGAATACACTAAGCAGATTCAGAAGGATGTAGGCTGCAGTAGGTACTGGGAGATGAAGAAGCTTGCACAGGATAGAGTAGCATGGAGAGCTGCATCAAACCAGTCTCAGGGCTGAAGACCACAACAACAACAACGTGACTGCGAATGACTACAAGTGCTTATTAACTGTAAACACAACTTGTAATTATAGAGTAGAGCAACTTTAAGAATAGAATGTCTATGGGTCATTGTTTATATATGGCTAACCACCAGCAGAAAAAATAAATCACCACATGTAGGTTATAGGTCCTTAAATATCTGAAGTAATAAATGAGTAACTACCTGGCAAAGTAAGTGGCTAACCTCTTACAACTGAAAATGTTTCACTACTTAGAACTGTAGATGCCCATCATCTGTAGATGATCAGCTTATTAAAACCTGTGTATAAAAGTTAAAAAACTGACTGTATGTAACAAACGTATATGTACGAAATGTACCAGCAGTAAATGGTTGACTATTTGTAGTTGTGAACAACTGTTTAAAAGTGACTTTATATAGCTATCTAACAGCAACTATATGCAACAGTGCATGACTAAGCTATAGTGTATAAAATACTTCAAAAATTTACTGGTTATAAATAGCATATTAGTGACGATTTGAGTGTAGCCACTTGCTGTAAATTATTGATACTTTCGTACTGATCGAAACCTGCTGACTGCAACTTGTTGAATATAACCGCAAACAAGTAGTTGTAATAGCGACTATAACTTGCCAAATGGCAATTTTCTACCCATGAAAACTGTTGGGTTCATAAACTTGACTGTCTACACCAGAGGAAACCTATTATATAGTATAAGCTCACTATACGCCACTGCAGTTTTAATAAGCCAATAATAAGAAAAAACGTGAGAGAAGGGAGGAGTTGGGGATGTTGGGGGTGCGAAGGGTGGGGTATTGGGGAGGGAACAGGGTAGATTAGTTTCAAATACAAAGAAAATGGGGAGGAAAGAGAGAAGCTAAACTACATATGCAAAACGCGATGAGCAGAACATTACATGTAACTTATGGAGTGTAGCATACTGATTATCAATAGGAACAAAACTGGCTTACAACAGCTAATTATTACAACTGATAAGGTGTAGCAATGTTATAATTAATTTCTACATGATTATACCAAGATTCTGCAAACTATCGAAACTAACATACTAATTGTAACTTATGGAGTGTGGCGTACTGATTGTAACTGTAATGGAGAGACTGTGGCCTTAATTGTGGCTTACTAAGTAATCACATTCTGTGTATGAAGATTGACAAATCCTACAATTAACTGTGTACCAGGAGCTGATAATAAAGCATTCCAATTATGTGAAAACATAGAAGGAAAAACACACAAAACAAATAGTTGAAACTGTGTGAGCAAAACATAACACATGGGGTTCAAAATGGCTCTGAGCACCATGAGACTTATCATCTGAGGTCATCAGTCCCCTAGAACTTAGAGCTAATTAAACCTAACTAACCTAAGGAAATCACACACATCCATGCCCGAGGCAGGATTCGAACCTGCGACCGTAGCAGTAGAGCTGTTCCAGACTGAAGCACCTAGACCCACTCGGCCACTCCGGCTGGCCTAACACGTGGGGCTGCGTGGGTTGGTGGAGGAGTGGTGAGGGTGTTGCGCGGGTGGTGGGTGGTGGGGGAAAGTAAATGTACAGATGTCATAAACTGTTGGGTAGCGGGGAGTAGGTGTTGGGATAAGCACTTTTAGTCATTCACGGTCAGCTAGGCAAAGGTATCGCACTTATTTCACACAACTAATGTGAATATCGCTAGTTATATTCACTTCAAAAAGCATATTTATGACTCTGTATGCATGTGTAAACTAGCTATTCCACTGTAACAGAAGAATATACGTTTTTCCTCTCCCACAGTTATTTATTACTCTTCGTTTCACCTGCTGTATGGGGACTGTTTCTCCATCTCTTGCTAGATCTCGTGCGCTGTTTGCGCACCTATGTTTCCTACTACAAGGCTACTGACATCTCTGCACCAGTTCAGCGATGTGCTCTGAAACTTACAGCACCACACATATGCTGTAAGCACCCCCAGGTATAATTCTTTCACAAAACGTACTTGCGACCTGCATATAATCCAGTACTAGTTGTTTCAGTGTAATATAACTGTGACCACACTTCTTCCTCTCTACAGTCACCTTCCAATTAATGACTGAGTATTGTCTGCCCACTTATTCTAGTCAAGGGTTCCAACCCCACGCTGTGCTTCGCATTTTGTTTTTACTTACAGGTTTTCTGCTAGCATGCTACTGGCCTCACCACGGGCGTTTGGAGTTTAGTTCCAAAATTTCCATCTGTAGTGCCACTTGTCTTTGGTATTAGCTTATTTCATTTATCATTAGGTCATTATGAATTACTTATTATACTGTTTATGTGCACTTAAATTTTTTTCAATCGTTATTACAACTACAGTTGTGTATGGTTTTGTTTTATTACTTTATCGTACTTTTACCCCTACCCTGAGACCAACCTCACGACATGCATGTCATTAACTGGTTAGCTCCAGTTCAAGTACACCATTTTAGTATAGGCACTATGAATTTCATGGAAATATTTACGACCTCATATTGTATTAATAGATTGATTTTTGTACTACATATTGCTCTAGTATTGTTTCAGGACCACTGAAATGTGCTGCACGCGTCTTATTGTTGACACTCGCCAATGATGCTATGGTTATAAGTATGTACCATTTCTTATCTTTACATTTTTAAAGTTTTGAAAACTGTTTGTCCTTAATTTTAATATTCTTATCGAACTTTTTCTTATTTGTGGTATATTTTCTGTACAGCCTACTGAAGAAGGGCACTAAGTACTTGAAACTGGTGAAGAAATTAAACTTATTTTATGCAACTGGTTGCTGAATATTTCAATATAATATACAACTAAGGCTGCTGACGATGGACGATAAATATATCTGTGGTACTGAGCCATGTGGCATGATCGTTGACCCAAAGAACGCTGACAAAATTATTCTTCGTTGCAGTGCTCGTTGTCGCGACCTAGTTGACCGTTTGGATAACAAAAGTAAGAGACAAACTGCGCTTCAGTCTTTCTAGTATCGCAACTAAGTACAGGAAAAAAACACCACAATTTTTATATATCACACCTCATTTTTACCCCCACACCAACGAGTAGTAGGGGTATCTTAATTCCCCAGTAATTTTATACAAATAATCCACATGTAATACCAAATTTGGCTGAAATTAATCCAAGATTTCTTGAATTATACTGTTATGTCAGCCTTCATCCTCCCCCTCCTGCTTACCCAGAGGGGTATCTTACTGTCACAACAAATATTTTCCAGACCACAAGTGACAAGTGTACCGCCGTTAGACGTGTATTTTTTTTTTTCGATTCTCCTAACAGAAAGGAGAAAAAAATGTTCAATCGAATACGTTTCACGTGCATTTATTCACGGAAGCTCAATACAAATTGTAGATATTCAAACATCCCCTCAAGGCTTCCAGTCTTTCTAACTAAATGTCTAAGAAGCCGACCTTGCCTAGGGTACTGGACGGCTTACAGGTGGCTGATAGTGAACGTTCCTTCAGATATTGTGGGCAGCTGCGAATACAGAATAAGCAGTCCCGGACCAAGGCAAAACAAAACCAAATCCATATTGCGTCTGTATTGTAGCAAGCGGCAAAGTGGTCAGCGTCTGTTCACCAATGTTGCGGCTGAAATTTATGTTCTGGGACTAATCCTTCCAATCCTAACGCTCTGAGTTTACTTAATGAGTCTACTCACCCCCCCCCCCCCACCCAACAGTGATTCCAGGTGCAATCATCGTTACCCCAGGGGGTCAATCTCCCGCCAGTATTACCGGCGCAACTGGTCTTGTGGATACTGGGGAGATCAGGTTAAAATGCAGTGTGAGTCAACAGCGGAAATAGGAGTCCTCTAGCCAACTTAAAACCAAAACAAATATATGTTTTGCAACACTTAACATACAAACACGTTTGCAGCCAAGTAAACTTCATAAATTGGGAGATACATAAAAAAAACAGAAGATTCCAATTGTGGCACTTCAAGATACACGAATGATGGACAATAACATCATGGATCTTGGCAATTATCGTCTTTTTAAAACTAAAACTGATAAAAGAACACTTAATAATGCATCACATATGGGAGTTGCTTTTACAGTCTCCAAAAATATTTTAAATTCGGTAATGGAGATTAAACCCATAAACAATAGACTAATGTCCGCCCCTGGTAGCCGAGTGGTCAGCACGACAGAATGTCAATCCTATGGGCTCGGGTGCGATTCCCGACTGGGTCGGAGATTTTCTCCGCTGAGGGACTGGGTGCTGTGTAGTCCTAATCATCATCATTTCATCCCCATCGACGCGCAAGTCGCCGAAGTGGCGTCAAATCGAAAGAGTTGCACCCAGAGAACGATCTACCCGACGGGAGACCCTAGTCACATTTTTATAGACTAATGACAATTTCTCTTAAATGCGAAAATAAAGCATAAACTTTAATTAATGCCCATATATCAGTCAATGAGGATGACTTTAGAAAACTTGAAGAAGGTAATGAAGCTTGGGAAATGTTAAAAAGCTTCATCTCGAAAATCCCTCAAACCGTATTAAAATTTTAATGGGTGATTTTAATGCTCAATCAGGTAAAGAGAAGAAATATTAGAAAGCGTTGGGTGAATTTCCTACGCATAAATGGACAAACCAAAATGGCCAAAGAATTTGTGAAACGTGCAAGAATTTTAACCTTAACAACACATTTTAAAAAGAACCCTTAGAAATAAAAAATACATTTATTGGAAAATTTCAAATAGATCATTTATCAATTTGATACCCTAACTACAAAGAAATTTTAAATGTCCAGGTTAGGAAAAGGGCTAATGTTGATTCTGAAAACTATTTAACGCGAATGAAACTAAAGCTTCAACCTCAAAAACTCTTCAAAACAAAAAAATGTTAGCCCGAAATGTGACACAGCTAAAACGGCCCCGATTTCTGACAAGGGAATTTGCTCAAAACCAATCCAACAATTGGCAAAGCCTAAAATAAAAGATCATAAAAAGACCACAAAATTTAATTCTGCTTCGAAAGAAACAAAAACACAATGGTTGGAACGTGGATTGTGAAGCAGCAGTTTAAGCATGAGGGATTGCAAAATTGGACGAGTAAAAAAAAAAAAAAAACCGAAAATATGTACAACATCTTTATAAGTATAAGAAAAGAAACATCTAAATTAAACCAAAAGCCTAAAAGAAACTACGAAAATGTCCAACTTTTAAAAATCGAAAAAGAACAACACATGAAACTATTATAAAACATTCAGAACGAAACTAATTGGTTACCGACATCACAGTCTGGACTCCAAAAATGAAAATTGCAGATTGGCTCTTAACAATCAGGAAAATTGTAAGGTGCTTGCCAATTATTGAAAAACTATTACTGTCCAGAACCAGCGAGTAAATTCCAACCACAGGAAACTAGTAACACCAACCCTAACTCTAAAGAGCCTGACGGAATCGAAATAAATAAACAAAATAAGAGATTTAAAAAGAATAAAGGATCTCGAAAAGACGGTATAGTTGCAGAACTACTAAAATCAGCTGGTTCTAACACTATAAAAGAGATCACTCAACTAATAGAAAATATATAGAAATTGAGAAAATACCTGAGTACTGGAAAACTGTCCTAATTCATACATTGCATGAAAAAAAACTGGATAGAACCGATGTTAATAATTACGGAGGAATCTCTCTTCTCCGCTCACGTAGAAAATTCTGTGGCAGTGTTAACTTGATCGAGCCCAAAAAGTTAGAACCTAACATTCGTGAATACCAAGCAGGCTTTAGACCAGACAGATCCTGTTCAGGACAAATTCTTAATTTAAAACTAATCCTTAGGCACCAATATACTACTATCTATAAATGTGGATTTTAACAAGGTTTATGACTCATGTGATCGTGAATCTCTTTTCCAAATTTTAAAGGACTAAGACCTAAATAATAAAACTCTAATACTGATTAAGGAAACGTTAACCGACACTAGCTCTAAAGTTAATTTCGTGGGGGAAATTTCTGAACCATTTGATATAAAGACTGTTGTTAGACAGGGAGATGGACTCTGCCTGTTACACTTTAACTCTGTTTTGGGAAACGTAGTTACAAAATGGCGAGAGTAAAAGTCGAGTCAAAATATAGATCAATGATTCATGGTAGGTAGAAGTAATATTACAGTAGAGTGCCTCCTCTTTGCAGAAGACGTGACAATTTTAACTAGGAATATTACCACAGCTCAAAAAATTGAAATTCTTAAAAATCATAAATAAGTTTGGGATAAAGTAGGACTACAAATATCATTAGAAAAAAACTGAATATATGACGTGTAACAAACAAGCACCAAAGTTTTTGAACACGAAATATGGAAAAATAAAAAGCGTCCCTCAATTTAAATACTTGGGGAAGTCATACAAGAAAACGGTCTGGAAAAATCAGCAAACGGTCTTCACTGTCAAAAAATGTTAACTGCATTCAGATTAACAGAAAATATTTATAATAAAATATCCCTTTCTAGATTCAGTAAACTTAGACATTACAGCAATGTAATCAAACCTGAATATCTTTATGGAGAAAAACTTTAATTTTAAATAGAACGAGCGATATTGAAGAAATTCAAAAGAAAGAAAGAAAGAAAGAGAGATTGTTAGAAAAATATTAGTCACCAAAATTACTGAAGAAGAATCTTATAGCCTGAAAAGTAATGAGGAATAGAATACCCAGCCATTCATGATGACATGAGAAAATGAAGACTTAAAGGTTATGGGCACATTAAAAGAATGACACACAATAGATTGACAAAACAAATAGTAGAATTCTGCGAAAACAGAAGTAAGGCCATAGCTGAACCAATCAAGTGGATCGCTGCGACTAAGGAGGGTATCATAGTAGCTCCGGTATAACTCAGGCAGACGTTACAGATATAAAAACATTCAGACAAAAGATATTTGATTGGAAAGTTGGTCAGAGGATCCTGAAAGGATGATACAGATTTGAATAAAAGGGAAGGCTAACCATCAAAAACGACATTGACTATTGTACCTCGCGTGGTCGTATTGGGCGCATAAGTGAATAATAATAACAAACTTCCCCGTCCCTAGAGGTGATAGTGGTACCTTACACCAACACTAGCTTTCTTTAAAAGAAAAGTCATAGTTTGCTGAAATTGCTCCTGACGACCTAGATGATGGTAGATATTAGCTATTGTTTCTTCAAAATAAACTTCCACCTGCCTCCTTGCAACCTATCTTCTTCCACCGGCCTCCACACACACTCTCCGTCTTTCACCCACTACCCTTTCCCTCTTTTATCTGCCTTCTCACATGCCTCCAACATGTGCCCTTCTCTCTATTCATCAGCTCCTCCTCCTACCTCTGTACTCTTCCCCCTTTTTCTCTTCATCTCCTCTTACCCCCTATCATTTCCTAACTCCTCCTCCCCCATCTTCCTGTACATCTAATCCTCCTCTCTCTCTGTTCATATCCATGTCCTCCACTCTCTGTCTATCTCCACTTCCTCTCCCCTCTCACTGTGCATCCCTGTCTGTCCATCTCCTATGTCACCCCTACCTCCAAAAGAGCTAGGTGGCTCTTACCTCTAAAGTATGTACTTCCAGACAGTAAGTGTTAGGTGTACCAAGTTTGATTAAAATCTACTAAGGGGCTTAGGAGGGGATACGGAACGTACATACATATAAACACTCATAGATATAGACGTACTTACAGGGTATTTGTTTTAACTTGAGACAACTAAATATATCGAAAACGACGCATCGTACGAAGAAAAAGTATTTTGCTGTCTCAAATTAAACCACAATATGTGGTGGACGATTTTAATCCATAATAGGGAATAACTGAGGATAGAGATGTAATAAAGCGAAATGCTTTTGATAAAAGCTATATATGCTTTTATCGATACGGAGTTATTTTATCATTATGTACACTGAAGAGCCAAAGAGACTGGTACACCAGCCGTGTAGAGCACCCGCGAGGACGCAGAAGTGCCGCACCATGACGTGGCATTGACTGGAATAATGTCTGAAGCAGTGATGGAGGGAATTGACACCATGAGTCCCACAGGGCTGTCCATAAGTCCGTAAGAGTAAGAGAGAGTGCAGATCTCTTCTGAAAAGCACGTTGCAAGGCATCCCAGATATGCTCAAGAGCGTTCCTGGAGCCACTCTGTAGCAATTCTAGACTTGTGGGATGTCGCACTGTCCTACTGGAATTGTCCAAGTGGACAAGAATGAGCGCAGGTGATCAGACAGGATGCTTACGTACTTGTCGTATCGCCGGACGGAGTGGCCAAGCGGATCTAGGCGCTACAGTCCGGAACCGGGCGACCGCTACGGTTGCAGGTTCGAATCCTGCTTCGGGCATGGATGTGTGTGATGTCCTTAGGTTAGTTAGGTTTAAGTAGTTCTAAGTTCTAGGGGACTTATGACCTCAGCAGTTGAGTCCCATAGTGCTCAGAGCCATTTGAACTTGTCGTATCTAAACTAAGCGTCTCACATCACTCCAACTGCACAGGTCCCACACCATTACAGAGTCTTGAGTAGTCCCCTGCTGATATGCAGGGTCCAAGGATTCATGAGGCTGTGTCCACACCGGTACACGCCCATCTGCTCGATACACTTTGCAACGAGACTCGTCTGACAAAGCAACAGGTTTCCAGTCATCATCAGTCCAATGTCGGTGCTGACGGACTCAGGCGAGGCGTATAGCTTTATGTCGTGCAGTCAAGGGTCCGCGAGTCGGCCTTTGGCTCCGAAAGCCCGTATCGTTGATGTTTCCCTGAATGGTGCGCACGCTGACACTTGTTGATGCCCCAGTATTGAAATCTTCAGCAGACTGCGGAAGGGTTGCACTTCTGTCACGTTGAATGATCCTCTTCAGTCGTCGTTGGTCCCGTTCTTGCAGAATCTTTTTCAGGCCGTTGCGATGTCAGAGATTTGGTTGTTTTACCGTTTTACTTGTTGTCTTATGTAGACGTTGCCGACCGCAGCGGTGTACTCTGCCTGCTTACATTTCTCTGTATTTCAATACGCATGCCCATATCAGCTTCTTTGGAGCTTCAGTATACACTGAGTAGTTGCACTTACAATGTCTTCACTTTTATGCACGCTGTCATACGCAAAACGTAAACTGGACGGAGCAGTTTCTTGAATTTTATTGAACAGTTCACACTTGTTTTCATCTACACCCATAAATGTAGACTATAAAATAATAAATGAAAAGCACCAGTTTGTTTTTGTTCTACAATATTACTTTTATTGTTAACCGGTTTTCGGCTTACTAGGACATCTTCAGACATTTACTGAGTATTATCACCAAAGAAGTTAAATGTTAGCAAACAACATTGGAAGAGAAGTAACACATCTAGACTGAAGTAGAAACATACAGCAAGTAAAATCTTTGCAATGAAAAAGTAAAAACTGAACACTACATAAATAACAATGGAGTAGACAGGAAAACCTTTAGCACAAAATAGGAATAGCATGCCTACATAACAGTTTCATTAATAAACAAAACTAATAAAATAAAATAAAATTAGCACTAGACAAGGCTGCATCAGGAGGTTTCATTTATTATAATGTTGGTTCAAATGGTTCAAATGGCTCTGAGCACTATGGGACTTAACATCTATGGTCATCAGTCCCCTAGCACTTAGAACTACTTAAACCTAACTAACCTAAGGACAGCACACAACACCCAGTCATCACGATTATAATGTTGTTCTACCAAGAACCGACGGAAGATTCTGTTAACACTATAAAACAACTTGACGAAGCTGTCACATTCCCACAGAGTTTTATTTGGCTACGGCCGTGGAAGAGCAGTTAGTGCAAGCGTGCTCTGAATTCCGAGAGTAAGGATTCCTGAAATACCTTTGTCTCTACCATTGGCAAAACTTAGCTAGAGGTCCACATCGACAAACGTTACTCTGCTGGTCGAATGGGAGATTGCAAGCGAGCTCCTCGGTGGATGAATCATCCTGTCTTAGATTTCATCTGAGAAATCTCTTCTGGCAACTTCTGCTCCACCGCTAGAGTTCTATGACAATTTCACCTTAAATCGATCCTTATAAATACTCTCCGGTATTTGACGAATGGTACTAATTTTGGAGTATGTTGGGTGGTCTAGCAGGCGATATCTGCCTTTCCATTCTGTTATACTTTTAGTTGCAATGTTGTAGAGTGACGTACTATTTTGAAAATTGCTTTTCACCAGAAGCTGTATTAACAGAATTCAGTTTGCTGAAATAAAATTACGCCTGCTGCTTGTGACTTCTCGTCTGACAGATAAGAAGCTGTTTTCGTTTATGTATCATCTGATGCGATAACAGGCTGCCGGATGGCGCCAGATTCCTGCTGACGACAGCACAAGCAGACAGTGCGGCTGCAGGCAGCTGTCATCTCTGGCTGCAGCGGCCGGCGAGCTCATCTCTCAGGGCTGCTAGTCAGTAATTGCGAGTTCACTCCCACAGATTACGGGGCCGTCTCTGCTGTAAGTGATGTACCATGGTTTGCTGTACTAACGCGTTCCGCTCCATACTAGGACACCACCGATGCATATTCATTACAGCGGGTGTTCAAACACGGATTAATTTTCGGCGTGCTCACAAATTATTCTGCTTCGAGCAATACAATCTGTCTTGCGGCACTGATTAGTTCGTTATATTCCGCAGACCATATCGAGATAACCGTTATGAAGTGCAACTAGTTGTTTGGATCAGGTTGATGTATTATGACTACAATTTATTTCCAGATCTGCACTGATTAAAACCGAAGCATAAGTTTACAATGCATTTGCACTTCTCCCCAATTCCACTCTAACTTCTACAATTCTCTCTTCCTGTAGTGTACAAACAACAGTCCTCTGTTACCTCTTACTCTCTTTCTCTCTCTCTTTTTTTCTCTCTCTCTCTCTCACACTTTCATCTAATAGCTTATCTATAATCAACTTCTCTACAGAAAAGGTATGTCAGGGGTTTTATTTTCTTGGGAGTATTGCGCTGTCTACGTTCGAGTCTTGCCTTGCGACGGCCGAAGTGGCCGAGCGGTTCTAGGCGCTACAGTCTGGAACCGTGCGACAGCTACGGTCGCAGGCTCGAATCCTGCCGCGGGCATGGATGAGTGTGTTGTCCTTAGGTTAGTTAGGTTTAAGTAGTTCTAAGTTCTAGGGGACTGATGACCTCAGAAGTTAAGTCCCATAGTGCTCAGAGCCATTCGAACCTGCCTTGCTCCCCGCAACACTTCGCGCTTTGCTTAAGCAGACTGCACCTAGTTCACATTAATGATGTGCACTCGTTTGATTGGCTACACTCAACTACATCGATTTTCTACAACGAGTGTGTCACATATGATCTATTTTTTTAAAGAATTTTTGTCATTTATATGAATGCGTGGTGCCTGTTCGGATATGTCCGAGAGAACAGACACCACGCATTCCTATCATTGATTCACCTCGATGGGAAATGGATCCACAGCCTCCAGTGCGGATGCACATTTCGTTCGACCTCCAGCGGCCATCAGAAAATTAGAGAGCGTGGAGGACACGGAAGGGCTCTGCAGATAGGTGGCGCTAGTTTGGAATTTTAGTCGGCTTGGGAGCCTGCCGAGGTAGTTGGCGCATTTTTTATCAACACCGTGTCCGGGCGGCGCAGTGGGTAGCGCAACTACCTAGTAAGCAGGAGGTATCGGGTTCGCGTCATGGCCCAGCACATATTTACACTCGTCTACGCTGATTCAGCACCAAGTCCCGATGCAGCTGATATCATTAGTTCTTTCTATTTCCTTTAATTTCTCCACCGTCCACCTTCAGTTAGATAATTTTTATCATCATTTACATTTTTCAGTAGCTAATTATTTCAAAGTTTTTAATTGTTATTGATTTATAAATGTCTCCCGCATAAGTAGAGCGTGTGGAGTGCTATCATCTAGATGCCAAGGTACTCATCTACTTATCGATTGTCAATCAGGTACTAATCCTCAGTACTTAATTGGTGTTGCAGTTAAAATGGCTGCCTGCCTTTAAAACAGTTAACGACCTGTTGTACAGGGACGTTTTGGTGGACATTCTTCAGCAGGTCCAACAACTCCTAGGGCTGCAAGGCATGCAAGGTTCACAGGAGAGCTTCTGTGGAAGGTAGGAGACTATGTACTGGCGGAAGGAAGATGTGAGGACCGGTCGAAAATGGTGCTTGGTTATCTCAGTCGGTACAGCACTTTCCCGCAAAAGACAAAGTTCCCGAGTTCGAGTCTCCGTCCGGCACACAATTTTAACCCGCCAGAAAGTTTCATATCAGCGCACACTCCTTTCATTCGTGGCTTATTTGTGCTTGATATATGTAGTAGTAAACTTCTATTGCAATTTGGCTATGTATTAGCTGAATGCCACTTTGATGATACTCTTATTATGGTAAGGTAGCTGACTTTAAGCAGCATATTGTGCATATATTGAATATTAGAAGCCACCTATAAAATTACCGTATCGCGTAGTTTAGTCACCGATTACACCAAATCTCCTTGCAAGGACACCTCCAGCTGGTTCGTCGTGCATCCAACGCTAGTCACAACTTCATATTATCACGTCTTTGTGCTCTCCTCTGATGTCGGCGCTTGATTGCTCACTCAAGAGATAACAGGCTATTTATAAAACCGATTTATGTGCTTTTCATTGTCTAATCACCACTTGGCAGACCAGCCTAATGTTCCATGTAAGTGTATTTTCGTATAACGATCCTCAATGTAAAATTCTTTGCACCTTACAACGAATTTTCATTCAGTACAATAATCTCCTCTTCATCAAAGAAGAACTAATATGTTGATCATCTGTAGAACCTAATAACGACCGTTTCAGTTTCTTTTTATTTGTGACAGTTAGCCTTAGTGTGTCAGTGGATAATCATGCCTCTCATTAGAGGATGAATTTTGATACCTTATCGATTCGACTTTCATGATCAGTGATTAATTTTCTGTATCAGTGAGATTAGCTAGCGTTAGGCAGAGAACTACCTCGACAATTATATGTTAGCGGGCCAATCGGAACTATCTTAACCTGTGTCAAAATAGAGCTCACTCAAGGTACTTAACACGAACTTCTGAGTTTTTGCTTGTTGTCTTCACTACACTAACGTGTGTAGCATTCGTGCAAACTGGCACACTTTATGGAAAGTGGACGGTGGCTAGCGATGCAATAATTGATTCATAATTTAGTTTGAAAACAACTATGCAATTAAACATCTGTCAGCACTGATAATGATTGAATAATTAATTGGAAATAAGCGTATAACAGCGATCGTCTGTCTTGGGCTTGTTGGGTCTCGCGCACACACGCACGCACACACACACACACAGACACACACACACGCACACACACACACACACACACACACACAATCACAAACACACACACACACATACGCTCGCGCGCATGCGCGATTTTTTTAAATGTTTGCGTGAGGCATTGATCAACAGTTTCCAACGAGAAATTTGAAAATAATTTCAATCGCCCAGTTCAGATACGATTATCGGGAGGTTTACTTTGGTTACTAAGCTGTCACGAAAAAGGAGATATTCCTTTTCAGGAATTCGTCAGTATGTTAGTATTGATCGTACCTGATATCAATAGAGCATTATCGGCTATATGTCTATACGGTAGTAATTTATTTTCTACTCTTAGCTTACTCCTCATTCGTGTGAAGTGAGTACATCAAGTGCAACTCATTGTGTATGTACTACGGATTGTCTCCATCTGCGTGAAGCTTAAATAACTCGTAGAACCTTTCTGTCTCAATAATCTCTAACGGAGTACCGGCATTTGGTATGGAGAAAATCCAAGCTTGGATGTGAACACCACAGCAACACTTTTGTAGAGTTTGATTCTGACCTTCTATACTTTGTACCAATTGCTCATAGCGTCCAGAAGTTCATGCCGTTCCTTAAAGGCAGGATTTAGTTGCAGAGCTGTGTCACCCACCCAGAGGCACATCGTATGCATAGTCAGTGTAATATGTGTGAGATGGGACCTAAACCAAGAGTTGTGGGTAATCTCATGCCACCCTTACATAGGGTGAGACGTCTTTTTCACCTCAGTTTTAACTCATGAAACATGTATGATAATCACTTGACTCAGAGATAGATAGTGATGAGGGGGATCATTTAACAAAGACAGGCATAAATTCCGTCTTTTTAAATGGAACTGCGGTATTTTTTGCTTCAGAATAGGGAATCTTTATGAGATGAATTCAGTGATATAACTCCTTTGTAAGTCTGATCGAAGCATATGTATTATAAAGATTTTGGGCTGTTGTTTCGGCGGTTTCAATATCGCGCAGTCAATTCACTCTTCATCTGTCGAAAATGGCGTATACATCACCTATAGTTTGTCTCGGCGGTGATAGTTTCTATTGAGACAGTGGTTGGAAGACAGGTTTGCTGCATTACCCCATGCTGACCTGACTTGTGTAAGCCTCTTTACCTCTGCATCTCTGAAACTTAAATCCCTTTGAAAATACATATTGTAGTCAAGCTCTACATCTACATCTACGTGGTTACTCCACAATTCACACTTAAGTGCCTGGCAGAGGGGTCATCGAACCATTTTCATACTACTTGTCTACCATTCCACTCTCGAATGGCGCGTGGGAAAAAGGAACACCGAAATATTTCCGTTCGAGCTCTGATTTCTCTTATTTTATTATGATGGTCATTTCTCCCTACGTAGGTGGGTGCCAACAAAATATTTTCACATTCAAAAGAGAAAGTTGGCGACTGAAATTTGGTAAATAGATCTCGCCGCAAAGAAAACCGCCTTTTTTTCAGTGAATGCCACCCCAACTCGCGTATCATATCAGTGACACACTCACCCCTATTGTGTGATAACACGAAACGAGCTGCCCTTCTTTGCACTTTTTTGATGTCCTCCGTGAATCCTACCTGGTAAGGACCTCATACCTCGCAGCAATATTGCAGCAGAGGACGGACAAGTGTAATGTAGGCTGTCTCTTTAGTGGGATTGTCACATCTTCTAAGTGTTCTGCCAACAAAGCGCAGTCTTTGTTTCACCTTCCCCACAATATCAGCCATGTGGTCTTTCCAATTTAAGTTGCTCGTAATTGTAATTCCTAGGTATTTAGTCGAATTGACAGCCCTTAGATTTGTGGGATTTATCGTATACCCAAAATTTATCGGATTTCTTTTAGTACCCATGTGGATGACCTCGCACTTTTCTTTGTTTAGTGCCAATGGCCACTTTTCGCACCATAGAGAAATTCTCTCTAGGTCATTTTGTATTTGGTATTGATCATCTGATGATTTTACTAGACGGTAAATTACAGCGTCGTCTGCAAACAATCTCAGGGGGCTGCTCAGATTATCACCTAGATCATTTATGTAAATTAGGAACAGCAGAGGGCCTATGACACTACCTTACAGAACCCCAGATATCACTTCTGTTCTACTCGATTATTTACCATCTTTCACTACGAACTGTAACCTGTCTGAGAGGAAATCACGAATCCAGTCACACAACTGAGACGATACTCCTATGCACGCAATTTGATTAATTGTCGTTTGTGAGGAACGGTACCAAAAGGCTTCTAGAAATCTAGGAATATGGAATCGATCTGAGATCCCTTGTCGACAGCACTCATTACGTCATGTGTTGCACAAGAACGATATTTTCTGAATCCTTGTTGGTTATGTATCAATATGTCATTTTCTTCGAGGTGATTGGTAATGTTCGAGTACACTATATGCTCCAAAATCCTACTGAAAATTGAAGTCAGTGATATGAGTCTGTAATTCAATGGGTTACTCCTATTTCCTTTTTTTAATATTGGTGTGACCTGTGCTACTTTCCAGTCTTTAGGAAAAGATCTTTCGTCAAGTGAGTGGTTGTATATGATGGCTAAGATAGGCGATATTGTGTCTGCGTACTCTGAAAGGAACCTGACTGGTATACCATCTGGGACGGAAGACTTGCCTTTCTTAAGTGATTTGAGTTGTTTCGCAACACCTAAGATATCTAATTTTATGTCACTCATGCTAACAGTTGTTCTGGTTTCGAATTCTGGAATATTTACTTCGTCTTCTTTAGATGAAGTTACGGAAAACTGTATTTAGTGGCACCATCATCGGTAACATTTCCATCGCTATCGCGGAGTGATGGTATTGACTGCTTTTTGTCACTGGTTTACTTTTCATGCGACCAGAATCACTTTGGGTTTTCTACCATATTTTGAGACAATGTTTCATTGTGGAAACTTGTAAAAGCATCTCGCATTGACGTCCACACTAAATTTCGAACTTCTGTGAAACTTAGCCAGTCTTGGGGATTTTGCGTTCTTCTGAATTTGGCATGCTTTTTTCGTTGCTTCTGAACCAGTTTTCCGACGTGTTTTGTGTGCCATAGTGTATCAGTCCCGTCTGTTTTTAACTTATGCGGTACGAATATATCTATTACTGTCGATACTGTATCTTTGAATTTGAGTCATATCTGGTCTACACTTAGATAATTAGCTTGGAAGGAATGGAGACTCTCTCTTAGGAAGGCATCAAGAGAATTTTTATCTGCTCTTTTAGATAGATATATTTTGCGTTTATTTTTAGTGGTTTTGGTTGATATGGTTTTGAGCTACAACGACTTTGTGCTCACTAATCCCTGTATCCGTCATGACGCACTCTATTAGATCAGGATTATTTGTGGCTAAGAGGTCAAGTGTGTTTTCGCAGCCATTTACAATTCATGTGGGCTCATGAACTAATTGTTCAAAGTAACTTTCTTCAGTACAGAAAAAGCAATTTACTAATACTTTTGGCTCTATGCCCATTTGCTACATCTACGAGGGTGATCCAAAAAGCAACAGCAAATTATTTATTGCAAAACATATATTTCAGTTGCATATACAAAAAGATGTCATTTTCCAACATAATTACCCCCCTTTTTGATACACTACTCATACCGTTGCACCAGTTTTTCCATTCCATTCGAATAAAAGGTTTTCGGTTGTGAGCGCAACTAAGAGTCCACAACTTCTTTAACCTCACCGTCACTTTCAAATCATCGTGCTCCAAGAGTGTCCATCAGGGGTCCAGACACATAGTAAGTCGAAGGAGCGAGGTCGGGGTTGTATGGGAGATGTAATACGACCTGAAATCTCAGTATCCGCATGACGGCAAAAGTTGCAGCACCGGTGTGGAGGCGCCCATCGTCGTAAAGAAGAAGAACGCCTCCAGATAGAAGTCCTCTGCGACGGCCCAGTATTGCTGGCTTTACCTCATTTTCCAACATGGCGCTGTACCGGTAACGCTTCAATGTTTCACCTCTTTGCTGATAGTGCTCCAATATCGGCACATTCATACCCTGGATGAGGGTGAGAAGAACCTTTCCGCTAGAGGGCTGAGAGCTGAATTTCTTCTTGGCTGGAGGAGATGCGTGCACCATTCTGAAGACTGTCTTTTCTTTCAGGTTCATAATGATGTGCCCAGGTTTCGTCTTCCGTGACGATACATGTCAGAAAATCGTGTCCTCCAGTGTTACATCGTGGCAGCCTGAATACGCATCATCTTGTGTTCACAAGTAAGCATCCTAGGCATCCATTGGGCACACAGAAAACAGTGTGAGGACCAGACTAATAATGGTATGAGCAGATCAGACACTGATAATCAGTTCCCTGGCTAAAGCTTTTACAGAAATACCCTGGTTCTCACGAATAATAGCAACAATGCGTCCCACTTTCTCGTCCATAACTGGGATGACCAGAGCGTTGCTCCTCTCTGACTGATGTAAGTCCACTTGTAAAGGCATATACCCACTTGCACACACTTGTTTCACTTATGAAGCTATATCCATACCTTTCCAACATCCATCTTGGATATGTCGAGGTTTTGCGCCCTCCGTCCACAAAAATCGTACTACTACTCGCTGTTCTTCTACGGTGGACACAGCTAGGCATGCAGCCATTTTGTTTCAACTGCCTTCCCTATTCAGCTTGTCATGCCATCTGTCAGCATATGCCAGAACTTTCTCAAAACATGCGTCTTCACTTCCTTGGAGTTTCAAATGCTTGAGTGTTATAGCCGGCCGAAGTGGCCGTGCGGTTAAAGGCGCTGCAGTCTGGAACCGCAAGACCGCTACGGTCGCAGGTTCGAATCCTGCCTCGGGCATGGATGTTTGTGATGTCCTTAGGTTAGTTAGGTTTAACTAGTTCTAAGTTCTAGGGGACTAATGACCTTAGCGGTTGAGTCCCATGGTGCTCAGAGCCAGCTTGAGTGTTATTTGCTTTTAATACTGATAATTTACTGTTGCTTTTTTAATTGCCCTTGTACTTCAAGAATTGAACTCCATATACCCTCCTGAATTATATCTATTGTTGTTGTTCTGGTCTTCAGTCCCGAGACTGGCTTGATGCACCTCTCCATGCTACTCTATCCTGTGCAAGCTTCTTCATCTCCTAGTACCTACAGCAACCTACATCTTTCTGAATCTGGTTAGTGTATTCATCTCTTGGTCTCCCTCTACGATTTTTACCCTCCACGCTGTCCGCCAATGCTAAATTTGTGATCCCTTGATGCCTCAAAACATGTCCTACCAACCGATCCCTTCTTCTAGTCAAGTTGTGCCACAAACTCCTCTTCTCCGCAATCCTATTCAATACCTCCTCATTAGTTATGTGATCTACCCATCTAATCTCCAGCATTCTTCTGTAGCACCACATTTCGAAAGCTTCTATTCCCTTCTTGTCCAAGCTATTTATCGTCCATATTTCACTTCCATACATGGCTACACTCCACACAAATACTTTCAGAAACGGCTTCCTGACACTTAAATCTATACTTGATGTCAACAAATTTCTCTTCTTCAGGAACGCTTTCCTTGCCATTGTCAGTCTACATTTTATATCCTCTCTACTTCAACCATCATCAGTTATTTTGCTCCCCAAATAGCAAAACTCCTTTATTACCTTAAGTGTCTCATTTCCTAATCTAATTCCCTCAGCATCACCAGACTTAATTCGACTACATTCCATTATCCTCGTTTTGCTTTTGTTGATGTTCATCTTATATCCTCCTTTCAAGACACTGTCCATTCCGTTCAACTGCTCTTCCAAGTCCTTTACTGTCTCTGACATAATTACAATGTCATCGGCGAACCTCAACGTTTTTATTTCTTCTCCATGGATTTTGATACCTACTCCAAATATTTCTTTTGTCTCCCTTCCTGCTTCCTCAATATACAGATTGAGTAACATTGGGGAGAGGCTAAAACCCTGTCTCACCCTCTTCCCAACCACTGCTTCCCTTTCATGTCCCTCGACTTTTATAACTGCCATCTGATTTCTGTACAAATTGTAAATAGCCTTTCGCTCCCTGTATTTTACCCCTGCCACCTAAAGAATGAGAGTATTCCAGTCAACTTTGTCAAAAGCTTTCTCTAAGTTTACAATTGCTAGAAACGTAGGTTTGCCTTTCCTTAATCTACACTCCTGGAAACTGAAATAAGAACACCGTGAATTCATTGTCCCAGGAAGGGGAAACTTTATTGACACATTCCTGGGGTCAGATACATCACATGATCACACTGACAGAACCACAGGCACATAGACACAGGCAACAGAGCATGCACAATGTCGGCACTAGTACAGTGTATATCCACCTTTCGCAGCAATGCAGGCTGCTATTCTCCCATGGAGACGATCGTAGAGATGCTGGATGTAGTCCTGTGGAACGGCTTGCCATGCCATTTCCACCTGGCGCCTCAGTTGGACCAGCGTTCGTGCTGGACGTGCAGACCGCGTGAGACGACGCTTCATCCAGTCCCAAACATGCTCAATGGGGGACAGATCCGGAGATCTTGCTGGCCAGGGTAGTTGATGTACACCTTCTAGAGCACGTTGGGTGGCACGGGATACATGCGGACGTGCATTGTCCTGTTAGAACAGCAAGTTCCCTTGCCGGTCTAGGAATGGTACAACGATGGGTTCGATGACGGTTTGGATGTACCGTGCACTATTCAGTGGCCCCTCGACGATCACCAGTGGTATACGGCCAGTGTAGGAGATCGCTCCCCACACCATGATGCCGGGTGTTGGCCCTGTGTGCCTCGGTCGTATGCAGTTCTGATTGTGGCGCTCACCTGCACGGCGCCAAACACGCATACGACCATCATTGGCACCAAGGCAGAAGCGACTCTCATCGCTGAAGACGACACGTCTCCATTCGTCCCTCCATTCACGCCTGTCGCGACACCACTGGAGGCGGGCTGCACGATGTTGGGGCGTGAGCGGAAGACGGCCTAACGGTGTGCAGGACCGTAGCCCAGCTTCATGGAGACGGTTGCGAATGGTCCTCGCCGACACCCCAGGAGCAACAGTGTCCCTAATTTGCTGGGAAGTGGCGGTGCGGTCCCCTACGGCACTGCGTAGGATCCTACGGTCTTGGCGTGCATCCGTGCGTCGCTGCGGTCCGGTCCCAGGTCGACGGGCACGTGCACCTTCCGCCGACCACTGGCGACAACATCGATGTACTGTGGAGACCTCACGCCCCACGTGTTGAGCAATTCGGCGGTACGTCCACCCGGCCTCCCGCATGCTCACTATACGCCCTCGCTCAAAGTCCGTCAACTGCACATACGGTTCACGTCCACGCTGTCGCGGCATGCTACCAGTGTTAAAGACTGCGATGGAGCTCCGTATGCCACGGCAAACTGGCTGAGACTGACGGCGGCGGTGCACAAATGCTGCGCAGCTAGCGCCATTCGACGGCCAACACCGCGGTTCCTGGTGTGTCCGCTGTGCCGTGCGTGTGATCATTGCTTGTACAGCCCTCTCGCAGTGTCCGGAGCAAGTATGGTGGGTCTGACACACCGGTGTCAATGTGTTCTTTTTTCCATTTCCAGGAGTGTATTTTCGAAGATACGTCATAGGGTCAGTATTGCCTCACGTGTTCCAATATTTCTACGGAATCCAAACTGATCTTCTCCGAGGTCAACTTCTACCAGTTTTTCCATTCGTCTGTAAAGAATTCGCGTTAGTATTTTGCAGCTGTGACTTATTAAACTGATAGTTCGGTAATTTTCGCATCTGTCAATACCTGCCTTGTTTGGGATTTATAATTATTATATTCTTCTTGAAGTCTGACGGTATTTCGCCGGTCTCATACATCTTGCTGACCAGGTGATAGAGTTTCGTCAGGACTGGCTTTCCCAAGGCTGTCAGTAGTTGTAATGGAATGTTGTCTACTCCCGGGGCCTTCTTTCGACTCAGGTCTTTCAGTGCTCTGTCAAACTCTTCACGTAGTGTCGTATCTCCCATTTCATCTTCATCTACTTCCTCTTCCATTTCCATAATACTGTCCTCAAGTACATCACCCTTGTATAGAACCTCTATATACTCCTTCCACCTTTCTGCTTTCCCTTCTTCGCTTAGAGCTGGGTTTCCATCTGAGATCTTGATATTCATAGAAGTGGTTCTCTTTTCTCCAAAGGGCTCTTTAATTTTCCTGTAGGCAGTATCTATCTTACCCCTAGTGAGATAAGCCTCTACATCCTTCCATTTGTCCTCTAGCCATCCCTGCTTAGCCATTATGCACTTCCTGTCGATCTCATTTTTGAGATGTTTGTATTCCTGTCTGCTTGATTTGTTGCATTTTTATATTTTCTCCCTTCATCAATTAAATTCAATATTTCTTCTGTTACCCAAGGATTTCTACAAGCCCTCGTCTTTTTACCTACTTGATCCTCTGCTGCCTTTACTACTTCATTCCTCAAAGCTACCCATTCTTCTTCTACTGTATTTATTTCCCCCCATTCCTGTTAATTTTTCCATTATACTCTCCCTGAAACTCTGTACAACCTCTGGTTTGGTCGTTTTATCCAGGTCCCATCTCCTTAAATTCTGAGGCGAGTCCAGCTACAATTGATTAGCAGCATTGCCAGAAATGGGTAAATCCCAAAGCTGGGATTCTGGATGACTGTTGCACACATGGCCTTTATGTAGGAGATGTACCAAAAATGTTGAAATGTCAAAGAATCTTGAAGATGGCTAAGTTACAGCTCTTTCAGAATCTACAATAATTCAATGTCAAATGTTGATACAATGCTGAATACATCTGCGATCTCAGAAGAATAATGCGCATTCAGAGAAGGAGGAATACTTTCAATATCTTTAAAATTACAGAAGTTAATATTTCACAGTGAATAAACATTTTCACAATGAACCTCAGCATTAACAACTTTTAAGTGCTTCATGTGTTGTTAACAAACGATATCTCAGATGATGGCATTTCACAACAGCTATCGTCCCAGAAAAGCACTCATCTATATCTATCTTATTTATTGACTTATAACGTCTTTTATATCTTCACAACAGCTATCGTCCCAGAAAAGCACTCATCTATATCTATCTTATTTATTGACTTATAACGTCTTTTATATCTTTTTTACTACACAAATGTTCCTGAGAACATTATATTCTCCACAATTACAGAGAAAATTAATACAGCGTGGATACCTCATATGTTGTCATAATTGTGTAATTATTTAGTCATCAGCTCAATACTTTGCTGGCAACTTAACTATTAAAAAACTGTGCTTTAATTTAAAAATAGTCATTTGCATGTGTTAACAGACATCACAATTGAAAAGAGAACCAAAAGACACTTAAGTAAGAGGAGCAGTTAGTGCTTGTGGATGGAGCAGGAAATAGTCTTGATAGGGATGGGGAGTATGATATAGGTGGTGACCTGGTAAAGTTAGCTACTCAAATTGCTGGCACTGACGTGCACTTCGTGCAACTGTTTCAGCGTCATGATTTGCCTCAGTTTAATGTGACTGTTAGGCGTGTTAACATGGGGCTGGAGAAGTCGCTGATGATGGAGAGCATGGATCACGTTGCAGTGGTGCCAGTTGAGTCAATCACTACATCAGATTTCACTAGGCATGGCCTGCACTTGAATAGGTATGGTAAGGGGAGGCTTGAAAGCTTATAGGTGACTGTGTAGTGGGCAGTGGTGGGATCACTAAATAAAAAATTCCTGTAGTAGTTGATGTTATAGCTGCACCTTTCTTAGACTGTAGTCAGTTGAAAGTTATCCCTGCTTAAAGGAAGTCACTATAACTAAGGAATCACCTTCAGGGAGGTCAGGTATCCAAGTAGAGAAGGAATTAGCATATTTCATCAAAATATCAGAGCTATTAGAGATAAAATTAGTGAACTGCTTGTAGATGTTGTCTTACATTATTGTATATTGGAGCACCATTTCAATAATTTGACAGTTCAGAGGCATCCTTTTCCAGGACACAGATTAGCTGACTGTTTTTCAACGAGTTCTTTGTGGAGTGAGGCAGTGGCCATGTACTTAAAAAATCAGTATCATATCTGAGTCTGTAGATGTATCATGGCACTGCACTGAACAGGTATTTGAATGTTGTACAGGGGCAGTTGAATTTAGAGGAACAAAACTGATTGTTGTTGTTTATAGATCCCCTAACTCTGAATTCAGAGAATTTCTGCTCAAGCTGGAGAGGGTTCTTGGTTCACTTTTTAAGAAGCACCAAAAATTATTTATATGTGGTGACATCAATATTAAGCTTGTATGTGATTGTGCAAGGAAAAGGACGTTGGAAGATCTCCTCAATTCATATAATCTGATGTAGAATGTTTTTTTTTAAATTTTTTTTTATACCAAGGTGCAGGAGAACAGTAGTACAGTCGAAGACAATATTTTTATTCATTCTTCATTGCTAGATGGTTGTTCTGTTGTGAAAGAGTGAATGGCCATTCAGACCACGATGCACAAATGTTATATATAATTACTAACTATGTAGAAAAGCTAATCCAGCAGCAATACAGTTTTTTGAACCTCATTACGGAACAAGAGTGGCAGTATGCTTTTAGTGCCAATAACATAGATGTCAAATATAATGCTTTTCTTAAAACACTTCTCATTATCTTTGAAAGTTGTTTTCCGTTAGAACATTCGAAACAGGATACTATCAGTAAAAGGCCGGCCTGGATAGCTGTTTAGTGGCATAAGGATATCATGTAGATCAAAATGGGAATTATATCAAAATGTTAGAAGTAGTCACAATCAAGCTACCATAGCCCGTTAAAAACAGTATTGCAAGGTGCTTAAAATGTTGTGAGGAAGGCATAGAGTACGTGGTATGCAAAAAGAATAGCTAATTCACAGGATAAAATTAAAACCATATGGTCAGTTGTGAAGGAAGTGTGTGGTCAGTGCAACAAGGTCGACAATATAAGGTCAATTCGTAGTAAAAATGCATCTCTTACTGATAAATCAGATATATATACAATATTTAACAATCGTTTTCTCAGCATTGCTGGTGAATTAAATAAAAACTTAGATTCTACAGAAATCATATAACTCTCTTGGAAAATGCCTTTTCGAGACTGATGACTGAAGTACCCTCTGTGATACCGACAAGGGGGAAACTGAAGAAATAATGAAATCACTGAAAAATAATGACTCTCATGTATATGATGGAGTGCCTAGCAGAATATTAAAGTACTTTGCTGCACATGTTAGCCCTGTACATAGCCATATTTGTAATTTTCCTTTTAAGAATGATCAGTTTCCTGAACGATTAAAGCACTCATTAGTAAATGCACTTTATAGAAAGGCAGAAGGGGATACTGTAGATAATTTTAGATCTATTTCTATGCCATCAGTTTTTGCAAAAGTTATTGCAAATGCTGTGTATGTAAGAAAAATTGATTATTTTATTTCACATAATCTCCTATCAAATGTTCAATTCGGTTTTAGAAGTGGTTTAACGAACTGAAAATGCTATATTTTATTCTCTGTAAAGTACTGGATGGATTAAACAAAGTGTCTCGGAGCAAGGCATCTTTTTTTATTTACATAAGGCGTTTTATTGTGTTGATCACAAAATATTGCTTCAGAAGTTGGACCATTATGGAATATATGGGGTGGATCACAGTTAGTTCACCCCATTATTCACATTGTTGAGAATGGTCTGAGTGGACACAATCAAATGGGGGGTGGGGGTGCTGGTACCAATGCTGTTCCATATTTATATAAATGATATGCCCTCTAGTATTACAGGTAGTTCCAAAATATTTCTGTTTGCTGATGACACTAACTTGGTAGTGAGCAACATTGGCTCTGTTTCAAAGAATGCAATTCATCACATGTTCATGGCTTGTAGAAAATAAACTAAAGCTAAATCACAGTAAGACTCAGTTTTTTCAGTTCTTACACACAATTCAATAAAACCCAAAGTTTTAATTTCACAGAAAGGGCATATGATAAGTGAAACAGAATAGGCCGAGCGGTTCTAGGTGCTTCAGTCCGGCACCGCGCTGCTGCTACAGTCGCATGTTCGAATCCTGCCTTGGGCATGGATGTGTGTGACGTCCTTAGGTTTAAGTAGTTCTAAGTCTAGGGGACTGATGACTTCAGATGTTACATCTCATAGTGCTCAGAGTCATTTGAAACGGATTAGTTCAAGTTTCGATGTGATCAGATTGATAATAAACTGTATTGGAAAGACCATGTTCAGAATCTTGTTCAAAGACTTGATGTTACCATTTTTACTATTTGAACGATATCTGAAGTAAGTGATGGTTCGACGCAGAAAGTAATCTACTTTGTGCATTTTCATTCGCTTATGACGTGTGGTATTATATTTTGGGGTAACTCTTCCCATTCTCAAATGATATTTTCAGCTCAGAAACGGATGGTTCGGACAATAAGTGATGTAAGTTTGCGAACCTCTTGTCGACCTCTATTCACTAGTGTGGGTATTCCGACGTTGCCCTCTCAATATATATATTCTTTACTGTCGATTCTTCTTAACAATATCAGCTTATTCCCAAGGATTAGTAGCTTTCACTAAGCTAATACTAGTCAGAAATCCAATCTGCATTTGGATCGGAGTTCTTTGACTCTTTTGCAGAAAGGTGTGCAGTATACTGCTGTATCTATTTTCAATAAGCTACCACATGAATTCAAACATCTTAGCAGTAATCCACACTCTTTCAATCGGAACTAAAGAATTTGCTTATGGGTCACTGCTTCTATTCTGTCGAGTAGTTAGTTGACAAATTAGGCTGATTCCTGTGTTATGTTGTTGACTGCGTTTACATAAACTTACGGCTTGTCTTTCTTTGGCTTCATAAACATTTTGTTTTACCTGTTGTTACATTTATGTTGTATTTTAATGTACTAACACGTTCCATGACCCTGGACGTTTGCTCGTCACTTTGGTCCCACGAACCTAGACGTGTAAAATAAAATAAAATAAATAAAAAGTAGGACTCTAATTCTTTCTGCTTGTATTACAGAAGGATAGACAGAGTATGAGTTTCTTGAACTTCGAACTGCTTTTAGCTGGTGAATATTTGGTGTATTGCGATCATGAAATGGACTTAGTTTTCACACATCTTTGATAATGTTAAATGACTCTTGGTTTGTCACACTTGGAGAGTGAAATGAGACGTCAGGACGACAGTAGATTTGTTCAGTTAATTTATTTATTCTGGCCTTCGGCCATAGTACATCAGGAAAAGTTTTGTGGAGACATCCAGTTGCCTCTCATGCAAAGTAACAGACATCTGGCATACCTGGCAGCATTAAGAGCAGGGTCGAGCGTGGCATCACTCGAGTGCTGTTGCCAGCGATGTCTCCAGCTGCGACCGTGACGACAGTGTGTGGCGACGCAGCTGATGATGGCCATAAGCTTCTTACAGCGAGTGGGCAACTGCATCATGACTCAAGGCTGGTGGTCTTGTAGTCGAACAGCGGACCACGTACTGAATTCTGGGATGTCGCTCTGGGTGTCCAAGGGTAGTGGAATATACTTTGATAGTGAGACAAGTGGAATTTAGAATACGAATGCCTGAGTAGTTATACCCTCCAGGCTATGATCATTTGGGGGTTAAGACACATACTCTAAACACGTCTCTGGTGGCAACTGAGGAAACGCTTCCATCCCTCCGCTAGTGTACTGCAGCGTTGGGTGTTGCTATACTGTGCCCTGCTGACTCTGCTTTGCAGTTCCAGTCGGCTGTGTTTCGCTTTGCAGAGCGTAACACTATTGCTTGCCTGTGGCTGCCTCTGCAGCTCTGCAGCTACTCACTTCAACTATGGCGTAATTTTTGACGGAATATGGCCGATACGCTACAATAACAATTTAGTTTGGGATTCTGCTAACGTTCACATAATACTCTCAAGGTAGCTTTAGTGCATTTGATAAAGGTATTTTCTGTCTGTATTTTAAATAAATATTGTATGACCATTTAGTTTATTTAAGACGTTCTTTCTCGAATAAACATTATTCAACATAATTATCTGTCATCTTTATGAATTAAGACATTAGAAGGGAACCCTTGTTATTAAATTATTCATTTAACTTTTGTTTTGTATTTCTGTGTATTTTATTAACTCGCAATTATACCCAATGCACAGATTATTTGACTGTAAGATTACAGCCACAATTTATTATTTGCAGCGAATTAGCTGGGGGGCGGGGGAATGAAAGGGGGCATGAATGGCTCAACCTTATGATTACAGCTAGCTTTTTTTTACCAGAACTGTTTGTAACCGTTAGATACAAACGCACTCAAATGGGATGAATCTTTCTTAATAATGACATCAGAGAAAGTAGGTTTATCAAATATTCCAAAAAGATAATTACTGCCTTTCCTAGTAACAGAGACATATAAGGAATTTGATGAACTGTTCACTTCCACTTCAAAAATGAATGTAATGTAAGGGGGCATGAAGCTGATATAGGCACATCGGCTGGAAATATCCTCTAACATACTTCATACAATAATAAAATGTCTTCTACATAATGGTAATATGGTGTAATTTTTGATGTGAACTCTGTATTGTATTTAAAAAATGTGCATTCCAAGTGATTTACAAAAATCTTATTATTTAATTGATGTAGTTTACAATTTTATCACAATGTGCGTTTGTTTTCATTCCTTGGTTTTCCGATTATGGTCACAGTAATATAACTTCTCATCTTGAATATAGTTACATTGCAAGTGCATTATGCTGTGCTTAGCATAATGAACCTTGGCTATGGTTAACTACTATTTAAAAAGGCAGGCCACCATTTCAAACATCTTATTTTTGATACAATGTATTTGTGAGCTTTTGTACTATTAGATATGTTTCACATTACCATTACATATAATAATATGTACAAACGAAATACAGTACTTCTGAAGTAGTATGACCACTACTTCAGCATTAGGCATGCTAAAGTATCAGTTTTGTCAACTAATGAGCCTAACTTGGCATCCTCAACCATACTGTGTGTGGATGTTTTTGGCGACCTTAAACATCTACTTAAGGCTAGACTGTCATTACATGACAATATTAGACCATTGCACTTTAAAAAATTAAGAAGATATTTTTCATTTTACATTAGCTTCTACTTTGTTACAAATTATTGCCACTCATCTAGGTTTACCTATGTGGTTCTGTTTTATATGTTTGACTATTATAATATGACTACATCTGGTCATACTCATCAACATTTTAGCTTGTGATACTCATAAACTTATTCTTTTACAACTTATATCTTACTTTATTTCTTGATTATATCGATTTTATGTTTATATCGTACTTCACCAGTTAATGGTTGCAATGTATGTCTTCTATTGTACTTACTGATTAATGAGTATTTCTGTTATGTTGTTCACAATGTTACCTTGCAATACACATTTGATCCAATTTAAAATTTAAATAATGTCAACATGTGAGTTTTTCTCTATAAAAATAGAATAAATATATCGTGGTCAAGTTGTCCATGCTATTATATTACAACATGTACTTCGTCTCTACGTAAAAAAATATTCGTTGAGAAATAAAGTTTTTCTTTTTACAAATAAGATAGTTGTCTGTCCATATATAACACTGTACTGAAGGAGCTGTTAATATAGTGATATCAGACAGAATGTTTCCCTCGCAATGTAATTCTTTGGTTTCATTTATATTGTCAATGCTAGCGCCATCTGCCAGTCTTGGTTTGCTTCTCAGATAACTTAATCGCCTCAGTTAGTTTGGCATTGGTTCTTTTTGAACATACATCACTGTCAAATAAGCCTGTTTGAGATGAGATTGATGTTACATTCAGTCTGTGTGCTCACTTTTGCTAGCCTTTTCCTGAAGTTTTCTTTAAATGTATATTAATCGTGAAAACTGAAAATTTTGTATTTGGATCATTATTGTGCTTACTTAGGTCAGTATGTGTATATTTTTGCTATCGTTAATTTCTTTGTACAGTTTATTCACAGCTTCTGTCTGATGATGAAATTTTGAAATGCATAATGGTTAATAATGGATTGTGCGCTCAAGACTATTCCATGTTTCCAAATTTTGTCATATTCGAATATTTGACTGCCTCTATATGGATGTATTTCTTCATGAGGTAACGGGACTCTGGGGAGGGAGAGCTGTCCTTTTCCCAGAGATATCCGCCAGCAGTGGTTGGGTATGGGAACGGCCACTCTGGGTTTCCTGTGCTGGGAACTGGCCAGCGGGGTCAGATTTATTCTGCTATATACTACAGACGTACTTCAGGCACTACTGTTAGGCGCGGCTGTGGAATGTTGTGTGTTTCAGAGAATGGGAACCATGGCTTAATAACGTAGACTGTGAGGAAGACATACCTCTATAAAAAAAAAACCCTCAATCGAAAAGGTGTGCTACGTGCCGATGGAGTGCATGGCTGTTGAGAGAAAAGAGTTCCTAGTGGGCAATCTTTGGGGCTCCTGCTGCCCCCTGTTGTATAAGGCTTGCACGCTGGTCTCTGCCTGGGTCAACTTTTGTTTACTGAGAGCATTATGGGATCCCTGCGGAGCGACGTCAATTCACATCTACTCCTGACAGGGCGGGTGTACCGTCAGACGGTACCTACGTCCGCCTAACAAAGAGAGCTGAGAAGTATAGCAAAAGGACACCAGCCTGCTGTATTACTTTCATCATAATCAAGAGAGTAGAAACAGTCTTTGAGAAGGTCTCCATTTCTATACTCACAAGGAGTTGGAAGGGACTGCTGGGACCTTAAAAAGCGTTAAATAACTTCCTAATGGAACAGTGGGCTGACGAAAAGTCTGCAGATTGAATACTTATGAGACACTAAATTTTTCTGTTTAGGATAACAGGCTTGGCTTCTTATTTTTGCGAGCGAGAAAGCTTCGCAACTCTGAAGTGTACCAGTTTTATTCTTACTGTGTAATCAAACGTCATGAAGTAAATTACAACCAGATTGCAAGTAATTCCTGCAATTTATAGTTATCTCAGTGTTGTAGCTCTCCTCCTTTTTGTAGTCTTTCGTGGGTGCTAAATTTTAGTTTATTAAGTTGGCGAGTGACGATGTCTTCGATCTCCAGGGTCGTGTTCAGTTTATTTTTATTTAAAGTTTCAAGAACAAGTCACAAACTTCATTAAAATCTCATGAAACAGTAATAGCGGACGTAACGTAGCTTGGCATCGTCATAAATTGTTTATTTACAAGCCCTTATAATTCGCCTTAATTAGGTTTCCACGTCAGGTTACACGCTGAAAGAGGTTGCTGCAATGTAGTCGGTGAAATTCTTCAAACAAATGACAGTCAGCCTATCGCTCGGTGCTGCGATCGGGAGTCAACTTTTACATGAAAATTGTTTGACTGCTGCTGAATTGAGCCTGACTTCAAAATTATAGTAAACGCAGTCTAGTATTTTTAAAATCAATCAGCAACAAAATTACACTTTTCAACAACAAACATAAATGTAACAGAGATTCTGAGAGAGAGCTAACAGAACAGAATATATCGCTTCGGTCTAAAACATATACTTCTAAAAACAAAACATTGAACAATGTAACATCTACCTGTTATTCTGAAGCCCTTACCTTCCTTGAAAAATCGAAATTATTTTATTATATTAATACACTTATAAATTTCAAACAAAAATTGACATAATAACTCATCTAAACAACTCAAATTAAATAAAAATAAATATTTCAGTTACTATACTACGAAAATTTTGCTTCAGTGAGGTGGCAGTAATGGCGGCTATGCAGTTAGCGCCCAAGCCGGATATTTCTTTCATACAGTAAGACGCACCTACAATTTCACGGTGTGGTGTCCTTAGGTTAGTTAGGTTTAAGTAGTTCTAAGTTCTAGAGGACTGATGACCTCAGATGTCAAGTCCGATAGTGCTCAGAGCCATTTGAACAATTTGGTGTTTATGTTCATCTCTATTCCCATTTTCTTTACAGGTTCCGGAACTCTCGGAACCGAGGCGACGCAAAGCTTTTTTTTGATATGTGTATATTCTTTCATCGGGTTGTAGTTGATTGCTTCATTTATGAGGTTGTGCTGTTTATTTGTCCTCGTCCGCGTTTCTCGTAGGGTGATGTTTTCCTGGCTCGCTGGAGTTCGCTGTCTTTTATTATAAGATTTGTCGCAGTTCTTGATTCTTCAGTCCATTTCGTCGCTCTTCGGTTTCTCTGCTTTTCAGATGCTCATTGTCATTCACTGGGAACTTAAACGTCCTTCGTGCTCTTAGTGTGTTTCGTTTTTTCTCTGTTGTTTTTGCTTTCAGCGTTTTGCTTCAGAACTGGCAAGGTCTCCTCCTCTTTTACGTTTAGGCAATGTTTAAAATATTAACCAAATCAACATTTTATTAACAAATCCACTAAGTACATTTTACACACTTTTCAGATTTTGTTTTCGATTTATATTCAGTCACTGAATCACTTTAACTGCTCATACATCTCTGTTCATTTTTATTCACTCGCTGCACTACTTTTTCTATTCCTCCCTTCGCCACTGACGTTCGCATCCACGAAAGGTCCTGCTTCATATACCCCTAAGAATGGATAGCTCCACCAGTGGCGAATTCCAGAACATACCAAAAAGGCCTCGAATGGTTCGTGATGTTCCAGAACATTCCACAACATTCGGGAGTGTTCTGGAATGTTGTACAATGATCTGGGATTTTCCGGGATGTTCCCGAACATTCTAGAATCTTCCCGAATGATCCAGACTATTCCTGAACGTTCAGGAATACCCTGGATCACCGTGTAAAATTCTGGAACACTCTGGAATGTTTTGGAATATTCTCGAATACTTTAGATAGTTATAGAAATTTCTAGAGGGCGAAATTTTCCAGCCCTTATATCTTCAAAAGCACGCCCTTCAGGTGAAAACGGGAACTTCCTCATGGATGCGTGAGTTGTTAAGGTGATTGTGCGATAATACTCGCACTTGCCGGCTCTTACCATCTTCGGAACTGCGTGGATGATGTTTTTAGGGAAGTCAGATGCTATATCCCCAAACTCATACATTCTACACACCAATACGAATAGTCGTTTTGTGGAAATTTCCCCCAATGATTCTAGAATTTGTGATGGAATTTTATCAATCCCTTCGCCTTATTAGATTTTAAGTTTTTCAGAGTTCTTTTAAACTCAGATTCCAGTACGGACCGACCCCTTTTTTTTCTGTCACATCATCAGACAAGTTCTCCAATAGAGGCCTTGAATGTATTCTTTCCATCTATCCGCTCTCTCCTCTGCATTTAACACTGGGATTCCCATTGCACTCTTTATGTTACCACCCTTGATTTTACTTTCACAGAAGACGGTTTCGACTTTCCTATATACTGAGTCAATCCTTCCGACAATCATTTCTTTTTCGATTTCTTCACATGTTTCATGCAGCCACTTCGCCTTATGTTCCGTGTACTTTTTGATTATTTCATTTCTAATGACCTTTTTTTCTGTATTCCTGAATTTCCTTGATCTTTTTTGTACTTCCTCCTTTCATCGATCAACTTAAGTATTTATTCTGCTAAACGTGGTTTCTTCCCAGTTTCCTTCTTTGTACTTATGTTTTTCTTTTCCACTTCTGCGATTGTTCTTTTTAGAGGTGTTCTTTCCTCGTCAAATGAAATGCCCGCTTAGCTATTCCCTATCGCAGTGTATTTAGCCTCAGAGAACTTCAAGCGTACCACTTCTATCGTTAGTACCTAGGTATCCGACTTCTTTGCGCATAGATTCTTCCTGAGTAGTCTCTTAAAGTTCAGCCTTCTCTTCGTCGCTACTTAATTGTGGTCTGAGTCTATATCCGCTCCTGCGTACGTCTTACAATCCAGTATTTAATTTCGAAATCTCTATCTGACCATGATGTAATCTATCTGAAATCTTCCCGTTTCTCCCGGCAATTTCCAAGTATACCTCTCCCCCTGTGGTTCTTGAACAAAGACTTGCTAGCTAAAATTTGTTGCAGAACTCAATTAATCTATCTCCTCTCTCGTTCCTAGTACCAAATCCATATTCTCCCGCAACCCAAATCCATATTCTCCCGCAACCCTTACTTCTACTCCTTCCCCTAAAACGGCCATCTATTCCCCCATGACTATTAGGTTTTCATCTCGATTTACGCACTGAATTACCTGTTCAGTACCCTCATATACTTTATTTCTTCATGTTAGGTCTACGACGCCGGAATTTATACGTGAACTATTGTTGTCGGTGTTGGTTTGCCGTCAATTCTGGTGAGAACCACCCTATCACTGAGCTGTTCAAATGGTTCAAATGGCTCTGAGCACTATGGGACTTAACTTCTGAGGTCATCATTCCCCTAGAACTTAGAACTACTTAAACCTAACTAACCTAAGGACATGACACACATTCATGCCCGAGGCAGGATCCGAACTTCCGACCTTAGCGGTCGCGCGGTTCCAGACTGTAGCGCCTAGAACCGCTTGGCCACTCCATCCGGCCTCTGAGCTGTTCACAGTAACTCACTCTCTTCTCTATATGTACGTACATGATGAAAGAGTCCAAGGATATTGTAAAGTTTATTAAGAACAAAACGTGAGACACCGATCGACCATACGCTGTGGCAAAGACGTTAATTATGAATGCGCGTAAGGCGCAGACAAATGAAAAAGCCATCATTCATTTTTTATGTGGTTCTGTTTCTCACTCTCTAGTATGTAGAAGTTCTGTTAAAAAGCGCTGTTAGAAATATGACGGGCTACGAGTGTTTTTTATCATACATGTTTCAAAATAAGAAAAACTTTGATACCAGTATTAAGGGGCTCCGGAACGCCCTATACTTGCAATGCCAAAATAACGCTTATAAATTACATCTTTCCTCACAAAGTATTTGAGGTAGGATGTTGAACTTTTTACAGATTATTTATTGGAATATGGGCTACACCTTAACACAGGGATTTTACAAAATTTTAGTTCAGTTATTAAAGATGATTTTTTTCAATTGTAATGAAAATTCACAACATTTTTTTGCAATTTTTTATTTATATATTCAAAAATATACAGTTTTTTGGAAAAAGGCTGTGTTATATTATGCAGAAGGTACTGTGTAACATTTACTGAAAGTTTGAAACAAATATGTTTGGAAGATCCTTAGAAAACATGAGAAAATAAAAGTTTTGGGAATCGAGCGACAAAGATTGGATTAACTTTTTAGTGCATTCCAGGTCCATAGGATGGATTATGTTCATCCTCTGCAAACTCCTCCTCCAGCTTCCTCTTGTTCCTCCTCCTGTTTACTCTTGCTTGTATTTCTAGACTCTTTACAGCCCTGTCTGGAGCCCGAAGGCGTTCCTTGTCTAAAGCAAGCATCGCTCGTTGTTGTGTTCGTAGATTTTGCTACCATTTTCTTCAGTTGCAGTTACTGCAACACTGTTCCAAAAGGTGGTCATGTATGAACACTTATCACATTTCAGTTGTATTTCACTAGCAAGTCCTACGTGCTTTATTATGGAGAGTTCCAGACCAACTTCACTACAATGAATACATCTTACACAGTTTGAAAAAATTCCTTTGAGAACCGACATATCAAATATTTCATTCACATCCGATTCGCCCATAAAACATTCAAAGTTTTCACTCATTGAACCAAGCTTCTTCTGTGAAGTATTTTCTTTCCCACTTTGACTGCTATGGGCAGGTGTACTTGAGAGGTTAGGTTCACTCACTTGGTTATCGTCTTTGTTGTTTACAGTAATAACACATACCTTTGGCTTTCCAACATTTCTCCTTTTCTTAAAAGCCTTCAGAGGATTTCTAATAACTTTACTTTTACTCATTATTATACTTCAACAAAACAGAGACTCAAGAAACAGAATTAATTACGAATATTTTCGGGATAACGACAGAGTAAATAAACATGACACAATCGACAATCACACCAGTGATATATATTGAACCATCACAGGTTAGCCACAATACATACTTTATCTCACATCACTAAAATGTACCTGATGAACACGGACGTTAATAATAACACCATTTGACAGCAGTTTAACAGCGCCACAGTGGGTCACGCCCATGTAGAACACATTTCAAAAAAAGTTTAAAAATAGTTGCAGTCTTCGGAATTGAATAAATTATATATCTATTAAAAGGTATTTGTCTGCAGATTCAGAAAACGCAAAAAAGTAAAAATTGAACTTTTCATGATTTTGAGCCTTTCCAGAGCCCCAAGTACTTTTTATACAACCGAAGTGAAACCAAGTAAGGAGGATTTTCTTATTTATGGCATGCACTGGTGTACTTGAAGACCGCTGCCGGCACCCACAATTGAAATGTAAGAGAAGAAGTCCGATAGCTTAAAAATTGGTACAGGTACAGAACATTTCTAATAACGCAGTTGTATTTTCCCTTTTAAGTATTTCTCATATTTGTATGTATATTTTTATTTACTTTTTTTAAATTTACATACAGCTTTCGACCTGTGTGCCAGGACTTCAGGGCACCGGTTGTGAGTAGGTATTTTTTAACTATTGTTATAGTAAGAAATTTCTATGACATTGTTATGGATCATAAAAACTAATTATCTGTATTTTCTGTTTGCATGAATCACGACGGGGAGCAAGTACAGGAAAACGGCACAATTGTGGAGAAATTTTGGAAAGTAATAAGGATTGGACGCAGGTTACGTAAAATTTTCCATAGTAAGCTGTTTTGTTCGGCGCAGCAAAGGTAGTAAGGCTACGCAAGTTGCTTTGTATGGTTGCGGTTGGTAGCGCCTTTTTTGATGAATATGGAAACCTTTTCCTCATTATTCCTTTCCTTGAATTTTATTGCGAAAAATTTAGAGGAAATTTTCAGTGTGGTACACATGGTCAGTAAAACAAAGAATTTCAATACAATAGTTTGCCCATCATGATAGACGCAAATTATAATTATTAAGTGTAATAATTAGCATGTGAAATTTTAACATTTTTCTGCAAATTTTGTTTTGGAATATTCATACAACATGGCAGAAAATTATATGCCCATTGTTGATAGCGATAGTGGAAACGAAATCAGCCAAGATGGCGCAGAATTGCGTTATCGAACGATAGACGTTCAGGCGCCATGCATGTCTACTCCAGAAAGTTTAAGTAGAGATGACTGTCGCTAGTGTGACAAATGATAGCGACGCTCCACAGTAGAAAAGACTTGACGACACAGTGTTTAAAACTGACGAGACACCGTCACGCATCTCCCAAAGCGACATACCGCTTATGAATGAAACACTGGAGAGCGATTGCAGTATTAATCTTGGCAACACATTACAAACACCACTTGGTCACAACACAAACATTAACTTGGAAAGTACAACTGACAGCAACCACAATAGTATAACTGGAGCACTGCTATGGCAGTTATTGTCTAACATAAATACGAAATTTAATGATATGAAACACAATATGAACCCTACTTTCAGTGATATAAAACAAGATATGCATACCAAAATTGATAAATTTACACACAATCAGAACACCGTCACGCAAGATCTAAATATAATGAAACAAGATCAAAAACAAATATTCAAGGCTTTCCAAGACACGGTCTCACAGAAATTCAATGACTCAGCCAAAAATTTTCGCACTGAAATCAACGAAAAATTGAATGATATGAAAAAACAAGTAAAGGATGAAGTACTTTCTTAAGTTAACAGTAACATTTCGGTGTTAAAACAGAAGGTACATTCTTTTTCCGACCATCATGTGATAAAGAAATTCACAGACGCAAGAGACACAAAACCAGTTGTGTTCAACAGCAAACAAGGTAACCACTGTAGTTAACAAACTAAATAAAGACTATGAATTTGCAGCTCTAGCTGTAGAAGAGCTTACTTTAAGGTTAGCAACATCAGAAGATGACTCAGCATTTTCTTTAAATGCTAGAGAGAAGATCAATGAAAATCTGAGTGATATCGTTAGCCGAGCTGAAGCAGGTATGTTAGATAACGGCAATACCACTGCAGAGAAGTTAGTAACAGACTGTAACCTATACACAGATGAGGTAGAAAAGGCTATTCAGAAAAAAGAAAATGAAATAGTGAAAAAGGTAAACATAACCTACAAGCCACGGAAAACAGGATCCGCAATCTGTTAGAAGAAAATATTATCTGATCTCGAAATATGCACGTAAATAATACACAGGCTACAGTGAACAAACCACAACCTGTAGGTATTTATCCAGAAATTGTCACGAGTCCCACAGCAGATACCAGTGACAGTTGTAGAGTGCAAAATGTAGCCACACCCACTTGGTTAGGCTCACTGAAAATGTGCTTCAACGATTTGCAAATTACAGAGTTACAGCCAATGTAGAAACGTCTAGTTTTGTTAGGCAGCAAGTCAAATTTTTAGGACATGTTGTGTCAGAACAAGGTATATTACCTGATCCGAATAAACGTGATGCCATACCAATTGTCCAGCTCCAAATAATAAAGAACATCTAAAAGTTTTCCTAGGACTCGCATTTTTTTTTCGTAAATTCGTACCACAGCAACTGATGAACAGTGATGCATTGCTAAACTTGTTACGAAAAAGTAGGCCTTGGTTATGGGATGACAAGTGTCAGGAGAACTTTCAGAACACCAAGCAGGCATTAGTCAATGCGAACATTCTTTGCCGCCCTGATATGTCCAAGGATTTTTGTCTATGTACAGATGACTTATCTCAGGGGCTGGGGGCATACTTGTTCCACACGCGAGTAGAAGGTAAAGAAGTACCCAAGGTCATCAGGTTTGCTAGTCGCACATTATCAGAAGCAGAAAGATTTTACTCTGTGTAAGAATTGGAAAGTTTAGCTGTAATATGGGCATTTAAAAAGTTTGAATATTTTTTGTGGGGCAAGAATACAAAAGTTTACTGTGACCATCAGTCAGTGTCTTTTCTTTTAACATGTAAACTATTGCACTGTAGATTATCTGGGTGGTGTCTATATTTACAAGAATTTAATTTCAAGATCATTTATATTAAAGGATGTCTGAATGTTATTGGTGATGCGTTGTCCAGGTTACCACAAGGTTTAGAGGAATTTGGTCAATTAACAGAGCAGGATGCAGAAATCAAAGCGTTAGTAATGCAAGGTACAACACAACAGTCTAATTGCCATAAGTTTTGTAAGCAAATGAAAATTATAGACCAGCAAGATCATAGATGGAGTAAACTCATGAAAAACCTTAAGCAAGATGAAGGTGGAAAGGTAAGTAAATGGTATCAGAAGTACAAGGGTGTTTTGTTTCATGCGAAACATGAAAAATCCAATCAATGGTGTGTGTATTCCTGAAGATTATGTCGACGAATTTATAAGACACACACATGAAATATGGTGACATTATGGAGTAAAAATGTACTGAAAAAATTGCAACACTTTGTTATTTTCCAAATTTGAGGAGGCGAGTCCTACAGGTATTCAGAAAATGTGAAATATGTAAAAAATCAAAACAGTGAAATGTGTCAAAATATACGGAACTACACCCAATAATCACAAAAACCTTCTAGATATAGTATCCGTGGACATAGCTTGTCCATATCCAAAAAGTAAAGGAGGAGTAAGATACGTAGTAGCACTATACGATATTTTTTCGAAACACATCAAAATGTACGACATTAAAAAGGCACCAGCCACAAATATCAGAAAAAGAATTGAGGGAGACTATTTGAGAAGAGTAGGTCAACCAAACGTACTAGTAACAGATAATGTTTCATATTTCGTTGGGCAAAAGTGGGAACAATGTATGACCTCACAGGGCATAAAGCACATATTACTAAGCTTTTCTCACCGACTAGCAATCCCAGTAGAATGAGTTTTTAATTTAACCGGTTTATTAGGACATTCACCCCTCACACAGATACCCGATGGATAGAATACGTAACTCCTTTCATGAAAGTTGTCAATAACCTTCCACATTTTTCAACAGGTTTTGTATCGTCGCCCATACCAAAGGTACCCGCTACAGAAATGACACTACAAGACAAACAAGCCATGATTACACTAGAAAACAGGGACGAGTATAGAAAGAAATTTTATAATAAGAAACTGAAACGCGTTACACAATTTTTTGAAGTACAACGAGACGCGACAGACTAGCAGAAGGTGCAACCAAATAGGAATGCCATATGTACAAGTACTTAACTTATATACAAAGTAAACGGAAATACTACGCAATTAGATCTACTGCATAAGAACTAAGGAACCTATTGATATATGTACACAGAGCTTTAATTAAATACTAAGCTATGTACAACATATTTACGAGAAAAGGAAGCATTATGAAAAATTATGCGAGGCGCGTAAGCTAAGGATAAACGACAAAAGACCGCAAAGAATGCCAAATAATTTTCTTTGCGGGTTAAATAATCACAAAGAGTAACAGAACAAAGGAATGTCTATGAATTTAAACAAAGTATGGAAACATTTGCGGCCGGATGAAATGACGAAATGTATCAGTGGCCACCGAGCTACGCAATGAAGTTAGTTTTAAGTTTTTTTTCTTTCAGCGACCAGTGCATCGACACGGCGCAGAAGAAGAGAATTACGTCGAGAGTAGCAGGTACCAAATGAGGAAACCGGCCGCACCTCGAGTAAACAATTTAGTTATAAGGTTATTTATACAAAGGCCGTAAGGCAAATGAAAAATGAAATATGCATCTTGGCAGTGTATGTCCGTAACAATTATCAGTACCCAATCACTGCAGAGAACACATAAACATTGAAGCACGAGATTTTGCAAAAAACAATTAATTCTTATCTTGTCACATAAAAGCTCGAAGAATGACATATCCAGGTACTTGAGAAAGAGAAGTCTACGATGGTTAAAACTTCATATTTCACACTAAGCTACACGTGAATTGAAGTAAACGGCACTAGCACATGAAGAAAAACATGATACTAAGTTGCCTAATACGTTAATTATGAATGCGCGGTAAGGCGCAGATAAATGAAAAAAACAATCATTCATTCTTTTGTACATGATTTTTTTCTCACTCTCTAGTATGTGGAGGTTCGGTTAAGAAGTGCTGTTCGGAGTATGATCGGCTATGTGTGTTTTGTGTCATACATGTTTGAAAATAAGAAAAACTTTGATACCTGTATTAAATATTTTTATGCAAGTGAAGTGAAACCAAGTAAGGAGGATTTTTTAATTATGACACACACTCTGGTGTACCTGAAGTCCGCTACCTGCATTTACAACTGAAATGTAAGAGAACAAGGCCGATAGCCTACAAATTCGTACAATTACAGAACATTTCTAATAACGCAGATGTATTATCTCCCCTTAAATGTTTTTCGTATGTATATGTATATATTTTAATTAATTATTTTTTTTATTACGACACACCTACCTCCCTGCTTCATAAGGAATCCTACTTCCGTTATACCATTTTCTGCCGCTGTTGATGTTACGCTCTACTCATCTGTCCAGAAATCATTGTCTTATTTCCATTTCACTTCACTGACCCTCACTATATCTAGATTGAACCTTAGCGTTTCCCTTTTCAGCTTGTCTACCTTTCCTACCATGTTCAAACTTCTGACATTCCACGCACCGACCCACAAAATGTTATCTTTTCAATCAGAGGTCACATGTACTGTGGATACATATTATGTGTCTTTAATGCAGTGGTGTCCATTGCCTTCCTCATCCTCATGCCGTTGATCATTGCTGACTTTTCCATCTTTAAGGGCAGTTTTTTACCCTAAGGGCAAGAGAATTTCCTGAATCTCTGTCCGCCCCTCCACCCTCTTTAACAATGCCGTTGGCTGAATGTGGGACGACTTCTTATGCCTTAAATTTTCAGCCGGCCTCTGATGTTCTTTATTTAAGCTTTAAGCGGTGGCGGGGTTCTGATTCGGAACCGAGAACATTTTGATTACTAATCTAAGGAGCTGGTCCTCAACCAAGGCTAATTTACTTACGATAAAGATTAAACTTAGGGCTGGTATATGTGAAAGTTGGAAATGCTTTTCCCATTTCCCTCTTGATGTACCAGCTTTACCATTTACATTGCACTTGAAGTATTCATATGCAAACGTCCATTAGCAGCCGGTAATTATTATTTATAGAGCAATAACGCCTTCACCATTTCCTTGCCCTCTCGTCCTGTGGCCTTCTGTGCATGCAAAGCCACGCTATTGCCAGTTTCTCTTTACAGAACTTCAAGTACTGAATTAATCTTCACAATGAAAACAATTACTTTTGTCACTGTTCAGATACATAATGTGTCTTTCCATGCAGTTCGTAGTACTTTCAGATTGATCATACTACACAGTTCTGTTTAATCTGTGGACATGCAGTGAAATGATATTAGTGCAACCACGTGATATTTTCATCATATATGAGCCTTCATTCCTTCCTGCTGTGGCAGTGCGTGCTTCTCGTTTTTGACGCGCTTTACATCATTCTGTTCTCATACCAACTGTACAATTACAAAATGTTAATACAGACAACGTACAAAGAGAACATATGAACCCACCTTAGTTGTAATACTAATGTGGTGTCATATAGTCCATTTGTACGTTAGATATATTAACATGTTGTAAGTATGTGTACAGCAATACAGACCGAAAACCATAATTATTATGAGTTCATAAAATTACATAAAATATTTTCGAAGAATCATCTGTTATGTTAAAGGGGAAAGAAAGTAGAAAATTTTCATGTTACTGTTACAAACCGACCTGCACCATGCAAGTGATACCAGTGAAATGCGCCTGTCTTTGTCAACCATGTGACGTTTAACATTTCTGGCATATAAAAAGTTTCATCGCACGACTGTAAAATCGTGCGACATCACTGCAGAGCAGAGAATTACAAGACGAAATGGGTGTTATTAAATTTTCTGCCTTGGTCTGCGACCAGTAGCCTGCGTACGTCTTTCAAAATGTGCGTTTTATGCTTGGTATGCATCCAAATTAATATCTCACAGATGAATCAGATATATTTTGCAGAAACGATGTATAGGAAAGCATGTCAATGCGGCGAGATTTCGTTCGTGTTTTGTGCATGATGAGAGAAATATTAATCTTTTGCCTCCAGAATGAGATTTTCACTCTCTAAGTTAATAAGGAAGAGATAAGAACCCTCCCCCCATAAAAGACATGCAATGATGAGATTGCGTGAGAATTATCTGTACTCTTCTGGGAAGAGTGATGTCAAGAGTCGCAGCTGGAACTGGAAACCCGTGCAGAGCCGCTCTGTGACGTCTGCACAGATGTCCCGGCCCTCTCCAAGGTGGCGGACAAAGTCTGGAGCCCCCAGGGAAATTATGTGGCTCCCCGTCTTAAGTGGTTTCGAATAATTTACTTTTGTCTGTGAGACGTTGGCGGCGAGCTGCGACGCAGTCTTTGGGTGCGGCTGCGTAATTGCTGGCGCCACGGCGCCCACTGCGACCTCCGTAACACTCCCCCTCACACTCTCACCCTCCCTGCCTGACCAGCAGTTCTTCCACACAGTCTACTGCAAAGGCACGCCTCTTCCTCTAGCGGACATTGCACTGTCGGCAGCCGTAAGAGCCATTAATTACGATTATGCTATTCTAACAGTCGGTGACAGAGTGAGCAGGCACAGGAACTGGTTACGAACCTCATATGGCTGTGTGTTGACTTTTGGTGGAGTGCTGCATCTACTGTGTAACCTCCATGCTCACCTGCGCAGGCCCTGTCTGTATTTGGCACTTTCCTCGAAGAGGAACAGATTGTTTTAAATTAAAAATTACGAGCACACCTGTGTATGCAAAGATTTGTTCTTCTCCAGCTTTGTTATGTTGGATTTAGATAACGTTGCTAATCTATTCACTGTGAGTACACTAAACAGTAGGAGCGTGGTGCCTCACAAATGCAGTGGTGTGCAAAGCTTAAGGATGAAAATAACGTTTGAATGATGTGTCATTGCCAGGTAAATATAGCTCGATGAAAATCAAACGCTTCTCATCATTCTTCTAATCCGATTTCCTTCCACATGGATTCCTGCGACTGATTCTCTCAAGCTTCAGTCTGCTCTTCATCAACACTAAATTGTGATCTGAGTCTATGTATGCTTCTGGATACACGTTACATTCCAATATCTGATTCCGTAATCTCTGTCTGACCATGTGTTTCTTCAACAGAGTATTTCTTGCTACCATCTGAAATTTATTGCTGAACTCAATCTTTCGCCCCTCTCTCATTCATACTGCTAAGCACATTTTCACCCGTGACGTTTTCTTCTGTTCCTTTCCCTACAATCGTGCCCACTCCCCCATCACTATTAGATTTTATTCCCCCTTACATAATGAATTACCCCTTCAGTGTTCTCACATACATTATTTCTTCATCTTCTGCTTGTGATGTCGGCGAGTGTAACTGAACTATCGTTGTCGACGTTGGGTTCCTGTCGAATCTAGTGACAACAGCCCTATCACTGAATTGTGTACAGTAACTCTCTCTCTGCCTTATCATCCTATTCATCACGGATCCCACTCCCGTTATACCACTTTCTACTGCTGTTGGTATTATGCTACATTCGTCTGACCAGAAATCTTTATCTTCTTTCTATTTCACTTCACTGATCCCACTACATCTAGATTGAGCATTAGCATTTTTCTTTTCAGATTTTCTAACTTTCCTACTACTTTCAAACTTCTGAAATTCTAAGCTCTGACTTGCAGAATGTTATCACTACGTCGGGTATTCCAAATTTTTCTCAAGGTCAACTTGCTTTGGCAATCCCCTCCCAGAGATCCGAAAAGGCGCTATTCCGGAATATTTTGGCAGTACAGAAATTATCACGAAATTTTTGCAATTGCAGCCCACATGTTCTGTGGATATACACTATGTGTCTTTAATGCAGTGGTCTCCACTGCATTCTGCATCCTCACGCCGTTGATCATTGCTGTTTCTTACGCCTGTAGGGGCAGTTTCCAAACCCAAGGGAGCGAGGTGGCGCAGTGGTTAGCACACTGGACTCGCATTCGGGAGGACGACGGCTCAATCCCGCGTCCGGCCATCCTGATTTAGGTTTTCCGTGATTTCCCTAAATCGCTCCAGGCAAATGCCGGGATGGTTCCTCTGAAAGGGCACGGCCGACTTCTTTCCCTGTCCTTCCCTAATCCGATGAGACCGATGATCTCGCTGTCTGGTCTCTTTCCCCAAAACCAACCAACCAACCAACCAACCCAAGGGAACCTCTTTCCGCTCCTTCGACCTCTTAGACAAGGGGATTGGCAGAACAGGGGTTAGTTCTGACACCGGAAGCCGTCAGCTATCATTGCTGGTTATTGTTAATAAAATCTAAGCAGCGGTGGTGATCGTACAAGAAGATTTTGATTGATAGTCAAAGACACTATTCATAAGCACGAGTGACTACTGTCGGCCTGCTATCAATTATATCTGCAATGTTTTTGTTTTTGATTCGTTGCTGGAACGCCAGTGGACGCCTGGCCGCTGGAGATCGAGTAAGAAGCGGCCAACTGGGATACACAGGTGTTCTCATCTAGGTATGGGGATGTAACTTGTTGGTAACAGTGGTCAGATGGAGGTCCACGTTTTCCGAGGCCATGTGAGGGTACGAAACATAGCTGGAAGGCGATGGCTGGCTTGTTTGTAGTGGCGGTCGTAAAAACACTTGAAACATTTGCTACAGCACTGAAGTGCGTACTAGCAAACATAGATTTACTTCTGCAGGAGATCGAGTGGATAATACAAGACACAAAATATTAGATCACTTTATTAAAGTTTAAACAATGTGAAATGGTTTAAGTTAGATAGAATCCATGTACCCAGAACTGTATAATTTTTTGTTGTTGTCGCTGTATCTATAACTTATCACTTGATACATTTCAGAATAATAGTCTCATCTCGATATTCAGTTGACTATTAACTTCGATACAAATCTGTCTTCTAACATATCTCGAGCTGCTTGATCTTAAATAAGACGATGTTGTCGTCGTAAGTGATGACTGCAGACTGGAGCCGAACGGCACTGTGCTCTGACGTAAGTAATCTTCCAACAGCGGCGGAGTATGTTACCTCCTTAGAGCGTGTCAACGCCGGTGTCTATCAATAGTTGCTGCATCAGGAAGCGACTGTCATTACTTTTGATTGCCTTATGCGGTACCAGCTTTGACATGGGACTCTTTCTTCGGATGACACCACACTGTGGAGTGTTATTGGCGCCATCACGCCGGTTGATATTTAGCTGTCAGTTACTCGATGGTTATAGCAAACGAGCCTGATTAGGGAAGTGTTGTGTGTCCATACTATGGACTGTACGGCGAGGGCTTTCGTAATGGGCAGTAATTTTGTTCTCAACCCCTGTGTGAGCCACAACATCTTAGTTTCCTTATGTCCTGTTTGATATTTGTGTCGTTCCTCCGGTCTGCTTTTGTGAGCCATAGGCGCTCGTTTTTCTATTTTAAAATTTTATTTTATTATTTGTGCTACTGTGTTGCGTCTGGGCGATTTTCTGCACACATATTCGCGATCTGTTTCGAAATTCTAATAAATTTTAAATTTCGTCGTCTGCTCACCACGTTGCTGATCAGTGTGGCTGGCTTGTTTGTATGCGCAAGATGTGCTTTCTGTCGTATTACTCTGTAGGTTACCTGCCTGATTTTTTTAAATTACGTCTTGCTTGCCAGCCTTCTTTAACGTGTCTTAATTTGATTAAAGTGGTTTTTAAGATACTTACTGTTAAGCTTATCTGTATTCTCCCCGCCTGCCATACACTACTGGCCATTAAAATTGGTACACCAAGAAGAAATACAGATGATAAACGGGTATTCATTGGACAAATATATTATACTAGAACCGACATGTGAATACATTTTCACGCAGTTTGGATGCATAGATCCTGAGAAATCGGTACCCAGAACAACCACCTCTGGCCGTAATAACGCCCTTGATACGCCTGGGCATTGAGTCAAACAGAGCTTGGATGGCCTGTACAGGTACAGCTGCCCATGCAGTCCATGTCGTGATACGATAAACCGCAATCGCGATAGGCTACACTCCGACCTTTATCAAAGTCGGAAACGTGATGGTACGCATTTCTCCTCCTTACACGAGGCATCACAACAACGTTTCACCAGGCAATGCGGGTTAACTGCTGTTTGTGTATGAGAAATTGGTTGGAATCTTTCCTCATGTCAGCACGTTGTAGGTGTTGCCACCGGCGCCAACCTTGTGTGAATGCTCTGAAAAGCTAATCATTTGCATATCACAGCATCTTCTTCCTGTCGGTTAAATTTCGCGTCTGTAGCACGTCATCTTCGTGGTGTAGCAATTTTAATGGCCAGTAGTGTGTTATCTGATATCTTGTATTTTATGAATGTAGTGTTTATTCAATGATCGCCAGCCTTCAATTCGATGATGGTTTTGGCATTTCATTAGAATACTGTTTGGTGTTCAGTGCTTGCCAAATGATTTAATTCATTGAAATGCAGACGTTTTTAAAATAAAGTTTAATTCTTTCAATGCTTGTCAAACTTGTTCTGTGTATTGTTTTTATATTTAATAAGAACAGTGTTTAATTCTGTCTATTCTGCCTATATGTTTGTGTTACAGGACAAATCAGCCATCATTTAATCCATTATTTATCAGCGGCCTCATTGTATGCTCTAGTCGGTCTGATGACGCTCACCAAACGACTCTGTAATACGTCTGTGGGAAAGGTATCTATTTTGGTAAGACAGTTGGCCAGCTGATTACCTTCGGCTTTCCTATTATCCGAACTAGCTGCTTGTGTAATAATTATGTTGTCATTTATTTATTTACTGATTCTGCCGACAGGGTTTCGTTGATTTTGTTTGTACATTTGGTCGGTTATTGCCTCTGTTTGCTTTCCTTTAACCTCTGAAATAAAGTGCTGTCCTTGCTTTGGTCTTATATATGTCAACTGTACATGATTTAATGCAACTGATTTCTTCTAAATCCCGTTTGACTATGCTTAAGTGATACCGTCTGGAGGTGCGCTTCAGATAAGTTTAACCTGATGTTGTGCTCTAGAGCATTCTGTCCTTAAGCTTAAGTTTCACAAAAATAGTTACTGATTTCTGTAAATCCTGAAGCACCGTCATGAATTGCAAAGTTGCTATATTGCCGCCAGCCGTTAATTGTGTTATTCCGTATTGTTTGTCAATACTATTAAGGCCCCCTGTAGAGTAATTCTGTCGATTTAAGTTTTTAGCTGTTATCATTATGACCGAGGCACCATATCACTTAACGAAAATTTTATGTAAAATTGTACTACTTGAAATGGCTTCGCAGTGGTACACAGTTGTCATTAGGTATTTAGGCGTTTGTGCCGTTGGCAAGAATAATTATTTGATTGGTCTTGACCTGTAGGTTTTTGTTAACCATCTGTACTGGAACAGCTCAACACTAACAATTACTTTGGCTTCGCCGTAGAAGACACTTATCATTGGACAGTCGCTGAGTATAGTGAACAGATGTTCAGGAATTAATCGTTAACGACCAACGTCGTAGGGAGATTAACAGTTTGGTAGTACTTGAATAATATGATACTTACATGTGGAGACTTCTTGTTTTTTTTTATTGTCATCTTACGCTTATTTATCTCAATGATTGTATTTAACTGTATATTTTCTCATTCTTACAGTTTTATTTCTTTGTTAATAAACTGTTGAACTCTACTTTAATTGGTGTACCCAGTACCTCTCCACTTCCCAAACAGCTCTCTACCGCACATGGCGAGAGGTGGGAGCACATACTGCGAGCAGCAACATCACCCAGCATGGTCGTTTTGGTGGTCCAGGTGTTATGGTAGAGGGCATAATGTTGTATGGGCGTACTGACCTCCAAATCTTTGAACACGGAAGACTGTACGGTCAAGGGTATTGTGACACAGTACTCCATCCCTTTGTGCGTCTTTTCAGGGGTGAATTCTGTTATGATTTCAGTTTTATGAACGATAATGCGTGAACACATCTAACCGCGCAGATCGAGACATTCACGGATCGACAGGATATTTGGAGAATGGCCATTGTCTTGACTTAAATTCAACCGATCACGTGTGGGATGCGTTGGGGAGACGTATTGCAGCATATCCACACGCAAGTGGAGGAATAGAATTACTCACTAACTTTGTAGCCAGCACGGGAGCGTGTTGCAGAGGACACATTGCCGTCTATGCTGATCACATATCCTATTAAGAACCATTTCTATGGGACCATTATAGATCGCAGTGACATCAACGTAGTTGTTGTCTTTGAACACAAGTGTCATTTTTGTTTATCTCATTCGGTATTTCAGTTACTTGCTGTACGGTACCGTAGCAGTTCGTTTTGAATATGGTCCAAGTTTCGTAGTGCTATGTTACTTCGCAGTGGCACATCGACAAAGTTTATGATTGTGCTATTTTGTATACGCAGTACCATTGAGCTGTGCCTGTCTGACTTCAGAATGCGCTAAGGGATTCCGTGAAGATGAGGTATAGGGGTTCTGTGCATATTTTCAGTGTGTAAGATTGTGCTTTGAGTTTTATGTATGTGTGTGCTATTGTCTCTAAAGTAGCACGTAAGCGTTAATTTTGGGCGTTTGTGAGAAACTTTTCGTGGTTCTTGTCCTAAATTTAGAGGGAGACTGTGGGGTGAAGTTTGTGTTGTTTCGTAACATTTTGTGGATTTATTCTAAGTAATCGTGTTGATCGTGGGTTGGTCTGAAAGGTCTCTTATTGTGTGTTGGGGAAGTATCTGCCAGCACCTGAGATGACTCGGAGAACTTTGATTAAGAATCTTATTAGAGTTGTGTTTGAACGCCATAGACGCATTTCCGAGCCATAAAAGATGAGCTGGAACCAGGAGTTTGCACTGAACGGTTAGCCCATCGCCTTTCAGGACTGGGCTAATCTACAAAAAATGTGCAGCCTTTGTTTTCTGCAGTGGTGAGATGCTTGTTCCTCATTAGGCATCGATCAATCCCAATGCGCAGCTAAGTGAGAGTGGTTCTCCAAATCAGTTCGCTGCCGTCAATAGCGACGATCAGGGAGCTTGATTTTGTGGTAAAACAGATCACCTAGCACTCTTGGTCTTCCACTTGTCCAGATTTTGCTGACGGTTGCGGCGTATTTGGAGGAGACTGTGACTACTTTCATAAATGGCGGTGTCATCAGCATAGAGGGTAATCTCTCCTTTGATATTTTTAGGAACGTCATTCGTTTTTCTGGTGTAAAGGACAGGACCTAAAACCGAGCCTTGTGGGTCTCCTGCCGCAATCTGCCGTGTCTGGCTGGACTTATCTCCGTTCCTTGCGAAGAACTATCGTCCTTAAAGGAAGGAGTCAGTGATCCAGATTATGTGTCCTGGCCACCCTATTTGATGTAGCTCCTAAATTAGCCCTAGTGCTACACACGGTCAAATGCCTTCTCTATGTCCAGGAACACTGCACCTGTTGCTTCTCTCCATGTCCCGGCCAGACAAATGTGTTCTACCAAGTGGATGGATTGCTGGATAGTGGAACGTTAGCGCAGAATCCAAGCTGTTTGGGCATAAGGGTATTATATTTCAGTCAGGAATGACGGGGGGTAAAATGATTAGTTACTCTATCATTTTACTGATGCCTGTTAGGAGGGAAATGGCCTGTGGCTTTCGGGAATGAGTAGACTATTATTAGGTTTGGGTAGGGTAATGACCTTTGCAGTTTTCCACGTTGAGGGAAGTATGTTAGCTTCAGGGAAGGGTTATAATCGGTTTTCTAGCTATGCTACGACGGTAAGGAGACGGTGCTTCACGAGTGCGTGGTATGGATGCGGTTGGGGCCACGAGTCTTGTGGTTACCCTGACGCTTGATGAGTGGACATATTGTCGGCTCGTTCATGGCCGCCTATTTCTTATGTGAGCCACTCGTCCGATAAGTATTATCTCCTGCCTATCGTCCTCGACATCATGGATGACGTGAGTTAGCAATTTTGACTCAGATGATTTTGCCACTACATCCGCCTTTTCTTGTTCATCATATACATGGACATTCTCGCCATGAAGTGGCTTGTTGTCACTGGTGGGGGCTTTCCGCTGCTGAGTTATTTTCCATATTTTGCTTCTGGATAGGTCTGTTTCGGTGGATCTTAGATACTCCCCCACCCCCACCCCTTTCACCAGCAGCGGCTGCTGATCTCTTGTCCTTGTTTCACCTGGTCCACTAGACACAGGTGGTGGTCGACTGGATCGCGATATCGTCGCCACAGCCTACGCCTTCTGCGTTTGGCAACTACGAGTTTCCAGATGTCAGGAGACTGGTCCCTGGTTTCATGATCAGTGGTAATCTATGCGGAAGTTACTTTCGTCCTTACGTTTAGTACGTCTGCCGCCTACTAGATGGCGCACGTACGAGGAATTACTTTGTGCTTCTTCTACAAGACTTACTTCATCCGCCAAAAATTACGTATGCAATCAGAGAAACTATCTGATGCATCTACCAAATAGCTCACACATCTGATTCATCTGCCAAATAGCTCAGAGGACGACATTTAGACGCCGAGGGCATGATTTAAGCGACTGCACGCCGACTCTCGGCCAGTTAGAGTTCCAGTTAACTGTAGTGACATTTGCCGGCCGAAGTGGCCGTGCGGTTCTAGGCTCTAAAGTCTGGAACCGAGCGACCGCTATGGTCGCAGGTTCGAATCCTGCCTCGGGCATGGATGTGTGTGATGTCCTTAGGTTGGTTAGGTTTAAGTAGTTCTAAGTTCTAGGGGACTGATGACCTCATGTGTTAAGTCCCATAGTGCTCAGAGCCATTTGAACCATTTGAACTCCGGGTGTCAAAAATTTTTTAAGTGATGTCCACAGTTGTTTGCTATTGACAGACCGTACTCAAACTCTCTGAACTTGAAATCGTCTACTGTGCTTGTTAGGTTAGGTTCATCAGTTGCACGTCTTATTACAGAGGTAAGTTCGAATATCTGTTTTGTAACGTACTTTTCTTGTAGTAAATGACTGTTATGCTACTCATGTTTTGCTGCTGTCGATTCTGTTCTAGATATTGTGTATGGCCATGTGAAGTGTGTGTAGCTGGTGTGCTGGCAGGCCACTTCCATTTAGCTATAGAGATGTAGGTAGGGGAAACCTACTCCAGGTGTACAGCAGTGTGTTTGTGACTAACAGTGGTACTGTATTCTGCTTTTCACAAGTGTAAATACTAAATTGTAATTATAGTATTCTATAAATAAGGTTATCCAATGACCCAGTATTTATCTGTGTCAAGTGTTTCCAAAATTAAGACTTCGTTAATACAGGAGAATGTGAGCTGCTGTGTCGGAAAGAGAAAATGCAAGTGTGTGTGAATACGGATTTTGCTAAAATTTTAATTTGATTATCAGACGTTTTCGTAGCTGGTTGGATTCTGGACTTTGAGTAGTTTCAGAAGTGGTCCCTAAGATGGCTGTACTTGGTTAAGTGAAAGCGACCTACAGGCTATGGAATAATGATTCTGTACACCTCCTGATCATGCAAGTGAAGGTAACTTCTGTGTGAAACCCGAAGCTTAAGAAGCACGTGAAAGGGAAAACAGTCGTCTAAGAAATGCTATTGACAGTAAGTATATGAAGATGAGTTGGGAGATACGATATTGACAGAAATATTCGATAGAACACTGAAAGATGTCAGGGAGTGGCTTACCCGACCTGCTCTCGGACTTCCCATGTTTGAATAAAGTTCAATCAGTTTCGTTTTCTGTGTAGGATCGTCGGCTTTGTTGATATCTGAGTCACCTCTGCTCTGATAGTTCATAATTTGGTCACCGCTGTTACTACCCTTAGTCTGTCATCTCCAGGGAGTTGTGTTCACCTTACATCTGTAGACTGTTGCCGTTATTCCCCCGTCGTCACCCCTCATCCCCTCATTATCGCGTTCATAACATGCTCACCAATACGACACCAACAATAATGAACTACCTCTTCTATTTCACTCCTGCAAGCACATTCATTTCCCACCTCCTCTTCCTTATTCATGTCCACGTTTCCAACCAATTCTGCTTCTATGATGGTCCGTTGAGCCTTTGACCAAAATACGAAGCATCAATCGAATCTGCTCTACCTTTTCCTCTATCAGAAGCATCAGATCAATTGATGAGTGTCCGGTTCATCCACTTGTTCAAGGACAAGCAGCACCGGTGATACCAGGACCTGCGGTTTCTGTAACTACTGAACTTATAATGTCATCCAGTTCAAGGCCGACCTAGATGGTGAAGTAAGGAAAATTCTATGCTTATGCAGTATTCCAGAGTTACTTACGTCGTTAGACAGTGTACGGAATTATCATCCTCTGTCCAGGAATGGTGCAAACATATAATCACAGACATAGAGTGAAACCATCGAGACCAGGCCAGGAGCACATCACTGCCGGCGAATCTTGGTGTATAACGATATGTTTATTTATTTATTGAGTCATCAGTGTTCTTACTGATTTGACGCAGCCCGGGCGTGAGTCGTGCTTCGGTAGCTCAGATGGTAGAGCACTTGCCCGCGAAAGGCAAAGGTCCAGAGTTCGAGTCTTGGTCGAGCACACAGTTTTAATCTGCCAGGAAGTTTTATATCAGAGCACACTCCGCTGCAGAGTGAAATTCTCATTCTGGAAACATCCCCCAGGCTGTGGCTAAGCCATGTCTCCGCAGTATCCTTTCTTTCAGGAGTGCTAGTTCTGCAAGGTTCACAGGAGAGCTTCTGTAAAGTTTGGAAGGTAGGAGACGAGATACTGGCAGAAGTAAAGCTGTGAGGACCGGGTGTGAGTCGTGCTTCGGTAGCACAGATAGTAGAGTACTTGCCCGCGAAAGGCAAAGGTCCCGAGTTCGAGTCTCGGTCGGGCACACAGTTTTAATCTGCCAGGAAGTTTCATATCAGCGCACACTCCGCTGCAGAGTGAAAATCTCATTCTGGAGCGCTAGTCGTGTTGATACAAAGCAGAGCAATTGCATTACATCTACAACAACAGTTGCCGAAGTTGACACTTTGTCAGGAAGGAACCCAAGGAATTTCGCAGAGTGGGAAAGATGCGTTAGATGAAATGTTAGCTCTATTGCAAGTCAGTGGAATGTGTGGCGTCGTATACGCTCGACTGTGCAGACAATGGACACGAGGAGTAGAATGATGACTATGTGTGCTTAACAAGTGAAAGTGATAAAGAAACAACTGTCGAGTCATGTAGTTCAGCATCCTTGTCGGACAGGGAGTCATAAAACCCGTCTCCAGTGGGACGAAGTAAAGAACAATTGTTGTCCAAGGAGCGAGTACTAAACGTAATTTCTTACTCGTACGTGAGATCATTAGCAGCGTATTAAAATGCAATTATGAACAGATATCGAATAAGTCCGCAGCATATGACCGTGTACTGCACAAGAAAAGCTACGGATGTTCAATGAAGAACAATGCGCACTTATCACCAAAACTGGTGGTTACGCGTTTCAAGGATGATCTGTACAATTTACAGGATGTGCACGACGGTAACCTACAACTTTTTGCACATCAAACTGCGCGTGACACAGATTACAGTGATTTCAAGTGAAGCAGTGGACGCTTGCATAACTTCAAAGATAAGGAAAAATGTCAAACAAAATATCAACCTGACGATACACAGCAAACTGTGGAATCGGACCGAAAATTTGAAGATGAGACAAACTTATCCCATCATTCGATAACAAATTTGTTTTCAGCTCCGACCAATCGGGATTTGAAGAGGAAATGCATATGAAAGGAATCTTGGAAATTAGAGGTACCAAGAGAGTTGTCTCAAGGTCAACAAACATCAATGCCTTAACGGATTCGTATACAATTATGCCGACTGTTAATCTGGATGGTAAATGGTCTGGAAGAAGTTGAAGGTGGTCAGCACTGTACGATCCTTTCTTGTGTGCGTCATCTTGGAAAAGCAGTGGAGAATATTTATGTCACAGGAAACAAGAGTGGGGAAATGGGCGTAAGGGAACTACAGGTATGGTAAGAGCATTGCTTTCGGCCAATAGCTGGCCAAAATAGCTTGCTTTTGCTTGATTCCTTGTCTGCGTGTAAAAGTCATACTCCTTTAGGGTAAACTATCACTGCTGAAAAGAGTGTGACATTGCAGTTTATACGATCTGAAACCACCGGACAAATTCAGCCATGGGATGCTTGTTTCTTCCGTGCCTATAAAATATATTACCGCGGTATTTGCAGCTGCGCCTTAAAGGACAGCCAGTTTCACGATAAGCTCCACGACATGCCGTTTCGCGTTCAGTTGCATGCCATTACACTTTATATGTCTCATCATCCTATGTGATTTTTAAGAGTGGATACCTAACTGAACATCCTATAGGTTTGTAAGTCCCAAGGAGTCCGCCTTTGAGCTTGATGATGCGAACCTTTGAGATAACTGTGGCATGCCCCTTTCCATTGGCGTTTACGGTGCAAGATAATGATTTGTTCAGAACGTTTCTTGAATGTCGACTATGCCCATTTTGTGAAGTGTAATACGTACATCCCATAAAAGTTTGATCTCTACATCTCCCGTACACTCATTTTCTGTCGCGCTGCTGATGCACATGGTGAGTCATTAGCAGCTAATACTTTCCCTGCCATGACTGTTAACACAGCACTTTTAACTGAGCCTTGCTAAAGTTTGAACGTGCGATCTGGCACTCAAGAGACACCTTGCTAACTATGTCGTCAATTATTTGTTGGGCGTATTCCTATTTCTGTATTCCTCTTCAGTTTTTACCCGCTACAGCTCCCACTAGTTCCAAGGAAGTTATTCACTGATGTCTTAATAGGTATCCTGTTATTCTGTCCCATTTTCTTGTCAATGTTGCCAATATATTCCTTTCCTCGATGATTCTAAGGAGAAACTCCTCGTACCTTACCGTATCAGTAAGCCTAATTTTCAGCGTTCTTCTGTAGCATCACATCTCAAATGAGTCGATTCTATTCTATTCCTATATTGCCACAGTCCATGTTTCACTACCATACAGTGCTGTGTTCAAAATGTACGTTCTCAGAAATTTCTTCCTCAAATTACGGCCTATGTTTGATACTCGTAGACTCCTCTTGTCCAGAAATGCTGTTTTTTCCCGCGCTAGTCTGCTTTTGTCCTCCTTGCTCCGTCCGTCATGCGTTAATTTGCTGCCTAGATAGAATTCCTTTACTCCGCCTGCTTCGTGATCCCTAAATCTAAGTTTCTCGCTCTTTTCTTTTCTGCTACTTCTCATAACATTCGTCTTTCTTCGTTTTATTAGACAATTGTAATTCCAATCCTCCAGTTTCCACTGCAAAGAACCCCACTTTCACAAGCAATGGCTCAACCTCATCTCTGTCCTCTCTTCTACACAAACCAACAATATATCTAACAAACACTATTCTGTATTTTTCAGAAATAAAATTTAAAACTTCCGCGACAAAACCAGACGGCAATATACCAATCTTAATAGCCGATGCTGCAACCTAAACAATTCCCTCTCTCCTGCAGCCATGTCGGGAGACATTAATCATTTCATTACGACACAATGACAGCTCGTCAGACCTTACATCACTTGGAAAACCCCATTCAGTTTTCCATGTGAAAAAAAATAAAATAAAAATTGTTACCAGAGCCAGATCCAATTTGTTTTCAGTCGAGTCAACACTGTTCATTCTCAACCAGTCTCAACTTACATCGGCCTTGCACTCTAATAATCCATTCCTCGTAAGCCATTCCAAGACCTGCCACATCCGAGAAAACAAAGCACTCCCTACTATTCGCACAGTCTCACATCGACCTCTGTTACTTGTTCGCAGCCGACAGAAGTTATTGATTTGCAGCCACTAATGCGTCTGGTACAGTCGGAAATCGTGGAAGAATTGTAGTCTCACCATTCAGAATACTACTCTGAACACCAACCGCAGAGCTAACAACAACATCAATAGAGAGTTTAACGGCATTAATAACTTCACCTAAAGAACGATCACTCCTCATACCAGTGTCATCACATCGAAAATAAAAGAATGGCTCCGTGCACTATGGGACTTAACATCTGAGGTCATCAGTCCCCTAGACTCTTAGAACTACTTAAACCTAACTAACCTAGGGACATCACACACATCCATGCCCGAGGCAGGATTCGAACCTGCGACCGTAGCGGTCGCACGGTTCCAGACTGAAGCGCCTAGAACCGCTCGGCCACACCGGCCGGCGCATCGAAAATAATAGCCTAATACGATATATATGCATATGACAGTATATATTCTGCTTTGTTCAAATAAATGAAGGTATAGGTATATGTCGTGTGTGGAGAAACACGTACTGATATTCCGACTGCAGAGTGACGCGATATGAGATATGAAAAACTTTCAAATTAATAATCAGATATCGAAACGTGTTAGTCCACACATCTTCGGGCTGGTATCACACTTTGTCTGGGTCCTGCATTTGTTTGGTGTACTTCCGTTCTTTTCTCAGCTAACGTTATTACGCTGTAGTAAGATATCAATAGACATATCAATCTGTAGTTTGTGTATGAAGTCTCAACATGGTGGTATATTTGGATATGCTGGATGTATTCCGCATTTCATGTAAGTCGATGTTGCCATATTGGAGAAATCGATATAGTCCACGGACGTTTCTACATACAGGCACTCAGGTACGTTTATCCAACTTGTATATCTATGCACAGTGACAGAACTGGGTGGCATAATGTTATCTCATTAAATTCAAATTGCACATTTATTTGCATCTACATTTTTCCATCACAAGAAAGATACAAAAGTGGTCGTCACAGGCCAAAATCAATAGTAAACCGATGTACGTTTGCGATCAACCACCGGGATTAAAAAGAATTAGGATCAACTTTCGCCGGACTTCTGTTTCTCTTGATACAACTTATAGACTACTGTTACAACAATGCTCTGGACCTTAATTATTGAATTGATTATTAGAAAGGGGGGAGTGACTGTTAAAACTAACTTTCGGAAAATTTAAACAGTGTAGTACAGCCAGTTTAATCTTCAGAGCTGTCAGTCAACTTTAAACGCAATGTTTAATGCTGTCAGCTAACTTTACACTGTATATTCTGATGATGTTGTCATTCATTTGAAGAGCGAAACCACCAAATAAAAATATACGAAGTGCTGTTTGTGTGATTTGAAACCTTAGAACAGATTTTTGATTTTCATTTAGGGCACTGTCAGTGTCAGCCAATGTGTTTCATACAAATAAATTATCGATAATCCCCTAAGAAATGGCACCTGTATCAGTTTATCAACAAGCTATGTGCAGGACTTTTATTCATCTCCCAAAGAAGGCACCGTGCTGAACGCAAACCGTACTTGGAGTCTCGCCCATCCGCCGGATCGCACTGAGAAGTATCTGTTCCTCACGTCGTTAAACCTAACGGTGTGACGTCGTTAGGCAGCTCGTAAACGCCGACTACGCCTCGCTGGTAATCGCCTTCGCAGGCAGCTTTTGTTTCAGTTCCACACTGACAATACACTTCCAGCCACTTCCTTTATTTTCTGCTTTCCTCATTCTGCTCTTCAACTTGTAAACTTAGTTTTCCACTGCATTTTTCCTTCTTTTAGTCTATAAACATTCCCATTTCCTTCTAACCATTTCTAAGGCTAGAAAAAATGAGAGAATTTATGTTACAGCTGCAATGCACTATAACCAGTCTCCCACTATAGGCAAACTGCATGAGACGCAGTTACTAAATCTCGACGCTTCTGCAACTTTCTGAAGTACAGCTAAGATTCTTCCTTCCTCTCGTGGCTAGAACATTAAACAGGGAAGATTGATATATAAACACTAAGAAAAAAAAAAAAGAAAAGAAGAAAACACAACAGACCTCGGAGGAATTATCCAAATGGGAAGGAAGTCGGTAGATGTGATTTACTAACAGGCACGAACAAATGACTACAATTCCAAAAAAATTGAATGATTTATCCAAGAGAAAGAACTTCACAAAGTAGGCAAGTGAATAATGTTTTGGTCCGCCTCTCGCCCTTATACAGGCAGTTATTCGGCTTGGCATTTGATTAACAGAGTTGTTGGATATCCTCCTGAAGGATACCATGCCATATTCCATCCAACTTGCACTTTGGATCATCAGAATTACGAGCTGATTGCAAGGCCCTGCCCATAATGCGGCCCAAACGTTCTCAACTGGGTAGAGATCTGACGATCTTGCTGGTAAAGGTAGGGTTTGGCAGGCAATTAGTAGAAACTCTCTCTGTGTACGGACGAGTATTATGTTAGGTCAGGATGGCTTGCTATGAAGCACAACACAAACGGGACGAAGAGTATCGTCGACGTACCACTGTGCCGTAAGGGTGACGCAGATGACAAACAAAGGGTTCCTGCTTAGAAAAAAATAACACCAGAGCCCATCACTCATTGTTGTCGGGCGACACTCAGGTCGGTATCCCACCTCTGTCTGGGGCGTCTCCAGACACGTCTTCACTGTTCATTGCGGCTTAGTTAGAAGCGGAGCTCATCACTGAAGACAATTCTAATCAAGTAGGCTACAGGCCGAAGGCGTGTCTAGTGACACCCCGAACAGCAGTGGGATACCGAGCTAACTATGCCCACCATGCGACCTGACGAACCTGCAGTGATGATCCTGGGTGTCATTTCTTTTCATAGCAGGACACCTATGGAAGTCATTTGCGACACCCTTACTGCACAGCGGTACGTGGACGATACTCTACACCCCGTTTTGTTACCTTTCATGGCAAGCCATCCTGAGCAAACTGACATATGTAACTAGGTCAAACAGGGATACAGTCAAAGACAGTGCCATGTCAGAGGTGACTTACAGTGCATGTTAGTTTATTTTATTTATTTATTTATTGTTCCGTGGGACCACATTAAGGAGAAGTCTCCATGGTCATGGAACGAGTCAATACATGAAATTATAACACGATTGTAGAAACAGATAAAATGAAATATAAGAAACATATTCAGGCGGCACGTCATTAGTTTAAATAAAGAAAATCAAGAATGTAACACTGGAATTTGCTTAATTTTTTAGCTTTCCCAGGAGCTCCTCGACAGAATAGAAGGAGTGAGTCATGAGGAAACTCTTCAGTTTAGACTTAAAAGCGTTTGGGCTACTGCTAAGATTTTTTAGTTCTTGTGGTAGCTTATTGAAAATGGATGCAGCAGAATGCTGCACTCCTTTCTGCACAAGAGTCAAGGAAGTGCATTCCACATGCAGATTTGATTTCTGCCTAGTATTAACTGAGTGAAAACTGCTAACTCTTGGGAATAAGCTAATACTGCTAACAGCAAACGAAATTAAAGAAAATATATACTGTGAGGGCAATGTCAGAATTCCCAGACTATTGAATAGGGGTCGACAAGAACTTACACCACACATAGCTCGAACAGCCCGATTTTGAGCCAAAAATACCCTTTTTGAATCAGAAGAATTACCCCAAAAAATAATACCATATGACATAAGTGTATGAAAATATGCGAAGTAGACTACTTTTCGTGTTGAAATGTCACTTATTTCAGATACTGTTCTAATGGTAAATAAAGCGGCATTTAGTTTCTGAACAAGATCCTGAACATGGGCTTTCCACAACAGCTTACTATCTATCCGTACGCCTAGGAACTTCAACTGTTCCGTCTCGCTTTTTATATGCCCATTCTGTGTGATTAAAATATCAGTTCTTGTTGAATTGTGAGTTAGAAACTGTAAAAACTGTGATTTAGCATCAAATTATTTTCCACAAGACACGAACTTATTTCATGAACTACATTATTTGATAATGTTTCAATATTACACACAAGATCCTTCACTACCAAGCTGGTGTCATCAGCAAACAGAAATATTTTTGAATCACCTGTAACACTAGAAGGCATATCATTAATGTAAATAAGAAACAGCAGTGGCCCCAGCACCGATCCTTGGGGAACGCCCCATTTAACAGTGCCCCATTGGGACTGAACATCATTACCACTCTCAATATTGCGGAGAATTACCTTCTGCTTTCTGTTCTTAAAGTAAGAGGCGAACCAATTGTAAGCTACTCCCCTTACTCCATAATGTTCCAACTTCTGCAGTAATATTTTGTGGTCAACACAGTCAAGAGCCTTCGTTAAATCAAAGAAAACACCTAACGTTCGCAACCTTTTATTTAATCCGTCCAAAACCTCACAGAGAAAAGAGAATATAGCATTTTCAGTTGTTAAACCATTTCTAAAACCAAACTGTACATTTGACAACAAATTATGTGAATTTAAATGCTGCAGTAACCTTGTATATACAACCCTCTCGATAACTTTAGCAAACACCGATGGCATAGAAATAGGTCTATAATTATCAACATTATCCCTGTCTCCCTTTTTATAAAATGGCTTCACTACCGAGTACTGTAATCGGTCAGTAAACCGACCACTCCTAAAGGAAAAGTTACAGATATGGCTAAGTACTGGGCTAACATACATAGAACAATACTTCAGTATTCTGCTAGATACCCCGTCATATCCATGAGAGTTCTTGGTCTTTAGTGATTTAATGATTAACTCAATCTCCCTCTTGTCGGTATCATGGAGGAACATTTCAGGTAACAGTCTCGGAACACCTTTCTCTAAGAGCGCTATATGATTCCCTGTTGGGACTAGGTTTCTATTTAGTTCACCTGCTATATTCAGAAAGTGATTATTAAATACTGTACATATATGCGACTTATCAGTAACACGGACATTCCCACTATGCACTGATTCTATATCCTCAACCTGTCTCTGCTGACCAGCCACTTCCTTTACGACTGACCATATGGTTTTAATTTTATCCTGAGACTTAGCTATTCTATCTGCATACCATATACTTTTTGCCTTCCTAATAACTTTTTTAAGCACCTTACAATACTGTTTGTAATGGGCTACTGCATTTAGATTGTGACTGTTTCTAACGTTTTGATATAATTGCCACTTTGTTCTACAAGATATTCTTATACCTTTAGTCAGCCACCCAGGCTGCCTGTTTGTGTCCGTACCCTGTTTTGAACGTTCTAACGGAAAGCAACTTTCAAAGAGCACGAGGAAAGTCTTGAGGAAAGCATTATATTTATCATCTACTGTATCAGCACTATAAACATCTTGCCACTCTTGTTCCTTGATAAGGTTTACAAAAGTCTCTGCAGCAACTAATCAGCTTTCCTAAAAAGTTGGTAACTATATTTAATCTGTGTTGCAGCACAAAAATCTTTTAGACTTAAAATTTGTGCATCATGATCTGAAAGGTCATTCACCATTTTGCTAACAGAATGCCCTTCTAGTAATGCCGAATGAACAAAAATATTGTCTATGGTTGTTCTACTGTTCCCTTGCATTCTCATTGGAAAGAATACGGTTTGCATAAGATTATATGAATTAAGGAGGTCTACCAGCATCCTTTTCCTTGCACAATCACTTATACAATATATATTGAAGTCACCACATATAACTAACTTTTTGTATTTCCTATAAGTGAACCAAGAACCTCCTCTAGCTTTAGCAAAAATGTTGTGAAATCGGAGTCTGGGGATCTATAAATAACAACAGTTAGAAGTTTAGCTCCTCAAAATTTAACCACACCTGCACAACATTCAAACACCTTTTCAGTGCAGTACTTTGAAACATCAATTGACTCAAATGGGATACCGTTTTTCACATACATGGCTACTCCCCCACACCGCAAAGAGCTCCTAGAAAAGCTGCCAGCCAACCTGTATCCTGGTAAAGGAAGCCTCTGAATTATCTCCTTATTTAAGAAGTGTTCAGATATACCAATAATTTCAGAGTCAACATCTATAAGTAGTTCACTAACTTTATCTCTAATGCCTTGCATGTTTTGATGAAATATACTAATTCCCTCATTAATCGGATACCTAAGTTTTGTCGAAAGTGGTTTCTTTGTTAGAGAGACTTCCCTTAAGCAGGACTACCTGTCAGCTGACTTCAATCTAAAGAAGGTATAGCTCTAACACCCACAACTACCGGAATTTTCCCATGAGTGATCCCACCACCCCCACCTGTGCTGTCACCTATAAGCTTGGCCAACCTCCCCTTTCCATACCTGTTGAGGTGCAGGCCATGTCTAGTGAAACCTGTCCTGCTGATAGACTCCACCGACACCACTGAAATGTGACTCATGCCTTCTGTCATTATCGCACCCCCAAGTCTCATGTTATTACGCCTGACGGCTGTATTAAGATGAGGCCGATCGTGACGCTGAAACAGTTCCACGAAATGCACATTCGTGTTGCCAGTCTGAGTGGATATCTTTTCCGGGTCACCATCTATGTCATACTCCCCATCCCTATCAATACTATTACCAGCCCCACCCACAATCACTACAATATCAGTTTATTAACAATAAGAGGTACATCATAATCTTGGGTTCCAAGTGAACACTGAACATTAGTGAGCTAGACCGTCAAATTCAATATATACAAACGTAATACAATACTGGCCATTAAAAGTCCTACACCACGAAGATGAAGTGCTACAGACGCGAAATTTAATCGACAGGAAGAAGATACTGTGATATGCAAATGATTAGCTTTTCGGAGAATTCCCACAAGGTTGGCGCCGGTGGCAACACCTACAACGTGCTGACATGAGGAAAGTTTCCAACCGGTTTCTCATACAGAAACAGCAGTTCACCGGCGTTGTCTGGTGAAACGTTGTTGTGATGCCTCGTGCAAGGAGGAGAAATGCGTACCATCACTTTTCCGACTTTGATAAAGGTCGGATTGTAGCCTATTGCGATTGCGGTTTATCGTATCGCGACATTGCTGCTCGCGTTGGTCGATATCCAATGACTGTTAGCGGAATATGGATTCGGTGGGTTCAGGAGGGTAGTACGGAACGCCGTGCTGGGTCCCAACGGCCTCGTATCACTAGCAGTCGAGATGACAGGCATCTTATCCACATGGCTGTAACGGATCGTGCAGCCACGTCTCGATCCCTGGGTCAACAGCCGGGGACGTTTGCAAGACAACAACCATCTACACGAACAGTTCGACGACGTTGCGGCAGCGTGGACTATCAGCTCGGAGAGCATGGCTGCGGTTACCCTTGACGCTGCATCACAGACAGGAGCGACTGCGATGGTGTACGCAACGACGAACCTGGGTGCACGAATGCCAAAACGTCATTTTTTCGGATGAATCCAGGTTATGTTTACAGCATCATGATGGTCGCATCCGTGTTTGGCGACATCGCGGTGAACGCACATTGGAAGCGTGTATTCGTCATCGCCATACTGGCGTATTACCCGGCGTGATGGTATGGGGTGCCATTGGCTACACGTCTCGGTCAGCTCTTGTTCGCATTGACGGCACTTTGAACAGTGGGCGTTACATTTCAGATGTGTTACGAACCGTGGCTCTACCCTTCATTCGATCCCTGCGAAACCCTACATTTCAGCAGGATAATACACCACCGCATGTTGCAGGTCTTGGACGGGCCGCCGGCTGCGGTGGTCTCGCGGTTCTAGGCGCGCAGTCCGGAACCGTGCGACTGCTACGGTCGCAGGTTCGTATCCTGCATTGGGCATGGATGTGTGTGATGTCCTTAGGTTAGTTAGGTTTAAGTAGTTCTAAGTTCTATGGGACTGATAACCACAGCAGTTGAGTCCCATAGTGCTCAGAGCCATTTGTACGGGCCTTTCTGGATACGGAAAATGTTCGACTGCTGCCCTGGCCAGCACATTCTCCAGAATTGTCACCAACTGAAAACGTCTGGTTAATGGTGGCCGAGCAACTAGCTCGTCACAGTACTTCAGTCACTACTCATGATGAAGAGTGGTATCGTGTTGAAGCTGCATGGGCAGCTGTACCTGTACACGCCATCAAAGCTCTGTTTGACTCAATGCCCAGGCGTATCAAGGCCGTTATTACGGCCAGAGATGATTGTTCTGGGTACTGATTTCTCAGGATCTATGCACCCAAATTGCGTGACAATGTAATCACGTGTCAGTTCTAGTATAATGTATTTGTCCAATGAATACCCGTTTATCATCTGCATTTCTTCTTGGTGTAGCAATTTTTAATGGCCAGTTGCCTACATAACAGCGACCTCTTCAATCTAAAATACATCGCAACTGCCGGAAACAAATCAGTTTAAACCACAGAAAACCATTTAATGGCATCAGTACACCTGGTGAAGCCACACTGACGAATATTGTATATTACAAAGCACGGTAATTGCCGAAAAATAAATAAGCTAAGGCAGATACTGGTCTAGGATATTGGTATCTTGACAGATAAAAACCAAAATAGCATATACTAGCAAGTTAACATCAGCTCATAAAATGACGCACCATAAAAAAGAAAGCTAACCTCCTACAGCATCCTACACCAAAATATATTGCAACACTAACACTCGTTCCTCTTGAACATAGAGGTTAAAACTTTATTACACTTTTAATTCCACCTACCCAATGGAAGATGTTGAGGGGGGGGGGGGCTGGTTATGAGGGGGGGCGAGACTTTTCTAAAGAGTAGAATCTATTTGATGATAATGTGAATACATAGATGAGAATTTTATTACACTCTTAATTCCGCATACCCAGGAGAAGATATGGGTGGTGGGGTGTGGGACGGGGGGGGGGGGGGGGAACTTTCTAAACAGTAGAAATTTTTTGATGATTGTGAGTATAGAACACACTAAAGAAAAGAAGGAAACAGTGTTACTTTTTTCCCTTAAGGGAGGATTGTAAGTAATGGGGACGACCAGGTGTTAGAACGATGATGTCCGCAGCTCGTGGTCGTGCGGTAGCGTTCTCGCTTCCCACGCCCGGGTTCCCGGGTTCGATTCCCGGCGGGGTCAGGGGTTTTCTCTGCCTCGTGATGATTGGGTGTTGTGTGATGTCCTTAGGTTAGTTAGGTTTAAGTAGTTCTATGTTCTAGGGGACTGATGACCATAGATGTTAAGTCCCATAGTGCTCAGAGTCATTTTTTTTGTTAGAACGATGGAGATAAACAGTCAAGTGCACCTACAGCTTAAATAGTTACATAAATGATTTAATTTTAACAGTCTCTTAACAGGTGGGAAAAGAGGGGGGGAGGGGATAGGCAGAGTTCTAAATTAAAAGCAAATTAAGCCACGGTGTTGAAGTATTCCACTTTCTTTGTGCCTTGGTATGAAAAATGATTAGCGTAAATATCAGATTACTGTTAACCCTCTCTGCGGTCGAGGGCTGTGGATAATAGAGGTGGTGTTGATATACCAAACAGAATTCCTACAACAAAATCTCCTAAATTCTCTACTCGTAGATCTGATGGTAGGAGCATTGTCAGTCACCAAGGATTTAGGAGAGAAAATGTTGACTAAACGCCTAACAGTCAATTGGGATTAGGTATAGCACATTTACAATCATCACAGTCCCCCTCCAAGCACTTGACATGCTTTTGTAAGAAGAGATGCTCTCTAATATTTCGGCTGTTTTGTATACCTCTAAATACCCACCAACAAGGAATTACGGATGCAGTGAAACACAGCATGTACGAGCTTAGTGGGAAGATAGATTTTCAAGTTTGTTGTTCCTGGGGCAAACTAGGCGTTTATTCAAAAGATAATCCTGAAGCTGCTCACCCCCACATAGACTACTCTTAATAGAAGACATAGCGGGATCCTCACCATGTTTCTGCTTCAGATTGGAGATTAAGTCCGGGACCTCGCTAGATACAACACCTTCACACGCGTCCTGTTAATTATCGTCCCCTTCCTCACCATGGACGTGCTCCCAACTTGGTTCTCGGTACCCTTTAACATGCCTGACGGTAAACCTGAAGGCAGATATTCGGTCTTCCTTGGCCTCTCCAAAACCCAACTCACTGCCGATTATTGGTTTCCAGTTGGAACTCCCTCTGCTCGAGATTAAATTTCTCTAATGCAATTAGGACAGCGAGCGCTTCCCATTCGTAAACGGAGTATTTGAGTCCTACGGGAGATAACCTTCTCGGAACAAAGGTTACGGGACGACGCTGGCCCACATGTTCTTGTAGGAGGACAGGAGCAACACCCGCATTGAAGGCACCAGTCTGAACCGTAAAAGGAAGCTCAAAATTCGGAATTGATAAGACTAGTGGATTGCTAAGTGCTTCCTTAATAGCTTCGAACGAGACTTGTTGGCTCTCGCCCCAGACATAAACTTCTCCCTTTTTGCGTCACTAGGTTCGCCAACAATAGTCTGAAATTGTGGACAAATTTTCGAAAAAAACTGGCCGCGCCAATGAACCTTGCTACTCCTTTCTTGCTTTTGAGAGGAGGGAATCTGTACATAGCACGCGTGCGCTCCTGATCAATCCTTACTCCCCTGACAGACATCAAATGCCCCAAAAATGAAACCTGCGAACGAACTAAAATGATCTTAGACTGTTTATCTGTGAGCCCTGCCTTCCCAAGGCGGGGAAAAATCTGTCGAGGATGCTGCAGGTATTCATCAGTGATGGGACTATTAACCACTACATCATCAATGTAGCTATAGACACACTTAAACTTAACTTCTCCAAGCAAATTATCTAGTAAGCAAGAGAAGTCTGTTTCTCCAGTGGATAGCCCAAAGAGGTAACGGGGGGTGGGGGCTCTTACTCTTGATTATTAAATCTCTTTCAGTGAGGCTTTATTTTGCATTTGTTACTAGTTTTTGTAATGTTATTGAACAGGTTACGTTCCGTCTGCTGTTAATCAAGGATTCGTTAGCCAACCGAACGCATTAGCTTTGGGTTTAGTGTTCAGCTCCGCGTGGCGGTAACTTGTTTACCCCTCGCTCACATGGCGCGAGTTTAGTACATTTTGTGGTTGGCAGTAGATCTTCCTATTCGGAAACTGTATTAGGAACTGTGTTTCAATTTTGGCTACCTTAAAAGTTTCACTGATTTGCCTCCGTTAACTCATTGAAAAAGTATGCACTTGTTTTTGTAGTTGCTGTAATTCGACTGTCGTGCGGCGGCGTTCGGTCTGTAGTAGAGGGCTTGCCACATTGCTGCAGTACATCCCGTATTTATCTGTTAATTAGGTTACCATTTGTGTTTATTTTGGTGGGACTTGAGTGAAATCTACCTGTTTGATAAAGCAGTCGCAGCTTCGGAAACCGGAGCCAAATTCGTGCTCGACCGACGGTCAGCCGGATGCAGGTGGTCCTGCACCACTTAATTTTTCCGAGCACACTAAGTCTTGTCAGGACTGTGTTGTATAGCAGGTCGATGTATTTATGTGCGTCTTAGCCACAGCGTGCGTATCGCAGCTCTCCTTTTATTATTTGTTTTTATTACTAGCTCACGTAATATGTCAGTTGAGTAATTACTAGATTTATTTACTTAAATGTGTTTATGGAAGTGTTACTCGGCCAACTGATTGGTTATTAATGTTACTCCTTGTATGTACAGTTGGTTTTTGAACTGTGCAAACACTAGTAGATTATTGTATTTAATTTATTTCTATTAATGAAAGTCGCACAGTGTCATTATTGAAAATTATTGTTTTTTAGTAGTTAATACTACCGGAGGTGTTTTCCCAACAGATGTTTAATAAATCTCTCTTATTAAAAATGGTTCAAATGGCTCTGAGCACTATGGGACTCAACATCTGTGGTCATCAGTCCCCTAGAACTTAGAACTACTTAAACTTAACTAACCTAAGGACATCACACACATCCATGCCCGAGGCAAGATTCGAACCTGCGACCGTAGCGGTCACGCGGTTCTGGACTGACGCGCCTAGAACCGCACGGCAACACCGGCCGGCGAATCTCTCTTATTGTGTCCTGGTAAAACAAAGAGAAAGATCACATCACGAAGGATGTTCAGTCTCCCTTTGGCCCTGTCCTTCCTACTACAGACAGCCTGGTGTGGATGTTACGTCCCATTCTGGTAGCAAGAGCGTGGTTGTGAAGGTCTAAGACGTATTATGAATCATTCGAGTTATTACATTTAGTTACAGTTTAATACTTTATTTTGTGTCATTCCTGTTTAGACATAACTCCTGTCATTTTGAAATTTGGGTTCCAGGGGCGCTCGATTCCACATGGAGTCTAGACTGGTGGTAGGAGTAGGCTGTTTGTGGGAGAAACAGCAGAAATACGAGTGTGGATCAACTGAAGTTGGAGACATTCCCGAACTATCGGTGCGACTTCGCTAGATTCTGGGACCACCAGTCCAGGTGACGACGGAGCAGACAGGACAGGCGAGCGTCGCCCTCGAATACGGAGAAGTGCGTGCGCTGTTCCTGAGAGAGCATTTGTCCGACGGGTAAAGAAAGACCTAGTCAATTATTTCTTTCGGGCTTCGAAGGGCTCTGAGGACCAAGTTCATAATGTTTGGGAAGTACGTATGGGATCAGTAGCTTTTGACCTACAATTGTCTGTGAATGAGGTTGTTAACAGTATGGATAGTCTGGTTACTCTCGTGGAGCGGGGCTAAGCCAGCCGAGTCTGCAAAAGGGCGTCTTTTGCCAACTGTACTCCAGGTGGTAGTTCCGCTAGTAAGGCCGTGGTTGTGGTCGGCAGGAACATTGTATCTGCCAGTGCGAGTCGGGCGGCAACGAATGTCCCAAGAGTTGACGCCAGAAGAGGGCCTGGCGTGATACCGGCTCAGTGTTCCCTCGTCAGTATAATGAACCAAGCGGTGACCAATAATTCTTTTCCTTGTGTTAGTTCTTAAGTTAATCACGAGCCGTTGTGTGCTTTCTTTTACTCTGGTAGTAGTGTTTCGCTAATGAGTCGTTGGTGGTATTGGAAATACTAGTACATTTGTAACCTCCCCAATTCAAAACCTGTGGTCATATCTTGTAGGATAGTTAATGGTCACGCTCTTCCCCTCTCTGGCCGTGTACGCATTTCATGTCGGACTGGCTTGTTTTCTTGTTCTATGGAAGATTTGTTGGCGATGTGTCTCAGTACCGATGTCTCAGTACCGACCCTTTACTGAGATGCGATTTTGTTAGTAGAACTGGGCTCATGTTAGATTATGCGTGCCGTCGATTTTATTTTGCATCTGAAGTGAAGTTCCATTTGTACCAACATTCTAAGCAGGTGAACTCATGTAGTAATTGTATTCGTAATATGGATTTCGATGTGGTGCACTTGCCTGCCGGTCAAACCCATGTCTCGCTAGATATGTTGTGTAGTTTTTTTCCAGGTATTGACTCACAATTTAATGTTACCAACAGAATTAAATATCGTATTTTATTGTCTGATCAGATTCTTATTAGACAGCCACCGTATCGGTTGTTACCACCCAAAATGAAGATGCTGCATAATTTAGTTAAAAAATTCTGGAGGAGGGGCTTACACGGCCGTCTATGATGATAGGACTCTCCAATATTTTTGGTCACAAAGAAAAATGGAGGGAGTTTCCGTCTGGTTTGGACTACCGTGTTCTTAATCACAAGGTCAGCTTGGAGTCCGTTCCCCTTCCCGATTTGCACGAGTCTTTTTCTTGGTTTTTGGGTGCTGTTTTTCGGTTATCGAATCGAATCAAGCCTGCTGCCATATTCCTTTGGCCGAAGAGTCCAATCGAAGTGTCCAAGGCGCTTACATTTTTCTGCACCGATTGGAACTTTCGGCCAGTCTACCGGTGCAGCAGTTCTTTCCAGGTAGCTTGATTCCGTGCTTGGTGACCTCAAGTTTAAACCCAACTATCTGGATGACGTCGTCATTTATGGTGCTACCTTTGACCATCATTTGTAGCGTCTGTTTCTTATTCTTGAACTTATGAAATAATTGGTTCTTAATGTCAAACCATCTAAGGTACCTTAGAATGGCATGGGGTATCCTTTCTTGGACATTTAGTTCTGGCAAAAGGGATTAGGACTGACGAGTCAAGGACCAAGGCCATTTGTAGTTTTCTTCTTCCCAAACTAAGAACGGAGTGGCGCATTTTATCGGGATGACAATTTTTTTCGGAAATTCTTCTCCATATTAGTGGAACTGGCTGCTCCCTTGAACATTTTGCGAAATAAGGGTAAACCCTTCGTCTGGACTGATTGTCAAAAATCGCATTGACTTGCACTCTAGTTCTGGCGGCCACTGCCTTTAACCATGCATTTATAGTTCAGACTGATGCCTCCAACTCTGGGGTTGCGGCCGTGCTCCTTCAGCAACAAGATAGGGAACGGAGGCCCTTAGCCTGTGCCTCTATGTGCCTCTCTCCCAGAGAACAGAAAACTTATGAATTGGAAGCGCTAGCGGTTCTCTTTCCATTGAAGAAATTCAAGTTTTACTAGGAACACTGGGAGTTCACCTTGAAACGAATAATCGAGCACTTAGTTGGGTTTTAGCTCGTCACAGTTACATAGGTCGTGTAGAGCGATGGTCTGTGTGTATTTCCGCCTTTCAGTTCATCGTGCGCCATATCAGGGGATGTGACGACGTTGTTGCCAATACCCTGAGCTGTACGTTCGAGGATTATGAGGAGCGTCATCCATTAAGTGAGGACGACCTGTGAGAGGTTTCTGTGAATTCTATGCTCTACTTACTGACAATCGCGTGCTATTTGGAGGCCTCATACACCGACAGCAGGGTGACCGTAAATTAGGCTGTATAAGATCAGTTCAAGTTAAGGCAAGCTATTTCCAGATGGGAGTTGCGGAACGGCGCACTGTACCACAGGGGTCCTCGGGATGAAGAAGTTTGGATTTGCCTACCCTCCGTTTTTGTTCCCTCTGTATTCAAATATTTTCACAGCTCGGTGGGGTGGGTATTTGGGAATCTACAAGAACATCCACGACATATGTGTCTCTCACCTAGTCCTCCTTGTATTGGGATGTCAGGAATGTGGTTAACCGGTGCCGAGAATGTCAGATGGTCAAGCAAAATTCGGATGGGTGAAGCGGCTTGATCCAATCCACCTGGGAGGGGGAGTGACATAATCGATGAAATACACTCCTGCCTCTCTCATGTGAAATAAATGTCACAAGGACTTAAGTCGTTTTACTGTTCGTTTTTGGAGCAATACCTGCGACCAGCTTTGCGAAAGAAGCGGCGACACTTTCTATACAACCCACCCATCATTTTGCACGAAAATACGTGAGCGCATACAGCGCAAGCTATGGCTGCTCTGTTCGGTCGATGGGACTGGAAAGTACTCAGCGGACTTAAGTCCTTGTGACTTTGATTTGATTCGTAAGATGAAGGAACTACTTTGTGGCATTCGCTTCCGAACTGTTCCAGAGATTCGACAGGCAATATACCCCCTCCAATCGCGCCATCAACAGAACAGGCTCTGCTAACGGTATACTACACCTTCCACGCCGCTGGCAACGTGTTCTACACAACGATGGTGACTACTTTGAAGGACAGTAACAGGTGCAAACATGTAACTCTTTTGTATCGGTTGTGAATAAATAGTTGCCACAATTTAAGTTCCAACCCTCTTATAAATGTCACTGTCAGTTGTTTCACGCACAGCAATTTCATCTTTCGTTTCTTAAACATAGGGAAGTCCCGAAATCGGAGATACTCGTTACTGAGAAAGAGCGCTCTTAAGTTTAAATAACAACAAATATTTCATAAAAAGGCTTAAATTTGTCGATTAACGAAATCTCAGAATGTGTTACAAATACGAAGAGGAAAAAAAAAAAAAAAATTTCGAACCCATCTGTATGCGAATCTACGACCTTCGACAAGGCAGTTCATTGCCTTACCAGCTTTTTTTTTTTAGGATATAGTAGATCAGGGGGCAGAGTGGGTAGGGGTCATGCATGGAGACCTGGCCACAGTGTCCCCGTCTCCTCACAGGATAAGGGAGAGGCAGCGGGAAGGAAACATTGTACATATATGTAATTCTTTTTTTATTTCTTTATTTAATTTTAATGTCCCAATTTGGCTAATAGAGCTCGCATGTTTGCCGCGCTTTATTTTAAATATTTCCAGCCGAGAGAGGCGCAGGCTGACTTCGTTTCTGAATGATGCGGGCATAATCCGTAAATGCATGAAATTTTGGAAGGTTTCCTCTATCAGGTTTCACAAAACTCCTTTTCATTGTTACTTTAAAGTTTTAAACCCGTTTCGATGGTCAATAAGTAAACAATTTGCGGAAAAAGTATGCTATGTCACTAGTAATGACAGCTAACAGTCATGTGATGTACGTAAGCAAAGCTCCCCTATGAAATTTAATGTTTTTTTTTTTTTTAAACTCTTAATTATATAAAAATTACATATATTTTCTGTGAGAAAATTGACTGAAACTTTTTTTAATATTATAGTCATTCACAGTACCAACAATACAAACCATATTTCTAACAAAGGAAAATAGTCGATTATGAACTCACTTTCTACCCAGACGGGTCCTGGTCATTCTTCAGTGACACAGTCACTAAATCCGAAGCTAAAACCGCTCACTATGTTTAAAATAACAAATTCTACGTGTAAATAAACCACATCGAACTGAACGAGAGGGCCATACCGTAATCCAAAACCTCTCGGTACAGTTGTCGAAAAATCGGCAGAAGGACCGATTGGTTACAGATCTCACAAGCTTACTGACTAGAAACTTCGGATAAAGAACCGAAAATGAGTTACTATCGAGGCTAACCTACTGTACTGATCGGTATGAATGATACGGAATAGGGTTCCAGGCGGTGTATCGCCGATGTGTCGAAGCTGTGTGTCGGCTCCATGCTTTCCTTCCTGGATCGTTGTACGGATGTATCTGGTGAGGTTCCGATCTGGTTAATCGGATATGGGTGAGCCGAGCATTGGCAGTAACCTTAGCCATAATAACTATTTTCTGTGCAAGTATTGAAATTGTTCAGTTCAGTAGTTTTTTGGTTGTGTGTTAGAGGTTTACGTTCAATTCTATATCAGACTTCAGGTTATTGATTCCGCTTCTGTCTCTAGGCAGGAAGATTGTGTGTGCACTCCTATAAAACAACTGAATATCTTTCTTTATTGAATGCTCCATTCTGAGTGCTATTTTCCAGGTTTGGTTCCAGATCCCTTCTTGGTTCCTGTATGGTGTCGGATTTGTGGGGGCGCGCATTTACATATCAAGTAGATTCATTTCATGTGTCACGTCCTGCATGTACTATTACTGAAGCGCCGAAATTCATCTATTGTCTTATTGGGTATTTGTACTACCAAGTTTGACTGTTTTCTTTTTTGTGGTCTGTAAGGGTGGGGCCTCTTAATCTTAATTATTAAAACTCTTTCAGTATCTGTAACGTTACTGAAAAGGCTATGTACCATCTGCAGTCAGTCAACGGTTCGTTAGCCAACTGAACGCATTAGCTTTGTGTTTATTGTTCCGCTCCGCGTGGAGGTGACTTGTTCAAGCTCGACCAAGTGGCGCAAGTTTAGTACAATTTGTGGTTGACAGTCGAACCTCCTGTTGCGTAACTATATTAGGAACTGTGTTTAAATTTTTGCTACCTTACAAGTCTCATTGAGTTGACTCTGTTAACTCTTTGAAAAATTATGTATTTCTCTTGTTACTACACTCCTGGAAATTGAAATAAGAACACCGTGAATTCATTGTCCCAGGAAGGGGAAACTTTATTGACACATTCCTGGGGTCAGATACATCACATGATCACACTGACAGAACCACAGGCACATAGACACAGCCAACAGAGCATGCACAATGTCGGCACTAGTACAGTGTATATCCACCTTTCGCAGCAATGCAGGCTGCTATTCTCCCATGGAGACGATCGTAGAGATGCTGGATGTAGTCCTGTGGAACGGCTTGCCATGCCATTTCCACCTGGCGCCTCAGTTGGACCAGCGTTCGTGCTGGACGTGCAGACCGCGTGAGACGACCCTTCATCCAGTCCCAAACATGCTCAATGGGGGACAGATCCGGAGATCTTGCTGGCCAGGGTAGTTGACTTACACCTTCTAGAGCACGTTGGGTGGCACGGGATACATGCGGACGTGCATTGTCCTGTTGGAACAGCAAGTTCCCTTGCCGGTCTAGGAATGGTAGAACGATGGGTTCGATGACGGTTTGCATGTACCGTGCACTATTCAGTGTCCCCTCGAAGATCACCAGTGGTGTACGGCCAGTGTAGGAGATCGCTCCCCACACCATGATGCCGGGTGTTGGCCCTGTGTGCCTCGGTCGTATGCAGTCCTGATTGTGGCGCTCACCTGCACGGCGCCAAACATGCATACGACCATCATTGGCACCAAGGCAGAAGCGACTCTCATCGCTGAAGACGACACGTCTCCATTCGTCCCTCCATTCACGCCTGTCGCGACACCACTGGAGGCGGGCTGCACGATGTTGGAGCGTGAGCGGAAGACGGCCTAACGGTGTGCGGGACCGTAGCCCAGCTTCATGGAGACGGTTGCGAATGGTCCTCGCCGATACCCCAGGAGCAACAGTGTCCCTAATTTGCTGGGAAGTGGCGGTGCGGTCCCCTACGGCACTGCGTAGGATCCTACGGTCTTGGCGTGCATCCGTGCGTCGCTGCGGTCCGGTCCCAGGTCGACGGGCACGTGCACCTTCCGCCGACCACTGGCGACAACATCGATGTACTGTGGAGACCTCACGCCCCACGTGTTGAGCAATTCGGCGGTACGTCCACCCGGCCTCCCGCATGCCCACTATACACCCTTGCTCAAAGTCCGTCAACTGCACATACGGTTCACGTCCACGCTGTCGCGGCATGCTACCAGTGTTAAAGACTGCGATGGAGCTCCGTATGCCACGGCAAACTGGCTGACACTGACGGCGGCGGTGCACAAATACTGCGCAGCTAGCGCCATTCGACGGCCAACACCGCGGTTCCTGGTGTGTCCGCTGTGCCGTGCGTGTGATCATTGCTTGTACAGCCCTCTCGCAGTGTCCGGAGCAAGTATGGTGGGTCTGACACACCGGTGTCAATGTGTTCTTTTTTCCATTTCCAGGAGTGTATAATTCGACTGTCGTGCGGCGGCGTTCGGTCTATAGTAAAGGCCTGGCCAAATTCCTGTACTTCATTCTGTATTCTTCTATTAATTAGGCTACCATCTGCGTTTCTTTTGGTGGGACCTGAGTGAAATCTGCCTGGTTGATAGAGCAGGCGCAGCTCCAAACCGGAGCCAAGTTCGCGCTCGACCAGCCGTATGCAGGTGGTCCTGCACCACTTAACCTTCCCGAGGCCACTACGCCTTGCTAAGATGGTGTTGCATAGCAGGTCGATGTATTTACGTGTGTCTTAACCACTGCGTGCGTAGTGCAGCTCTCCTTTTATTATAATTTTATTCTTAGCTGATATAAATTGTTGAAGTATTAACCGGCTAATTTGCCAGATGAATAATTACCAGATTTATTTACTTACGTGTGTGTATGGCAGTGTTGCTCGGACAGCTGAATGGTTATTAAGCTTATTCCTTGGAAAAATAATAGTTTTTATACGGGACAGACACTAGTGGAATTAACATGTGTTAATTTTATGAACGTTCTCAGTGACTTTTTGTACCGTGCAGGACGCAGTATTTAACATCAATGTTGTCTGGTTATTTCTGTTGTGTGTTTGCGCACCTCCGCTATCGGCGGTATAGTAGTTTTCTTTTGTGGTGCGTATCTGCTGCTTATACTTCTACTTTGGATTGTATATCTTTCGAGAAAGAATTTTTAACTTTTTAATTTACTGCTACAGTTTATGTTATTGTATTTAATTTGTTTGCTATTAATCAGTCTTCTACACTTTTATAGTTGTAAATTTTCTCTTTCTCAGCAGTCATTACCACTGGAGGTTTATTCCCGATACGTGTTTAATAAACCTGTCTTTTAAAATAAAGGGAAACTTCAGAATGCTAATGATGTTCAACCTCCGTTGCCCGCTTCCTTCCTACGACAGACAGCCTGACGCTGGTATTGCGTCCCAAAACAATTATAAACGTCTGGCAGGGGAACAGACTCCAGAAAATCCTTGATGTTCAGTACCCTAAAATCGAAACGACCCTATAATCACCACCCTCTTTGTTTGACACCAGAAAATCCGGAGAGGCATATGGGGGAGTTGATGCTCTAATTACCGTTGAATAACCCCCTTAAGATTATCATTTTGGGCGGAGCTAGTCTGTACGGGCTCTGACTAACAGGAACTTCATCGACAAAGCAGTACTTATACTTGATTTTATTTGTGTCGCCAGATTTATTAGTTGATAAAACAGAAAAGCCTCTAAGAAGCTCTAATAGTTTTTTCTGCTCAACGGACCTCAGGTTATTAAGATCAAATTCAAGAGCCTGCGTCTAAGTCATAACAATCCCTTTAAGCAATAACACAGCCCTACGCGAGCATCAGAACGAAACTTGGAAAAAAAAATACGTTGCTGGAATAATCTAACACCAGTTCAGTGCGTTCTGTGAAGTCGCACCCCAACAACAAGTTAACCGCAATTCCTTTAACAATGACAAATTTAATCGGCCAGGAAAATCTCAGGATGCATAACTGTTCCAGGTCCTCACCGAGCTGAGACAACTTTCGTCCATCCAGTCCGATATCTTTGAAACGTGGGGCACGAGGGAGGCATCTCGCAAATATTTAGAAATTCTAGATACCAGTTACAGTCTAAGGACAAACTACTGCCCGAATCCAGCAAGACACAGACGAGCTCCTGGTTAATATGCGTCTGAACTGCAACTGCTTTAATACGCCCAAAATGCGTAGGAGACTTTAGAGCGATGTTTCTCCCTCGTATCTTATGGCATGAGCTGTTCGGACGGTAATCCGCTCTACGGGACAGTCACGCACTACGTGTGCCGTATCACCGCACCGGTAGCAAAATCGTGTTTCATACTGAACAGGTGAGGTCTTGTCCGATTCCTTACGTTCCCCACGGGCACGAGAATCTAAATATTAAGTCTGTCACGGCTTTCATCGCCAAGTCTTAGCCCTTCAATAGTGTAAATTAGCCGTCCAGTTCTTGCAAGGAAGTAAGTTTAGTAGATTACGCGAGAAGGATCTTCCGGTTTCATTCCTTCCGAGATATTCTGCACTATTCCCCCTTCTGCGAACTGAGGTTCTTGCAGGGCAGCTAAAGTACGGACGGGTTCGATATAATTCTTGCGGTGACTGTACCCGCTTCTGCTCTAACTCACACTTGATTCAAGGAGTCTCCTTAAATTCCTTACGGAATCGTGGTTCTGTAACCCCTCGGCAAACAATCTACTCAATAAGCTTCGAGTTAAGGGATTCAACAGATGGATAAAAATGCCGTACGAGACACCTAACGCATTAGCATGACATTCAAAACAGACAATTTGCCATAAGAAATCTTCTGCTTGACTGAGATGCCTATAGAAAGCTCAGTAATACCTTGCAACAAACGCATGAAGAGGTTGAGTCACCTAGCGAATCCTTCAATAACCAGTGTATTCCCGACCTTTCTCCTTCCGTAGCAGTGCATTGTGGTATCTGCCGGACGGCAGGACTCTAACGATATAACACCTCAACCCTTAAACTAACTTATGAACGGTCATATTGATATGAATTTCTTTAACCTGCTATAGAAGCCTTTCCACTAAATTACACTCATCAATATTTAACGGTAGTTGTCTCAGATTGGTAAGACGATTACTCCAGTGCGCGAGCATGCACACGAGAGATAAGTTTACGGTTGGGTTGACAATCCAGGAGCAATTTTACATTACGAAGTAATTCTGTGGCAGCAGAAGAATATAAATCAATAGTTACCCCTACTTGACCAATGGTATCCGTCCTGGTGCATAAGGGATGATCAAGAACCAAACGCAAACGAGCTGCCAACTCGGGAACAGTTCCCTCACATAGCTGTTCACATTGGAGCTGATCCCTTCGGAGATAAGGAGGCCTAATACAGGGAAAGGTTCTCACCTCCATACCTACAGAACAGTGTATCTGCCAAAAAAAAGTAATTAGCAATTTGTCAAAATACAAAATCTATACAATCCAAGAAGGTAGACGGCGAATGAAGGTTTTTAACAGGGAAGCTAAGCCTCCCCACACTTCGTCAGAGCGCAACCACAGTCTGAAACAACCATTTCAGGAAGGACTGGACCAGGGATTTGCAAAACTTCATTAGCATTTCTGTTTCAGTTTTATTGACCATTAAATTTAACAATTTACTCAATAATTAAATATCTTTGCCAAAATGGTCACCAAACAATCCTACAGTGTTAATGATCATGAGCAGAGATTTTGCAAACCGTAAGTTAAGAAACAATTAATTAATTGGCACGAAAGGCACTTAAATCCCAATGAAAACAAACCCAATTAGATAACTGTAATTACAATATTAATTTAATCTTCGGTAAAAGCCTGGAACAGAATTTATAAAAAACAGACGTTAAGCCTTCAATCCCGTTATAGAGCAAAGGAGGATCTAAACTTACAATGGCACAAGCATCAAGGCGGAACATTTTCCAGTACGCAAATACTCGACAGTACATGAATATTACGTTGCCATTAATTAACACGATAAATAATATCGCCAACAGACCTCCCACAAAGGGAATTTTAACATACCGAAAGAGCAAGGTAAATAGTGGCCCAATAAAGATATTACAGTTAATGACCATGTTCTTAGTTGATCTCTTGATGTATTAGAACAAGAGAACTTTGGCGTGGTTGGACTCTAGTAGCTGACGCCTAAATATCCTATAAGATCCAGTAAGTAACTTAATTTCTATCCATGAACTGATATAGCTTGGCTTAGTCCTAAGATCCGCGATCCAGCACGAGACTACGGAAATTCTAGAGTGGGCAAAACTCGTCCGCGTCGTAGTCAAATTCCATCCGGCCGCTCACGAAAGACCAAACAGGAAAGGTAATGCAGAGAGAAAGCTGGTCACGCGATGCGGAACCACCAGTCGGGGCTAGGACTAATGTAATCGTGAGGCAGCAACTTGGCGTAAAAACCACAGCTCAGTACATTGAAATAACAAGGTTAAAACTAGTATGCAAAGATAAGATTTAACAAACAAGAACGCACTAGAAAATTTATCGTAGGATTCGACACTTTTGGCCATCGTGCACTATTCACTTACAACCGATCACAAATTCAAACCGAAACCTATGAAACAATATGCGCTAACACATGAACGCACAAAAGCCATATTATAATTAATAACAAGGTCTGCTTCTGGGCTAAGGCGAACGGAATAAAACATTAAATATGACTCAAGGTGAGGCAACTTTAGCTAGTGTAGTACAAATTTGCAGTTATTCAAAAACAAAAATATACATTTAAAACCAAACTTTAAAAAGACTTAAATAGCCAGATTTGACTATAATCGTGGCTTACTGCAGAGCCACACGAGTTCCAAGATTTATGAACTTGGTGTAACTGAATGCATACGGCACTTAATCTGTTATATTAAATGTTACGTGCGATAATTTTTCACAAGGAGAGAGACTATAGTCAAGTATTTTAAGCTTCTAAGTAGGAGAAATAGATTAACAAATATATCACCTGCTTTCCGGTACACAAAACAGCCTGCAACATACTAAATAAAGACTTTAGAATAAAACACTTACACAAACAAATTCCTAAAATATACCTTATAAATTACAGCATATGACAGGCAGAAATTTAATAGCGTGACAAATCACTTGATGTAATTGCTCGGGGACAGGCTAACGGACCAATCGCTTCCTTTACCCGTCGCAACGTATAACTAACGGTTTATTCCAAATGTTGCGATTATGTTAGAGTCAGGTCCACTGCAGTTGCAGGTACGGAGGCTATAAACAGAAACATTCACCGTCACCTAAACGTGTGACTTCGGCTCCACATGTGGCAATCTTGCTGAAATCAACAGCAGTCCTTCAGTGACGTAAAATGCCAGCCGCACAAGCTACCCCGCTGGGCTCAAGGCTGACAAGCAGCTCCCCTTTCTCTGTCTCTCTCTCTCTCTTTCTCTCTCTTAACCACGGAGTAATCCGCTTCCCCCCTCCGTGCCGATTGCTAGCTCTGGTCTCCATTGTGACGGGGCCTAACTTTTAGCATCCTCCCAATCGCCTCCAGAGCGAGCCAATACCCGTCTGCCACGCCCTCGAGGACAAACCGTGAATGAAGCTAGGTGAAGAACAGCAATCACTCAAAGGAACTATAAAAATGTAGCAAATGAAGCAGGTAAAAGGGAATACATACGTCTAGAGAAGTTGACAGGAAGTGCATGACAGCGAAGTAGAAATTGCTAGACGAGAAATGCATGGCTGTAGAAGTATGCATGACTACGGGAAATAGGTGACAAAAGTCATGGGATATCTCCTTTGGTCCGGCGTAGTGCAGCAACTCGACGTGGCACGAACTCAACAAGTCGTTGGAAGTCCCAAGCAGAAATATTGAGTCATGTTGCCTCTATAACTGTCCATTACTACGAATGTGTTGCCGCTGCAGGATGTTACGCACGATCTGACGTATTGGTTATGTCCCATAAATGTCCAATGGGATTCGTGTCGTTTGTTGTGGGTGGCCAAATCATTCCTTCGATAAGTCCATACCGTTCTTCAAACCAATCACGAAAACTGGTCGCCCAGTAGCATGACATCGCTGTTTGGGAACGTTAAGTTCATGAATGGCTGCAGACGGTCTCCAAATAGCCGAAAATAGCTATTTCCAGTCAATGAGCAGTTCAGTTGGACCACAGGACCCAGTCCTTTCGATGCTAACACAGCTCACGCTATTGTGGACCCACCACCAGATTGCACAGAGCCAGGTCGACAACTTGAGTCGATGGCTTCAAGGGGTGTGCGTCACACTCGAATCCTACCGTCAGCTGCTACCAAATGAAATCTGGACATCTGACCAGGCCACGGTTTTCTAGTCGCCTGGGGTCCAAACAATATGGTCACGAGCCATGAGAGGGGTTTCAGGAGGTGTCGTTCTGTTAGCAAAGGCACTCGCTTCGGTCGTCTGCTGCCGTAGCCCATTAGCGTCGATTTTAGCTGCACTGTCCTAACGGATACATTTGTCGTTGTCCCAAATTGACCTCTGCGGTTATTTTACGCAGTGTTGCATGTCTGTTGGCATTGACAACTCTACTCAAACGCCGCTAATCTCTATCGTTCAGTGAAGGCCGTTGGCAAATGTTTTGTTCGTGATGAGAGATAATGCCTGGGGTGTAAAGTTAGTTCACCTCCACGTGGTGCACCCTGGGTAACGCTAAATGAACTAACACAACTGGCGGCAGACCGAACGAAGAATTCCTGCCCCACATCACAGTGAAACAGAACGACAGACAAAGCGCTATGCAAGATACATACAACGGTCCTCTGAGGGACCAACTGACAAAGGATCTCGGACCATGCATCCGAATCTGCCATTTCAATATTGAGGGCATAAGCAGAGCAAAATGTCAAGTATTGCAGAGAATTTTACACGATAACGACATTGACCTGGTAGCCATACAGGAAACTCATGCTGAAAATAGAATCCAACTTGAAGCTAGAGGAAGGATTCTGGGATATGATCTTCTTGGAGCCACGTATGACAGACACTATGGCGTTGCGACATATGTGCGTGGGGACATAGAGGATGCCTTTCCAGTTGAAGCCTCCATTGCAAATGATATCCATGAAGTTGTCATCAAAATAGGAGAAGTTACAGTAACTAACATCTATAAACCTCCTGCTACTACGTGGCCAGCTGAAGTGATAAAGATCCACCCACACCCAAGCGTATACGTTGGGGACTATAATAGTCACCACGAAATGTGGAAATATAGTACGAATGACAGCAATGGAGACATGCTGGTCGACTGGTCCGAGGAACAAAACACATATCTGGTCTTTGATGCCAAGGACCGAGGGACATTCAGATCAGCCGCATGGAACTGCGACTATAACCCGGATCTGTGCTTTGTTTCGAGGGATACAAACGATAAACCACTGACAGCCTCTAGAAGGGTCCTGACAGACTTCCCTCATAGCCAGCACCGCCCTGTGCTTATTAATATCGGTGTATCCATCCAGATAATAAGGTCTTACCCTCGACCAAGGTGGAATTTTACAAAAGCTGACTGGACAAAATTCTCTGTACAACTTGATTATACCTTGAGCTGGATCCCTCCAACCAGCAAGAGCTATGAGAGGTTTGTGGGAGCGGTCATTAGCTCTGCGAAAACAGCGATACCAAGAGGGTACCGCAAAAAACACTTTCCCGGTTGGACAGGGATATGCGATGACCTGTACGCGGAGTTCCTCAAGAATGGGGACCGGGAAATAGCGGATGAACTATTACATAACATCGACTTTATTAGACGGCAAAAATGGGAGAATACTGTTGAAAATCTAGACTTTTCAAAGTCAAGCCGACAAGCCTGGTCCCTACTGCGTAAACTTGGAGGCGCAAATCCACCTGAACATAGAAAGGACGAAATATCTCCCAACAAGGTTGCATCCCGCATAGTTTCTGTGTCTAGAGCCCCACGAAATAGAAAGCACACAACAAAAGTGAAGAAAGACTTAAAAACATTAAAAAGGACCCGTGTAATGGACTCAGAATATTCATCAGATGTTCGCATCGAGGAGGTTACCAATGCCATGAAGAAGGTTACATCAGGCAAAGCTCCGGGTTTCGATGGTATCCACCCTGAGTTTCTCATACATGTCGGAGCCTACACAAAACAATGGTTGGCTAAGTTCTTTACGGACATTCTCCAAGTGGGTAACATTCCTCCCTCACTTAAACGAGCAAAGATCATCGCAGTCCTGAAACCTGGTAAACCAGGCGATAGACCAGAGAGTTACCGCCCCATTGCCCTTCTCAGTATGGTCTATAAATTACTAGAAAGACTGCTCCTCAACAGAATAGGCCAGGCTATACTCAAAAAAATCCCTATCGAACAAGCAGGATTCCGTCCATATCGCTGCTGTACAGATCAAGTCCTATCACTGACAACATATATAGAGGCGGGGTTCCAGAAGAAACATAAAGTAGCTGCAGCATTCATAGACCTAACAGCAGCCTATGATACAGTTTGGAAACAGGGGCTCATGTACAAATTAACCTGTGCCGTCCCCTGCAAGAAGATAAACAACCTCATTGATGATATGTTGTCAAATAGAACCTTCCAAGTAATAATGGGGAATGAGAGAAGTAAACAGATGAAACTCAATAATGGACTCCCACAAGGCTCTGTCCTCGCGCCCCTTCTTTTCAGCCTTTACATCGCTGACATGCCTGCAACCAGATCGCGCAAATTTGGTTACGCTGACGACTGGGCTCTAGCAACAGCCAACAGAAATATAGAAACTGCCGAAGATATCCTTACGAGTGACCTAGGGATTCTCAGCGAGTACTTTAGAAAATGGAGGCTACAACCTAGTGGTTCAAAAATGGCTCTGAGCACTATGGGACTCAACTGCTGAGGTCATTAGTCCCCTAGAACTTAGAACTAGTTAAACCTAACTAACCTAAGGACATCACAAACATCCATGCCCGAGGCAGGATTCGAACCTGCGACCGTAGCGGTCTTGCGGTTCCAGACTGCAGCGCCTTTAACCGCACGGCCACCTTACAACCTAGTGCTACAAAGACGGAAGTATCTGCCTTCCATATGAACAACAAAATGGCCAACAGAGAACTACAAGTCTATCTAGACGGGAAATTACTAAATCACATAAATCACAACAAACACCCAAAGTACCTTGGGGTTACCCTAGATAGGACACTAACGTTCAAAGAACGCCTGACGAAAACTGCAGCGAAGCTTAAAACATGCAACAACATATTTCAGAAGCTCTGTGGCACCACTTGGGGGTCCACAGCATCTACCTTAAGAACATCCGCACTTGGCTTGGTGTATCCAGTGGCAGAATACTGTGCCCCAGTGTGGCTCAACAGCAAACACACACACACTTGGTAGATAGCCAACTTAATGCAACAATGCGTATTATATCAGGCACAATCAGGCCAACTCCTACAGTGTGGCTGCCCGTTCTCAGTAACATAGCCCCTCCTAACCTGCGCCGTGAACACGCTCTGGTTAGAGAATTTCAAAAAATCATGACTAACCCTCAATTAAAAATCCATGAAGATACTCACGACATCCAAGGAAACCCACTCCGGTCTAGGCATCCTCCACTAAAGACCGCACAGGCTCTGCACCAAACCAACTTTAAAATAAATGACCGATGGAATGAGGAATGGGAGAGCAGAACAGCAGTAAACTGCCACAGTATGCCATGCATCTTTAGTAAACCAAAAGGATTTGATAGCCCTTGCAAAGTTTGGTCAACTCTTAATCGCATCAGAACCAGCTGTGGGAGATGCGCCGACTCCTTACACAGATGGGGTAAACTTCCTTCGGCCGCTTGCGACTGTGGCGCTGAGAGACAGACGGTCAAACACATCGTGCAGGAATGCCCACTAAGGGCATACGAGGGTGACCCACAGGATTTCCTAATGGCGACCCAAGAGGCAATCGACTATTTATTATCTAAGTTGGACGTCTGCTTGTGATTGCTCTTCTGTGAGTGTAAATTTACAATTGGCGGTGTTCTTATATACAAACTGTTATTTATTGCTCTGTTTATACACATGTGATTTTTCTTAAATCGTGTTATTTCTTTAATTTTTACTGTGATGTTATGAGCCATACGCTAAATAAATAAATAAATGCCTGAAATTTGGTATTTTCGTCACACTCTGACGATGTAGATCTCGGAATATTAAATTCTTTAACGATTTCCGAGATGGAATGTCCCATGCGCCTAGCTCCAACTACCATCCCGCGTTCACAGTCTATTAATTCCCGTCGTGCGGCCATAATCACGTCGGAAAACTTTTCACATGAATCACCTGGCTTCAAATGACAGCTCTGGCAATGCTCGGCACTTTTATACCTCGTGTACGCGGTACACCGCCATCGGTACATGTGCATATCGCTATCCCATGGCAATTTTTACTTCAATGTTGATGCTCTTTAAGTCCATACCTTTAGAGTTTTGAGCACTTGTTCAATAGAAGAGATGTGTTTCACGTTAGTGAAACTGAATATGTGCCCATGGCTCTTAACGTATTCATTTTAGAGCTCATGTTTACTGGTCTTTTTCTACTTCTAGTACTCGTTCTTTTCATATCCCTGAACATTGACCATTACTCCTGGCAATGAAGACCTCCAGAGAAAAAGGAAATTCATGATGAGATAAAAGATATTATACAGCGACAAGAATTTGGTACGTCACTGGAAGAGCAAAGTCGTAAGAAGACGCTAGGAATGCATGACATTATCTCAGACTTATTGAGATCCTTCGGAGAGCCATACAAAATTTCTTGTTCATCAAATGACGCCCATAGCATCTGAAGGTGACCTTTGAATGCCGAAACCGTTTATGATGGCATCATAAAGAGTGCTTGTGTCAAATAATAATAATAATAATAATAATAATAATAATAATAATAATAGTGTAAGTAGGCTGTTTAGGTTTTTATGTTGGCAACGCCACGTAGCTGGCTGTGCTGTGTGCAGTATGTGGCTGGTTGGCATTGTTGAAATATTCGTTATTGTAGCAGCTGGATGTGAACAGCGCGTAGCGTTGCGCAGTTGGAGGTGAGCCCCCAGCAGTGGTGCATGTGGGGTGAGAGATGGTGGAGTTTTGAGAGCGGATGATCTGGACGTGTGTCCATCAGAGACAGTAAATTTGTAAGACTGGATGTCATGAACTGATATATATATTATGACTTCTGAACACTATTAAGGTAAATACATTGTTTGTTCTCCATCAAAATCTTTCATTTGCCGAGTATGCCTATCAGTAGCTAGAATCTTTTATTTAGCTGGCAGTATTGGCGCTTGCTGTATAGCAGTAGTTCGAGTAACGAAGATTTTTGTGAGGTAAGTGATTCGTGAAAGGTGTAGGTTAATGTTAGTCAGGGCCGTTCTTTTGTAGGGATTATTAAAAATCAGACTGCATTGCGCTAAAAATATTGTGTGTCAGTTTAGTGTTGATCAGAATAAGTAAAGAGAGTAATGTTTGAGTACGTTCAGTTTTTCTCAGCTGTTTAAAAATCAAATAACGTAGAGGTTTATCAGCACAGTAATTCATTAATTTTTCAAAGGGGATGTTTCAATAGGTTACAATGAATCAATTGTCTTCCATACAAAATTATTCCACGTATTGTATAAGAGACGTGAAACAGCTTTTAGAATAATACTGTAATTTCACTTCTAAAGAAAGCAGGCTCTAAAAGATGTGAATTCTATCGAACCATCAGGTCAATAAGCGAGGATTGCAAGATACGATCGACAAATACTTACAAAAGCATGGAAATACCGGCAGAAGCTGAACTCACAGGGTGGTCAGTTTGGTTTTTGGAAAAATGTCGGAACAGGTGAGGACATACTGACCCTATGGTGTATCTTAGAATACACTGCTGCACACTGACAAATGAGCGATATCGATGTTTGCGCCACCGGTATTGATAAACAGTTGAGCTACTTGTAGTGAACGAGTCACAAGTCCTTGACTGAATTCCAGTTAGACTGGAAGAAGGCTGACTAAGCCCACTATCATTTCTCTTGTATATGTTGCCAGTAAACTATATTGTTTTTCTGTTTTATGTAAGCCGTTGCGAAGATAATATTATTGGTATTTTTTATCTTGTGCACTACCTCACTTCCCCTCCTCATTCAACACTTTGCAAAGATTATTTTTTGTATGTATGAATGTGTGGCAGCGTGCAGTTCAAATCTATGGGGGAGGAGACAGACAATTTCTCGAGATTTCTGGTAGTGTAGTGGCAAGCTTGCTAAACCTCGACCATAGTAAGTGATATTGTCCGCTGCACTTGGTTTTCCTTCGTTTTTGTTTTCATTTTCAGTCAAAGTGTTCGCATTTTTTTTTCGGAAATACAGCAGTGTGCGAATAAATTGGGTAAGACAATCTTTAACAGTGCACATTTATTACTATGTGTGTATTAAACTTAGTATTAAAAACTAATGTATCTTTCGTTTGATTTAATGAGCTTTTGACCACTTTGTGACACAGATTCGTAGTTCGTCGTCATGAAATCGCACTGAATTCTTTTGTTGAACAGTCCATTTTACCATGAAGTCTTTTCACAGTACTCCACAAGTTGCCCATAGGATTTAAGTCTGGTGAGTTGGCAGCCAGCTGAAGCATATTAATGTTATTTTCTTCCACAAACGTCTTGCTGATCTAGAAGTGTGACAAGAGGCCACATCATACTGAAATATTTCTCCAGTACCTCGAAAGGTCTGTAGGAAAGGCACAATTCTGAGCTTAATTATTTCCACATTTCTGGTTGAACTCACCAGGCCATCAACTGGAACAAGTGCCCTAGGACTACTTGCAGTGAAGAAATCGCAAAACAATGTTTTGGATGGCCGCTGTGGCGAACGGTTTTAGGCGCTTGAGTCCGGAACCGCACTGCTGCTACGGTCGCAGGTTCGAATCCTGCCTGGGGCATGTATGTGTGTGGTGTCCTTAGGCTAGTTAGGTTTAAGTACTTCTACGTCTAGGGGACTGATGACCTCATATGTTAAGTCCCATAGTGCTTAGAGCCATTTGAACCATTATTTTGAGATAGTGTTTAACACTCTTTTCAGTAAGCTCAGCTCTTGCTGCGTTTCCAGGCATTAGAGGTCTAAGATTCATATATTTTGGCCCATACCAACCGATTATTCTTCGTGGCAGGTGCTAACAGCTGGTTCTCTTTTCGCTTTTGTGCCTTTCGCCCACAATCAAGAACCGAATGCCGTATCGTTGAAGAATCCATTTCAAACAAAGCAGCCAATAAATCTGTTTGTAGGTCCTTACTTGTCTTGTGAGGCTGAATTCTACTGTTTCTAAGTAGCGTTTTGTCAGTACTAGTGGTGGTTTTTCGTTTTCGTCCACATCGGCCTTTCTCTTTGAAGACAATGAGACATTATCAGCACTAAGTCTTGAAACCAACAATAGAGGAAAAGTGCAACAGTTTCTGCCTGCTTCTTAGGTGAAACGTCTAGTTCAACACAAACATAATTTTCCTGCCGAGAAAACAGAAATAAGACACATTATTGCTACACATACAAGCAGTCAGCTGAAATGGAGTGGTCCTATAATTGTTGTGCATAGTCAAGGCAAAAACAATCCGCCAAGAGACCAACAACTGGACGGATGAAATTGGTAGCAACTAACCAACTTCAATTCCTTGTAATATGTGAGCTTTTCCGAATTAATTTACACACTCCCTTTAGAAAAGACTGGTCACAACGACCGCTGGTGGCCAGACTGTTTGAGCGCTTGACATACCTGCTTTTGTGTGAATGAGATCATTTTCCGGTCTTCCGGTTTCCTGAAACGCTGGCTATCCAAAACCCTACCCTCTTAAAACAAAGGTGCCCTCAGGACAACGGCCACCAATTGGCATGTTGGGATATGATTTGGTTCACTTTGTGTATCGGTTAGTGAGGGCAGTTTTCCCCATTTCTAATCGTGAAGCTAATTTTTTTTTTGGCGCTTCTTGCGAATTGTGTCTGTATTTCAGTTGTCCCTTGCCATCTTCTTTTCCGGAGAATAACGTGGCATTTATTTAAAATCATTGATTCCTTCAATCAGGGAGCATAACGACACTGAATCAATTAATTCCTTGGTACGAGCAGGTTGGTGATTTTGAGTAACGTCATTGAAATTTGTGTCAGTGGTGTCGGACAGAGCATTCAGTGACCAGCTCATAATCTGCAAGTGAGTTGCGTGTTTCCACCGCGAAATTTAGAATTTGCTCTTTTGTTACTGGAGTAGCGATTTCTGCGTGATCCAGCCGCCAAGTGAGCACAAAATGAAGGTGACGCTTGTAGAGAGCTTCGTAATGAGTGGGACAAGTAGTTCCATGCATCACGAACCCAACCAAATCTATATAACGTTTTTCAAGTATCACAGCAATTACCGAATTAATCAAATTTGATAGATAAGCTATAGCATTGACTTACGGCACTTCGTTGCACCCTTGGCTTTTTGTAATTAAATAATATTGCAGAAAGTTTTATTTCTTTCTGTTACTACGTTGCGTGTCTCTATTTTCATAATAATGTGGAATTATTCTCTCTTTTTGTGTGAATTCCCAACTTTCGCGTCACTAACTTTGAGATCATTTGCGATGCTGTTTCCTTTCTACATTATTATGGCCTGACTTCTACGAAAGCGAGACTGTATAGATTTCATTGTTAATCCAAACTTAGTTCTTTAAAACCATACTGGATAAATTTATAGAACTTTTAACGGAAGAAGAGCGTGCAATCATCATGCTGCCATCGTCGTACACTGAAGCGCCAAAGAAATTGGTATAGGCATGCGTATTCAAATACAGAGATACGTAAACAGGCCGAATATGGCCTTGCTGTCGGCAACGCCTACATAAGACAACAAGTGTCTGGAGCAGTTGTTAGACCGGTTACTGCTGCTACAATGGCAGGTTATCAATATTTAAGTGAGTTTGAACGTCATGTTACAGGCAGCACGCGAGCCATGGGACAGAGCATCTCCGAGGTAGCGATGAAGTGGGGATTTTCCCGTACGGCCAGTTCACGAGTGTATCGTGAGTATCAGGAATCATGTAAAACATCCTGCAAGAACGGGACCAACGACGACTGAAGAGAATCGTTCAACGTAACAAAAGTGCAACCCTTCCGCAAATTGCTGCAAATTTCAGTTCTGGCCACCAACAAGTGTCAGCGTGAAAACCATTCAACGAAACATCATCGATATGGGCTTTCGGAGCCGAAGGCCCACTCGTTTACCGTTGATAACACATGACGCGTAGCTTTACGCCTCATCTGGGACCGTCAACACCACCGTTGGACTGCTGATGACTGGAAACATGTTACCTGGACGGGCGAATCTCGTTTCAAATTGTATCGAGCGGTTGGACGTGTATGGGTATGGAGACAACCACACGAAACCTTGGACCCTGCATGTCAGCAGGGGACTGTTCAAGCTGCTGGAGGCTCCGTAATGCTATGATGCGTGTGCAGCTCGAGTGACGTGGGACCCCTGATGCGTCTAGATACGACCCTGACAAATGAAACGTACGTAAGCATCCTGTCTGATCACCTGCATCCATTCATGTCCATTGTGCATTCCGACGGACTTCGGAAATTCCAGCAAGACAATGCGACACCCTAAACGTCCGGAATAGCTACAGAGTGGCTCCAAAAACACTCTTCTGAGTTTAAAAACTTCCGATAGCCACCGAACACCATTGAGTATATCTGGGATGACTTGCAAAGTGCTGTTGAGAAGGTATCTCCACACCCTCGTACTCTTACAAATCACACTTACGGATCTATGGACAGCCCAGCAGTATTCATGGTGTCATTTCCCTCCAGCACTACTTCAGATATTAGTCAAGTTCATTCTATGTCTTGTTGCTGCACTTCTGAGTGCTCGCTAGGGCCCTACACGATATTAGGCGGGTGTACCAGTTTCTTTGGCTCTTCAGTGTATAACTCGCGTAGGGATCACGAGGACAAGGTAGGAGAGATTACGGCTGGTACATAAGTATATAGACATTCATTTTCCACTCGCCCAATATGCAAATGGAATAGGAAAGAAAAATCGATACATTTGCACAGTTCAGTAGTTTGTGTAGTATACAGGGCAAATCACCTAAAACTAGCACCTCAAATACTGCGGAAACGGATAGTGCTGTTGATGTGTGGTCTTCACAGAATGGATTGGTAGTCATGGCCTCGTATTTTTAGCCAATGAACAGATTGTAAAAATACTTAGAAAGTGTATTTTTGTGCAAATACACAGATATTTAAATAGATTAATGCCTGTTGAAACTAACAAAGGAAAGGTGGCTAAATTAGAATGTCAGTGATGTTTGTTGCAGGTTTGTAGTGCGAATCGTTACGAGATATCATATCTTGAAAAGTTCCTGCACAACCATTTGTACAATATGAGATGCCCTGTTAAACCCGCAGGACAGGTAGTTTAAATTGTGGGAAGGGGCAAAAGTTAGCGCCTGTCAGTTACACTCGAACATACGACCTTATTTATTTGGCCAAAAATTACAAGAGCCAAGAAAATTAAAAAAAAAACACAGCATTAATTTTTGTAACTTAATTTCCGGCTGAATGTGCCATACAATCTCATGCCTTAAGGGCAAGACCACTTTAGTTTAAAATCGGCTGAAAGCTAATAACTTAAGACACAAACCAAAATCAGGACTATAAAAGGCAGAAGGCCTTACCTTAAATCAGTTCTTGAAATTAGGCTGAAGGCCCAAACAATCTGACACCTTAAGAGCAAAGCAACATTAATTTAAAAATTGGCTGAAGACCCATCACTTAAGACTCAAATCAAAATAAATTTTTAAAAGGCCAAATGCCATACCTTAAAACAGTTCTTTAAATTAGGCTGAAGGGCCAAAAAATCTTATGCCTTAAGGGCAAAACAATTTTAATTTAAAAATCGGCTAGAGACCATACAAATACAAATAAAAACAAACAAGAAAAGGCAGTACACCCAACGGCGCCCAGAAGTTTCCGAGGGTCGTCCTGGAATTCAAACACTAAACGCTCGCTTAGGTGAGACAGGCAGCCGGCCCAACCATTCTCGATCCGACGACAACCCAACCAAGAGACAGTCAACGGACCCACCGACAAGATAACTTCCGCTCCACCCGACCAGCACACAACAGGGAGTTCAGTTGAACAAAGTAGAAGCCATTGGCGCCCACAAGCAGTTGTATATTGAGCTGTCAAACTACATACTGTGCTGGACAGCGACAACACGATGAGGAAAATCCACTGCCTGAAGTTACGTCAGCGGCCAGGGCAGGTAACCGGAAAGTTAACGGCCACAAGGCAGAAGATTCCACTGGTGCACTTCAATTCAAAATAAGCAACTACAGTTAAACTCCACGGGAGGGTGGCTAAAATTTGCCAACCTGAAAACACACATTGATGCTCGCGGGAATGCCCCTACAGCCGACAACGAAATCCAAACGACACAATGTGAACAGTCGTGACTTGCTGGTAGATTAAGTCAAAACTCAACTTTCGTGTCCAGGATCGGTGAGCCACGAAACTCTTAGCAATGGGAACAGCACCACACACTCCGACCGCGCGTGGACGCCGCCAGCGGCCTCGGCCAAACTACGCGCCGCGGAGATTTCCTCGCTGCTGCACACCAACCGACCTACTGTTCGCACATTGCACAGCCGGAAACTATAAGCACTAGGCCAAAGATAGTACAAGGTACGAATATCGATACACATCGCTGCTGCCACTCGCGGAGGGAGAGGATAACAACATGATCGCGATAACCGCGGGAGACTAAACAGAGAATAGCAATCAAGGTTTAATACAACTCATAACATGAGCCAGCCACGTCTCACGATACCTGTTATAGCACACACTAAAGAACCATACAAGGACATACACTACTTATGTAGATTCTGATGAATAACAACACAGTTGACATTCACATTTGTGTCCAAAATGACCATCGGCAGCGGTAATAAACACTTCCAGTTTGGCATGGAACAACAATTGCACAAGTGCTACCATTTCAGTGGAGATGTCAGCGCAGAACTGCAGTACTACATTGTTGCATATCATCGAATGCAGTTGGTATGTCCTCTTAGGCAGCGTCTTTCAGCTTTGCCCACAGAAAAAGGTTTACAGGCGTCAAATCAGGGGAAAGGGCCAGTCGAGGTACAGGTCAACGATTTGGAAACTATTCGTGAAGATATGCTGTAATACTTCGTACACTATGGGCTGGACAGCCATCATGCTCGTACCAAAGATTCCTTCTACCTCCGCAGAGGAACGTCTTCTAACACCTGTTGGGAGGCTTCGATATTTGTGTGCGTTCAGTGTTCCGTCTATGGAAAACGGGCCTATGAGCTGATGGTTCACTATCTCACATCACACATTTACTCCATGGACGCCAATGGGGATTGTTAACAGACCAATAGTGCATGTTTCGACTGTTTATCTGGCCATATAATTTCATTACTAAAGAAGATGCTTGATACATCTTTAGCATCCAACTGGCCCATTTCCATGACTTGACGCCTGAAACCTTTTTTTCTGTGGGCAAAGCTGAAAGACGCTGTCTAAAAGGACTTACCAACTGCACTCGATGATATGCAACAATGTATTACTGCAGTTCTGTACATGAGCATCCTGTCGTAATGCCCATGTGCAAAACTTAATACGATTCTCAAAATTGTTTCCATGCCGCTCTCGATGGCGAGAGATGTGATAGGGGAATCCTATGTCGACGGAGAATGAGTACGACACTCGCCTCATTCGTGCTATTTCCTCGTGCAATTGCGTAGGAGCTAACGTGATGATCAGCTGCAACAGCAGCGGAACATTAATTTCTGCTCTTCTGTCGTCAGTTATTTCCTTCTGTTATGTCGTTCAGGTATAGGCTACCATTTTCTTGTAACTGTTTTAAAAGGCTTATAAATAACTGCCAAGATGGTTGACGTATATTAGGATTTCTTGCCACAACGAACTACATTCTTCCTACATACTCCATACTCCACGAGCACGTCGGCCTTTTCTCCATTTGTGAATCCCATCGTCCATACACGACTTACTGCTTGGACATTCACACGCCAACTGATTAGCAAGTCACAATGCACTCCAGGAACACACAAGCACACAAGCACAACATCGTACCTAGCAATTACACAGGTTGAATGGCACAAACAAGTGTCGGTGGAGAAACTTTTCAAAGTGCGATATCTTATAAACGATTCACACTAGAAAACTGCAACAAACAACACTGAAATTCTAGTTTACCCTACCTTTAGTTAATGTCAATAGGCATTGTTCCATTTGATGTAGTGTATGTTTGCACAAAAAATACACTTTCTAAGTATTATTACAATTTGTTGATTGGCTAACAGTGCAAGCCCCTGACTACCAATCCATTCTATGAGAATTGCACACAAATAGAACGTTCCATTTCCGGTATATTTGTGATGCAAGTTTTAGTTGCTGGTATTATATCGCATTATACGATTTTCATACATGCGGCATCTCAAATCAGTACATACAAATGTGGTGTATTTTGTGGAGAATAAAACAAGAAGAGTGTGACCAACGTCGAGAATATGCGTAAGTATCAGGTAAGTACAAAACGGACCGTGTATGTAACAGTTATGCAAGATTTCCGAAGTGTGGTGTGCGCTAAATTGCGTATGTTATACACTGAGTAGGTTAAAAACTAAGAATGGTAAGTTGGATCCCAGTGAAACGCAGGGTTTTCAGAATTCTGTAGCTTGCATGGAGATGTTAATGCAGCGATAATAATAAGCGTTGCAAGCGCCGGAGTCGGGTGTCCCTGAGGAATGCGCGCAAAGTGACAGCACGTCGAGCGCGGTTGCCTGCCCGCAGGCGCCATTCCACACAGCTCTGCGGCCGGCTTGTGGTGCAATCATAGCGAGCGGGCGACACACCACCGTAGCACTGTTTGCCAGCCGGTGCCCAACTTTAATTAGGAGCACAGCTGTCCTGGTGTGTAGCGGGCAGGCGCTTCCCCTTGCCTCTGGCATGCACACGCAGGCAGTGCGGGAGACAGGGCACGTTAGCAGGAGGCCTCGCCAGCGTCGTGTGGGCGGAAAGTACAGCGCGGTAGTTCATTACGTCTGTTTGTTCAAAGAGTAGACAAGTCGGAAAAATTATGAAGTGTCAAACTAAAATAAATGACTCAGGGAAACTGGAGAGCATGCCACAGAACGCAATTTCATTGAACAAATTTTTAATTTTTGTTGGTGTCTGAAGAAGAATCTTACTCTCATATGTAATGGAGGCGGGAGAGTCGTTTAACTGAACATTAAATCACGAAAACTTCATTTTCGGAAGACATCTTACGATTTAGATTACTACTATTGTCGTTCAGTCAATTTCTGGACTTACAGAGGAGCCATAACTTGCAATGAGAGTCCGCAGCTTGTGTGAATTGTTTAATGGACGTCATTTTCTCGTTTCAGAATTTTTTATTCTGCTATTGCAATTTCCGTATTACGCCATGGTTAGGCATATAAAAACACAGGATCCAATATCTGTTACTACGTGTATGTTAAAAGGTTCCAGAGTTTATTATTGTCAGTCATAATGCCGAAATTTAAAAAAAAATTAAAAATCTTCTACATTTATTAGCGGAAAATGAAGTCCTTTAAACGAGCCATGATTGTTTCTTCTTCAAACATTTCTGGTGAGAAATTTACATATATTGTCAAGGAAGCATTCGAGAGTCTGTCGAGTACATGTTCTTGTCGTTCATACTCAAGCATGTCAGCACGTTGACGCAAAGTTGACATACAGTGAAGCTCGTGGTACATAGAGTTATAAGAAGGGGAAATGGCGCAAGAGACTTACGCTGTACGTTACTTAAAGAAGGCGCTGCCATCTTAGATGCCCCAAAACATCAGCAGACCACTATTTACGATTGGTTCTTTTTCTTATTTCTGTTGTGTGCACTCAACAGTTGTTTTAAATAGCAAATGTTACAGTGCTTTCATGAAGAACACAGTTCCAGGAAGGCATTTTCAGACGTTTTTCTTTTCCTAGATTCATATTTGGTCCAGTAATACGACGCTTTTGGTTCCGTTAATGTAACATTCTTTTTGTTATAGTTTTCGAATAACCAATAAGAGAGATATTTTAATGATATCCTATTCACTCAAGATTTATTGTTGCAACAATGCATATGGATTACATGAAATTGTTACATTTGCAGATGAATACCACAAGCGGTTCTGAGATACTAGGAATCGACCCAAGCTGAAACACCCATATTAGTACGTGGTGTAGCCCCCACGGGCGTAGTGTAGGCGCTGACTCTGGCAGTCGATCCTACAGATGGCGAATGCAGCCCGGGGTACGTAATACCATGCTTGCTCAACCTGTTCGCGTGGTCCTGTAAGAGTTGTTGTTTGACGAGTCACGCGAGTCACTTCTTGTTCCACCATATCCCACACGTGCTCTATTGGAAACAAGTCTGGCCGGGGACGTTGCTGCACGTCTTGCAGAGCACATTGAGTTTCACGAGCAATGTGTGGGTTAGCATTATCCTGTTGGAAGAACATGTCATCTCCCTTTCGCAAGAACAACAAAAACACGGTTCTAACAACACTGTGTACGTTAGAGTCACCTGCAGAAATGCCAAAGCTGAACGAGAGGTGTGGCTTATCGCAGCACAGATCATAAGGCCTGGTGTGGTACCAGTGTGTCTCTGACGAATGCACGCTACGAGACAGCTCTCACCAGGTCTACGTCGTACGCGCGAGCGTCCATCACTTGCGTGCAGGCAGCATCTGCTTTCATCGCTGAAGACTACGGCACGCCATTCCAACTTTCAAGTGATCCTCAACGGCACCAATCGAGTCGCGCACAACGGTGCTGTGCCGTGAATGGAAGACGGGCTAGAGGTTTGTGTGCCCGAGTACCACTGCTAGTAACCGGTTCGGCATCCTGTTGACAAGTCTCGGCTCGCAGGCCCCCTTTCTGTGCTGTTCGCTGTAGGATCTACCACTGCTAGCCCCGTCCCCTCCTACAATATGACGATTCTGGCGGTCGTTTTTGCTGTGAGTCCAGAACCTTGTCTATCTGTAGAGAACATTCACGTGACCACTGATAACAGCATCGTTTCCACAACTGACGCAGCACATCCAACTTCTCCGGTAGCACCATCCAAGGACTCGGAACGCCACAAGGTGACCCCTTTCAGACTCGCTCAGTTGACTGTAGGAAGCACGAGTGGGCCTCTGTGGCACGGTTGCCTGCTTGCTTCACATGTTTGCACCACACTGAGAATCTGGCTTTGAGCAGTTCCTATTAAAGGTAGGCACAGATGGCACTTTCGTAGCTATGCCACTACGCTGTGTGTTGTATGTGTTGGCGGACGACGCTGATAACATTATCAGTACATCTACCACACCCGAGGTGGCACATCTCGTCATCCGATCAAAATCGTCATTCCAGGTATACTAACATTTATCTGGCAGTCCTCTTCCCGAAAATGCTGAGAACATATTTAGCAATGTTTTGTCGGTTTTCAGTCTTTCTTTCTGACAGCTTTCACTAAGAGAACTTTTTGAGTTTAATGGTATGAATTCTAAAATCAAATGACAGAAATCTAACCACTACAGTAAAAGTAAACAGCTCAACAAAATTCATGTATTAAAAGAAAATGTCGATTGAGAAAGTCCACGTACGAATGAAATGTGCTTCATTTACACTTTAGAATATAACCAGAACAGTTAGTACACCCGTAAATGACGCAAGAGGGCATTTTTGATCAAAACACTTCCAACAGAAGCTAGGCACTGGGGACGTCGACTTAAAGTTTGTGACATTATAATCACTTCCCTTCTGAAACCTCCATTTTTTGACAACTCTTGTCATTTAATTCATAGTTGACATAGCAGAATCATGTTCAGGATAAACTTACGTAGCCTAACAGAAACTGACTGTCAGATGAAAAGGCGCGAGCGCTGTCTGTTAACAAAAACCTTTGACTAGAAGCTGTAAGAATGCTGTTATTCACTAGACAGGAGGGAGGGAGCCGTCGTCCAATTCTTGTGGCCACTGAACAAACGTAGTTAAATCACTTTCTTAACAGCTGTATCGCAAAAACATGAAGCTTGGATTAAATCTAAAAGAGTCATGAGTAATTGAATTGGCCCATACAAACATAATGGTCAGCAACAGCGATTCTGAAGAAAGCTTGTGTACCACGGATACTTGATGCATATTTTCTGTGTTTTGCTTGTAGTTCTTCATATATAAAAATGCGTGCTTCAGTACATGTCTTAATGTGTTTCTTATATAATGTTAATACTTTCGGAAGAAATGCGAGGAAGGGTGCAGAAACAATCTTTCTCGAATACCAATCCTCTAAATTTTCCTCGCATGTTTCAGCGGGATTATGCCACTTTCATTCAGAGATTTCAACGTCCGTACCCTGAGCTATTTTATTAAATTTCAGTTTGGGTTATATTGACCTCCTGAGATCCTAACAGTGATGTTTCAATTTCTTCGATATCTGCTGTAATGAATTCAGACACCTTAGAATGTGTCTTGAATGTACTACTCTTTCTCAGAAATCCATCCTCTCCCCTCCTCCCTAGACAAAAACGATAATGAATCTTAGATGACCATTCGGCTTTCCTACTCTTGAATTCACAAGGTCATCCAATTTTATACTCTCCAATATAGCAGTTTAAAAGATGTGCCAAGGAGAGTTCTCGCATGCTGCAGTTGCATTCTGTCAGTACTCCGTCCTCTCCCACTCCTACACTATTAGGAGGAAGTGCATGAGATACAACTATATGTGGAATCGTGCACCGAGACAGGAACAACGGAAGAGGAGAGTGCATATTAATGGGAGTATTTTTTGGTGGAGAGCAATAATCGCCTTTTAATTTTACAAATAGCATAATTCTAAATTTATTATTTTACTACGAATGGAAAAAAATTACCTATTCACTGAATATTTTAATAACGACAAAACGATGATCACAGCTACACATTTACTGGACCATACAGTTTGCATATACGTATTCTACACTGAAAATGATGTTCGTAAGTTCTACATCAACATAGATAATCCGCAATGCACCTTACAGCGCGTGGCAGAGGCTATCCCGTTCCACTATTAGTCGTTTTTTTGTTCCACTCCACGATGGCAAAACGACTGTCTGTGTTCCCCAATATGAGCATTAATTTATGTTCGTGGCCCATACGCGCAATGTATGATGGAGGCAACAGAATCGTTCTGCATTTAGCTTCAAATGCTGATTCTCTAAATTTTCTTAGTAGTGTTCCTCGAAAAGAATGTGCCTTCCCTTCGGAGATTACCATTTGAGTTCCTGAAGCACCTCCGTCTCATTTGCTTGTTGTTAGAACCTCCCAGTAACAGCAAATCTTGCAACCCACCTCTGAATTTCTTCGATGTCTTCCTTTAATCCGACTTGGTACGGATTCCCCAGTAATCAAGAAACGGTCGCACCAGCGTCCTTTATGAGGTTCGTAGAATTCTCCCAATGAACCGAAGTCGACTATTCGCCTTTCCTGCTACAACCGTCACATATCGGTTTGCAACTTCGCCCGGATATTTAAACGGCGTGGCCATGTCAAGCAGTACCCTACTTCTGCTGTATCCGAACAATATGGGTTTGTTTTTCCTAGTCATCAGCATTAACTTACATTTTTCTACATCTAGAGCTAGGTGCCTTTAATGACACAAGCTGGAAATTTTGTCTAAGTCATCTTGTATTCTCCTACAGTCACTCATCTACGACACCTCACCGTACGCCACAGCATTAACAGCAAACAACCGCAGATTGTTGCCCACCCTATTCGCCAAATCATTTATGTACACACAGAATAACAGCGGTCCTATCACTCTTTCCTGGGACGCTCCTGGCGATACCCTTCTTTCTGACGTACATTCGCCGTCGAGGACAACATACGAGGTTCTATAGCCTAAGAAGTCTGCGAGTCAATTACGTATCTGTGAACTGTTCCATAAGCTTGTTCCATAAGCTAGTACCTTCTTTAACAGTTTGTGATGGAGCATCGTGTCAAACGCTTTCCGGAAATCTAGAAATATGAAATCTGCCTGTCGCCTTTCATCCGCAGTTCGCAATATATCACGTGAGAAAAGAGAAAAATCAGATGATGCTTTCTAAAATCATGCCGATTCGTTGACGAAAGCTTTTCGGTCCCAAGAAAATTTATTATATTCGAACTGAGAATACGGTTAGGGATTCTGGAGTAAAACGATGGTAGGGATATTGGTCTGTAATTTTGCGGGTCCGTTCTGTTGCCTTTCTTATACACGAGAGTCACCTGCTTTTCTCTCCAGCCGCTCGGGAATTTTCGCTGGGCGAGAGATTCGTGCTAAATGTGAGCTAAGTAAGGGGCCAACGCCGTAGAGTACTCTTTGAAAAACGAAACTGGGATTCCATCTGGACCTGTTCACTGATTTACTTCCATCTCCTGCAGTTATTTCTCTACGCCAGGGATGCTTATTGTTATTCCGTCCATACGGGAGTCTGTTCGATGGTCAAACAACGGTATGTTTTTGCGTTTCTGCTGCGTGAACGATTTCTTGAACGTGAAATTTTAAACTTAGACTTTCGTTTTGACATATTCAACTTGCATACCAGACTGGTAAACAAGTGAGGGGATGGAAGCCTTAGATCCACTTAGCGATTTTATATAGGACCAGATCTTTCGCCAAAGCATGACGGTGATGGTAGTTGCTTGCCTCACCCATAAATGTTTCCGTAGGTGCATGAATCTCTACTAACTTTTGCTTGTCGTTATTTTCGCGTTCTTTTTCTAACCGAGAGTGCAACAACCTCTGCCTCCTCAGCAGGTTTCAAATCTCGTTATTGAAACATGCTGGGTCTTGCCGTCCCTAATTCGCTCATTAGACGCTTAATTCTCTAGACCACGATTTACAATCTCCTTAAACTTTGTCCATAATTCCTCTACGACCATCTTGTTGAAACTCAGTGATGTCAGTTCGCTGTCTACGTGAGATGCTAACACCAGCTTATCTGCTCTTTCGCAGACATACTCTCTAGCTTTCTTGACTGATTTATTAACTTCCGTAATCCTAATTCCTATAATTACATCATTGTCGCTAATCTCCGTATCTATGCTGACGTTGCCGGTAAGGTCCAACCTGTTTGTAGCTACAAGGTCTATGATATGTTCATTGCCTGTGGGTTGCCGAACTAGCTGCTAAAGACAGTTTCCAGAAAACTTATTCAAAAGTACTTCGCATGAGTGTTTGTCTGTACCACCCGCAATAAATCTACAGACACCCCAGTCTATACTCCAACTAGCAGTGCATGTTCTGGGTATTTACGCGCTAATGAGTGTAGGCATTATTTGAATGACTTTAGAACTGTCAGAGCAGTATTGGGTGGCTGGTGAAAACATCCAACAATTAACTTTATTTCACATAGATCTGTTATACACGACCATATAACTTCATTGTCTCACTTAACCTAGACCTCAACAGACACAATATTTTTGTCAACTGCAATGAACACTCACCCCTCCTCCTGTGTGACCCCTCCCGCCTGAGGTTCGAGTCCTCCCTCAGGCATTGGTGTTTGTTGTTCCTAGTATAAGTTAGTTTAAGCAGTGTGTAACTCTAGAGACCGCTGACCTCATCAGTTTTGTCCGTTAGGACTTCACACACATTTTGAACACGAATGGACGAGGCTAGACGATCAGTCTCCACATTGACCTGCCTCGGGCGATGTGAAAGCGCTACCACCCGCCATTCAACTCTGCTATGAGGGTGGATCCAACGTTTTGGGTCACTAGGAGGAGGGAAGACGAGGCTGGAATACATACAGCAAATAATTGATGATGTAGGCTGCAAGTTCAACTCCGAGGTGAAGAGAGATGTTGGCACAGGACAGGAATTCGTGGCGGACAGCATGAAACCAGTCAGAAGACTGATGAGCCCCCACGCCCTTAGCGGAAAGAAAAGGAGGTGCCTCAGTAGCGGAGCCAATGGGCAAAACAAGCGACACTTGAGGTGTCTCATGACACGCGCCGTATTCTCCGCCACCGCTACACGCATGAGAATTAAATCCCTATGATGTTCGTGTGTTTCGCACAAAGAAAAATGTTAGGTGCAGGATCCTACGTACTTCAGTCATCTATTCAGTGTGCGTTACAGAGGCTGTCATTAATATTCTACCACTGCACTATTTTTAGTAGCATGTTTTTATTTATACGTATACATCCGACGAAGAAATAAAATTTCAATTAATGGGAAATGTACTGCTTTTTCTTTCGAGTCATCAATCTTCTGACTGCTCTGATGCGGCCCTCGACGAATTCCTATCCTGCGCCAACGTCTTCATCTCAGAGTAGCTCTTGCAATCAACGTCCTCAATTATTTGCTGAATGTATTCCAATCTCTACCTTCCTCTGTAGTTTTTGCCCTCCACAGCTCCCCCTAGAACGATGGAAGTCATTCCCTGATGTCTTAAAAGCTGTCCTGTCATCCTGTCCCTTTTCGTCAGTGTTTTCCAAATTTTTTTCCCTCTCCGATTCTGTCCAGGACCTCCTCATTCTTTACCTTATCAGTCCACTTAATCTTCAACATTCGTCTGTAACATCACGTGACAAACGCTTCGATTCTCTTCTGTTCCGGTTTTCCCACAGTCCATGTTTCACTACCATACAATACTGTACTCCAGACGCAGATTCTCAGAAATTACTTCCTCAAATTAAGGCCGTTATTTGATATTAGTAGACTTCTCTTGACTAGGAATGCCTTTTTTGCCACAGCTAGTCTGCTTTTGATGTCCACCTTGCTCCGTCCGCCATTGGTTATTTTACTGCCTAGGTAGCAGAATTCCTTAATTTCATCTACATCGTGACCATTAATTCTGATGTTAAGTTTCGCGCTGTTCTCATTTCTACTACTTTTCATTGCCTTCGTCTTTCTTCGATTTACTCTCATTCCATACTGTGTAATCACTAGACTGTTGCCAAGCGGGATTAGCCGAGCGGTCTAGCCGCTGCAGTCATGGACTGTGAGGCTGATCCCGGTGGAGGTTCGAGTCCTCCCTTGGGCATGGGTGTATGTGTTTGTCTTTAGGATAATTTAGGTTAAGTAGTGTGTAAGCTTAGGAACTGATGACCTTAGCAGTTAAGTCCCATAAGATTTCACACACATTTGAACATTAGACTGTTCTTTCCGTTCAGCAGACCATGTAATTCTTCTTGACTTTCACTAAGGATAGCAATGTCATCAGCGAATCCTATCATTGATATCCTTCCACCTTGAATTTTAATTCCGCTCCTTAACCTTTCTTTTATTTCCATCCTTTTGTTCCTCGATGTACAGATCGAAGTAGGGGCGAAATCCTACATACTTGTCTTACACCCTTTTTAATACGAGCATTTCGTTCTTGGTCGTCCACTCTTACTCCCACTTGGCTGTTGTACATATTGTATATGACTTATGACACGTCCCTTCCTATAGCTTACCCCTACTTTTCTCAGAATTTCGAACATCTTGCACCATTTTACATTGTAGAAAGCTTTTTACAAGTCGACAGATCGTGTGGACGTGTCTTGATATTTCTTCCTGTTGCTTTCATTATCAATCGCAACGTCAGAATTGCCTCTCTGGTGCCTTTATCTTTCCTAAAGCCAAACTGATCGTCGCGTGACACCAGTTTTCTTTTATATTCTTCTGTATATTATTCTTGTAAGTAACTTTGATACACAAGCTGTTAAGCTGATTATCGCTAATTCTCGCTCTTGTCAGCTCTTGCAGTCTTCGGAACTGTGCAGAAAGTCTGATGATACGTCGCCAGACTCAATACATTCTACACACTAACATGAATAGACATCTTGTTTCCACTAATCCAATGATTTTTGATCCTGATGGGATGGTTTCTATCCCTTCTGCCTTATTTGATCTTAAGTCCTTCAAAGCTCTTTTAAATTCTGATTCTAATACTGGATCCCCTATCTCTTCTAAATCTGCTTCTGTAACGCCAGATAAATTTTCTCCCTCGTTAAGACCTTCAGTGTACTCTTTCCACATACCCGCTCTCTCCTCTGCATTTGGCAGTGGAATTCCCGTTGCGCTCTTGATGTTACCACTCTTGCTTTTAATTTCACCGAATTTGACTTTCCCATATGCCCATTCAGACCTTCTGACAAACATTTCTTTTTCAATTTCTTCACATTTATCATGCAGCCATTTCATTTTAGCTTCCCTGAACTCGATATTTATTTCATTTCTAAGCGACTTGTATATCTGTATTCCAGAATTTCTTTGAACATTTTTGTATTTCCTTCTTTCCTCGATGAACTGAAATATTGACCATGTGACCCACGGTTTCCTCGCAGATACCTTCTTTGTACCTGTTTTCCTCGCCAGCTTCTGGGACTGCCCTTTTTATAGATGTCCACTTCTCTTCAACTGTCCTGCCTACTGAGCTGTTCCCTATTGCTGTATCTATAGCCTTAGAGAACGTCAACCGTATCTCGTCATTCCTTAGTACTCCTTATCCCATTTCTTTGTGTATTGATTCTTCGTGATTAATTTCTTAAACTTCATCTTATTCTTCATCATTATTACATTGTGATCTGCCTCTAAACCTGCTCCTGGATACGCCTTACAATCCAGTATCTGATTCTGAAAATCTCTGTTGTAATCCTACTGAAATCATCCCATATCGCCGGCCGGAGTGGCTGTGCGGTTCTAGGCGCTACAGTCTGGAAACGCGAGACCGCTACGGTCGCAGGTTCGAATCCTGCCTCGGGCATGGATGTGTGTGATGTCCTTAGGTTAGGTAGGTTTAAGTAGTTCTAAGTTCTAGGGGACTGATGACCTCAGAAGTTGAGTCCCATAGTGCTCAGAGCCATTTGAACCATCCTATATCACCCGGCTTTTTCCAAGAGTACCTACTCCTCTTTTAATTCTTGAACGGAGGATTCACTATTAAGACCTGAAATTAGTCTTTCTCCTCTCTCATTCCTTGCCCCAAGCCCATATTCTCCCGTAACGTTTTCCTCTACTGCTTCCCCTTTCAACCGAAAGCCAGTTCCCCATGACTATGAAATTTGATATCCTTTTAAGTACTGAATTACCTATACAGTAACCCCATATAGTTTCTCAATCTCTTCATCTTCAGCTTGTGACGTCGGCATGTATTTCTGAACTATCGTTGCTGGTGCTGGTTGCCTGTCGATTCTGTTGAGAACAACCCTATCACTGAGCTGTTCAAGTTTCACACCCTTGCCCTACCTTCCTATCCAAAACGAATCCTATGCTCTTTATATCATTTTCTACTGCTCTTGATATTACCCTATTCTCGCGTGATCAGTAATTCTTGTTTTCTTTCTATTTCACTTGACTGACCATCAATATATCTAGATTGAGCCTCTGTATTTACCTTCCTTCAGATTTTCTAGCTTCCTCACCACGTTCAATCTACTGACAGTCCACGCCCTGAATCGTAGAATGTTATTCTGTCATTGGTTGTTCAATGTTTTTCTCATGGTCATCTTCCTCTTGGCAGTCCCTTCCTGGAGATCAGAATGGGGGACTGTTCCGGAATATGTTGCCAACGGAGAGCTCATCATGACACTTTTTTTAGTTACAGGCCACATGTCCTGTGGATACACCTCATGTGTCTATAATGCAGTGGTTTCCATTGACTTCTGCATCCTCTGCCTTTAGGAGGAGTTTCCCACCCGAAGGACAAGAATATTCTCTGAACCTCTATCCTCTCGTCCGCCCTCTTTGACAAGGCCGTTGGCAGAATGAGGGTAACTTTTTATGCCGGAAGTCTTCGGCCACCAATGCTGATTATTAATCAGAATTTCAACGGTGGCGGCTTTCGAACGCGGGACTGAGGACGTTTCGATCTCTAATCAAAGGCGCTCTCCCTAGATTCACCTACTGTCTTAATAAGTGTTAACTATGGCGTGTAATTTCTTAAGCAACATAATACGACACTATTTTCTTAAATGTTATATCGCAGCTAAACATGAAGTGCTTTAGCGTACTGAAAAAAAGAAAAAAAACCAACCAACTAACCAAACAAACAAAAAAAAAAGCTAATGCTACAATTTCAGTGTCTGAAGGCCAAATATACAGAAAATCTAAGAATACACAAAAAAGATAAAATGTAGGACACGACTAAAATCCATAACACGCCGTTGAATATATTGTGATGCAAGTGTCAATGTTAAGTAAACTGTACACGCAGGTATGTAAATCGTCCTAGTCTTGGGCTGTGGGCATACTGCACTTATACGTACAGACGCTGTAGATACTATAGATATCCCAAAAATAAGAGCATACTCGGCACGCTTTTGGATAAAGAAAACCATGCAGCAGGAAATAAGCAGGATAATCTGGAAGGCCGGCCATTGTGGCCGAGCGGTTCTAGGCGCTTCAGTCTGGAACCGCGCAACCGCTACGGTCGCAGGTCCGAATCCTGCCTCGGGCATAGATGTATATGATGCCCTTAGGTTAGTTGAAGTAGCTCTAAATTCTAGGGGAGAGATGACCTCAGATGTTAAGTCCCATAGTGCTCAGAGCCATTTGAACCATTTTTTAAAAATCTGGAGTTGTTTCATAGGGGCCAAAAATTACAGTTATTGAACCTGTTGGATAACGGCAGTTAATGGTGAATGAACAGAGTGAGTTTAATTTGAATGAGTAGTTCGATGTATGCGGGTACCTGCTAGCTGCATTCAGTAACGGCTCGACAGGAGGCCCCCTACACTGGCCGCAGGCAGTACGAAGGGTGGGCCTCGTCCTCCTCCCGCAAACACCACCATAGGGAGACAAAGAGATCCACAGGGAAGCTGCGATGCGATGCCAGCTGCTCAGTCTTCTGAGTGCACTCGAACTGTTATGGAGCTACGATCTGGGAGTAATAAGGTGCTGAGTGTAACTAAAATAATCTGCAAAAATAAATGTTTATTTACCACAGTGGCCAAGCTTTAAAATTACGAAAACAATACTTGTGAGCCACAGAGGCAAAACTTGAAATTACAAGGACAAGCAGTGTTTATTCACAACCTAGGCCCGGTTGAACATTCTAAATTCTGGTAAATGCTCCAAAAAATTATCATAAGTTTTACTTCTGTAACACACACCAACATATAGCAGAAACTAAAAAAAAAAACCTGACATACTCGTCTGAAGCAGATAGAGCGGACTATTGCATCGCTAATTATGAAAAAACGGAGATCAGAAAATTTAAAATAAACGTTAAAAGATATATGTACATTGCAACAGCAAGAGGTGGTTGTTTTCTAACTAATATACGCAATCACAGAAAGCACAAAATTTAAAATAATGTACACGTCTGTGAAGCAGACTACTGAGGTCATCAGTCCCCTAGAACTTAGAACTACTTAAACTAACTAAACTAAGGACATCATACACATCCATGCCCGAGGCGGGATTCGAACCTGCAACCGTAGCGGCCGCGCGGTTCCAGACTGTAGCGCCTAGAGCCGCCCTTCCACTCCGGCCGGCTTTACCAAGTAGTTTTATGAGCAATAAAATACCAGTTAAGTGAAGGTCCTAGAGCACAAGAACTGCACAAATACAGTAGCCGGCTCGCTTTTGGCCGGTACCTCAGACCCTTGCTCTGTTCATTACGGAGTCTATAACTTATACACTGTATACAAACTAAATTTACACCTTAATTCGACGACTGGCAGCACGTGAGTCCCCAAACACGATAGAAACATCAGGGCATACAACTCAGCCCGTTTTGTGCGCAAGTACTAAAAATAAAAAAAATAAAAAACTAAAACTAAAAGGTAATAAAGTACAGTGAATAACAGATATTAAATCTTCACATCAGAAAACATGCACATATTGTGCAAAATGAAAACAACTTTGGAATGTTAGTTAGGTTTTCAGTGGCAGGACAGAGATGCACATTAAAGGCATCGGCCAAACTGTGGCCAGTACAATAGCACACAAGTACAGAAATCGATATAAACTGGTGCACGGCTCAGTGTTATCGCTCACCGAGAGATTTAACTACAAAGTCATTGGATCATGCATTTATCATTCACGCAACGTCAAATTTTATTTATTTTGTTATGGTCAACGATTTTCTGTTAGTAGAATGTACACTGCCTTTCACAGGTTTTGCTGTGAATTCATGTATGGGTTCTTTTTTTAGTTCGTTTGGACCATCTGTGGAGTACGCTGCTTGTTTATTGCTGTATTGTTGAAATCTTCCATTTCTGGTGTTCACGGCGTAGTTTAATAGCTGTTTTATAGTTAGTACCTTGAGTTTTTACGTTAGCCCATAATCCCGCTGAACTCTATTTTCTGTTCCTAGCAAAATTTCCTGACATCACTGTGCTTAACTTCTGTGAGAGATGTAAGGAAGGGTCTGGTTTCAGTAGCTAACTACATTGAAGAGCCAAAGAAACTGGTACACCTCCATAATATCGTGTAGGGCCACGCGAGTACGCAAAAGTCTGAGGTAGCGCTGGAGGGAACTGGCACCATGAATACTGCTGGGCTGTCCATAAATCCATAAACGTACTTGGGGTTGGAGATCTGAACAACACGTTGTAAGGCACCACAGATACGCTCAATAATGATCATGTCTGTGGAGTTTGGTGGCCAGCGGAAGTGTTTAAACTCAAAAGAGCGCAAGTGGAGCCACTCTGCAGCAATTATGGACGTGTGGGGTGTCGCATTGTCCTCCTGGAATTGCCCAAGTTTGTCATAATGCACAATGGACATGAATGTATGCAGGTATCAGAAGGGATGGTTACGTACGTGTCATCTGTCAGAGTCGTATCTAGACGTATCAGGAGTCCTATATCACTCCAACTGCACACGCCCCACACCATTACAGAGCCTCCACCACCTGCTGACATGCGGGGTCGATAGATTCATGAGGTTGTCTCCATACCCGTGCACGTCCATCCGGTCGATACAATTTGAAACGAGACTCGTCCGACCAGGCAACGTGCTTCCAGTCATCAACAGTCCAATATCGGTGTTGATGGACCCAGGCGAGACGTAAAGCGTTTTGTTGTGCACACACCAACGGTACACGAATGGGCCTTCGGCTCCGAAAGCCCATTTCGATGATGTTTCGTTGGATGGTTCGCACCCTGACTCTTGTTGATGGCCCAGCATTGAAATCTGCAGCAATTTGCGGAAGGGTTGCACTTCTGTTACGTTGAACGATTCTCTTCAGTCGTCGTTGGTCCCATTCTTGCAGGATCTTTTTCCGGTCACAGCGATGTCGGATTCCTGATATTCACGGTACGCTCGTGAAATGGTCGTACGGGAAAATTCCTACTTCATCGCTACCTCGGAGATGCTCTGTCCAATCGCTAGTGCGCCGACTATAACACCACGTTCAAACTCACTTAAATCTTGAGAACATGCTATTGTAGCAGCAGTAACCGAGCTAACAACTCGGCCAGACCATTGCTGTCTTATATAGGCATTGCCGATCGCAGTGCTGTATTCTGCCTGTTTACATATCTGTATTTGATTAATTTGATTACGCATGCCTATAACAGTTTGTTTGGCGCTTCAGTGTATTTGTTGATGAGGGATATTCACTGTCTCAACAATAGACGAAACAACTGTGCTGCATGAAAGTCAAATGAACGGATGTAAGACAGACATTTGCAACCACTTTGAGAGATGTCAGTCTGTCGTGAGCATGACACAATTAATTTTTGTTATGCTACTTCAGTAAATCATGTTTCCTTTTTCCGTCTATTAGCCTTCTTTATTCTAACCAAGTCGTGCACAACGACTGTAATGTATCTCAAAAAACAGAAGGAATACAGTAATGAGTTCGCAAATACAATCTGTGTTTTTATTGCAGATCTTTCAGCTATTTGGCAGCTATTCAGGACCTGACATCTAGGTGTGCAATAAAAATGTAGATTGGTTATTGGATTTACGACTGATTACTGACTCTTTTTTTTGTGTACATGTGTAATGGTAGATTTTGTTTGTGAGCCTCGATCTGTAAAGCCAACAGTTAACCACAACAGGTACAATGGGGTGATATTACCAGTGTGAGATTCCCAAAGGACACAGACAGGCATCTGAGACCCCACTGACAGGAGGAAGGGTAATAGTTCTAGCTATTCGGCCCAGCAAAGCTGCCGACCTCCTTTTATTTTGTCCGGCGCTCCCTTGTTGGCCGCCACAAACTTTTTACATAAGCTGTATGAAAACAATGCACAACGCTGCGCCTATCTGAAATGTTTACGCAGTGAACCGTGGAGACTCGCCGCAAATAGCCACTTTTATAACTAATACCAGGTACGTCAGCCCGCTCTCATGTTGGCTTGTGCACAGTCTGGTAACTTCTCGGAAGGGAGTTTGGGCGTGGGGATCATTTAAACAGATTATAATCTCCCTGCTAGACTCAAACAAGTTTTGTTTCCTGTACTTTTCGTCGTTGCGTGAAAGCACGTTGCATCCAGTTGACACCAACCCATCGTAGGATGAGGGATTCTCCCACCAACGTGAAAAGGAGGACCTTGTTGGGCACTCTTAAAAGCACTATTGAGAGTGGGAGGTTGGGCCTTTACTCCTGAAATTTGAGTGCAGGAAGACCTCAGATTTGTAGGTTAAAAATGAGAGTCAGTGTTGCCTAGAATGTTCTCAAAACAGCGTAGGCGGAAATTCCGTTGTTTGGTGAACGGTTTCTACACACTTCTTTGGAGGGAGAATAATAGCAGCTTAAGAACTACGCCATAGGACAGTGCTGCACAGAACTTTTTAATTGATGGATGTATTTTTGGCGCAGACTCGGTGTACAACAGGCACGGGAAACGCGGTTTAGACGCGACTTCTTTCTCAGCCTTAGAGGAATGCAGACTCTTCTGTTTCTGACTACGAGCAGTAAAAATCGAATCCAGAGCTACGGTTCATCTCAATATTCAAAGAAATTAAAGATATTCGCTGCCATAAGGCATTGATTTATATCAATAGGTCATGTTGAAAATTAGGATCGGACCAGGATGCACAAGCGGGTTTCCCGCTTATCGCTATCGTGCGCCTTACCACTAGGCTATCCTGTCTGATCACCTGCATCCATTCATGTCCGTTGTGCATTCCGACGGACTTGAGCAATTCCAGCAAGACAATGCGACACCCGAGACCTCCATAATTGCTACAGAGTGAACCCAGGAGCACTCTTCTGAGGTTAAACACTTCTACTGGCAACCAAACTCCCCAGACATGCATGAAAATTATTGAGCATATCTGGTGTCAGTTCCCTCCAGCACTACTTCAGACATTCGTCGAGTCCATGCTGAGTCGTGTTGCGGCACTTCTGCGTGCTCGTGGGGGCCCGACACGTTTTTAGGCAGGTGTACCAATTTCTTTGCCTTTTTTAAAGGCAATTTCTTTGCCTTTTTTAAAGAGGTTCCTTGTGAAATTGAGACATCCGGCTCCGTTTCCTTTATTCACGTTCTTTTTTCTTGTCACTCTTCCGTTGCACCGCACCGTAACCCACCTGATTATTCATTTACTTCGTTACCACATCAAAGGAGAAGCCAGCTTGAAATTTTAGACGAGTCAGTCAAAAATTACGTTTAATATTTCTAATGATTAATCACTTTTATCTTTCATTCAGCATCGTCTGCTGCCCTCTTCGAGGAAAATATTCTACCAGGTGCACCTCCTCAAATTTTCTTATAATATCTCCAACTGTACTTCGGGAATATCAATAGTATTTCTGTGAATGCAACCTTTCGTACGTGAAAAATTACAACATGTCGCTTTTCAAACGATCTTGTAGAACACACGACCAGATGGCACAATAGCAACTGAGTGGTCAGGGAGAAACAGAATGAAAACAGGTCGTACCGTACTACATAGGACGACGGTTTATAGAATCAGATTACGAGTTTTTGTTCAGTCATTAGTCTTCTGATTGGTTTGATGTGGTCCGCCACAAATTCATCTTCTGTGCCTACCTTCTCAGCTGAGAGTACCACTTGCAAACTTCGTCCTCAATTATTTTCTGAGTGTATTCTGTATTCTTCAAAGATTTTTACCCTCTACAGCTCCCTCTAGTACAATGATGTCTTAACAAATGTTCTATCATCCTGTGTTTTCCATATATTCCTTTCCGCTCAGATTCTATGGGGAACGTCCTCATTCTTTATCTTACCAGTCAGCTTAATTTTCAACTTTGTTTTGTACCACCACATCTCAGATAGATCGGTTGTCTTCTGTTTCGGTTTTCCCACAGTCCACGTTTCACTACCATACAGTAATGTGCTCCAAACGTACATTCACAGAAATTTCTTCCTCAAATTATAGTCTACGGATGATACTAGTAGACTTCTCTTGATCAGGATTGCCCGTTTTTTTTCCAGTGCTAGTCTACATTTGATGTCCTACGAGCTGCCTACTTAGCATAATTCTTTAATCTCGCTGTTCTCATTCCTTCTACTTCTCATTACTTTCGTCTTTCTTTAGTTTACTCTGAATTCATAAAATGTACTCAGTAGACTGTTCATTCCATTCAATATATGCCGTAACTCTTCTTCTCTTTCACTGAGGATAGCAATGTCGTCAGCGACATTTGTCACTGATGTCCTTTCAATTTTAATTTTAACCTCGATCTTGAATCTTCCTTTTATTTCCGTCGTTGCTTCTCCGATGATTCAACAGTGGGAGCGAAAAATAACATTCCTATCTTAACCTTTCTAATCAGAGCACATTGTTCTTGGTCTTCCACTAATATTGTTTCGTCTTGGTTCTTGCACATGTTATAAGTTACCCATCTTCCCCCATACTTATCCTTATTTTTGTCAGAATTCCGAATATCTTGCACCATTAGATACTTTCGAACGCTTTTTACAGATCGAGATCCTATAAATGTGCCTTGATTTTTCTTCACTATTACCTCCATTATCAAGACTAATTTCAGAACTGCTTCTGTGGTGTGTTTACCTTTCTTAAAGCCAATGTGATCTTTTTTTAAATTTTTTTATGCCTCTAAGCCCTATGGGACTTAACATCTGAGGTCATCAGTCCCCTAGACTTAGACCTACATAAACCCAACTAACCTAAGGACATCACAGAGCCGGCCGGTGTGGCCGAGCGGCTCTAGGCGCTTTAGTCTGGAACCGCGCGACCGCTACGGTCGCAGGTTCGAATCCTGCCTCGGGCATGAATGTGTGTGATGTCCATAGGTTAGTTAGGTTTAAGTAGTTCTATGTTCTAGGTGACTGATGACCTCAGATGTTAAGTCCCATAGTGCTCAGAGCCATTTGAACCATTTTTGACATCACACACATCCATGCCCGAGGCAGGAGTCGAACCTGCGACCGTAGCAGCAGCGCGGTTCCGGACTGAAGCGCCTAGAAGCGATCGGCCGCAAGATCATTCTTTCCGAAAGTCTGATATCGCCAGTTTCATTCGTTCTACACACCAACGGTAATCCTGGTTTTATTTTATTTTTTATTTTTTTATTTTTTTTTTATTTGCGCTGTTACGTGATGGATTGTTAAACATTCGCTCCTTTCTGACGTTTTGACATTATTTTCAAATATATGTTTATTTATTCTTTTGTTGATTCAATACCGTCTTGTTACTTAACATGTCCCTCTTTACTGACCCGGAGCATTTTCATGTACTTTGGGTACATAATCACTGGATAAACATCGATAATTAATAAAGACAGAACATTACCGAATATTAATGGCGGCTTCTGTAAGTGGACCATGTCAGACGTATTGGGAAGATAGGTGAGATCTCAGGGAGAACCCCAAAAGAGCCCAGACAGGAGGGTCATCAGACTGGAGGCATCGAAGGAGTCCGCAACTCGACACGGCGCGCTGTGGGGCAATGATTTGTGTAGGAACAGCGAAGCCAGACAGTACCGGCGTGCTACACGGGGCAGGCCGGAGCATCGATCGCTTACGAGAGTGGGGCGGCCGTAACTGAATGCCGCTTTGCGGACAACATTGCGCCAAATGGGCGCAGCGGCTGTTGCGGGCCGGACACAGAACGCGACTCCTGGCTTCTGCCGCCTGTGCTGGAGAGCAGCGGACCCAGTCTTCCCTTCAACTGCGCCACTGGACAGCTGACGACGCTCCTGGAGATTCCCTTGCACGGAATGAAACCGTCATATAGATTAGTGAGAATTGTTTCTTGTAAAACAAGTGTTTTCTTCCCTCTGCTATGAATCTGTAATAAACAAATTAGCTTTTGCAAGAGGAATACGGCGCTGTATTAATTAGTGAATGAAAAATTCTTTGGCACCGTTTCATTTGCAGCCATAAATGTAATACAGCTTTCAACTGGCATTGTCCTAGACTTTCTTATTACTATACAGCGTGAACACAATAACGCTAATAATAAATTTAGAGCAGAGTAGGAGACGTCAAATGTAATATTTTCCGATCACAGTTTGTAACGTCAGTATACTTTGCTACGTGACAACCTGCGTAAACGGCAAGGATGTGCCTGTAGTTCCTCCACTGACTAAATACGTTTCGATTGAACTTGTTATGTGTCTAGGAACACAAACCGAGTTCTCCAGAAATTAGGTATAATATATCATGATTAGAAGTTCCTTGTAAAATAAAGCATTTCCGTTTAATTCAAAGGGTAATGTATGGCTTCAGATCTTGTCTGTGTAGCAGGCAGACCAGATCAGCAAATAACTGATCGTGGTAACATTAGCTGTGACACACTGTAACGACATAAAACTCTCCAGTATTACAATCGTTGGGGAAGTGGCAACAAAATGACTGTTCGCGTTGGCGTATAGAATGTATGAGACTGCTGATATAGCATCAGACTATCGGGAAACATCATCCACACAATTACAAAGTTTGCAAGAGCCGACAAGTGCGAGAGTTGTCGCACATTAGCAGCTCATTCAACCATTTTGTTCACTATAGAAGTCTACAGAAAAATCCAAAAGAAATCACAGCAGATAGGAGACGTCAGTCACATAATGTAAAAAATCCTAAGCACGTTTTCCATCCAGCTACTGTGCCTTATATTGTGATAGGTAAAGCTAATTTCACTCTACTGCGTGCATTCACGGAACGTCCTGAACACATATAACCTGCAACTAAGAATTTTATGTAAAATGATATTGTCGTATAAGAATTATCCGTGCAATACACATGTATAGTCTGTGTAGCTTGCAAACTTACATGAATATATTAATGAGCAAGAAAATAGGATGCACCATTGACTGCAAGATATGAGCATATTATTTAGTGTTTAAAGTGAAGCGATATGGTTCTAACTCAAAGAAATGTACTGCATCTAATCACCGGATGCACTGTTGGTCGACTAACCATGTGAGGTTGAAAATTAAAGATGAGCAAAGGATTTAGCTATGCAGCTACAATGAAAGCCATCTGGAGGCAAAAGTACAATTAAACAGGGCTACATGCGTAGCACTGACTGTTACAGGATTGCGAAGGAAAAAATGTTTGGAAATTTGTGGTAAGGTCTTATGGGACCAAACTGCTGAGGTCAACGGTCCCTAAGCCTACACACTACTTACTCTTATACTAACTTACGCTATGGACACCACACACACACACTCCTGCGCGAGGGAGGACTCGAACCTCCGACAGGGGAGCCGATTGACCGTGACAAGGCGCCTGAGACCGCGCGGCTATCCCGTGCGACAGCTTTCAAAGGCTTTGGATATGTGATAAATCGGAGAAAATCACTCATACATAGACGAAGTTTCTTTTAGCTTCTGTACATACGTAGCCAACAACATTTTACAAAACAAAACTGGTATAATTGACAATGTAAGTGATCCAAGAAGAGAACATTAAAGTCCGCTAGAAATAGAAATATTAAGACTGAAGTTCAGCGCAAGAAACGTGAAAAAATAGTTTCCTCAGTTGCACAAGGAAAGACGAGTATTCATAACACTTATCAGAACATTTGAACGTAATGCTCAGCAGAAAGCCACTAAAGAATTAACTGATAAACGTCACACTGAGAGAGACAGCGTAAGCATTAGACAAGAACGGATAAAAAAAGAAAAAAAAGAACCAGCATGCGTATCTGTCTACATCTGCGCCCCTCTAGTACAAAAGTTCTCTGACGATTGATTAAAGTAAAACCCAGACCTTTCAAACTTTCACCAGACAAGCCGCGAGAACCCGCCGCTCCAAAGAACTCCGTGAGCTAATTCTGTCACCCTCGAGTGCGTCAAACCAAACAGTCACTCAGCGCATATCATCGCTAGACTCATGCACGCACCTGTGAAAATTTCGTCACCTTTAACAACTTACACTATGTAATTAAATTTTTCGAAACAGCAGCCAGATTTCAAGAGTCTCGGGAGTGGCTAGCCAGAAGGTCAGAACATTGACGCAAGCGGACTTCCGTGAACAGCAAGGACACCTAGTGTACGTCATTTACTGTGTTGGCAGATCACAAAAACAGATAATGAGTCTAATAAACCAGTTATATAAAATTGCGTTTATGAGAAGGCTACAGTAGCTTAAAATTCAGAAAAGAGTTATAAGTATTAACAAAAGCAAGTAGCATGAGAGACTGTCGACCCTGAGATTTGTTGGTGCATCTTAAGAATTGCTTACTTATCAGAACGTACCACCTGACTATGATTCTCTCTTACTACCGGTGCAGAGGTAGTAAAGCTTATTTCCCAGGCAGACGTGCTAAAATTCGCATTTAACGTTCACTTTGAACATGAGAGCTTGGTGCACCGGTGAAGTGATATGCTGCGTTGATAACTGGAAACGTTTTTGGAACTTGTTTCTGCCTGCAAACCGTAAGACGCATTTACATCTCTGTTGCAATTGTGAGATGATTGTGCCTGGACCTACAAGGGAATGGTGCAATAAGACATGTCGAAACCTAACCTGAAATTTTTTACGCAGGTAGAAAACAGCGAAAGAAATGCACTGTAAAAATTTTAGCAGCTAAGAGGCACTGCAAGTACTAAAAAAATAGCAGAAAATAGCCAAACTCGTAGCGCGCGAGGCGGTGGTAGAAATGTACACCACTACTGGCGCTGTAGTAACTGCGCATGCGCAACTAGGCACACACACACACACACACACACACACAGAGCCGAGGTAGGCGGTACATTTGTAAACAGGAAACACGACACAACCCAATCATAATTTGTGAAGGACGTTTCAGGTTACCGTTCGTTGGTAGATTCTCTAACACTACAGCACACTGTTACTATTCTCTCCAATTATCCACTCAACTAACATCTATTACAAATTATCAGTTGCTTTTTGCATTATTGGTAAGTACTGACAAAATAGATAAATCTGAATTAATATTTATTGTTCTTTCGTAAGTCATGGCTGCTAGTAGTACCATTTTTTCTTCCATTTCACAGTAATGTGAAATCCAATGAACGTTCTCAATTTAGCAATGGTGAAATATGAAGAACGTGGTTTCCAGCCGAAAACACCACTTCTCCTGAAGACATACATATGTGTCACTTGTTAGATGATTTCCCTGAAATTCATTATAATAAAAAAGTAAATTTCGTGTGACTAGGGCCTCCCTTCGGGTAAACCGTTCGTCGGGCGCTAGGTCTTTCGATTTGATGCCACTTCGGCGACTTGCGCGTCGATGGGGATGAGATGACGATGATGATTAGGACAACACAACACCCAGTCCCTGAGCGGAGCAAATCTCGGACCCAGCTGGAAATCGAAACCGGGCCTTTAGGGTTGACATTCTGTCACGCTGACCACCTTTTTTTGTTTTTTAATGTTTTGCATTTTGTTCGGTATTGTTCGTCGCGTTTAGTCTGGGCGGACGTCACAAGATATTTGTTCAAGATTATCGTTGCCCACTCATTTACTTGGGGTGGACATTCATTCGAATGATATCGACGTTTCTTTTGAAATTGTGGATACGTTAGGAGAAATAGGAAATAACCATGACGTTCCATGAATTGTGGTTTGGACGACGTGAGTTGTGCCAGTAACAGTTCAGAAGATGAATAACTTCAAAGACTAAAAAGAAACCACGTACTGTAACAGCTTTCAGCGAAGAAGTGAAGGCAGTGAATGATCGATTAAACGAAGGAAGAAAAAAACTCTTGAAGTTAAGCAGTGTGCAAAGGCGATTTCTTTTCCTAAAATCAAAGCGTGAACTAAACAAATGGGAAGAATGAATTCACGAAGTAAGAAATATGCGCCAAACGGAAACGCGAAACCATCTGAATGAAAAACTGTTCGAGAGATTTAGAATTGCTCGTGAGAGGCTGTGCACCGTTATCGATGGAGATCTACGAGACAAGCCTCCCGAATTGCACTTGACACGAACAATGCTAATTTCCAGGCTTCGTCGACCTGGCTACACAGGTTCAAGAAATCGTACTTCACGTCATGTAAACGTGTAGAGCAGCTGCCAGTCATAGATAATGCTATAGAGAAATTCATAGCTGACGTAAAGACGAAACTTGCTGTTGTCCCCGCAGCTACTGTTTCTAACGCTGATCAGTCAGGTTTCATGAAAGAAATTGCGCGCACACCGCACTTTACCGTTTCGGGGTGAAAAAAAGACGGAGTCGGTTGCCCAGTCATTGACTGCAATGACACATTCTTATACGATAATGCCAGTGATAAGTACGAGTGGTTTACTTTTTCTGCAGCTCTATGTCTGTCTTCAAGGTCTGCAAGGCAAGTTAGCACCAAAAATAGAAAATGGACTGTTTGGTTGCAAAAACCTCGTAATCGACGTGTCAAAATTTGGAAAAATGGGAGAGAATAATTTTCAACATTTCGTTAGAAAAGAACTCCTTCTAGCTGCAGAAACTAATTCATTGCTTTTGTTGGATTCATGGTCTGGACATAACGACGCCTCAGTTTTTGTGGAAGACGACGAAAAATCTGTAGATGTAATGTGGATTCCGCTTGGAACTACTATTACTATCCAACCTCTGGATAAAGAATTTTTTTCGACAGTGGAAAGCAATTTTGAGTAAATTATCAGATAACATAGTTTCTGGTACCTCTCCCTTATTTCAGGTTTATCAGCAGAACAGTATTCTTAAGCTCTAGTCTTTTGTTCACTACCAGTTTTCTTCGCGACGCTTTACGAATTTGATAAAGTATGCCTGGTATGCAGCGGAATATGCAGAACAACAGCCGGGACTGTTTCTGGCTCCACCCCAGTTCTGGCTAAACAAAACTAGTGGTTGTTATGAAGTGCCTGACTCTATCAACTTTTCTTTTTTCCGGTGCGCCTGGTGCAAGAAAAATGTTTGTTTTTGTCATTCAATAGACACTTGGCATTTTTGTGTCAACTACAGAAAATAAACAAAGAAATATGTCACCTATGTCAGTTGTACAATATTCAAACATGATTATCAAGAGTGGCCTACAGGAATTGTTATAAAATGTAGTACTGCATGACACATTTCATTTCAACGAACTACAAGTCCTCATTGACTCAACTGGGCGCCACGGGAGCTACTTACGTGTCCCTAACCTCACCCAGATACCTAATCGGAAAACCGGAGACTTGCCGTTTAACGTGGAATCCGAACCACATGTCTTTCGTGGCCACTTCAACATCTGCGAGAAGTGAATGCTCGGTTAAAAATCATCGTGAAAAAGTGTTGTCTGAACGGGATTTGATCGCCCGCTCTCTGGATGACGAAGCGTGCTTTGCCACTAGACTATTCTTGAAACTTCTAGCAGATTAAAACTGTGTGCCAGACCGCGACTCGAACTCGGGACTTTTGATTTCCGCGGGCAAGTGCTCCACCATCTGAGCTACCCACGCACGACTGAGAATCCGCGTTCACAGCGTCAATTCTGCCAGTACCTCGTTTCCTACCTTCCAAACCTCACAGAAACTCTTGTGAGAAACTTGCAGAACTATCACTCCTGGAAGAAAGGATTTTTCCGTGACATGGCTTAGCCACAGCCTGGGGGATGTTTCCAGAATGAGATTTTCACTCTGCAGCGGATATGAAACTTCCTGGCAGATTAAAACCGTGTGCTGGACGCGAACTCGGGACCTTCGCCTTTCGCAAGTTCGCAGAAGAGCTTCTGTGAGGTTTGGAAGGTAGGAGGCGAGGTACAGGCAGAATTGAATCTGTGAAAGTGGGTCGTGAGTTGTCCTTGGGTAGCTCAGTTCATAGAGCACATGACCGTGAAAGGCAAAGGTTCCGAGTTCGAGTCTCGCTCCGGCACACAGCTTTGATCTGCCAGAAAGTTTCATATCAGCGCACACTCCGCTGCAGAGTGAAAATATCATTCTATAGGCTATTCTTGTTTTAGAAAAAAAATAGAAAAAATATGATCATTATACCTTACACGTGTAGTGGAAACGCTAGCCGTGTCACCTCCCGAGATAATGCTCGAAGTCGGTAACTAGTGTTCTGTTTATAAATTACTCCTAAATGGTAATGAGAAGCCAGGGAAAAATGAAAGCCGACATACAAGCAAAATTTTGGAACAGTGCTATGGAGAGATGGAGATGCAATTCCGTGTAAAGTGCACGATCTCCACGCATGTCACGCTTCCGTACAAATTGAGACGCTTAAATTCTTCCTTCCCTGTACCATTTTGCATACTCCGTCACGAACAGTACGCTCGCCATGCAAAGTTTCGCATTGTGGCTCTAACAAAATACAGTTGTATCCTGTATGCCGAATATTAGCTCCAAAAACTAAAAAATAATAACACAGCGTTCATAGGCAATGTTCGCTACCTCGTGTTTTCTTTTGTTTCCTCTAGTATAAACGATTCTACCCATATACAACCGAATGATAGCGAATTTTCTGCAAATGCTCATTCGCACGCGTTCTCCTCCGTTCATTCCATTGGAAACCAGGCTTTAGGTGCTTAAAATTGGTGTCTGTAAACTCCGGATAATTCCGCTACGCGGCGCTGCGCTAGGCGGGCAGGGCTTTAGAAACCGCTCCTATAAGCTGTTCTTCGCGTGGAAAAAATGTTCAACTTCAACATTTTTTACAAAATACGTGCAGCGCCTCTTAGCAGGTAAAATTTTGGCAGTGTATTTCTTTCGTTGTCTTCTTCCTATGTAAAAAGTTTCAGGGTAGGTTTCGACATGTGTTATCGGACCATTCCCTTGTTAGTATGAGCAATACACTGACGGTTCAAAACATTATGACCACTGATTAATTGGGTGTTGGTCTACCTTTCGAATGCAACACAACATCGATGATGCGCGGCATGAATTCGACAAGTCCTTGGCTGTTTCCCAGTGGTTTGTCTTACCAGGCGCCTAGGCTCAGTTCCTGTAAATTAAGAGCCGGTGGTCTGCAGGTGCAGAGCTTGCACCCGGCAGCGTCCCAGATTTAATCGCACCAGGCAAATTTGGTGGCCAAGGCATTCTCCTCAAACCACTGTAGCACGATTACAGCCTTGTGACCCAGATAGATACCCTGATGGAAGATGCCTTCACCGTCGTAGAAGACATCAAGCAGGAAAGCAGGCACTGATGTTCGTATACCACACAGCTGCTCTTAGTTACTACCACAGATAATGTCCACCGTAGCATAGTACTGACCCCACGGCCTGGATATGTGGCACAGTGTACATACCGAGCAGCCGTTTGCTTGGATGACGGTGTATCAAGACATGAACATCGAACAGGCGACCGGTTTTCATGATCCACTGTCTAATTTCGACGAACCCCTGGTCAGCGTAGTCCTAACTGACAATTTCGTTGAGTCCACATGGAAACACATAGTAGTCGTCTGCTGCAGCAGCTGCTGCTGCTGTTGATGATGATGACTGATGTGGGGCGCTCAACAGCACGGTCGTCAACGCCTTTACTAGATGTTATCATGCAAATCTCGTCGGGGGAGCGGGGCAGGCGACGGACGATGGATGTTCCAGAGACCACATTGCTTATTAAGGAATTCAAATCCACTCAGTATGTGTAAAAAGTGCCTTCAAGATGCACTAAAGTATGTCTGGTGCGTAGTCCCATATTTAGAAATATGCACGAAACTTCGGATTCCGAAACACTTGTGTCGACACCAGAATAATAATCGGTGAAAGAAATTTGTGACGATTCAGTTCCGTGACGGCTGCGAGACTATTTGGGCGCCTTCTGACCGGTGCCGACGCGCTCAGCACCTGCTGCCAGAGAAGTGTCCGCGTCGGCTGCAACTGCCGAGAAGGCGCTCTGTGGCCGCTTCTGAGCCGCTGCCTTGACGAGCGGCCACAATTCCTGTCTGGCGCCCACTAACATCTGAGAGCACTTCATGGCGACACGTTGCTCCATGTGTCCAGTGCGAAGCGGTAACGATCAATGGATCATCCAGCCAGGATATGACCTGTTTACCTAAACATAAGCGGTGTTCAGCTTGCTAGAAAGTTGCATAGCGCCAAGCTGCACTGTGTTACTTGCACTGTTGTGTAATTACACATGATGAATGTGCTCAGTACAGACTGATGCAATTTGTTATAAGTTGAAACAAAGAGACTCGTAATAGCTTATGATGATCGTCACCGTTCAAATGGTTCAAATGGCTCTGAGCACTATGGGACTCAACTGCTGAGGTCATTAGTCCCCTAGAACTTAGAACTAGTTAAACCTAACTAACCTAAGGACATCACAAACATCCATGCCCGAGGCAGGATTCGAACCTGCGACCGTAGCGGTCTTGCGGTTCCAGACTGCAGCGCCTTTAACCGCACGGCCACTTCGGCCGGCTCGTCACCGTTCGTCCAAGAACATTTTTAAGATTAATCAGTTACCTTAAAGTTCACTGTGCGTCCTGTGTACTTTGTTGACCCTCTTAGTCACACTGAGGTTCTGTCACCATCTCGCGGTGCCGGTAGAAGTTTATTCGTTGTAACAGCCACCTTAAATTCAACTTATGTAAGAGTATTATATAATGTTATTGTAATAGTGCTGTTTTATATTGTTTTACATAATTTTACACTTGGGGTTGTTACATACGGTCATAATAAAGTGAAATTTGGAGATAGCCCTTCGTTTGAATATTGGTTTTAAGTGGATGATTTCTGTGCAGATAAATAAAATTTTGTTATTTGTGGAATGTTGTTGCAAGCACTTGACGAATACAGCATCACTAGCCTACCTAACATCATAAAAACTCTAACCCTTAATTTAGTAAAACTAACTGCAACCAGTCACTTTTTTGAATAATTATGTTTTATTCCATGAAACGGTTTTTCAGGTTTCAGGAAGTTACATTATTACTGGTACCATAATGCTGGGTGCTGGCTCTACGGCAAAAAGATGGGTCACACTTTAATGTATCGCCGTGACTATAGCTTATCTGTCGATATGGATGTAAATATTTTTTTAAATTTTTTTTACTGTGACAGTATAGGTGGCTTTTTTTGGTTATTGACTTCAAACATACTGTCACCTACTCGTGATTTCCCCGTAAATCTACATCTACATGCATCTACATATTTACTCTGTAATTCACCATTAAGTGCGTGGCAGAGGTTTCATCGAACCACCTTCAAGCTATTTCTCCACCGTTCCACTTTCGAAAGGAGCGCGGAAAAACGATCACTTAAATCTTTCCGTGAGAGCCTGATTTTTCTTATTTTATCATGAAGATAATTTCTCCTTATGTACGTGGGGGTCAACAGACTATTTTCACAATCGAAGGAGAAAGTTGGTGACTGAAATTTCACGAGAACATCCCACAGAAAGGAGAAACGCCTTTGTTTTAATAATTTCCACCTGAATTTAGGTAACATGTTCGCAGCACTCTCAACCCTTATTTCGCGATAATACAAAATTAGCTGTCCTTCTTTGAACTGTTTCACTGTGGTCCTGAGCCATGACTGCTAATACAGCGATATGATAGTCACCTCTCATTCTTGACCACAGGGCTTTGAAACGTGTGAGGCTGCAGCTAGGGTGACCGAGGCGAAACGGGGTTTTTGTTTGTCTTGGTCGCAGCAGTATGAGTTGTGGAGCGGAATAAAAAACAAGTTTTCTGACAGCGAATGCGCAATCCGTGCAATAGCGGAAAAACAGTCCCAACATCGTGGCCTGGAGGAATCTTGAATTCATCGTTCGGAATCTTCGAGGAACATTGAGTTGGTTACAAGGGGGGATATAGGCTTCCAGTGGCGTGCTCACCATGACAGACAGGCGTCTTTCTGCTGTGTTCGATTCGTGGCTATTTTCGTCTTCACGGTGGCAGACTGTAGTGGCTTTCTATGAATAAGAGAGCAAGTCGATGTTAAGGTATGTATATCATACATATGTCATTTTCAAGAGAAATCCTGGAAGTTTTTTTATATATAGCGACACAGTATGGTTTGGTAATTTGCCGATAGTCAACGCCACTCGCAAATATGGCGAGTTCAGGTGCGGAGCGAGCTTTCTGTGTGCTGGAATTCGACAAAATGAAGTGTGCTACAGCTGTTCAACGGATGTTTAGAACCAAGTACGGTAAGAAGCACCAACAAGGAAGGCCATTTACCACTGGCACAAAAAAAACCATTACAACCTGTTTCTTGCGCCTGGAAAAGAGAAGCGAACGTCCCAGTGTGAGTGAAGTGAATGTGGAGCACATACGAGAGACATTCACAAGGAGTCCAAAGAAACTGGTGCGTCTTGCATCCTGTTAACCCGAAATGGATCCAATGACAGTGTGGAAGGTGCTGTGGCAGAAGCTTTCTATGAAACTATTCTTACTGGAGCTAGTGCAGAAGCTTCTGACTCTCCACTCCTTTTCACGTGTGTCAGATATCAGCAAAAACACCCTATAGTGCATTAGCGTCTCTAGAATCAGTGACTGGGGTTAGGAGTGCACTCTTATTCTAGGACAGAGCACATTGGTGTTTAATTTCAGAATTATTGTCAAAGAAGTACACGAATTTACATAGGTTGTGACATGACAATGTTAGAACTGTTGTCCAGATAACGCATTACGTTCTGTTTAGGCGAAATTACACTGAACACAACAATATCAAATGCAAATAGAAGGTTCTCTACAAGTTGAAGTTGGCCAATATTAACACAAACCATTCGATTCCGGTTCTAAGTTCGGTACTATTTAGGATGACAATCAAGTCTACTGAGAATAGTTAGTTTTTGTGGCAAGATGAACAAAAGATTACTCAAGGTTGCTCGAGTTCACAGCAGACGCAAGCTGGTGAACCAACAAGTTTACGCCTCTGCTAGCTGCATTTACCTTAGTTGCGATGAACTGTCAGCTGCAGGGCTGCTCTCGGACTCTGAAAATACTATGAAAAAGCTAATCAAAATCTTTTGTGATTTTATCAGCAGAAACTGTCCAATATTTCCCATTAGGCGAGAGAGCATGCACTCATCCCTAGTCTGGAAATATAGCGATATACATGTGTATAGATAGAGTAGCGTGTATACAATAATTCCCTACGTGGCTATTTTGTTTCTCCGCTTTCAGAGCTCAGCGACTCTTCAACTAATTTGTAGCTGAATGTCATCCAAAGTGGATGCAGTGTTCACACAAAATTCCTCTTTTGGCGTCGTACAGAGTATGATACGTCCTGTTCTATACTTGATGCTGGGTCAGACGAGAGTCCTCGAAGTTTTCGGGCTTGTGTCTTTCATAGCGAACTGACCCCCACCTGTGTCCTTTCGTGTTTCGCGTCATGGCTTTTTCACACCATTGGAAGCGTTCCTTTCATCTTGTGGAAAGTACCTCTGCCAATCGCCAAGGGTCTACCTTCAATTCTTCAAACTTCATCAAAGTTTCACCCCTTTCTACTCCTTCTGAGTTTATTCGAGCCAATCGAACATTTTATACCGCTCCTGACACCTAAAAGTTACACATGTACATCACTAGCGCACCACAGACATTTCACATGATCAACTGCGTTGCTGGTCTGTTTGTATCCATCCGAAAATTCCCCAATGCAGTTTTCTAAGGAATTTCTCCGTAGCAAGCAGCGCTGGCCCTCTCCCTGCTTTCCTCGATGCCTCGCCCGGCACATTCATTGTCCCTTTCGCCAAATGTCACCAACCCCTTTTTAAAAGCGTACCGTTGTACTCAGGCCGTGATGGTGCAACTCGCATCTGCCCCCAAACTAAAACGTTTCCTCCAGCAGCATTTTTTACTTTCTCCTCATTGACATGCAGGATTTGGGTTCGCTGTGTGAATACTGTCGAATCGAGTGTCATCACTTTGCATTACATGTTGTACATTTTAATTGGCAAACATGCTCATTATCGCTAAAGTATGTCTGGTGACATACTCATTTACTTGTTATGTCATATAACATCTTTCATGTAAAGTGCGAAATTGACATTCATTCAATCTGGCGCCTTACATGTCCTCCTCCTTCTGTGTTCAATTGTGCGCTGTGTCAATCAACAGTTGAGAAATCGATTGAAGTCAGTGCAAAATTGTTTTCAACTGCTGACTGTAGCAATTGTTATAAATTTCTATTGACCAACTCTCTGTTTTAATATGGCGTAATCAAACAGTTGTTCTTTCAGTCTCTTTTTCGTTAATTTTCCACTACAACAGATTGTTCTATATACTACTGATTTGAGCACTAAAGTAATGTTTTTCCAAAATTTAACATTTTTGTACTAATTTTCTGATTCAGTACAATTATTTAAATACTATGAGGCTCTTTTCTTTCTATTTTGTAGTTGTCTATATTTTAATTTTAAATAAATTAGAGATGCCCTACGAATTTTTACCAACTTTTTTTGAGACCTTTTTTTTTTTTTTTTTTTAAGATCGAGACTTATGTTAAATGATGATGGAGTTGTGTTGAAGTTGAGGAAACCTTCATTTAAAATTATTCTCCCCTTTTTCGATACTTATGTTTTAGTCTCAACCTTAGTTTAGCATGTCAATTATAATTCAAGAAAGTTTCATCTCTTACAATAATTTCTTAATTTATGTTATACTTAAGAGCACCCTTCTCATAACTTTACAAGCACAATCCAATTCACGAACATATTTATATTTACCCAAAAGTCTTGAACTTATGCACTATAACTGTACAGATGAATTAAACAATTCCTTGACTTTTACAAGAATATTAGATTTCTAATTCCACTAACTACCTTGTAAATATTAAATCAACATCATAGAAAAGCAACTGGAATCACTCAACAGAGGAAAGTCCACTAGACCTGACGGGATACCAATTCGATTCTACACAGAGTACGCGAAAGAACTTGCCCCCCTTCTAACACCCGTGTACCGCAAGTCTCTAGAGGAACGGAAGGTTCGAAATGATTGGAAAAGAGCACAGGTAGTCCCAGTCTTCAAGAAGGGTCGTTGAGCAGATGCGTAAAACTATAGACCTATATCTCTGCCGTCGATCTGTTGTAGAATTTAGAACATGTTTTTTGCTCGAGTATCATGTCGTTTTGGGAAACCCAGAATCTACTATGTAGGAATCAACATGGATTCCGGAAATAGCGATCGTGTGAGACCCAACTCGCTTTATTTGTTCATGAGACCCAGAAAATATTAGATACAGGCTCCCAGGTAGATGCTATTTTTCTTGACTTCCGGAAGGCGTTCGATACAGTTCCGCACTGTCGCCTGATAAACAAAGTAAGAGCCTACGGAATATCAGACCAGCTGTGTGGCTGGATTGAAGAGTTTTTAGCAAACAGAACACATCATGTTGTTATCAATGGAGAGACGTCTACAGACGTTAAAGTAACCTCTGGCGTGCCACAGGGGAGTGTTATGGGACCATTGCTTTTCACAATATATATAAATGACCTAGTAGATAGTGTCGGAAGTTCCATGCGGCTTTTCGCGGATGATGCTGTAATATACAGAGAAGTTGCAGCATTAGAAAATTGTAGCGAAATGCAGGAAGATCTGCAGCGGATAGGCACTTGGTGCAGGGAGTGGCAACTGACCCTTAACATAGACAAATGTATTGTATTGCGAATACATAGCAGGAAGGATCCTTTATTGTATGATTATATGATAGCGGAACAAACACTGGTAGCAGTTACTTCTGTAAAATATCTGGGAGTGTGCGTGCGGAACGATTTGAAGTGGAATGATCATATTAAATTAATTGTTGGTAAGGCGGGTACCAGGTTGAGATTCATTGGGAGAGTGCTTAGAAAATGTAGTCCATCAACAAAGGAGGTGGCTTACAAAACACTCGTTCGACCTATACTTGAGTATTGCTCATCAGTGTGGGATCCGTACCAGGTCGGGTTGACGGAGGAGATAGAGATGATCCAAAGAAGAGCGGCGCGTTTCGTCACAGGGTTATTTGGTAACCGTGATAGCGTTACGGAGATGATTAACAAACTCAAGTGGCAGACTCTGCAAGAGCGGCGCTCTGCATCGCGGTGTAGCTTGCTCGCCAGGTTTCGAGAGGGTGCGTTTCTGGATGAGGAATCGAATATATTGCTTCCCCCTACTTATACCTCCCAAGGAGATCACGAATGTAAAATTAGAGAGATTAGAGCGCGCACGGAGGCTTTCAGACAGTCATTCTTCCCGCGAACCATACGCGACTGGAACAGGAAAGGGAGGTAATGACAGTGGCACGTAAAGTGCCCTCCGCCACACACCGTTGGGTGGCTTGCGGAGTATAAATGTAGATGTAGATGACATTGCAAAACCTTTTTATCTACATAACCTATACTTTATCAAACACATTACATACTAGAATCTTAGCCTCTAAAGAAAATATCACTATTTGGCTATCTTAACTTAGATGTTTTACTTTTGTGAGGGGTCACTTGGTAGTGTCTTTGTAGTAGTTCGCGTCTTAAGATAACTATCCTGTACTGCAGTAACATGTCATTGAAATCTTTCTAAGGGGATCATTGGTGACTGGGTTCATGTGGAAGTGGCCAACTCAACCAGAGGCTGTTGGGCAAGCTGGTCCCGCTAGTGTGCCATCCTGGAGCTTAAGGACGGCCGTGGTGTGTGTTCTCCTGCCACCACACATCTGCTGTATTCTGCCTTGGTCAAGGTGGGGCGCAAGCCACAGTTCCACTCATCTGTTAAGTTATCGTGATTTGAAGGTATCGGTTTTCTAGGGCATCCATGAGCGTCAGCTTTCAGGACTTCCTGAGGTCTCTAATGATCAACCTATTTAAGTGTGTTCGCAGCCATTCTTATTGGCATTCTATCATGGCTAAGTTCGTTTTTGTTAAATTAATATTTATTTGGAAGTATATCTTGGTATCATCTCTAGATAGGGGAATTTAACTTAATTTCTCGTTGATTTAAAACTGCAATGTAAGTGGTATTTTGCTAGCAGGTCTCAAGGCTGTGGGGAGCGAAAGGACCAAGTCCATTGAGGATTCCCATTAACAAACTTTATTTGCCAGGCATCGAAACAACTAACACTGGTAACAGCACAGAGATATAATGATATTAAGCAAAAAAAGAAGTTTTAAGAAAAGACTTTACACATATTCAACTTGTTCGGTAGTAACAATAAGACTTCACTAACTAATGTGGGACATTGCGGAAGTTGCACCTTAACGTGTCAAGCCCAGTCAATTATTTACATATTTGGTTGCCATTAATAAATAGACACAATGTACAAACAAATAAATTTCCTTACAAGTAAACATTTGATGAAGAATACTGATTCATTGAACATAATGATAAAGTCGCAGATGTACATAAGACAAGACATACACAAATAAATGAGGATCAAAATAAGTAAACAATACATGAGGAAGACACGTAACATTGAACAGAATAAATATGACAACGTCATAGACTTACATATGACGTATGCAAAATAAACATGTATTCAAGACGTGTGTAAATCAAAAATACACCACTGACAATAATACTGTTCACCACATCACGGATGAGAATATTATACATCTACGTGACACATAAAGTTAAGACACGTGCAAAAAAAGTGCGCTTTACAACACAATAATACTTCTAAAAGAGTTATATGTCAGAAATGCCAACATGGAAAACACCAAGACAGTTAGAATTACGGCAAGTGTCATAAAGTTTGGTCTCAAGTGTTATTGTTCATCAAAGAACTCTACAAAATCGATACAAAATAGGGGTCAGGTCAAACATCTGGTTACACAAAACAATAAATTTTTCGATGACATACGTCATTGGTCTGATGTGGCCCGTGCCAGATAGCATGGGATGAGTCGTACCTTCACATTTTCATCAACAGTGGACATGTTTCCTTACCTTATGAGACACAAAAATAAGATTGTTACCTTGTTTTCTAACATAGAACCTGTAATCAATATGTATAACATACACATCCTTGGGAGGCCTCATTTTCATTTACTAGGTTGCATAGTGTTAGCTGCGCGAGCCGTGCAAACGATCTCGAATGTCAACAATCTAAAAACTTATCTTCCGCGTACCTAACTTTGTACACTCGCGAGATTTCAACCAATCCTTAAATTCTAACATGCTAAATAAACCAAACGTGCTTCAATCAAACGTTTCATGCACTACTTTGCAAAGGTAAAATGACCTCTCCGTTAACTGAGAGGTACCTTTGGTATGCCTCTATATGCAGCAACAGAAATCTCATCAAATGTTGTTGCATGCCTGGTTTTCTTTCACCTTTCACGCCAGAGTTATCACACTGAACACCTCACATGGTAATATGATAAAACATGGATCAATCACACTGCATTACAGTTAAATATATACAACAACTAAACAAAAATGGAAAGACATGGAAATGGCTGTCCGCTTGCGTGACCTGCATGATCATCCCGCGCTACGGGAAGTATCATGCTGTCGAATCCGGCGGCTCCTCTCAGCTTTGTTACGCCCATCACGAAGGCTCACGGAACCCAGGCACACACATACGTCACCTCTCCACTTCCACCAAGTGTTCCACACTTCAGGTACACGCATAAATGACTGCTCAAGCACAATAAATACGTACTAACTATTACAAGAGAAAATATATTCACGCAAAACCAGCGTGTTGTTAACAGATATCTACAATTTTCGATACAGCTACTGCTGTATGACGCTCTGTTCAGCTACATACGCCATCCGCCTGCGGGCGTTAAAAATCCCAGCCTCTCGCTCATCATCATAAATCGAGTAGATATTCGGTACTACTACCTGTCGTACCGAGTATTGGCCTTCGTACAGGTGAAAGAACTTTGTTATCTTTTTCTTTTCAGCATCCAACGGCCTATGCATTCTTACGCGGACTCGGTCCCCGACCTTGTAAGTCTTCGTCCTTTTTCCGTGCTGCCTTTCGATTCTTTTCGTTGTCTTCTCCATCATGAACTCTCGGGCTCGAATTATGAGTTGCTGGTGTGTCTGTTCCTTTCGTCCTGTCGGCTGTTTGACAATCCTGTCAGCTGTGGTCTTCTCCGGTTTCTGGAACTGTAGGTCTGCTGTTCTGTACTGCAATGCACGGCTTCATTGAAGTTTCTCCCTGTCTTCGGTATGTACTGCACCTATCACTGTGCCTGTCAGAAATCAATATTCTAAAGAATACTCCCAGCTGGCACATGTATCGTTCTGCAGGACTGGATTGATGGTTTTTAATTGAGGAGAACTTCACTCTGGTCCCTTCCTTTTCTAATCCTGCCTTCCGTCTCGGAGATGTGAAAATTGTAATATGATCTGGGAGGATTCTCTTGGGCCTGCTACATGTGTGCACATAATCTTCCGTCAACATTTTTACACAGCGGTTCTTTGTGATGTAAAGCCTGATGTGGTTAGTAAGTGCGTCCACAACAACAAAAATACACTGCCTCCGGAGCTGTCTCTTCGATAGAGGGCCATAATGATCAACACACAAGAGGTCATTTGGTGCTTCTGGTGTGATGGCACGCAATTCACCTCACACAATCGCGTTCCGATGTTTTACACTCTGGCACATGTCGCACATCCTAACTATATCTGCAATTTTCCGTTCGAGAACGGCATGTACCTATTTCTTGGCGACTGTCGCATACACCTTCGTCGCTCCGCAGTGGCCAAGGTGCTGGTGATAGCGCTCGATCCAATATTCCAAAAGTGAGCCAGGGAGAAAAATTTTCCACTTTTGTTCTTTCACATTTCATCGTGCAAAATAGAGCAGTATTTTTAATTCATACGTCCTCTCCACAAACGCCGTTCGTCAGGAAGTCCTTTACTCTCCAGATTTCAGGCTGTCAGTCTTGTGATGTGGCTAACTCTCTTCTGTATTGTTGGATACATGCCTGGTCCCATTGTTGTAACGTTGTCATCATTACTTCATTATTTTCTCACACGACATTTTCGACGCCGTCTTCCCGCGAAGGATTTTAGCTTAACCAGTCGACAAATTTGTTGTTTTCATCCCAGCAATAAGCGATTTCCAGATCAAGTTCCTGAATCGGCAGGGACCAACACATCCCGCTGTTCCTCGTGTATCTGACGGAGCGTTCGAGCATGATGATCAGTGTATAAACGAGTTTTCTGACCGAACAGGTAACTCCTGAACTGTCTTGTCGCATAGACAACGGCCAGCATTTCTAATTCTGTAGTGAAATACCGTGTCTCCGCGTCCAATAGCTTCTGGCTGCATGTGGCTACAATTTGCACATTCCCATCCTTGTCTTCCTGTTGTAGACGTCCCCCAATGTCTTGCGCAATTGCTTCCGTGAAGAGTTGGAAAGGAGCCGAGAAGTCAGGATGCGCCAAACAAATACCGTCATGCAACGTAATCTTAATCTTCTCGGACGCGTTTTCCCTCTTCGTTTCACCAGCTCCAATTCTTGCCCTTCTCCAACAGCGCGTATAGAGGACTCAAAATCTGCGAGAAGTTGACGATTGGCCCCCTGCAAAATGGAATCAACCCCAAGAACTATCTTAATTCTCGCATGCGAGAGGGCCGTTTCATTTTTATGATTTCATCAGATATCTTTCGGTTTGATCTGTTTGCGCGTAGGTTCGCTTTGTCAGGCCAGAGCGTCACGCCATATCTCTGGAGTACCGCCAGCAGCTACTTTACGGGGCACATGTGTTCTTCAAATGTTGTACACGCGAAAATTATGACTGAGATATAGGCAACAGAAAATTCACTCATCTCTGATACGATTATACCATTCAGAGCCCTCACAAATGCCGAACTTGAGTCCTTAATCCCGAATGGTACTCGTACTGTTCACTTTCGAATATCAAGGCTGTTTTCGGCAGGATGGATCGATCTCAACTTAATTGAAACGGCCTGTAACGCCAAAGGTTGACAGCCAAATTTTTCCCAAGAACTGGCGCAGTATGTCCTGGATAGGTTCCGTCCTCGTTCCGTCTTCCTCAATGTATTCATTTAACTCCCTTGCATCGAGGCAACAACGAACCTATCCGTATTTCTTAGGCACAAAAATTCCGACGCTGCCCGCGACTTGACTGCGGCTTCCTCCATCGCCTGTATCTCTTCCTGGTGGCTTTTCGGTACTTCCAGGCCACTGGGTACGCTTTTCTTGTCGGCAGCCGGTCGCACGTTACTCTAAACTTGGTGATCGCTCTCCGAAATCTTCCCGCTGGGAACGAAAATCCCTAAATTTCAAGATTGTTTCCTTCACTTCCTGTCTCTGCTGCAGGTTTAATCATGGGAGCTTGAATACTAAGTACTCCCATCGGATCAACCTCTGCGTTATCCACGCATACTTCTGGCTGATTTTCGGTACACAGGACGCGATCTATCGTGTCCTTGTTCCTGAGTGAGAGGTGATCAATTTATCTCGCCACTTCGACGTATGAAAACACTACAGTCCTCCGAAAACCGTCTTACTTTCCAGATTTTGCGGCCGTGAAGGGAACAACATTCTCATCTACTGCTGGCGAGTGTACGTTAGTACTTCTGTGGGGCACTTCACCGTGCTTCTCTGCCACTCTGCAATCGCTTTCGCAGTTTACACTCCACATACGCTTCTCGGTTGCTGTGTGGGTTTCAACTAGAACGTTTTTCACTGTCTCTGTGTACTTGTCGTCACGGAATTTGACTGTGGCCACTCTCTCCGTATTATTATGTTGCTTTTGGAGGCCGGCCAGTGTAGCTGAGCGGTTCTAGGCGCTACAGTCTGGAACCGCGCGACCGCTACGGTCGCTGGTTCTAATCCTGCCTCGGGCATGGATCTAGGGGACTGATGACCTCAGATGTTGAGTCCCATAGTGCTCAGAGCCATTTGAACCATTTTGCTTTTGGAGCATGTCTTCCATACTCGCATGGGAGGCTTGGGGTGTCACTGAAGCGTACTCATTAACGGCCTCTGCCCCTCTAAATGCTAATAGTACATGTGCGAGGTTCTCTAGCTCACGACCAGTCTCAGAGTCTGCAGGCATTCTTGATTTATAACGAACGTCCTTACTGTCGAGAAAAACATCTTGTCGAGAACGCTGGCTTCCTTCACAAGCCTCCCTGTGCGAATTCTCCGCGCTTTTTGTGCGCTCCTCCCTGTACCCATGGGATGCTGGAATTTTCGGTACATCCCTGCTTTCAGGCAAAACGACTGCTGATAGGCCAGAAGAACTCACATGCTTTCGTGCGTACATCTTTGATGTTCCGTCGTAATGGTTTCAGATGTCTATCAATTCTCAGAATGCTTCTCGGTCAGTTAGGCCCTTCGCAAAGCATCCCTTCTCGATCGAGGCGAGGTTGTCTGCCCGGCTTCTCACTATGTGCTTGCAGAATGGCTGCAGTGTCCTTTCTTCAGGCGCTCGGCGCGGTGTGTCCAGCTCCCGCCCCTCTTCGGTCGCTGGCGCTGCGAGTTGGCGAAAGTGGCCGCGACTGGAGATATAACACAGGCAGACAGTCAATAAGCCCGAAGTTCGTAAAGCAAACTGCAATACGTTAAAGCGCGTGAGACATTTTCATTGCAACTTTAACCATCTAATGATTTAACCCTTAACTGCTCTAGTGGGGTCCCGGAGAACCCCAGACGATAGAATACAATACATAGTACGTGAACGGAACAACAGATGGCACCTGTGTTCTAGGTAATCCTCAGCGAAGTGCTGCCTTTTAACGTGGAGTGTTGAATGCGATGTTTTCAGTATTATTGTGTGAGATAAAGAAAACGAGGTCTCGTAAAACCCCACCAGAGTATTAACGTAAGTTCTTTTTGACTATCTCAATTAGTGTTTTACGCGACTGAAATCTTAGAGTACCTCGAAAACAGCACTCTTTCCATGATAACGTTGATTGTTAAGGTTATGTGAGTATGAATGAATTATTTTTCAGAATGGCATCATCGAAGTCATTAACAGATGACGAGTTGGAAAGAATAGTGAATGACCCTGCGTTTTTGCAATCTGATGAGGAAACCACAGCAGATGAGGATGAATTTATACTAAGTGATCATGATTCCACCTCTGAAGCTACATCTGAAAGTAGTTGTGAAGAATCAGATGAAGAGGCGTGTATTAGACCTTCCGCTGACAAATATTTTTTTGGAAAAAAGCAGTGCTACAAGTGGTCAAAAGAAGCTCCTCCTACAAGTCGTACCCGTGCTCACAATATAGTTAGTCATCTTCCAGGTGGTAAACGTGAAGCAAAAATGATTGCTTCAACTGACATATTATCTGCTTGGGAACTGTTCATAAGTGAAGATTTATTACAACTAATACTCATCAATACAAATGTCAAGATACGTGACATGTCAAACAAATACAGAGCTCCTAAGCCAGCGTTCATAAAGCAGCTAGATATAATAGAACTGAGAGCATTTCTGGGTCTGCTTTATTTATCTAGAGTAATGAAATCCAGTCACGAAAATGTTGTTGGACTTTTTGCTAATGATGGAACTGGTCGCGATGTGTTTCGAGCCAGAATGAGCGTTCAGAGATTTTTATTCATTTTATCTTGTTTGCGATTCGATTGTGCTGCTACAAGAGATGCTAGGAAGGCTGATGACAGACTTGCAGCTATTAGAGATATGTGGTAACTCTTTACAGACAAATGTGAAAAGTATTATACTCCAGGAGTGTACGTGAGAATCGATGAAATGTTAGTACCCTTTCGAGGTAGGTGCAAATTTCGCATGTATATGCCCAAGAAGCCAGCCAAATACGGCCTCAAAGTTATGTGCCTTTGTGACTCACGAAAATTATATTTATGCAATGCATTTGTTTACACAGGAAAAGGGACAAATAAAAGTACATTATCAATCCCAACACAGGATATTTTGAAATTAATAACACCAATTGAGGGAAGCCATAGACATGTGACAGTAGACAACTGGTTCATATCACTTGAACTTTGTGATCAACTAGAATCCAAAAAGTTGACTGTCTTAGGCACTCTAAAGCAAAATAAACCGCAGATCCCAGAAGAATTCAAACCAAACAGAAAGTGCCCAGTAGAATCTACATTATTTGAGCATAACGAAGGAAAGACAATTTGTTCTTATGTTCCTCGGAAAGGTTGAGCTGTTGTGTTGCTTTCATCTATGCACCACGATCAGAAAACTAGTACTCAACAGAAGAAACCTGAAATGATCATTGATTACAATGCCACAAAAGGAGCAGTGGTTGCACTGGACCAAATGTGCGCCAACTACTCGTTATCATGGCGAACACGTAGATGGCCAATGTCTGTATTTTATGCCATTCTAAACATAGTAGGAGTCAATGCTGCTGTCTTGCTTCAGTGCACCAAACTACTTGATGAATCAAATGATTTAAAAAGAAGAGAATTGCTACAAAAGCTTGGAATGGATTTAGTAAAGCCCCATTATACAACGTCGAGATGTCCGACCCCTTTCTCGTGAATTGAGAGACGTTGTTGTTAAACTTGGTGGTACTCCTCTTACCTAAACATCTTCAGAGCCAGAACCCACGAGGAAAGCAAGATGCTACATGTGCGCAAGAAATGTGGACAAGAAAACCAAAATAGTGTGTGAAAAATGCTCAAAACATGTTTGCCCCAACCATAGATTTTCATTGTGCCAAAATTGTTTGTAATCATATCTCAAATATGTAAAAATGTTTATAATATTCAGTGATAAAAGTGCAATTCAAAATAAAATTACCTTACATTACAGTTTCGTTTTTCTTATTGGGGTACTCCGAGACCCCACTAGTGTATGAGCATTTCACTAGAGTAGTTAAGGGTTAAGTAGGAGGCTTATTGAACTACTCTAGCTGTCCACAAAGCAGTAAAAGCACAGCTCATTTTAGGGTTAAGATACAATTGCACCTTTAAAATTGCAACTAAAACGACAGTACATAATTTGAGCTGCCTGTGATCACAGCTGAGTAGAGGTAACCGTTACGTAATTAAGTACTGCAAGAGTCACCGTTACCATAATTTGACTGAGTCACAGTTAAGACTACACAAGCTGCTGTTCAATACAACGTATTTCAAAGAACATAACAGACTTTACCATAGACTCGCACATAGAACTTGCCAGGCATTGGGCTTTAAACAGATTACTCCAGCAAAATTTCCCAGACGCAAGCTCTATACAGTTTGAACAACTTGCACAGCTTTCGTAAGTTAGACCTGATACCTCACAAAGTTGAAAATGACCCTTAATGAATATACAATTGCCCTAAATTGCAGATAAGCTGAAAACTATTGCAGATGGCTATCAAATTCAACAAGGAACAAACAGGCAAGTTTCATAATGATTGGAATTAACTAATGACTGTGGATCAAAGGAAAGGCTCGACAGTTTATACTGATATGTAAAGGGCCTTAAACATAACACGCTCAGAAGCAGTTATAAGGGTGCAAGGTCTAAGCGTGTAGTTAAACAGCAGGTGTAGCACGGAGGAACGTTAAAGCTTGCAAAACAAATTCATCAAATAGGGCTGACTACTGGCTATGACTAATCGGCGAAACTCGGCCGTGGCGCCCATCAATCTATCAACTTTGCTGAACTTGAGCCGCCATGACGTGGCTGGTAGAGACACTGGACAGCAGCAGTCCCCAAAGCATCAATTTGCCAGCCATGTGCCCTCGAACCAACTCACTGTCTCAGACCCCATCCAGTCAACAACACACGCTCGTGACATACGGTCAGATCGATATCGGCAGTGCAATTAGGTAGTGGAACCAGTGGAGTGCCATACCTGAAGATCAAAGCCGCCGCTGCTCAAGACCCAATAAATTACGCTATAGACTCACGTAGTACTTGAAAGCAAAACGGTACCTACAGAGCGAGGAAGTCCCACACACTACACGAGACAGCAGATTTGAGGCAGCACAGCTCAACGCAAAAGTCGTAAAGGGCCACCTAACAATTAATCGTACAAAAACGATCCTGGATGAGAGAGTTCACACAGCTGAAGGTGACATAAGTCTTGGGACGGTGATAGCGTGAAGGCGGTTGTTTTCAGGTCTCTGCACGGTTACGCTGTCCTCCAAACGTAGCAAGACCCCAGTTCCGTTATTAGCGTGAAGTCTCACGATTGTCATCCACTCACGAGCGTTGATTCTGTACTCGACCAAAACAAACTCTGGGCTCGCACCGCCCACCATCGAGCACGGCACGACCCGTACTGCAATGACGACGAATCGCAGGGTCACTGGCCTCTCCGGCAACCAGCTTAACTTCCACCACGTCTCGCTACTGCGCCGACTCCTCTTCGAAACGTTTCGTGCGCGCCTAAATAGGCGATCGCGACCAATCACACCGCGGCAAAGCGCGGGCACATGAAAGAGCCGACACATTATCCGCTCCAGAGTAAAGTTACTACTCAGTAAGTTATTATTTATTTAAATGAAATCGGAAGTTCCTATTTTAAAGGCTTTGTTGAAAGAACGCATATGTCCGTTGTTATTTGGAAGTAAGTTTTTAAATTTGTATTGTGTATTACTGTGTACTGTATGTTCATGTAATTCAGGGACATTTGCATATGGGTAATCCATCAGTTCTAAGTTATAGCTAGTGTTAAAATTGTTAATCATTTGTATTATAAATGCTTATAAATTTTTTAAAGTAGCTTGCTACTTGGTGTAATTGAACTGTTTATTATATTGTACTCCTTACCTCATATCAAATTTTATGGCCGAGTTTATGTAATTTGTAAAGAAGATTGGTTTATAAATTATGCGTGTGCATTAAACAAGTGAATGAAGCATTTGAAATCGCTTAATCCCGGTCCTTCCCGTTAAATCTTATGACCACTTAAGACGCCGTAATTTCCCATTTTAGCTCCGTCAGTTCCACCTGATGCGGATCACACACCTCACAGCAACACTCCAGAGCAGGGCGGACTAGCGTGGTGTGAGTAGTCTCTTTAGTAGACATGTGGCCTCTTTCTAAGTGTTCTGCAAATAAAGCGAAGTGTTTGGTTTGCTTTCCCCACAGCATTGTCAAGGCGATCGTTACAATTTAAGTTATCTGTAATTGTAATCCCTAAGGATCTAGCCGAATTTACAGTCTTTAGATTTGTGTGATTTATTGTGTAATCGAAATTTAGCGGGCTTCTCTAGCATTCAGATGGATGGCTTCACAATTTTCAGTATTTAGTGTCATTAGCCATTTTTAGCACCTTACAGATATCTTGTCTAAATAATTTTCCAGTTGATTATGATCACCTGACGACTTTACGAGACGTTGAATGAGTGTGAAATCTGCAAAACATCTAAGAGAGCTGCTCAGGTAGTATCAATACGTCTTTTATATAGATGGGGAACAGCAGAGGGTGTATAACACTTCCTTGGGTGCGCCAAACATTACTTCTGTTTCAGTCAATGACTTTCCGTCAGTTACTATGAACTTCTGCCAGAAAATCACGAACCCAGTCACAAAACTGATACGATATAACAGAGGCACCCAATTTGATTAGAAGACGCTTGTGAGGAACGGTGTCGAAAATCTTTTGTAAATCTGAAAATATGAGATCAATATAACACTGACTATTTCGTGAGAATAAAAGTTAGTTGTGTTTAACGAGAACGATATTTTCTGAATCCATGCTGACTATTTGTCAATAAATTGTTTTCGTCGGGGTATTTCATAATGTACAGGCATAGTATATGTACGAAAATCCTACTGCAAATCGATGTTAGGGATTGGGTGTGTAATACAATAGTATACTTGTACAACTTTCCAGTCTCTGGGTACTAATCATTTTACGTATATAACTGCTAAGAATGAAGCTATTGTACCAGCATACTCTGAATGGAACCTGATGTGTATACAATCTGGACTGGAGACCTTGCCATTATTAAGTGGCTTAAACTGCCTCGCTACACCAGGGAGCTCTGCTTTTAAGTTACTCGTGTTGGCAGTTGTTGTAGATTCGAGTTAAGAAATATTTACTTCTTCTTCTTTGGTGAAAGAGTTACGGAAAACCATGTTTAGTAACTCTGCTTTAGTGGCACTGTCATCAGTGACATCACCATTGTGATTGTGTGAGATGTTGACTGCGTCTTGCCATTGTGTAATTATATATTACCAGAATCTATTTACGTTTCCTGCCAGATTCGATACAGAGTTTCGTTGTGGGAGCTATTAAAGGCACCTTGCATTGAAGTTCGCGCTAAATTTCGAGCTTCTTTGAAATTCCCCCAGTGATGAGGATTCTGCATCCTTTTAAGTTTGGCATGCCTTTTCGATACTTGTACAACAGTGTTCTGAACGTTTTGTGCACCATGAAGGATCAGAGTCACCTCTTATTAATTTATGTGGTTTATATCATTTGCCGTCGATACTATTTCTGTGAATTCAAACCACAGCTGGTCTACTCTTACAACACAGTCATATCGGGAGGAGTGGACATTGCTCTTGGAAAGGCGTCCCTCGACTTTTTATCTGCTTTTTCATGTAGATCTACTTTGCGTTTATTTTTGGTGCGTTGGATGTTATGGTATACATTCTCGCTACAACTTTCTTGTGGTCACTAATGCCTGTATTCGTAATGATGCTCCCTATTTCCTTTGGTCGAGTATGTTTCCGCAACCATTTTCACTTCGAGTGAGCTCCTGAACTAATCGTTCTAAGTAATTTTTCTGAGAAAGGATTCAGTACAATTTCGGTTGACGTTTTTGTGCCTACCACCGGCTTTCAGCGTGTACGTTTTGCCAACATATCAAGGGTAGATTTAAGTCATCACCAACTACAATGATAAGCCAAAGTATTATGACCATTGCCCACTGCGACATTGGTTGTCGCCTGGTGGCGTTGCGGGCAAGTGATGGGGTAATATATATATATATAGGGTGATCCCCGTGTCTACTCCGCATATATATATACATATATATATATATATATATATATATATATATATATATATATATATATGGCCTACAAGTGGGGAAATCAATTGAGATAAGCGACTTTGACCCATGGCAGATTATCATTGCCCAGAGCCTGTGGTCGAGTATCTGGAAAACGCCGAAGCTGGTCGAATGTTCACGTGCTACTGTCTTAAGAATCTATGGAAAGATGTAGATGAACAGTGGAACTACCACTAGGCGCTAAATGGTTGGACGTCCACGACTCTTCACAGAAAGTGAGGTTCAGAGGCTTGTCTTTTCTGTAAAGTAGAATAGATGGTGATATGTGGCATCTCTGCCGAAAGAGCACAATGCTAATGCACGCACAAGTGTTTCGGAGCACACCGTTCATCGTACATTGTTAAACATGGAGCTCCGCAGCAGACCACCCCTTCCCTTCTTATTCACATATTGTGAAAGTTATATACACAGGGTAAATTAATTCAAGTTTCATAAGACAAACTATATTGAGCCAGAGATGATCAAATGTATTGATTTTGGAATAGTAGATTCAGTTTTTGTGTTACCTAAATTCATGCAGTTTTGGTTTGGTTTAACGTTATTGACAATTTACATTCTCGCAACTAAATTAACTTTACATTCTCGCAGTCCGAAAACTTCACTACAGGTCAAAGAGCACAAGCGACGAGATAAAATACATGTTCACAACCCATTCCCATTCTACCAGTTGTGTTTCAGACTACTGGCAGTTACGTCACTTCAGTAATATTTCAAACGCACGTGTTTCAGTCGATCCAACGACTTCAATTACGACTGCAGTGGGTACGGGACCATCAGGATTCGACCGTTGACCAGTGCAAACGTGTCGGCTATTCGGTTAAATCACGTTTTTGCTAACGTAAGTTAGATGTAGTGCGCCACGGTCCCTTCCGCTTGTTTACTTATTTGTTGTCTAGCCTAAGTGATACCTATGGAAATCTAAGGTTTTCATGATGACCTGCTTTAGAATAAATCTACCTTAACGCACACTAAGCTCTTTAAATTCCCCTGTGACAGAAATGACTTTCTTCAGCTGCTGATGGTCTGGCGTGTAGAGAGCGTACCGAGTAACACCGTATAGTTAATGTGGTTTGCTGGGCACTAGTAGATCTGTGTTGTGTGTTGTGTCCGGTGGTACGGGTTACCAGTGTTCGTACACATGTGATGTAGTTTGTTATTGTGCAGTGGGTCTTGTAGATGGCGACAAACTGGAGAAATTCTGGTTTCACTAGCCTTTGATTATTTTATGGCAGAAGCCGGATGAAAGTGAAAGTCAATTATTGACACTAATCATAAAAATTTAAATGTGTTCTAATCCGATGAAAGTGTAATCTTGGAATCACTTTTGAACATTCTTATTTAGTGAGAATCTGTGGACCTTAGACAGGTTTTTTTTTCTAATGGCTATAGAATTTTGTTAATACTGCACTTATGAAATTTTGAATGTAAATCCCTTCTAAATATTTCTAATATAAATTTGTCTTAGCATCAGATATTCATCTCAAAAATTATGTTGCCTTCCATGTTTAATGTGTTGGTGACGTGATTGGTGCGTCGTTCTTATACCGATCTCAGTTACAGAGGGGTGTCTGTGGCCATTGCTATGGGGTCGGTGATACACAAAATCGGCTCTGAAGCTAGTGGTCCCGCACTCACGACGGATCTCCATTGTTTCCCTCAAGATTATTGAGCCAGCCGCAAATGAAAGTCTCAGTAAATGATATTCAGCTGAACCTCGTCAGTTGATAAGCCCAGCCCTCCATACCCAACCATTAAAACTTTGGTTCAGTACTGCTGGAGTATCCCTTAAGGAGTCATAGTTTTGGATATGTATATATATGATGACCTTAACACTATTAAGGTAAATACATTGTTTGTTCTCTATCAAAATCTTTCATTTGCTAACTATGCCTATCAGTAGTTAGTGCCCTCAGTAGTTAGAATCTTTTATTCAGCTGGCAGTATTGGCGCACGCTGTATTGCAGTAGTTCGAGTAACGAAGATTTTTGTGAGTTAAGTGATTCATGAAAGGTATAGGTTATTGTTAGTCAGGGCCATTCTTTTGTAGGGATTATTGAAAGTTAGATTGCGTTCCGCTAAAAATATTGTGACAGTTTAGTGTTGATCAGGATAACTAATCAGTTCATGATATCCAATATTATCAGGATAACTAATCAATTCATGATATCCAATATTACAAATTTACATTTTCTGATGGACACACGTCCATATCGTCAGCTCTCAAAATTCTGCCATCTCTCTCTCTCCACATCCACCACTGCTGGCGGCTCACCTCCAACTGCGCAACGCTACGCGCTGTTCACATCCACCAATATCGAATATTCCAACAATGCCAACCAGCCACAGACCGCACACAGCACAGCCAGTGATTTTCATACAGAGCGCTACGTGACGTTACCTACAGAAAGACCTGAACAGCCTACTTACAGTTGATACCATCGCTGTAGAATGTTTGACTTCGTTAACGGAGCGACAACCTCACCTCTTCTTGCACTGCTCCATCACTATTAAATGAAGTCCTCGACGGTTTTTTTTTTTCTGGAAAGAGATGGAAATCGGATGGGGACATGTCTGGACTGTTTGGAGCGTAATCAATGACCGTGAACCAGAAGTGTCGAATGGTTGCAGACGTCGAAACACTCGTGTGCGACCTGGTATTGTCAGTTGAAAGAGAGGATCTCCATGTGTGGACGGACTCATCGAAAGCCTGCTCTCAAGTTTCTGAAAATCGCGCTTTTAGGCATGAACTGCAAATACACCACACCTTGAACATCTTCCAACATTGTGAACTTGGTTTTATTACTGATCCTATGTTTTTTTTTGGCGTCTTGATCCTTTTGAGGCGGAACTCCGTTGGTGTTCTCTCGACTCCGGGGTTTTAATGGTGAATTCAGCTTTCATCACTTGTCATAATGTTGCTAAGTAACCCACCACCCTCACGCTCAAAACGGAAAAGAAATTTCTGACTGATATCCCATCTCTGTTTCATACCAGGAGTCGCGATTCGAAGCAACCACGGCGCACACAGTTATCTGTACCGCAGTTCTGCTGTGATGGCCTCTACACGTTGCAGTGAAATGCCGCACTTACCTGAGAGATGTGACTGTGTTATTCGACGATTTTCTCTGATGAATTCATCAAAACGATTCCGATGAGTCTCTCGTTGGTTGCCTTACGCGGATGTCCACTTCGTGTTCTGTCTCACACGTCGATGTTAGCACCACCGTTTCCGTGACGGAGAGCATGAACAACCCAATGGCACACGTTAATGATGTTGGTAGAATCAGAACCCTACACAGCTTTCATTTTTCTGTGGGCTGGAAATTGGTTGATCGTTTTTCGTGCCTAGAAACTCAATTACAGCACGCTTTTTCTCATCCACTGATATAGTAATGTTAGACACCGCCATATTACACCCTACAATTCAGAGCCCTCTAGCGGCAGTGGGCTGCAACTTGTGACAATTAAGCGGGAAATTCGACCAGTTATTGTACATGACATGTAATACCTCAGCCAATATTGAGAAGAGAATAAAAAATTCAACGGCATTCCTTTCCAGTACTCTCTCGTAATCTGCAGTATCATTCATCTTCAAATTACTTATCGGGATGCAGTCTGGTGACGTCGGCGCTGAGAAAGAGAATTTAAAACGTCGGTTTTCAGAGTAACTCCGGAAAGGTAGAACACACACACACACACACACACACACACACACACACACACACAAACACTGTAAATACTAGTGCCAGCACAAATCAAAGATGACAGACGTCAGAAGTCTCGACAGTAAAATTAATGATCAACGGGAGAAGTAGCGTATACTATGTCCCTCTGGTTTTGACAAATAAGAGAGCAGGATTCCGTGTAGAATTTGAACAGAAGCCATCATCTCTGTTCATAAGGTTACTTGCTACTTTAATTTCAACAGCTTCCTTAATAACACTATCCCAATTGTTGGAAGTGCATGCCAGAATCTCCGTGTTTTATTTTCCTTAGGATGGTTCAAATGGTTCAAATGGCTCTGAGCATTATGGGACTTAACATCTATGGTCATCAGTCCCCTAGAACTTAGAACTACTTAAACCTAACTAACCTAAGGACATCACACAACACCCAGTTTCCTTAGGATGACAGGTGTCAAGACAGTATTGAGTAATAGCCGATGTTGGAGTGTGTGCCGCTTATACTCAGTACACCGGTCCTCCACAGTCCTTATAGAATGACTAACATATGACACGCCACAACTACAAGGGATAAGGTAGAGCCCCGTCTTACGCAAAGCAGGATCATCCTCTACGGAACCTAAAAGGAGTTCGAGATGACATGGGCCCTTTGGTTTGAGATGGCGCTGGTGATTATAGTGTGCTTGTGTTTGTGTTTGTGTGTGTGCTATCTTTCGAGTCTCTCTGAAAACCGATGTTTTAAATCCTTTTGCTTAGCTCTTACTTGATGCAGTTTTGCCTTGAAAATGACAGGGTGTTCTCCTGTCGAAATATCGGCTGTTATTTACGACGTCTCCCAGCCGCTTTCCGATAAGTTATTAGAGCATTGTATACGCTGGGAGAAAGTCAAGTCTAGCATTCATCTATGCTCTCTTTCGAGAGAGATAATTTAGAGCCGAGTATCACCTAGCTGCCGCTACAGTATGTTGGTAGCAAATCATACAGGCACTGCTGTGTCAGCGGGTCATTGCAGTAATAGCATGTCGTGGGAGTATGTGTTTGGATAAAACCGCAGCCTTGTGGGGCTTAACTGCTGTGATAAATAGCGTGCGGATTACAGGCGCCGTACTCTAGTTCGGGTTATCAGTAGACAAATGGCCATAAAATCGAAATCGAAAATAAAGCTACAAACGGACACCGGACCTCCGACGTTCAGTGCGCTTAGTACATGGATTTGCTACAAAGTTGAACGCAAATACAATTATACGTAGTAATATATGTATATATATATATATATATATATATATATATATATATATATATATATATGTGTGTGTGTGTGTGTGTGTGTGTGTGTTTGTGTGTGTAAAAAGTAACTTATACGTATAATTATATTTACATTCAAAATTGTAGAATATATATATATATATATATATATATATATATATATATATATTCTTCGTCTTATTAAGCTCACAACAGGAAGACAATGAATTAGAATTATGTTGTTAAGTTTGGAGAAAATTATGTAACAACATAATTCTAATTCAACAAAAAACAGATGTACAGTCATGCTCAAAAGTATCCGAAAGACATGAATTGCATTTCGCCTGATTCGCATGCAACCCGCATAACGCAGCTGTCTAGCAGGTCCTCTAATTGCTCCTCGGTAAAGTCGTTTGACTATTGAAAATGGTTCCAACAAGTCACCACTAGGAAACACTGTTCTGTATCGCAATAACTCAAGATGTAAAATAATACCACGATACTACAAATATCAGGGAACACGTTATCACATATAAACTGTCCTTAAGGCTTGTAAGCTTACATTTATTACAATAAATGACATACCTGAAATGTTATCACTCTCATTATTACGACAGATAGGTAATATACGTAGTATGTACGTCGTATTCACGATTTCCTCTTTGAAAGTAACATATACCGTACTTATTATTTAACACAAAAGACATTAAAAATTTAAGTTATTCACGAGCAGCTAGCTGAGAATATGTATGAACTTCAAATGACTCGACGAACCGTGTCGTTCTGCATATAGATTGAAACCCAGGTCATGCAGACTAAGCAAAGATTTCGTGACTGACGGAAACTAGCAGTCCTTCCTGATTAGGTACACAAAGAGTGATATACCTCAATTTTAGGCAGTACCAGTTAGCAAATATCAACTTTAACATTTTTAACGGACGCGAGTTCCTACTCAGCATCTATTGTCCCTGTTAACGAACAACGAGAGATGATAAATGTTGCTTCTTCACAAGTAACTTACTTGAAGTGCTGTGAGGTAAAGCTTTGTGTCAGACAGGGATTCGAACCCAGAACCTTAATGGGATTGTCATCGAAGCACAATCAAGTGTGACATATCGGTTTTTCTAGGCTGTAGATAGATGTTTTAACTGAAATGACGAGACGAAACCTTTATTTTTTCCTTTCCAGGACTCGAACCCGGCACCTATCGCTGTTGTGTTCTAGAGCAAACGAACGTTAAATATGGGTTTGTTACAGCAGCAGCGAGTAGTGAGCATGATTGAACTAGAAATAATATGACGAACAGCTCAGTGCTGACTGGGAATCGAACCCCACACATGTCGTTGTTGACTACACACAAAGAGATGTCAGCTACCGAATTTTTCTCCACCAGCAGCTCGGAATAACATCCTTGAACATACAGTGATCTCGCAAATAGATCAGTGTCTCACTGGGAGTCAAAAACGTCAGATATCGTTAGTGTTGACAACGAATGAAAATACATTAAAAATCAAAATTATTATCCAGCAGCAGATAGGTGTTCTCATGCTAGAGCTTGATAATACATAATGAAAACGTTAGTGCCTTGCGAGGATTCGAACACATTCACATGCAATATGGGTAGATGTTGAGGAAACCGCAATTTTGAACAAACAACAATATGTAGTCGAGCTGTATTGTCACGAATGGATCAAATTCTACTTTAAGAGCGGTGTGAGTTGCATTCCCAGTTAAGAACCAATTTTGTCGACATACAGGAGCTCAAATAAAAGATGGAATAAGTGTCCTGTGGTGCTACATAGCGTTAGTTTCGTCATTAGAAATAAGTAACTAGTATAAGAAAGTTTGCTAGTGATGGAGTTTCGACATGTCGCCACGCCTGACCTTATTGTGGTTGAACATAATGTCTCCTTGGTAGAGAAGCAATATCACGTTTAATGTGAATTTCAGACCACAACGTCATTATACCTTCTTCACTTGGCGGAGCCAGAAGAGAATAGAATCTGTCTCTCCCTATCAAAAACCATTTCTATCGTAACGCTGTTGACCCACACTGGATGAGAATTCTGACGCACTGTCTCCCTGTAGTGGTTTGCAGCATGTTCAGTACATTCATTTACTTGGTTTACCGAATCGCCATGAACTAGCTGCCTCGGCTACCCAATGCATACAATCGACTCTATTTTGTAATCATTGAAATGAAATCACGTACCTGCCACCTACACAGAACTGCCAACAGTGTAGGGTGCAGAAATTAAAATTGGTAGTGTTCCTTTCCACTTAAGCTACTCTATTGCACTATCTGATTGTTGGAAACGTCGTGCAGTGCAAAAGAAAAGATGTAACTGTCTGTATCTCAGAAATCTAGATCCGTCCATATGCATTATCTCACAGCACTGTGGAATGCGGAAATTCTGGAGGAATTGTCATTGTCTTCTGGAGGTCTGTAGCTACATGTCGGGTAGTAGCATAACGGTAAGTGTCGTGCGCCGTAGATAAGGCGTCGCGAGTTCAAGAACATTCACTGCTACATTTTTTAAAATGCAATTTTGCTGTCTGCTGAAGTTATCAATCTAATGGAACTATGAACATAATTGCCTTCACTTCTCAACCCAAAATAGTCGCATGTAGAAAAAGGGCTAACTTCTGCTACATTTTGTTCTTTTCTGGTTTAATAGAGCCCCAGGCAGCAGATGCATCTCGAATCTTTTGTATTATGTATGGGGAGAGAACATTATGCAAAAATACGTCAGAAAAGTTTTTTCTACATTAGCTGTCTTGTGGCAGTGGCATTTTATTCTCCTTCAAACTTTGTTTGACAGCTTTAACTCAGAACAAGTTCTCTACAAGCATGTGATCAATAAACTGCCTGTGCGTTGTCAGACTATTATAGATAACATCAGAGAACTCGCGTGTATCATTGATGATTAATTTCTCTCTCATGTTTACTATTGTTTCCACAGCGCTGAAAGAAACCTTACGAAAATTGTGCACTGTAGTATAAAAAATGGAATAAAACTACCCGCAATAACCTTACGACGAAAGTCTGTTTTAATAAAGCTGAGTGTCTTTACACAAGTGTGCCTCTATCGGCACGAATTAGTAAAATACTACTCACTTAGATTTCGCTTGGGTCTGTGTTTAATTGGTGTGCTGTGTCATCAAGAAGCATGCAAATGTTGCATTTCATAAATAAAGTTATGTATTCCCAGAAACCCAAAATTTGTTTGCCAGCAGCGGAAAGAGGTGTGACCTGTTACGCAGCATTGTAAGTTTTCCACCATTGCACTATGAGCCGAAAGTATTTTCTTGCGATGTCCTTATCGATGTTTGATCTGACTGCTTGTAGCTCTTTCCCCTCCAGAAGGGAAAAAAAACGTTACATTCAGCGAGACTGGAACCGCGAACCACAACAGACACTTTTTCAGAGGTCAGCACGTCACCACACAGCTAGCGAAGAGGTATGTGTTGCACATTTCTCTTACGAGGCTAATAGAGTCTAGAACTCGGAACCCGCAATGTAAAGGACGAGTTTAGTTGCGATTTACACATGCAATGGTTTTTCTGGGCTGAAAACCGTAAATTTACAATCTTATGTTACACCTCAAGCGTTAATAACTCAGATTATTTAATGGAAATGACAGGAAAAATCAAGTGAACTTTGAGGCTTAATTCCGTGCACAGCAGGAAGTAACTCGTCGATCACAGAGGTTCCTTGTTGCCAAATTTCAGTTACAGTGCCAGCACGAAGAAGACGAACCGATGTGTTCCTACAGCGGGCTGGGAAGTGACCATAGCTGGCGTCTCAAAGACGCGGCTTTTACAGCCTGGAATACGTAATGCGTCTGATTCGCATTTCTGTAACCAGGTTTAGGAACGGGAGCGTAGTTACTGATAATACTCATAACTGACTGCAATCTAAGCATCATAAACCAGCAACTCTCATAGTTGTTTTTATATTTCTTTCGTAAGTGTACACAAAACTAAGAAACTCATTCACGTACGTTTTTGTACCTGGCCAATAGTAGAGCACAACAAACAAATAAAAAAAAAAAAGAATATGTGTGTGCGTGAGTGTGTGCGTGCGTGCGTGCGTGTGTGTGTGTGTGTGTGTGTGTGTGTGTGTGAGAGAGAGAGAGAGAGAGAGATAGATAAATATAAAAATGAATGAGAGAGAAAGTAAAAAATGACACATTTAAGGATCAAGTGCACGATATGAAGTTCTGTGGTGGAGATACGAACCCAACACGTAATCGGATTGTTAACTAAGTAAAATCAAATCTTACGTATCGGTTTTTCTAACCAGCTGCTAGGTGTTTGAATCTAAAATAAAGATTCAAACAAATTTTTGTGTCTGAGCTACAATCGAACCGCTCACCTAGCGTCCTTCTTTATCATCCACGAATATAGCTTAAGTATCATTTGCTTTCCCACCTACAGGAAGATGTGTGCGTGTTTGACCAGAAATAACGACACCTATTGCGATTGTTGGCAACACATGAGCAGATATTAAAAATGCACGTAATTTTCACTAGCAGGCCGGTGTGCACGTGATAAGGCTTGAAATGAAATTATGAATATTTTTGTACTGGATCAGGATTCGGACCCAAATACTTACCTTTGGAGGAGACCGAGAGAAGATTGCAGTCTTGGAAAAAGGAAGGAAATGATTGAACTATACTGTTCCAAGAGATTCAGATCCTCTAAAGAGGAGATACGAATTCGAATCACATTCCAGCACCAAATTTTTCAACGTCTCTAGTTCAATCAAGTACAAGTAAAGTAACAGCGCTGTTCCTTTAAATGGCTATCTGTTCATCAAACAAAATAAAATTTTCTAATCTAAGTATGTTTACTGGCGACAGTATATCTGTTTACCATGATTTCCGCCTACGTCATTTCCCAACGTAAACCGGCTCTGCCCATTTGGTAATAAAGGAACGTGATGTTTAATGTGGATTCTGGATTACAACGTCTTTCTCTTGAGGTTACCAGAGGTAAAGTAAATCTGTTTGTGCCTCTTAAAACTAAATGCCTGAACCCACGCATTGCACCTGTGATAGTTCGTTCCACCAGACCATTGTGGGCACATTATCCAGCCCCAGGAGTGTGCTATAATGGATGATGTGCTTAGCTTACAAAATTAGTCATGGTGGAAAAAATGCGAGTTTATTAAATGGTTAAGAAGAAGCAAGCTTCTGACACGGAGATTATGCTATTCTCATGTCAGCAGGATGTAAAGACTCTATGTTAAGTCCCATAGTGCTCAGAGCCATTTGAGCCATTTTGTAAAGACTCTTCAAGGCATCATAGCCTCGATGTGAAGCCATTTTGAAATTTTCACTAATTCAGCAAATTTCTTAGTGTGAAGTGACTGGATAATTCGATTATTACCGTCATTATTACTATCATTTTCTTCATGCCGGTTTTGGAACATATGTACTTGAAGATCATTCAATGCCTTTTGGTCATTATAGGAGTAGTTTCCCAAGAATAGGTTCTTTCCCTGTCTGCGGAATCCTTTGCTTGTTAATATCAAACATCAGCAATTACTCGTAGATTAGATTAAAACTAAAGCAATTGATGAAGACGTTATTTGATAACAAAAACGCGCTGCCTTTCATCACATACTAGTGCCTAGAAAAGGCTGTAGAATACTGCCAAACCAAAAGTCAAGGGATTTACGTCGCTGTCAGTTCTTCCATATGATTTGGTCGACTTGACCTGTTTCAAGTTGTGTATGACAGAGAATGTTTTAGAAAATCAATTATTTTCCTTTGCAATAAACAGAAAGATTTTCATTCTAAGCTATCCACGTTCAAAATTTTCGCAATATTAGTTCAAATTTAATATTCGCTTCTATAATGCTGGAAAATATTTCACAGTTGCAAAACCCGCATCCGACTCATTGACCTTACACTTAGTCACTGACCATAAATTCTAGTTCAGTGACAACAGTTTAAATAACCTAATGTAACGAAGACTGTTTGCCAGTGCTCTTTCTCACCGGAAAATACGCAATTCACTCATTGGGATCCATAAGTAATGATTACATGCATGTAGAAAACTTGTTCTGAGTTAAAGCTGTCAAACAAGGTTCGAATAAGATTTAAATGCCACTACCATGCGCTCGCACCATACATTCTACTTAAGTTTAGAGATGCATTTCCTGCCTGGCAACCTATTAAACCTGAAAAGAACAAAAGTCGCAGAAGTTAACCCTTTTCCCACATGCGACTATTTTGGGTTGAGAAGTGAAGGGAATTATGTTCAAAGGTCCATTAGATTGATAACTTTAGCAGACAGCAGAATTACGTTTTAAAAAATGTAGCAGTGAATGTACTCGAACTCGCGACGTCTCATCTATGGTGCACGACGCTTAACGTTACGCTACATTTTTTTTACTACATTTACCAAATAAAAAACATATACCTCATCCAAGGATCGAACCATCGACCTCCTGCAAGCCAACCCAAAACTCCATCCCCACCACCAACTTTTTTTTTCTTTACAACTCTTTTTTTCCCTTAGACCAGGGCTTCCCAACGCGTGGCCCGCGGACCCCTTGGGGGTCCGCCGGCTCTTTCTAGGGGATCCGCGGCCACCTTTCACCAAATCGTGTAAAATAATGAGTAAAATTATTGAATAAAAATGTGAAAATCAAATTCATCACTATTTTTTTTCGTGTGAAAAACATATGTGCTTTTACTTCAGGTCGTATTCCCAAGCAGCCTTTGTGGTTCCTAAGTGAGAACGCATACACAGTTTTGTGCCGGAGAATGCGGCTTCTCTGATCGACTGTTTCGCAACAATACGGGGGTCGTTTGTGCGCCAGCTCACGGCGCTAGATGCGCTGAAACCTTTTACGCATGCGCGGAGCGAACTTTGTCGACCAATCACAGCGCTCGCTGGCACGTATGCGGTCCCAGGCATCATTAAATGTTAAACTTGCTTTGTCAGTGCACTAACTATTTCATAAGTCGATTTTTGACCAGTTTGTTACTTCTGACATGCATCGATGGCTGAAGTCAGGATCACTGAGGAAGGGTGCAGTTACTCCATCGCCTTCACAACAAGGGAAGTTTCCAGTTGAAATGAATGAGGAGGGAGGACGACCAAAGGAAGAACAATCACAAGAAACTCCACAGCCTGATTTATTACGTGAAAACGCTGCAAGTACTCCATTGGTTGCAATATCCTGTGGAAGTGGAATAACCAAGAAGCGTAAGTACAACTAAAGCTATTTAGAAATGGGCTTTATGGAGACGGTAAAGCTCAGTGTGTAATTTGTGCGCGAGTTCTTCCGAACAGTTCAATGGTTCCAGTTATATTGCGCCGTCATTTTTAAGGTAGTCACTCGGATTTCCAGGTTAAATACATCGATTTTTTCAAAAGGAAGAGGGCTGAACTAGCTTCTTCTCAGCATTGCATGAAAACTCATGCAAAAACAATTAATGAAAATTCATTAAAACCTTCTTTCTTGGTTAGTTATCGAGTGGCAAAAACAGGGAAAGCTCATACCAGTGCAAAAAGTCTCATAAAGCTGTGTGTTAATGATATTGTTTCTTGCATGCTAGACAAAAAGACAGTAAAGCTTGTATCTTCGGTGCCATTATCAAACAATACTGTCAAGAGACTCATTGTTGACATGTCAAATGATGTGAAAGACACTCTTGTTTCTCGCATCCAACACAATTCATTTTATCTGCAGATAGATGAATCCACTGATATTGCAGGATTAGCAATTTTATTGGCTTTTGTCCGTTATGAAAATTCTGGATGTTTTGAGGACCTCTTATTGTGCAGACCACTACATACCAACACAACAGGTGCAAAATATTCCGTCTATCGGATGATTTTTTAAGGACTAAGGAAGTTTCTTGGTGTAATTACAGAGATGTGTGCAGAGATGGTGCAAAAGCTATGACGGGTCCTACAGTCGGAGCAATAACGAAAATAAAAGAAAATGCCAAGAATTGCAGCAGTAATAATTGTTCTCTGCACAGATACGCTTTAGATACGAAACAAATACATGTTTCCTTCAAGAAAGTCTTAGACGAATCCATTCAAATCACCAACTACATAAAATCAAGGCCGTTGAATTCAAGACTTTTCACAATACTATGTGAAGATATGGGAAGCCTTCATCGTTCCCTGCTTCTCCAAACAAATGTGAGGTGGCTCTCACGTGGGAATGCACTCTTTCGGCTGTACGAATTAAGTTTGGAAGTCTTAGCTTTCCTTTTGGAGCATAACACCAAATTAGCAGACCTCGCCTATTTGTCAGATATTTTCTCCAAAATGAACGAAATGAGTATTTCACTCCAAGGGCAAATTGAAACAAAGGTTACCTGCTATCGACAAAGTTCGAGCATTCAAGAGGAAAATCAATTTTTGGGCAGAGAGTGTCGAGGAGGGGGCGTTCGAGTGTTTTCCTCTTCTCAATGAGTTTTTGAAAAACAAAACATTGGCACTTGGGAAGAATTTGTTTCCTCAAATCCTGGAACATCTCCGAAGTTTGATGTCATTGTTGGAGCATTATTTCCCAACAGCTTAAGATGAGAAGCTGCTGAAATACGAATGGGTGGTCAACCCATTCACTGTATCCAAAAAGCCGAACATTCTATCATCAAATGAATATGAGTTATTGATAGAAATTGGCACAGACCCTACATTGAAATCAAGTTTTGACATTGACGGTTACTCACACTTATGGATGCGTTTGGATAACAAGAAATAATACCCCCCCTTGTTGAAAAGGCAAACGTGTACTTCTTCCGTTTGCCACAACATACATGTGTGAATCTGGATTCTCGATCTACGCTGCCCACAAAACTATGTACCGAAGCTGTGTAGATGTGGAACCAGACATCCGTCTCCAGTTGTCAAGAACTGAACCCACCTTTTCAAAATTGTGTCACCAGAAGCACCCTCAACCGTCACATTAGGATTCCATTATTATTCCTACAGACTCATCTATAGTAAAGAAGAAAGCATTTTTCTTCGTAGATGCTCCGTGAACGTACCTGAACTATAACTGTGTAGGAATTTTGTTTGTCTTCTATCATTTACAAAATAATAATTAATTGAATTCTGTTGGCATTGATATTTTTATTACGAAAATTAAAATGATCTCTAAAGCTACTTTATTTCTATCCTCTCAGTTAAAAATATGGCCTGCCTATACTTCAATTACAATTACTTGTTGTTACTCTGACACTATATTGTGGCAACTGGCTGCGAGCGTAAATAAATGAGGACTTTTCATGTGCCACCTTGTAAAAGGTAAACCTCCTATGCCAGAATTGTTTCCTTTGAGAAAAAAAGTCTTACGTTTTGTGAAATGCTCTTGTCTTCTTACATAGAAATAAGTGAGTCTGTTTGTTTGTTTTCCTAATTTGTTTACAGTCTAGGCTGACTGCCACAATATAGAGTCCAAGTAGTGGCTGGGGTTGTCAGCTGTGGCTAAACTGTTGCCACGCCGCCTGCCAGTTGCCAGCTACCAACTGACAGTACACTGATGCAATGCCGCCTGCTAGCTGCCGGCTATGGACTGACAGCTGCTGTTCAGTAGATACGCAAATAGGTAAAAATAACTAGACTTTCCGAGCTGTTTACATGGGCACGAAAATCGATTGTGGAAATGGTAAACGGCTTCATAAAAGCAGATTTCCAGAATCGATTCTAAAGTGTTTACCTGACCAACCAAAAGCGGAACTGGGACATCGGCTTACGAAATCCGGTTTTGGAAACGCATGTAAACTGGCTGAATGTATTCCCACACATTGCACAACAGATGTCAAAATAGTCCTTTAAAGGCATTTCCTTGACCTCTTTTCTTTCGTGATGTGTTTGTATCCCGAATCATGGGTCTGCCTCTTTTCTTCACAGCCGCGTGGAATTTCCGTTCAGTCTAGGGCGCCATGTCATCGTGGATTGCGCGGCCGCTCCCGCCGGAGGTTCGAGTCCTCCCTCGTGTGTGTGTGTGTGTGTGTGTGTGTGTGTGTGTGTGGTCCTTAGCGGAAGTTAAACTTAGGTTAACAGTTTGTAAGACTAGGGACTGGTGACCTCAGCAGTTAAGTTGGTTCAAATGGCTCTGAGCACTATGGGACGCAACTGCTGAGGTCATTAGTCCCCTAGAACTTAGAACTAGTTAAACCTAACTAACCTAAGGACATCACAAACATCCATGCCCGAGGCAGGATTCGAACCTGCGACCGTAGCGGTCTTGCGGTTCCAGACTGCAGCGCCTTTAACCGCACGGCCACTTCGGCCGGCAGCAGTTAAGTCCCATAGACTTTACATACATTTGAAGATATTTCTTCGGATTTCACGAAAACACACACACACACACACACACACACACACACACACGACTGTTACGAAATATGCATGCTCCTCACACAACAGAAGACAAACAGTGGAAGTGAACAGACCACAAGCTGCAGCTTGTCAGCAGCGAACAGTTTGGACGTGACGTTGATTGCTCTTTGAGGAAGGCAGCTCCAACGTGTGAAATGTCAATTACCAAGTAATTTTAATCAGGCTATAGTGTGTTGAACAAAGTTAGTGTCTAGATACAGTCGGAATTAAAATTGGATCGTTAATTTCAAGTTGTTTTCATTCATCTCTAAACCAAAGACTACTGATACCTCAAGGGGGGGGGGGGGGTTATTGGGAACATGGCACTTGCATTAAGAAACTTTCAGTTCCCATGGGTGTCGCTCTCAAATTTAAAGTTACTATGCTCTTGACTGACTAGGGGTCTGCCATGGATTTTCGATTGAAGATAGGGTCCGCCAGCTGAAAAGGTTGGGAAGCCCTGCCTTAGACCTTTTCCACTTCAGGCGTTGGCCCCTATCACCCATACCATCCCAAAATCCAATCTAACCTAAAAATAAAAACAAAAACAAATTAGTGCCACCGCCACTTTCACCCTAACCAACTTTCTTTCTTTCTTTTTTCGAGCCGGGATCTCTTGTTTACCGGACAGGTGCAGGTACCATTATGCCATGTTTATTTTATTATTTTTTTTTAAAGAAACTGAACAAATTTTCTTTTGTGACAAACTGTCCAATACCCATAAAACAGTATAAAATGAAATCAATCAAACACTTCTGATTTGTTTTATGTATATTTATTTATTTGTCATGTTACGGCTTCTGGCAAAATTAGTTTTCCTGAGGCACGTTGACTTGGCTTAAAAAATGAAAATTGCCAGCTTAATTAAAATGATGAAAACTTAGTAACGTCTCGCTGTAGTGTTGTGCACCAACCAAAAATTACTCCTTCATTATGGCAAAGTGTGAAGTAAGAAATTTTGAAACAAAGCTTTGTATTTCCGACTCGTTTTAAGGTTGTGGTGCACTTCCATTATATACTGTATGTACTCGTCTAAACTCGAATGTTTATTCGTAACTGCAAAATATGCTAATTTTCCGATAATCCAAGTGTAGCTATTGTTCTTTGTTTCAGGAAGGAAATGCCAGTTTAGTTGAAGTACTTCTTTAAGTGTTATACCAGAGTCTGTAGTTCTAGTAATTTTTGCGAGTTTTTTTCTAGTCCAGTACCATATGTGGTACTGGTCTCGGCAGATGAGGATGTGTACCAAGGTATCTACAGTTTGGCAATGATTGCAGTACGGACTCTGCTTCAGTTTGATATTGTGCATCTTTTCACCTGTGGGGACCTTCTCGTTTACAATGTCATAACATGTGAACACTACTCTGGAGTGGAGGATGCGATTGTTAATATTTTTCCAGACGTTACTCCAGTTGACCGCTGGATATTTCACTTCCATGGGGTTTTGCCTAAGGTGTCTCGTGAGGTGGTAATAGATCCACCTGGTGTTAAGCTGCTGTGGAGAATCTAGAATATACCTCATTTCCAGATAGTAAGTCCAGACGTAGTCGAGTTGAGCGCTGATGCGACCAACATCGACTGGAGACTTTTTGCTGTTTGGGGCTAACCTGTTGAACAACGTTTCCGTAATTGCCGGATGGGGTGTCTGCAGTATTTCGCTGATACGGTCCATATATATGGAAGCGCATTGTTTCTTGATGTCTTTGAAGCCCAAACCACCAGCAGGGCGGGTTAACACTATGGTTGGCATGGTGACTTTAAAGATGCTTCCGCTCCAGATGAACCAATATGCTGCAGCTAAAAGCTTGTGCACTATATCCTTGGGTACTGGTAACACTGCTGCGACGTGATATATGTTACTTGGGGCATAGCTGTTAATCAAGAGAGCTCTCTGTATCCGATTTAGCGTTCTAGTTTTGTGTTCACGGAGAGTAGCCCTGAATAAATTTAGTTTACGGTCCCAGTTGGCAACTGTCATCTCTCGTGGGTTGGACATTTAAATCATACCTAAGTGGTTCGTCTTCTCTGTCCTTTGTAGCCATATTATTTTAATGTTCTCCATATGGGGTCCGACAGGTCAAATTTTCGTTTTGTGTTCATTGAGATTGGCTCCAGAAGAAGTGGCGTAGCCGGCCAGAGTGGCTGAGCGGTTCTAGGCGCTACAGTCTGGAACCGCACGACCGCTACGGTCGCAGGTTCGAATCCTGCTTCGGGCATGGATGTTTGTGATGTCCTTAGGTTAGTTAGGTTTAAGTAGTTCTTAGTCTAGGGGACTGATGACCTCAGATGTTAAGTCCCATAGTGCTTAGAGCCATTTGAACCATTTTTGAAGTGGCATAAGTTGTTGAACAACTTCAGTTTCTGAGTGCGTATTAACTATTACAATGATGTCATCAGCATAAGCGTGACACACAGTTTTTGTACCCAACACCTGTAGACCTTGTAACCTGTGATGCAGGTTTAACAGTAACGGTTCTACGGCGATTGCGTACAGTGTCATAGAAAGGGGCCAGCCTTGTCTCAATGATTGCTTTATCGGGACTGGCGAAGTTAGTTGACCATTAATTTTGATTTGAGAGGAAGTTCCGACTATACATTTGCGTATGATATGAATAAAATGAGCACTGAATCCCATCCGTTGCATTACAGTTAATAGAAAGTGGTGGTCGATGCGCTCAAAAGCCTTATCAAAGTCTAAAAACATGAGACCAACATTGCATTTACATAGCCACGACAAATATATAATATGCCTATATTCACACAAGGCTGAAGATTTTACAGTCGGAATTGAGCAGAGTTAGTGATCGAAAATCCTTCAGTGTAGTACTATCTGATTTTTTTTTTTGGGATCAGGACAATCAGTCCTTCCGTAAACTGAGATGGCATCTGCACGTCGGCCAATAATTCATCACATATTTTAGTGATCTCCGGTCCTATGATGTGCCAAAAACAAACATAAAATTCTATGGGTAGGCCATCTAAACCAGCCGATTTCTTTCGAGGCGAAACTCTGGTTATGGTAACTACTTCTTCCTCAGTTATGTTGGCTACATTGTCGGCGTTGTCAGTCGGATGGCCTGTGGGTTGAATGTAGGATAAAAGAGGCTCACTTGCCGTCGAATCAGTCTGCGACGCGGCGTCAAATTCTGTATAATGTTGCACCCCCTAGTTTTTACTGTGACTTGTTGACCGTATTCGTTCCCCTGTTCATCACTGAGAATATGGAGTAACTTTTGTTTACCTCTCTTGGCTTCCCGTATCACGTGATATACGGACGTATTCTCCAGCGTCAGTTAAAAAAAAAAAAAAAAAAAAAAAAAAAAAGAGTGCACTACGGGGCTTTAACATCAGAAGTCATCAGTCCCCTAGAACTTAGACCCACTTAAGCCTAACTAACCTAAGGACATCACACACATCCATGCCCGAGGCAGGATTCGAACCTGCGACCGTAGCAGTCAGGCGGTTCCGGACTGAAGTGCCTAGAACCGCTCGGCCACCTCGACTGGCGGCATCATTTCAATCGGAGGACGCGCTCGAACTTTTTCCCCCTCTAGCGATTTTCGTACCAACGCGGTTATTCTTACTTTAATGCGTTTTATTCTAGAGCTGTTTGCTACTAATCCCATGGGGTCATCATATAGTTCGTGGAGGCAAAGAAAGTGATACTCCAAGGTGCGTTTTCGCCAGTACGCTTTCATGCGACCATAGCGTGCGATGCATCTTGTTATCTGTGGTTTCGCAGACTGTAGCCAGCACATGATGCGTGTTGGATATCTGGATTGCGTCCGAAGACAACGCTGCCATGTATCATGGATCTCCTGTTGCAGTACTGAGTCCTCCAAAAGTGACACGTTTAGCTGCCGTACGCCTCTTCCCAGGCATGTTTTTCGTTCAGTGTGCCGCATCGTTACATGAAATGCGCAGTCATCCGAGAAGTTAAGAGGCCAAATTTCGCAGGCAATTACATTATGGATAAAGCCTCTCGTTACATACAGCCTGACTAGTCTGCTTGCCGAATTACTGGGTACGTGCGTGAATCCTCGGGTGTGCGGACGAAGATGGCAGCAAGTATCTATCAATATGGCCCATTAGTTAACAACAACAGCTCCTCACAAAAGTTAAAGTTTGGGACTTGAGCTTCTGGACGCAGTATGCAGTTAAAATCTCCACCAAAAATTATGTGCAATCTAGGATCCGTTATTAATGGAACAATTTCGTCTCGGAACAGGCTGCTCCATGCTCGTTTTCCGTTGGATCCGGAGGGAGCATATACATTAATAGGAAGTAGATCATATGTTTGTGCACTTATGCCTCGTCCAGATTCAAGTATAGCTTTTGCTGTACATGGTATGCCGTGTTTGAACAATATTCCTGTTCCACATTCATTGCCTATGTTTAAGATCGCCTCATATCCGTACACATCCGCTATTTTGGTCGTAACTACCTCTTCTATCATCGCTATGTCAATGACGGCGGCATGTAAGTAGTTCTTCACAGATTGTAACTTCACGTCCAAAACTATTCTGTTTACATTGAGTGGTGCAATTTTATACGCCTGCGTCACTCAGTAGTCCTACTTATCGCATTCAATGTCGTCGGACCAAGCTTTCCCCGTATCAGGTCCACGGTGGTCAAACGTTTCCATTGGTTCTTCAATTGGAGGGGCGAGATTCATAGGTACGTCCTCATTCCGGTTTGGGGTGTCTGGTTTTCCGACGTGTATCACGTCTTAATCTCTTCAGGACTCTGTTTTGTGTTTGCCGTTTAGGTTTCACCGGCAGCTGTCTAATGTTGACTTTCTCAGTAGTCTTCAAATCTCCTGAGAGGGTGTTATTTCGAGCCAAATTGTCGCCTGCGCTCTTAGTGGATAATGATGTCAATAGAGATATCGGTTCACTATGAGGTTGCTCGTCAGGGATGGTTCTTGCACGTCATTCTCAACAGCGGAGGACTCTGAGAATTTGCGGTGGTTCCCAACATCTTTTGGGGTCTGTTGTGTTGAAACCATTACAGCTGTCACGATTTCCTTAGGTTTAGGTGGTTTCGCTTCTGTTGTGGCAGTCGTGGCAATCTGGGATTCTGCTCGGGTTGCATGGTTCTCCGTGTTCAGATTAGGGCTTTGGGTCAGGACTTGGCCGCGGGCAGCCGTAGCTTAAGTCGGTGGCAGCGCAGTCATAGCCGGTGGTCTCGACGCCTCGCCAGCCGGCAGCTGCGCCACTCGCCGCTGTAAACACTCAGCACGGGCGTGGCCGGGAGAGTTGCACGCCGCACACGTCCTCGGCTGGCTGTCGTATATAACGATGCGTCGGTATGCACAGACGCTGATCTATGATGGTACATGTTTGTGCAAATCGACCTTTAATTGTCTCACTCCGTTGAGAACTAGGGATTTGCGTGCGTGGGGCCAATGTTCGGCAACATTACTGAAAACTTTCCCGTACGGCGCTATTGCTGCGTTTACCTGTTCCACTGGTACTTCGAATGGCAGTTCGAACATCCTGATCGTCTGTATTCCAAACCCTGCATGGGTTATGATGACTTCGCCTACGTTACCATCACGATGGTTAAACTTCATAATTTCTCCGCATGACTCAACTATTTTGTCGCATAAGATAGCATTATTCATTTTGACAAATAAAACGCTGCTCACTATAGAAAGACAAAGACACATTCCAATGACATCCTCTAAATCAAGTTTCACTGCGTATTCTAGCCAATCTTCGATTTTGTGTAGTTTAGGTCGGGAGTAATTACAATCAAACGAGAATCTCAAAGTATCTTTTCTGTTCAAGTGGGCCATCATGGTATCGTATTTCAATTTTCAATAAGCGTAGAATTTCTGCAATGATGCGAGAAGCACTGCGACTTACCACGCCGAAGCACAGCAGACTGCGGCGCACGAAACTCAGCACATGTCCGCACACCACGGCTGACGCGGCAAGACTGGCTACTAGCTGACACGTAGCTACAGCAGCTCCAGAAGTCAACAACAATTCCTCCAAAACTTCCGCATTCCACAGTGCTGTGAGATAATAGATGTGGACAGATCTAGACTTCTGAGAGACAGACAGTTGCAGCTCTTCTTTTGCACTGCACGACGTTTTCAGCAAACAGATAGGGCAATAAAGTAGCTCAAGTGGAAAGGAACACTTCCTATTTAAATTTCTGCATCCTACACTGTTGGCAGTTCTGTGTAGGTCGCAGTTACGGGATTTTATTTCGGTGATTACAAAATATAGTCGAATGTATTCACTGGGTAGCCGAGGCAGCTAGTTCATGGCGATTCGGTCAATCAAGTATGTGAATGTATTGAACATGCTGCAAACCACTACAGGGAGCTGTGTGTCAGAATTCTCATCCAGTGTGGCGCAATGGCGTTATGATAGAAAAATGAGTCACAAAGAAGAGGATTTCGTGGTCTGTTGGATTGATGATAGGTTCATACACTTGTGGTTGGGTTCGATGCTAACTTCTGTTGATAGTTTTTGATAGGGAGAGAGAGATTTTATAATGGTATTATAGTATATTATAATGGTATTATAGTATAATGGCATTGTGGTCTGAAATTCCCTCTCTACCAGCAGACGTTAGGATAAACCACAACGAAGACAGCAGAGGCGACATGTAGAAACTCTACCACCAGTAACCTTTTTATATTCGTTATTTATTTCTAGTGACGAAACAAATGCTATGTAGGGCCACAGGACATTTATTCCATCTTTTATTTGAGCATCTGTATGTCGATGAAATTGGTTCTGAACTGGGAATACAACTCAGAGCGCCCTTAACGCGGAATTTGATCCCTGCATGACAATACAGTTTGACTACAATTTGTTGTTTGTTCAAAACTGCAGATTCGTCAACATCTCCACATAATGCTCGTGAATGGGGTCGAATCCTGTCCCGGCACTAAAGTTATCATTATGTATTATCAAGCCCCAGCATGAGAACGCCTATGTATTGGTGGATAATAATATCATTCCTAGTTCAAACTTGCTCACATGTCACTGCTGGTGTAACAAACCCATATTTAACGTTCGTTCTCTCTAGAATATATCACCGATAGGTGCCGGGTTGGAGTCCTGGGAAGAAAAAAAATTAATGTTTCGTCTCGTCATTAGCTACTGCCGAGAAAAACCGATATGTCATAGTTGATTGTGCTTCGAAAACAATCCGATTAGATTTTGGATTCGAATCCCTGTCCTACACAAAGCATTACCTCACAGTATTTCAAGTAAGTTACTTGCGAAGAAGCAGTATTTAACATCTCTCTAAGTTCGTTAACAGGGACAATAGATGCTGGATAGGAACTCGTGTCCGTTAAAAATGTTAACGTCATGTAATTTAAAGTTGGTATTTGCTAACTGATACTGCCTAAAATCGAGGTATATCACTCTCTGTATGCCTGGTCAGGAATGACTGTTAGTTTCCGTCAGTCACGAAATCTTTGGTTCGTCTGCATGACCTGGGTTTGAATCCATATGCAGAACGAGACGGTTCATCGTGTCATTTGAAGTTCATACATATTCTCAAGTAGCTGCTCGTGAATAACTTAAATTTTTAATGGCACTTTGTGTTAAATAATAAGTACGGTATATGTTACTTTGAAGTGGAAATCATGATTACGACGAACTTAATACCTGCATTACCTACCTGTCGTAATAATGAGTGTGGTAACATTTCAAGTATGTCGTCTATTGTAATAAATGCGTGCTTACAAGCCTTAAGGAAAGTTTTATCTGTGTTAAGGTGTTCCCTGATATGTGTAGTATCGTGTTATTACTTTACATCTTGGCTCAAATGGCTCTGAGCACTATGGGACTTAACATCTATGGTCATCAGTCACCTTGAACTTAGAACTACTTAAACCTAACTAACCTAAGGACAGCACACAACACCCAGCCATCACGAGGCAGAGAAAATCCCTGACCCCTCCGGGAATCGAACCCGGGAACTCGGGCGTGGGAAGCGATAACGCCACCCCACGACCACGAGATGCGGGCTTTACATCTTGAGTTATTGCGATACACAGCAGTGATTCCTAGAGTGACTTGTTGGAACCATTTTCAATAGTCAAACGACTGTATTGAGGAGCGAAAGAGGACCTGCTAGACAGCTGCATTATGTGGGTTGCATTCGAAACAGGCCAAATGCATATATATATATATATATATATATATATATATATATATATATATATATATATATATATATATATACTCTCTGATAAATGTGTTGCAAATAGCCGATACTAAAGACATAATAAACATGCTGAGTGAGGAAAATTTTTCATAGAAACGTTATGATAGTGCGACCCTCAGGAGATCGAAAGGTTGACTACACATCTAACACCTCAAGAGATTCGTTTAATGGATGTTATCCACTTTCATAACTCTGGGCTGGTGCAGAATGAAGAAGACGAACGTATGTGGAATACCTGTGAGTGATTTTCAACAGTTGAGGCAGTATTGAAAGACAATGAGTGTATTGGTTGAGACGTAGGACGAGTTTGCCTTGTAAGGACGATTTGCGTGTTGTAGTTAATATTTCATGCCAGTAGTGAGATGCACTGAGCGCCGAGCCAATGTGGATTGTTAGCGTGAGGTACACATGTAGTGTGAGGCACCAATCTGCTGTGTAATAACTTGACACGTCAGTTAAATGTACTTGAGATCAAGAAACTGAAGACGTAGAACTTGTTTCATTATTTTGTATCTACTGTTCACAGGGAATGCAACTGTCATCCGATGGAAGCCCACCTTTGTGATGTTGGAAGAGTTTTACAGCAATACGAGTACCTCTCTTGGATGCAACGGTTTGGCGAGGAACAGTATAATGTGAAAAATGGATGTAACTTGAGCTCACAAATACTGTACGGTAACTACAATAAGGAAATATTTTGCAGTTGTAATGAATATCATGATAATGCCTTACGCATTTTTATAGTATCAACGTTCTGCACATGTACCCTTGTGTGTTTCAGAAAATTGGTACGAAACAATAAACCAAAGAAAGCATCAGAACAGAGAGAGAGAGAGAGAGAGAGAGAGAGAGAGAGAAGGACAGGGAGAGATAGAAAGAGGAAGGCCCTTCATGATAAAGAGGTAGTATGTAAATGCAAAGTACTACCTCAGTGCTTAGCTATATGGCGCGTCAGTAATTTATACATCGTGAATGCACAAAATACGTGCACGAAATTCCGTTTAGCATCCGTGGGTACCTCAGAGAGCTCCCCTAATTTGTCATCTTTCTTCCAGTGAACCTCATCAGTAAGATTTATAATAGTTTAATTAATATAGAACCAGTATTATATTTTGCTCGTTAAATGTTTTCAATCATTTTTAAGAGGTCCAGAAGGCTAAGGCTAGATGTTTCAATTTTAAAGGCCCTGGATCCCAGACACGTCTGTAAAGTAAAGGACAAAAGTGGTTCAAATGGCTTTGAGCACTATGGGACTTAAAATCTGAGGTCACTAGTCCCCTAGAACTTAGGACTGCTTAAACCTAACTAACCTAAGAACATCGCACACATCCATGCCCGAGGCATTATTCGAACCTGCGAACATAGGTGTCACGCGGTTCCGGACTGAAGCGCCTAGAGCCGTTCGGCCACAGCGGCCGGCAGTAATGGACATTTCATTTTTATAATTTTTGAATCTGAGGCCAAAGGGCCGTATTTGGTAGTCGCTTTAAACAAGATAATTGTATGTAATGGTTTTACATATATTATATCCAGCAAGTGTTCTCGAGTACTGCTGCTTCAGGGTTTTAAAAGTAATATGAGGCACACGACCTGCATGCAAAAATGAGGCAGATGTGCGGAGCAGAAAAACATACGTGTTTGTGTGTGTGTGTGTGTATATATATATATATATATATATATATATATACATACACGCGAGACCAGAGAAAGTTATTCGACCTTGACAGACTGACATACCATGAAGGCCGCACCCCGCAGAGCGACTTGTGTCCAGTAAACACAGCCGTTCTCACCTCAGCTGCCTGGAGAGAGCATCGTGTCTGTCGGCTCATACTTTGTGACTGGTTCCTTGCCACGAGTGGCAGATCGCTCCAGTCGACTTGAGACCCCATCGCACCGCAGATGCTTATGGCTTGCTCGACCAATTTACGACAGCTTCGTGCCAGCCATCTGTCAGACAACGAGGTTATGCTTCAGAGGTCGTCCAACCTATGGCTGTGGTTATAACTGAGTGAATGATTTGCTATTGTAATATGATGACTGTGAATTGTAGATGGATTTGAGTATCTGTGGATTGTGACAACAAGCCACTCATGTGTGTCAGGCACTGCCTTCATTCATGAGTATTCTCAGAACGTTCAGATTCTGTGTAATACTGTGCGTCTGCTGTTCTTCTTCTTATTATATGTACCCAGAAATAAATTTACCGGTACACCAGTACATAAAGGCGAATGTGAGGAGGCTTGTAGACAAGAGCGCTTCTGTATTTTCTTGGTGTTTTCTTTAACGGAATGGATAGTGTCTTGAAAGGAGAATATAAGATGAACATCAACAAAAGCAAAACGAGGATAATGGAATGTAGTCGAATTAAATCGGGTGATGCTGAGGAAATTAGATTAGGAAATGAGACGCTTAAAGTAGTAAAGGAGTTTTGCTATTTCGGGAGAAAAATAACTGATGATGGTCGAAGTAGAGATGATATAAAATATACACTGTCAATGGCAAGCAAAGCGTTTCTGAAGAAGAGAAATTTGTTAACATCGAGTATAGATTTAAGTGTCAGGAAGTCGTTTCTGAAAGTATTGGTATGGAGCGTAGCCATGTATGGAAGTGAAACATGGACGATAACTAGTTTGGACAAGAAGCGAATAGAAGCTTTCGAAATGTGGTGCTATAGAAGAATGCTGAAAATTAGGTGGCTAGATCATATAACTAATGAGGTGGTATTGAATAGGATTGGGGAGAAGAGAATTTTGTGGCACAACTTGACTAGAAGAAGAGATCGGTTGGTAGGACGTGTTCTGAGGCATCAAGAGATCACCAATTTAGTGTTGGAGGGCAGCGTGGAGGGTAAAAATCGTAGAGGGAGACCAAGAGATGAATACACTAAACAGATTCAGAAGGATGTAGGTTGCAGTAGGTACTGGGAGATGAAGAAGCTTGCACAGGATAGAGTAGCATGGAGAGCTGCAAGAAACCAGTCTCAGAACTGAAGACCACAACAACAACTTTGGAACTAGCTTTACCCTTATAATCCAAGACATGATATTCATCAGACGATGAGTACGTGAAACGAAAAGCAAAATGATACCCCTGTCCCAGTTAAAATGTCCTTGACGAACTTGTGCTACAGCTGAAGCTCAGCACAATTTGTCCGCAGCTCGTGGTGGGGTGGTTAGTGTAGTGTTGGCAGAAGAGCCAACACTGTGTTTCTAGAGGAGGCCGAAATGCACGCGTTTAATTACACGCTGACTGGCGTGAGGTCTGGAACAGGACAATATCTTGAGAATTGCAAATAAAGTACGAAGATGATGTAATACTTAACTTTAATCCACAATTGTAAAACATCTCTCGTTACGGTACATGCTTCATAATATTAATTATCAAATGAATACGGCGCCTTGCTAGGTCGTAGCAAATGTAGCTGAAGGCTAAGCTAACTATCGTCTCGGCAAATGAGAGCGTATTTGTCAGTGAACCATTGCTATGAACGTCGGCTGTACGACTGGGGCGAGTGCTAGTACGTCTCTCTAGACCTGCCGTGTGGTGGCGCTCGGTCTGCTATCACTGACAGTGGCGACACGCGGGTCCGACGTATACTAATGGACCGCGGCCGATTTAAAGGCTACCACCTAGCAAGTGTGGTGTCTGGCGGTGACACCACAGTTAGCGTTGCTACCTCTGGATCACGGGTTCTGGATTCGATTCCCGGCCGGATTGGGGATTTTCTCGACCTGGGGACTGGGTGTTCGTGTTGTCCTCACCATTCCATCGTCACCATCATCATTTGTGACAGCGGCTGGCTTGGATTGTGTAGAAGTTGTACCGTGCAAAAATTGGGACTTTGTGATGGCGCTGATAACCGCGCAGCTGAGCGCCCCCAAACCAAACATGAGAATCATCAGCACAATTTCATCAGCATCCATTTTATTCACAATGAGAAGGTGATGTTGCAGAGCTGTTTATCCCTAAACTCTTACGAAGCGTTTAATGTAATATGCACATCCTCATGTTCAATGTTGTCGACCCTTTAATGCACCATAATAACTGCAGATGATATTTAGTATTGCCAGTGACTGCACAGCTAATTTAACTCTTCTCTTACATTCCTTTGATAACAGTTAAGGCAGTCATTTTTTGCAGTCATGGCGAGCTTTTTGTATGTGGCTCACAATAAGGGAGATTACATGAACGATCAAGCAGAGTAATAAATTCGTTTGGTGCTGAAAACTATCCTTGAAAGCAGGTAAAGAATGCAGAATTCGCTTGGTCCCAACTCCCCTCGACGGGCGACTGAGGGGCGGCTATCTGCGTAAAGGACAGTCTTGCTTGAGGCACTGGGAAGATTCCTTTGAGGAAAGATTGAAACCTAAGCCTGATCAGCTTTCAGAGAAGGTAGACCGTTAGTAAAACCGTTAGTCCCAGCAGACGTGCTACGCAGGAATGTTAGTTTAAAATACTTGTACCCTGACTGGAGAGCACCTTGTGTGTACCTACGTGTAAGTCTTTCAATTCGTCAGCTAGAGAACCCTGTCATGGACTGGGAGAAGTTTTCTTTCTTCCTCCTGATTAATGATAACAAAATCCACAGGAGTACGAGTTTATTTAACTTATGTATAAAACCATTACTGAACAGAACTCGAGCGTCCGCTGCAATTAGCCAGCGATTTTCCTACACTTGTACTAACAGGCAAGTTACAGGTGGTTAAAAAAGATCACACTTACTGCTAGCAGAATGAAGAATAAATACTTGCGGACAGGCGACCGAGAAGAAAACACTTGCTGCCAGATAACACTTGCACACATATGGATGTTCCCATTGTAGTTCCGAGTCCAGAGGTCAGGCCAGACTCAACTGTTATCACCGCTGCCTACTGCATTCCTGCTGTATGAGAGTGGTAAGAATGAGCTTTCAATAGAATCAAAAATGTTCAAATGTGTGTGAAATCTTATGGGACTTAACTGCTAAGGTCATCAGTCCCTAAGCTTTCACACTACTTAACCTAAATTATCCTAAGGACAATCACACACACCCATGCCCGAGGGAGGACTCGAACCTCTGCCGGACCAGCCGCACAGTCCATGACTGCAGCGCCCCAGACCGCTCGGCTAGTCCCGCGTGACTTTAATAGAATCACCAAGTCGATTGTAGCTAACTTCCATGAGGGAGTAACTGCACAATTTTAACATTCTCAGCCATGTAGTTCCTTGTCTCTCGCACTTTAATGATTCAGCTGGTGTTCGTTCTTATTTTTCCGGTTTTTTGCTTTTAACAACATCCTATTTTTGTAGTATCCACGATTTATTCTCGTGATTATACATTTACTCTGCTCACTCACCTGACACGAAGTTAGATTTCAAGAATACAGTCCTTCGTTCTTTCATTAAATGTTCACTTGCTTCTCTCAGTGAAACGTATGTTGATGCTTCGTGATAGTAAACTTTGAGTCTTACAGTGACTGCTACGTCCTTTACGGATAAAAATCCCACTCTCAATAATATATGCATGTGTAGTGTGGTACCTATAGAAGCACAACAGTATTTTTTATTTACTTTCTTGATTGAATGGAATTTATGTCTATTTGGAAAAGATATAGTATGAAATATGTTATCTGGCTTTAAAATGTAAAATCATAAAAGTGATACCAGCTAAAATGTAGCGGAATAGAGTGACAAACGACCATCTTTGTCAAATTAATATTCGTGGTTTTACTGACATCCTTCACTCGTCACTTTCCCCTTTATCTTTCCTCCTCATTGTAAATGTATTGGTGGAAATAATTGTCTATTTTACACAAGTAATGAGTTTATTTTTATTGTTTATTAACGTTAATCTGTCTCTTATATTGTTAACAATTTAACAATTGGAAAGTGGGTGAGTGTTGTATAAACCTCAGGACACGCAGTTAAGTTTTCATATATTTCTGGGGTATTATCTTATGCACCACTCACTTATATTATTTTATCCGTATTTTCAGAAAACAAGAATATTTATTTAGTGTAATTTTATTCATTTGCTTTGATGGGCAAGGGTTGGTTGGTGGGAGTATATATTTCGTTTATCACTCAAAAGTATTTAACAATGTTACCTAAGGATGCAAAGAAATTTATGTCATGTACACATATAACGATAAAGCTCTCATCAACCTGAAAAGTGGTTCGAACTCCACAGTAATTTTCTAGCCATGGTCCCGTTGCTTTCTGCGACTTCTCAACTAATTTATCCAGTCTGTTGTAAGCGGCCTTCCAGGTTAACAGGGAATACGAGTGATAATTCGACCTCGCGTTCCTGACAATAACAAATCATTGTCGAACGTGAAAGAATAGTTACGTGTAAAAAAAGTCTTTGGGCCAATCCCGGATTTGTACTTGGACCGTTGTGATTTGTAATCTGACATTTACCCACTGTACCGTCGAGCAAATTGGAAATAATAATATTTACACTTTTATCAGCTATTGAAACAGACCGTCGCACATTAATAAAGTTAAAATCTCATGTGAATTTTTTGTAATGAAATATCGAAGGTATTTTATGATGAAACAAAAGCACTTCACTGTAGGCAATTTTTAGTAGAACGTCTTGATAGTAGAACGTCTTCTTTGAAAGGATAAGCTGGAGATAGGACGATAAACTTAGGATCGCAATGGTGAGGGAGCAGGGGAATTTGGGCTTGACAAACCGTAACATTTTGCTATATACCACTGTGGTAGGCACGTAGACTTTTCTGTTCTTATCCAATTACAGTTACGATTTGCATCATCTGTGTAGGCAACTACTGTTTATTATTTCTTAGTCTGAAAGGTTCAAACTTCGTCGTTACATGATGAAGCAGTAATTCCACTGAGGTTGGGTGAATGCGACTAATGATCGACTATTTACATTTTAGATGTTCTCCACAAAGGGGCTTTACATTAAGTTACTTGCACCTTTCCTTACTTAACTAAATTTTCTTTGGAGTTAATCTCTGCACAGAGTGTTTCAGATGAAAACACATCTTTTTTTTTCGTTTTAGTTGCCTTTTCAGGATTACTCCGTTATCTTTGCTCGGTGTCTCATTGCAGTTGGAAAGCTCTACACATCTATGTATATATTGTCTACATTTAGCAGTTGCATAGCGTTTCCTCCAGCAGTTGACGTAGATATTTGTGTGATGCCGTCACTAGTTCACATATCCCTGTTAAGCATTTAGGAGTGCTGTGGCAGTGGAGCTACGTTACATAAGCTGGAAGAGATGACAAAATAATCTTAACTGCGTGTCGGCACCTCTCTCATCTTACTCTCCTCCCCTTGCCAGCCGCCGACGGAAGGTCGCATTGGCAGTTGGTTCCCCTTGTTCGTAGTAGATAGCCAAATGAGTTACTACAAATAGAGTAAAACTGTCACAATACGACCCATCATTTGAAGTGACTAATTTTTACTAAAAGTATATTTGTTACGTCTTTAAGTTTCTGGGATTTGCTATTGCTATTGGTATTGGTCGGCCAACATACAGACGGTTAATCCTGGTTGTCGAATGAGGCTGGAATTGTCGCCCGTAGATGTCCCATATTGCTCGACTGGAGACAGATCTGGTGATCGAGCAGGCCAAAGCAACATGTCGACATTCTGTAGAGCACTTTGGGTTACAACAGCAGTATGTGGCGGAGCGTTATCGTGTGGGATAACACAGGCCGGAATGCTGTTCAAGACTGGCGTACAGTGTTGCAGTCAAGGTTCATGGGATGACCACAGGAGTGTTCGTGCTGTCATACGAAATCGCACCCCAGACCGCAATATCGCAGAAGGAACATCCAGCTTTTCGTACCCCTACTACACTGTCTCATTCTTACTGGTTGTAGAGCTGATAAATGTCTCTTGGCTAACATCAACTCACCTCGTTTAATCTCAAAGGTAACTACCGCTCACAAAATTTTCGGTGTGTATTTAAAACAGACATGATTTGCGTTCTCATAGTGGCGCTACTGGATTGTTTCAGATATTTCCGTCAGTGTACGTGGAATAAAAGTAGCTATTGCTAATTTGATCCGTCACAGTGACATATCTTCCATTTCCATGACGGAGAGATTCAGCGAAAGCTATAGGAAGTTAATACACCAGAAATGTGTTTGTGGTATTACACAAACGGACACAGAAAAAATGTTGAATGTTCACTGCTCTGAGAGAATTACTTTTTGAGCGTGTGAAAACATTTAAACACATCACGTGAATGCGGGATAAAGGACACGAGCGTGCGACGTCGCTTCGAAGCGATGCTATGATTAGAAAAGCTGCAATATATATTTAACTTATTAAAAATTTTATTTCAGTGGTCGTTTAACAATTTCTGTCGTCGTTCCTATAAAATTTTGTGCTCTGTTGTCTCTATGTTGGTCATAGGGTATGCTAACAACAATGCTGTGTCACTTAAACCGTCGAGGACCGTTGCCTAACAATTACTTCCGTATTATTTCGAGTACTAGAAGTGCCTATCCGAATTCGCTGTGTGAGTTATTGAGTGAAACAAGCTTCAGCTTTGATTCAAGTATTGTAGAGTGAATTTTGTGTTTCGAGAACAACTATCGAAACATCTTAAAGTTCTTGAGGAGCTCTAGAAGCTTTGAACGAAGCGAACACCCAGCTGCAGAACCGAGGAACATTGTACCTGCAAGAGGTATGAGCTATTCGCATATCTGTCACTTATTTATTCACCTTTCGGAATCATCTGTAGTTAGAATATAGTAGAAGCCTTCAATTGCCTATGTACTTAGTGGTGAAGTACTAGCAGGTTCAAACATATGATAGAATGTGACGTGATTACAGAACCTGATGTTATTAACAGTATATAACGTGAAAGACCATTTTGTTTCAATTTTTCATGGAGATTCAAACATTAAGTGCTTGCTTTTTCAGACAGATTTCTAGACTTTCTATTTGGCGTAGTTCATGCACTTTCATTTTGTATTCTCAAACTAATTTCTTAGTTTCTCAATGGCAAACGTGTCAAGCGCATTGTCCTTTTCCACACGTTTGCTTTGACCCATGACATCCTATGTGACGTCATGACTTTATGTTGGATTGGATGTAATCAGACTGTTATTAAAAGGTAGCCTGTGAGATTAGCCCAAACGAAATTGCATTGCTGGTGGTAATGTATTAATAATTTTTTAATTTACAAAGATTTGACCGTTTTTCGAATGTGACTCCTTGAGACGCTGCGCTTAGGAAATAAACTGTTCCTAACAGGCTCAATTTGTATTTACCGGTCGCTCATTCGTGTTTTGCATAATTTTTTTTGTGGTTTGTAGTATCTGTTTAGCTGAATTGGATCGAGGTTTTGGTATTTATTGGTGAATTATTTGTTTTCGGTTTTTGAGCAATTTATCTCCGTTTGTAGTGTGATTCCAGTTTTTTGTACTTCTTTTCTTTCGGTTTATTCTAAAGGAATTTGTGTATATAATTTATGGATTAAGTTGATGCTTTGTGGGTGTTGTTTTGTATCTCTGTCCTCGGTTTAGAAATAGAATTCACACGAAATATAATACCAACTGTCCATGTGTAGGTCTTTTTGTTTCTTTTGTTCCCTTCATTCAGGAGAAATTCATGTGCGGCATCTTTGCATAATGAGATTCGTGTGTGTATATATGTATGTGTGCGTGCGCGCGCGTGCGTGGGGTTTGTGTGTGTGTGTGTGTGTGTGTGTGTGTGTGTGTGTGTGATTGGCGGGCAGGGTGGGGGGGGGGGGGGTCTGGCATATACTGCGATATCATTTGTGTGTTTTTTTTTATATTTTTAGGTTTATCGTGGAAAAGTTCGTATGCGATATTTTTAGACGTTTTTTGGAACTGTGTATGATATCGCTGTCTTCCTTTCAGCTACAGGTCAAGCGAAAAATTCGATTTCAGTTCTGCCATTTTTGCAGTTCATTCTATTCATGTTAGAGACATTTGTAGGGAATCTGTTATCGCAGTCTGTTAAAGCTATTCAGGTACAGCGTACGCTACGATTAGGCTTGTTTTATTATGTTTTCGTTTGAGTCATTCCGGAAGAATGAGTGTGTGTGCTGTTTTCCAGTTATGTTGTTTTTAGAGGTGTCTAGTACCATGTCTTCATTTCATCTGTATTGGTCAAGCGAATTATTCGAATCCAATTTTATGTTTACTATATATTTTAGTTCGGTTTATTTTAGAGAAGTTCTTAAATGTTCTTAGGTTTAGTAACCTTTTTAGTATGTCCTCATCCACAACTCTCCCATTCCTGCGATTGTCCCGATAATTTCATTTCATATTGTGATTCAAATAGTTCCCATGGTTTTCCGTTTGTTAAGAAGTGCGTTATACAATACACATCGGTATATTTTAACAGAAACGATCGATTTCGGTCTAGGACCAGACCATCATCGTGTCTAAAAATCGTATCAGCTATCCGTCTGAGTAAATGGAATCGCAGTTGTAAGTTGTACATAGTTCCGTCATTGATACTAGCTGTACATTCATAACATTACGTCCATTTAACCTCGTCAACGTTTTTCCCAATATTCGATATATACAGATAATATCAATGATGGAACTTTGTACATCTGCTAATTGCTGTTCCAATTAAACAAAAGCATAGGAGAGATTGTTTTTGGACCTGATGATTTTCTGGTTCTAGATCGAAATCGATCGTCTGTAATATAATATGCCGTTACAGCTGTGTGCTGCATATGGCAGTCCTTAACATTCATTAAAACTGTACAGCATCACCTACACAAAATGTTTCATTTTTGTTTTTGATTGTAATTGTCTATATTGCTGTCGCCGTCTTGAAGAATGTCATCGGGCTCTTATTAAATGTTATCTGTGGTTGTCGTGGCATCTCGTGTAAATTATCCACTTTATCCCAGATATGACGTCGTGGGTCAGAGCAGACGGATAGAATTGTAGCATGCTCTGTTCCCTTCACTTGTTGAGATTCATAACGACAACGATGTTAGCCATCTTTCTCGCTTGTCGATTACACATACATAGTGTCTGTAGTCATAACAGAGTCATGATGCTGGAATTTTCTCCCGTCTGTGAATACGAACACGTTTTGGAAACGGATGCCAAATGTTTTGTGTCATACTGAGTTGAACACCGTAACAAACGAGTATAACTCTCTTATTAGTTTAAGAAATTGAATTAAGAGCTTGGAGTAGTTTTAATTGGTAAGTCCTTTGTGAATTTATTAGTTATTCGGCCGTTTTCATCCTTTAGACACTGCTGTATACCTTTCAGTAGCAAGGCATGATTATTTCGTCTGACATATATTTAAATTACTAAAAATTTTACTGCAGTGCTTGTTTATCCACTTATATCGACGTTCCTATAAAATAATGTGCTCTGTGTTTCCTGGGATTGCTATTAGTCGGGTTGCTATTGATCAGAGGGCGTGCTAACAACAATGCTATGTTACGTAAACCGTTGAGGACCGTTGCCTAGCAAGTACTTCCGTATTCTATCGAGTACTAGTAGTGCCTATACGAATTAGTTCTGTGAGTTATTCAGTAAAAGAAGCTTCAACTTTGATTCAAGTGTTGTAGCGTCGAAGATTGTGTTTCAATAACAACTAAGGAAACTTTTTAAAGTTCTTGCGGAGCTTTAGAAGCTTTGAAGTAAGCTAACGCCCAGCCTCAGAGACGAGGCGCATTGTACCCGCAAGAGGTATGAGCCATTCACTTAAATGTAACCTATTTATTTACCATAAAAAGCCATCTGCAGTTAGAATATCGTACAAGTATTTAAATGACAGTGAATTTAGTGAAGTACTGGCAAGTTGAGGTTTTATGACGGATCGTGCTATGATTTCGGAACACGTAATTAGTACAATGTAACACGCGAAAGATCCCTTTGCCTTAATTTTTCATACAGATTCGTAAGTTAGGGTCTGACTTGAAGAGACGAACCACTTTACTGAGTTTCTGACGAAGTTCACTTACGTTTGTAATACCTTCACAGATTAATCACTTAGTGTCCCAATGATAAGTGTCACCAGCCTCCTTGCTTCTCAGTTGTACATACATGTTGGCTGTGATCATTTCACAGTGGTTCCGCTGGAACTTTCTTCCGTTTGTGAAGAAGAAGACGCTTTGGAAACTGATGGCAGCTGTGTAGAGTAACATTTAGTCCAGCTAGCTCTGTAACAATAGAGTTTTCGTCTCCTGTTGCTTCAGGAAATTGAATCAATACCTTGGAATGTAGTTAACTGTTAAATCCACGGGGAGTTGATTAGCTATACAGATTTTTTCATTAGATACTGCTGGATACATCTCAGTCGCAAAATACCATAATTTTGTTGTACATATGACGACTTATTTAAAATTTTTCAGCACTGCACGCTTACCCATTCCTACCGACTTTGCTAAACAGTGTAGAGCTCTGCAGCTACTGGCGTTGATGTTTAATGTTGTTCACAGAATATGCTAACACCGATGCTATGTTACCTAGACAGTAGAGGACCATTGCCTAGCAATTACTTGCGTATTCCTCGAAGCACTTGAAATAACAATACGAACTCGTCGAGTGAGTTATTGAATTAAAGAGGCTCCAGTTTTGATTCATATATTTTACTGTTACAGTTAGTGTTTCGAGTTCAGAGAACGAAACATTTTAAAGTTCTTGAGGACTTCTAGAAGCTTTGAACGAAGCGAACGCCCAGCTTCAGAAGCGAGGTGCAATGTATCTCCGGGAGAGGTATGAACTACTGACTTAAGTGTCCTCTGTTTACTTACTGTGTAGAATCAGATGCAGTTTCAGTATCGTATTAGCTTATAAATGACTGGATGTGTAGCGGCGAAGTACTGGAACACTGAAACGTTACGACGTAGTGGGATGTGATTTCGCGGTATGTAAAATGGGGGGGGGGGGGGGGAATTAGTTCCATTCACATGCCAGTACATTGTCTCAATACATCATGCAGCTACAAATGTTACGAGAGAGCGTGACTTATACGGGCAGATCTCTTTGCTCAGCTTTCCTCAATTTTTGTTGCTGGAATCGTCTATTCTTTAACTTATTAGTTTCACAAGGAGAGCGGCGTCACCTATCTCTGTCACCAAATCTGTTATATTCTACCTTCTGTGAAGAAGAAGGCAATACGTAAACAAGTTCCAGCTGCGTGCAGTCATAATGAGTTGACATGGCACCATATTAAAAGTATTTTCTCTTTCTGTTACTCACAGAAATTAAATTAATATTGTGGAGCAGCGTTAAATGTTATTTCCGCTGGGAGTTTATAAACTGTTCTTCATTCAAATGCCGCTGGCTAAATTTCAATCGTAAATATGGTTGTTACGTCGTATATGTTGTTGAATAGTTCTCATGGGTCTGAAGAGAGATTCTAGGTTGAGTGTTGAACTTAGGTTGTTGATGACTCTGCCACAAAAAAGGAAAGGGGCAGCCCAGTGAGAATACACTGACTCAGACAACGGGTATTTGTAAAAATCGTAATCTCGTCAGACACTGCGGAGAGATTTGGCATTTAAACCACCACCCTTTTGCATAAATTATTTGCGAGTAACTTCATATCACCAACAACATGTTCGCTTAAGTACACACTCATTAAATTACCGATCCTACATCATGGTGCCATATTGAACGAACGGATGGTAGTAACCAAATCGCGGCGTAATATTTGTCCAAATGCGAAGTTTAAATAACTATACTTGGTGTATATCTGAAACTAGTGTAGCGATGCTCTGTCTTGATAATAGTACTGTCTGTTTGTCTCATAGTGATATCTTTAAATAACTGCTATCGAAACCAAGTTACTCATTGCAGAATAAATGTGCCACGTAATGAACACAACTTTGGCTGACATCGAAGAAATAGTGTTATTTTAATTCATCTATTAGGAATTAGTAAATGGGAATTAAAGTAATGAATTCCTCACCAGTCATAAATGGATAATATCTTTCAAGTAAATCAATGATATTTAATCGATCTGGACGTTACAGATCCTTTGTAACACTGAAAGCTCTTAAGATCTCTGCATCCAAGGATAACAAATTAGTGCCTGTTAACCCGACGGTTACTTATTATCTCAGTGCGCCACATGTAATATAACCCTAAGGTATGCAGAAACTACACTATAATCAACATTTGACATCGTCAGTATACATTGTTATCGGCACTCGGTTAGTTTGTTTTCATTAATGACCCCATACTAGTTCCTACAAAACTATATAGGTGCGAAATAGAAGGTACGTCGACACACTAAGCAACTGGTCATAAAAGTAGCATTTGAAACTAGGAAACATAAGTTAAAGCACTCTTCGTGTAATCCAACTGATGCTGCATTTCATTGTACTCCATCGTGCGAACAGTAATTGGTTAGCATAGTGATGCAACTACAAACAAGTAAACGAAGCATTTGTGCTACGAACGCATGGCTCACCCGTAAGACTTATAAACAATCACAGTGCATGCGTGACCATTACCGCTCATAGCGCGGACGTCGCTTCTTATTGCGTACCCTTTCCCCTGTGATTTCTAATACTTTACCTTTCACTTTGAGCACTGTAGTAGTGTCCGAGAAGAAACGTCTGTAGGAGGAGACTTATTTTTACTTTTTCTTTCCATTTCCCCGAAAGTAATGAGATGGTGCTCGTCTCACGGAAGACTGCAAATATCAAATGAGGTGGGGAAATGAAAATGCAATCGATCTGCGCAAGCTCAGTGAATAAGTGGATCAATGTTAATCTCAAGTGATTTGCACGTTAGCTCAAAATACTTCATTCCATGATCCAAAAAGAGAAAAAGAAAAGAAACAAAAACATTCATCCACACAGTTCCTCCCATGACTTAATTGAAAAACACTGATCCACTTACTGAGTGTGCTCACACAGATCGATTGCGTAACAATAGGAAGCAGAGAAATATTTCACTACATTTTCTTGTATAGCATGAGTTGTGACGCTGTCCTTGATTTACAGATACTAGTACAGATTAAATAGCTACGACTCAAATAAGGAGGAAATAAATCTATAATCCACTTTTACGGCAATGTTTCGCCCTTTCTTCCGAAAGTATTACTTCGAAACATGTTGTCTGCCTGCTGGTCTCTCATTGGCTGCGTAACATGAACAGCTGACACGCCTTCTTTTGCTCCCATAGTACATCACGGCAAGCACTGGCAACATTCCTGCACGAAACACGTAAGTGCGGCACTGGCCCTATTCTAAACTTTTCCTGAAACATCAGTCGACGTATATAACTCAACTGAAAAACTAGTGACCAGCACAAAGAGAAGAAAGTGATACCAATATAGAAAGCCAAATATTGATGACAATACATACGGCCAAAAGTCGCTGAAATTGACGGAACGTGGTAACAAGAACAACATTTGGAATTACCGCAGGCTACGATTCCAAACGTCTACTTTGACCTACGACGTTATACCGGGGATATAAAGCGTACTTCATTTATTATGACAACCACAGATTTAATAGCAGGCCACTGGGGTACTTGAAGATTACTACCATAAGATAGACGATTATGGTCGTAAACGAACATAAGAAAGATGCGAAATATTTCAGTCTCTTAATGAAATGAAACTAACAGGACAACCACGGGAATTAGGGAGTTCTGGGCGGGGCAAACTAAAAATACTACAATAAGACTAACATCACTCCAAGAGAGTCACATAATCCAAAAATAACTCACGAATTCCTCCAGAATTAACTCAACCAAAAAGTACAAGAAACACACAACTGGAATAGAATGTATTTCTAGGCCTATGTAACTCAAACGAAGACAGTGATACAGCCCTCCCTCCCACCCCCCCACCCTTCACCCACGCCAAAGAAGGAAATCAGTTCTGATCAGTATTGGAAATTTTACCTGACATACATAGCTGAAACGAAGACAGTGATGTAGACAATCCCCCACCAACAAAGCTGGGAAGGATAACGAAATTCACTATAACTATTCAGCGCCAATGAAGACATCGGTTCCATAACTCCCCCCCCCCCCCTCCACCCCACTCCTCTCAAATAAATCTAACCAAACACAAATCTAAGGACCTCATTTCAAAGAAATATCCTTTCCATAAACAAACTACGATCTCATACTAAACAAAAAAAAGTCATAAAAATGTGCTTACCAATCACAGTCCAGTACTGCTCTGTATTCACTTGGTGTTAGTATGTTTGCTTCTGAAAGTCTTGTGTCGTATTTTGATATTCCTGACGCGTTCTAACCATTATTTAAGTAATGACAAATGTTACGTTGTGGCTTAAACCATTTTAACCCTTATCCGTGAAGATGGTCGATGACTGAAATAAAGTCGAGATATATGGGTTTAAAATAAAAGTAGCTGATGGTCAAACATTTTATACATTACTTGATGGCCGTTGAGAGTCACCTTCCAAAAATGTTTAATCAAAGTGGCCCCAAAACACACACACACACACACACACACACACACACACAAACACAAACCATACTGCAAACAACAAATTATTTAAACACAACTCCAGGGCAAAATGGCCGGTCACTGTGGCCGAGCGGTCTAGACGCTTCAGTCCGGAACCGCGCTGCTGCTACGGTCGCTGGTTCCAATCCTGCCTTGGGCATGGTCGTGTGTGATGTCCTTAGGTTGATTAAGTTTACGTAGTTCTAAGTCTAGGGGACTCATGACCTCAGATGTTCAGTCCCATAGTGCTCAGAGCCATTTGAACCATTTTGAACCAAGGCAAAACTCCACACAAACACACAACTTTCACTCTAGTGTACCAAACTGTAAAATAAAAGCAACAGTTCAAAAATAAGAAACAATTAGATAACCAGTAACTACTAGACTCGTTCTCATTGAACTGCACCTTTATTATAAACCGAATCCATCCCAAGCCTAAACGTCCACCACAATGACTCAGCAACCGCCAGCAACATGTCTGCATGACGTCACATTCGAAAAAAAAATCTTTAAGAATCAAGATTATAAATATGATCATAACTTGTTTCTCTTGTAACAATCTAAGCTGTGTTCCTAGGTTAGTACCTAATTCAAAAAACAAGTAAATATTTGAAGGAAGCGTGGTAAAAACATCACAAACCGTTTCTCTCGCAACAATTTAAGCCCTGCCCTTCGTTTCCTGTCTAGCCTTACCCTCGGAACTCGTGCCACATACGGAAAGAACAGCCAGACATTTGGGGATTGGCGCATCGTCTGATTCCACCAGTCAGCATTGGTCCATGACTTCTTCTTTGGAATAAACAGCATATACAGTTTACACCAGTCACTAAGGCCAAACCGCTCGTATCCTTCGCATCCTAAACTCAAGACGTCAAACACAACGTCACTGGTCAAAGCAATGGGGAAAACCGCAGTATCGAAATCATGGATTCACCAACACAGCGCAATTTAAAGCAGCAAAATCAATTAGAGGGGAGTTGTACGCCCTAATCTGGACCTGGAAATGGCGAATTACTTTATTCTATCGCTATTTACCGTCTTATCAGCTGTCCAACACAGGTAAGTCTGGTACACCGTTATAGATCACTTTCAGTAATTAATATCGCATGTTTTACACTTACGTTAAAATAGTCAATTATTATTTAGAATTAAATTTCTGCAGCCTTACGCATTAAGTAACCATCGAAGTATCACCTTTTCTTATTTGAGTGGTATTACGTGGTGGTGGTGGTGTGTTGGGGCTTATGGGCGCTCAACATCGAGGTCATCAGCGCCCTGACACACATTAAAAGGAACGAATGTGGACAGACCTAAGAAAACTAAAGCACACACTCAAAGAAAGCAGGAAAAGAAGGAAAATGCTACATAAGAAAGTAAAACCTAAGGAAAGGGGAAACATAGCAACAAGAATGCCACAGGAAATTGTTATTGGCTGGCCACTTACATAAAATATGGGCGAGCTTGTCACACAGTGAGCAAATTAAAATCCTCTCCCTAAAATCTTTGTAAAAACATTTGACAGGGCACAGAACATTAAAACTTTAACCACATTCGTCCGAGTGTTGCCTAAAAGAGACGGCAGGTCCACTGGCAAGTCAGCCGCGACCCGCTGGTCAGAAAATAAAACGCAATCCAATAAAACGTGGCGCGCAGTGACCTGGACGCCGCAAGCACCACACATTGGAGGGTCCTCTCGCCGGAGCAGGAAGCCATGCGTCATAGGGCTGTGGCCTATTCGAAGCCGAGTGAGGAGAATCTCGTCCCGTCGATGGGGCTGAAAGGAAGTACACCACACACGCGTTGTGGGCTTGACTATACGGAGCTTATTGTCAGTCACTTCCAGCCACTCATCCTCCCACCGACGCATGACCCGTGAGCTCAACAGCGAGGTGAGTACGTGCAAGGGGATAGCACACTGAGATACTTCTGGGGCGAGACACGCCTCCTTGGCTGCGAGATCTGCCCTTTCATTCCCAGCAATGCCAACATGCTCCGGAACCCAGCAGAAAGCTACAACTTTCCCCAGTCGCTGTAGTCGGAGGAGGGCATCCTGGATGGTTTGGACAATTTTGACTGCCAGATACAAACATTGCAATGAGTGAAGGGCACTGAGTGAATCGGAACAGACAAGAAATTTAGGAGAGGAAGAATGTCTCATGTGCTCCAGTGCCCGCAAGATCGCAAACAATTCTGCATCAAAGACAGTAAAAAAAGTCTGAGGCAGTCGGACCTTGAGGACACGATATGGAAAAACAACTATTAATGTTCATTAAGTAAATTGAGAAGAATAAATTCCGACAGGAAGATCCATTTACAAGTAATTCCAAGTACACATATGGGGTCTAGTTTAGCAGGGGATACAACCCGTCGGCTTTGACTAATGACGTCCGAATTCACCAGAGAGCATGTATTACAAAGATGAAAGAGCCGAGAAGAATATTCAGAAACAAAGGAATGCGAGAGAGAAAAACTGTATTTCACATATATAAGGGCCAGTAGTATTTTCACGTTAACGATATCGCGTGTTTGTATCTTAGTATCTCTCCGCAAAATACAATGGAAAGAAATGAATGAAATATATTACTAGCAAAGAATACATCACGTTACATGTACGTCAGTTGTATCTCGAAACTCTTTCGAACTGTATTGCGTAAGTGCAGTAATGGATACAAGTTTAGCGTACGTCGATTTCTTATTTTTAACTAGCATTGCTGCCCTGTTGTTCACTTGAACTATGTATCGCCTGCTTCACTAAACCGTAAATGAAACACGCGATACAAATTAAAAGCTCATTCGAAGGGTGTTGCCTAAGTACAGTACGGAATGCGAGTTTGTGGTAAGTCGATTTCTTCGTTTTCACTAGCATTACTGTCGTCATCTTCACTTTAAGGATGTATCCTCCGCTTCAGTAAACCCTAAATGGAACACGGGATACAAGTTGTAGGTGTTTTTATGTTGTCTCCGCTATTACTAACAGTCTTTTCTTACGTACATATCAGTACTACTGATGACAGAAGGACGTACGTATGTAATATATGTATACCAGACTTCCGTTGACCTCTTTATATGTACACTGGTAACAAAAAGGTGGAAATAGACGTACGTTACATTTGCAACCTGTACCTCAATTGAACTACACGCAGACAAGAAGACGACACATGTACAATTTGTATCCCGTACGTCACTATGGGGTACAGTTTTTTGTTGCCTTGGACGCCAATAGTATCCCATTCGTTGCATGAGCTATATATCTGTACGCAAAATTTGTATCTTGCTCTCCAATTGACATATATAGTGTCAGTGTGAAGCCGAAGTGAAGGACGGGATACAAATTGTAGTTGTGTGGGGGTTTCGCAACTACACATTCGAAAATGCCGTACTGATAGTAATGCTGGGAAACGAAAGAAGATCGACAACTGAGAAACTTCTGTTACGTACTTCATAACACGGGCAACGGCCTTGCCGCAGTGAATACACCGGTTCCCGTGAGATCACTGAAGTTAAGCGCTGTTGGGCATGGCGGGCACTTGGATGGGTGACCATCCAGCCAGCATGCGCTGTTGCCGTTTTTCGGGGTGCACTCAGCCTCGTTATGCCAAGTGACTAGCTACTCAACCGAATATTACCATAATAATGGCCGGGAGAGCGGTGTGCTGACCCAAGCCTCTCCTATCCGCATCCTCCACTGAGGATATAAAACGCATAGGAGAGATAGCTTTTGGACCCGCTTATTTTCTGGTTCTAGAACGAAATCGATCGTCTGTAATAAAATATGCCGTTACAGTTGTGTGCTGCATATGGCAGTTCTTAACATTCATTAAAGCTGTACAGCACTACCTACACAAAATGTTTTATGTTTGTTTTTGATTGTAATGGTCTATGTTGCTGTCGCCGTCTTGAAGAATGTCATCACGCTCTTATTAAATATTATCTGTGGTTGTCGTAGTATCTTGTGTAAACTATTCACTTTACTCCAGATATGACGTCGTGAGTCAGAGCAGACGTATAGAATTATAGCATGCTCTGTTCCTTTCAGTTGCTGAAATTCACAACGACAATGATGTTAGCGATCTTTCTCGCTTGTCGATTACACATACATAGTGTCTGTAGTCGTAACAGGGTCATGCTGCTGGAATTTTCTCCCGTCCGTGTAAACGAACACATTTTGGAAACTGATGCCAACTGTTTTGTGTCATACTGAGTTGACCTCCCACCGTAATAAACGAGCATTACTCTCTTATTAGTTAAAGAAATTGAATTAAGAGCTTGGAGTATTTTTAAATGGTAAATTCTTTGTGAATTTATTAGTTATTCGAGCGTTTTCATCCTTTAGACACTGCTGTATATCTTTCAATAGCAGGGCATGATTATATATTCTGACATAGTGGGTACACCGGTTCCTGAAAGACCACCGAAGTTAAGTGCTGTTGGGCATGGCCGGCACTTGGATGGGTGACCATCCAGCCGCCATGTGCTGTTTCCATTTTTCGGAGTGCACTCAGCATCGTGATCCCAAGTGAGGAGCTACTCGACCGAATAGTAGCGTCTTCGATCAAGAATACCATCATATCGGCCGGGAGAGGGGTGTGCTGACCCAAGCCCCTCCTATCCGCATCCTCCACTGAGGATGACACGGCGGTCGGATGGCCCCGGTAGGCCACTCGTGGCCTGAAGGCTAGTGCTTTTTTTGTGTACTTCACAACACGAAAATACACATATTGGTGGAATAAACCAGCGAAATATGCCAAAAAAGTGAAATACAGTGAAAGAAGCAAATGGAAAAGTGAACTTACGACACGGAAGTATCGAGGAATAACCGAAGCTCGCCTAGACAGACAGTAACAAAAATCACATACCTACACTCACAACAAACACAGCATTACGAAACCTCTCTCTCTCTCTCTCCCACACACACACACACACACACACACACACACCACACTCACACTCACCACTCACACTCATTCACCAATCCTCCTCCCCCCCCCCCCCCCCCACTGTGAAATTAGCTGAGATGTCTGGGACAGTACATTTTGCCAACATGTTTAATAAAACATTTAAACGGGCAATATGTCTGCGGAATACTTTGTCTCAACGAATACTCATCTAGGTGACTTTGAAGAGCTGAAATCTGACCTTTCCCTATCCCTATAAGAGATTTTACCGCTGACCAGTACCTCTCCATACTGTTAGTGCAGGCGCCTGTGGATAATGATCAAAATTCAGTGTTGTGGTTTACTACAAGATGTTGATAACCCCTATCCCCTAAATCACTATATGAAGAAAACCCACCTGAAATAACAATAGACCCCTCTGCAACCTGATCTTCAATTAACCTAACCAAAACTTCGTTACTTCTATTTGGTACTACTCTGAACACGACATCGTCACAATACTGACCTGAAACTACTGCCCCCCACACCCATAACCCCACCGGAGGTTCCCCCCTGTTGTACTTCCTTTTCTCAAAATGCTACTCGTCAGTTTCGACCATAACACCCTCCCCCCTCCCCAAAGGCCACTTATATTTCATATATTCCCCACAAACTTCCCTACAAAACGAGTACCAGTCCACTACCGTACGCTTACTCACACGACATTCATGCACACACAGCCACACAGGATATCTTAAATACCAACAGCAAGTGATTTTCATTATGTCTCTCAGGGCGAGCTTAGATTTCTCGAAACACGTTCCCCTCCTAATAGATCGCCAAAACCGGTCTCTGCTGCACCTCCATGCAAATAAGTCGTGAGTACGGCGACTTGATACACTGGTGAGGCGCATATGTTCGCCGCACTCACGACATCGGACGTATTCAACAATAAGATCACACATTTGCAAGATACAAATAGTGGTCAATATATCTTCGCCCATAGCTTCTCTTAAATCGTCAAGATTCATTGCAACAGGCAAATACATCCCTATAAACGAAAATAAGACACTAAAAATTGTTCTACAAAAAAAAAACTAATACTCCAAATTACCTCAATATCATTACGAATAAAATTAAGTACCGTTTGAATAAGAAAAACCAATTAATTTAATTAAATCACACGATGAATGATTTAAGGAATACCAAGCGATCGCTTTTAGATTCACATTCAATTATTTTAATGTACAATGATAGCGCTTATCCGGAACACAGAACTGTTTTATTATCTATGCCTCGAAAAGAAGACATTACTATCTATGACTAATGTATGACGTCATTGGTCAAAGACGACTGGTTATATCCCCTGCTTCACTAGACCTCACATATGTTGTTAATCACTGTTTACTATCGTTACTAAGATAATAATAATGAGATCAAAGATAATGTTTAAGCTCTGGCTGGTTGGGAGTGTAAGCAGAGTCACAGTCGAACATATACAGTGGCGACACTCCACCTCTTTTCTGTTGCCCATCGCGATTGCAGCGCGCCAAGCGGACAGGATGTTATACTGTAGAGTTGGCCGAGATTTTGTAAAAGAGAAAGTTAATCTTAACTGTTTATATTGGTCTGTAGAATGGTTTTTACAAACAGGAGCGTCTGCACCGCAATAAATTGCAGCAGCAACAAGAAGAAAGCAGTATATTTGCCATTTTTTACGTTTCTTATCAACCCTAGTAGGTGTGAATCGCTATGTCACAGAACAGTTTATTTACGGCTTTCTTCTAACCTAAAGGTATTTACTTGAGAATTTCGTGTTCCTTAAGAACGGAAAATGTGCTAGTAAACAGCAGCAGACCTGACCTTTTGCAGAAAGGCGTCGTATATTTGCTCTAACACGTAAGTTTTCTTCGCTACACTTCCAGTCAAACCAGTGAATATGGAGCGAAAGAAACCAGTATGGAATGCAATACCTACATTATTTTATGTAGCAGACAAGCTAACACAACTGTAGCTGGAGAAAAAACCCACACAGATGTGATAATAGAAGAAGAAATAGCAATCAAACTATTTCCCAACACAAAAGAAACCAATCCCACAATTGTTGCTGCATCTGAGCGACAAATGGCAAGAATCATCAACACATCTGCTTTTGCAACTAAAGTAATTACATTTACAAAGATATTTATGTGTTTAAAATTCGATGACGTGTGAGACTGTGCAAAACATTAGTTTCCATAATAAGTTGTTACGAATCAAGGAAAATGTCTGGCATATTACGAACAGACAAAAAAATTATTATTCTCATGCATGAAATGTGTGTTTAAATGGTCTTGTTTTCAGTAGAGTAAGCTACAATTATACACTTATTCGAAAGTATTTCTGTATAATTACGTTGTAGCTTACGTCACTGAATCAAGGAGATTCGGTCGTTTTTACAAGTTTCTCATGATCATTCATGTCTTATGACAATTTAATAATTATTTAGCTAATTAACCAGAAAAATGATTAAAAACGAAGTATAATTTTACCGCTGCTTTGTCCCCTCTTGGGGCGCTAGAGTTGCACAAACTTTCAGATGGTGACAATTTCCTCAGCAGTGAGTGTCGTGACTGTATATGTTAGACTGTGGCAGAGTGAAGCGTAAACTCATTACTTTTTGTTAACTAAACTTGTTGATTCAATAACGTACCCATACCATCAGGATTTGCAACGCTCTCTATGAACCCAATTCAAATAACAAGCATGGCATAAGCTAACACTACCAGCACGCCTAAGCAAAACAAACCATCGCTCCATACAAGTATGTCATTCGCCACGCCAGTACATCACAGCTCAAACCCGACGGGTGATATCGAAGTCTCAAGCTGAGCCAATTACTATGCTGTCGTATTGCCCGCATCCTATCTTTCCTACGGAAAATCGTTGTACTAGTCAAGCTAAAGCGAAAATTCTGTAGCTCAGCACCGCAATGACATTGATGACTGCTGCGTGACGACGGAAGTTTCTGTCCTGAAACAACCCCTATTCTTTGCAGTTCACTCCCTTTTTCCTTTCAGACCGCTGTAGACAGATATCTCCCTTGCTTTTGATTGTTTGAGGATAAAGGGAAGCATGTGATGAGAACGATGTGTCCCGGTGAAATTCATAGGGCAGGCCGTACAATTTTACCATTCCCGTACTTATCGCTTCGACCTACACGTTGCCGAAAGGCTCTGTACAAATAATTTTGTTTCTGCATTCAACGTACAACGCTTAACTCCGAATTTTTTAGCCTTTTTTGCATCATATTACTGTTTCTCCAACCATTTCTAGTGTTACCAACTTACTAACAAGTAAAGAATTCGAGAAGCAGTAAACCGATTTAACTTTTCTAGTTTTATATAATCGCTCTATTTCAGTATAAGCTTCCCCACTAAATCAATTTCTTACAACTGCGCAGAGCGATGAGAACTTACATTTCGGAAGGAACCACGGGTTATCTTTATTGCATGCAAATTTTTAATACTTCTAGAACAGAAATCACACACGGGAACACATTCAGTACACAAGTTAAGTACAGACGATGGTTCCTCTTATAACAGCAGCCTATCGCAGGTCGCTGGAGCAATGAAAGGTACTATTCGACTGAAAAAAGGGAAGGTCAATCTGGTTTTCAAGAAAACACACATAACTGTATGTCTATATCACTGATGTTATTTCGTTATAGAATTGTGGGGCGTGTCTTACAGTCACACGTTACGTCCACCATGTGCATCTGGAACCCCTTCTATAGAAATCAATATGCTTTCCGCAAAAATAGATGTTGCGACGTTCATCTCACTATGATAGTCCGTGAGATCCAGAGCGCCGAAGAACACGGTGCCCAGGTGAACGCCTTCGGTACAGCCCAGCACTGTACTTTAGTGAAGGAAGTAGAGCTTTTCGAGTAGCGGATCAGACGTCTGGTTGCAGCACGTGCTAGCAGATATAGCTCTAAACGTATAGCTTAAGGTCCAAGGGAGCTCTACAGGGCCGTTACTGTTTACAGTATTCTGGGTGTAACGGGTGTAAGTCCAGATATTTCTATTGGTGATTGTGGACGGTGTGCTGAAAGGCATTACATCAGTACATACATCATTTACAGACTAGTAATTATAGTTTATAATACTAAAAGCCAAGATCGCTCGATGTGTAATAGTTTATTTCATCACCAGACTCGACAATAAGTAGCTGTCATCCACAGATTCTCAGATCTCCCTGTATAATTAGATATGATTCTGTCGACGTTCTGAGAACACCCTCAGTTACAATAACAGTTCTCCATTTGTTTGTAAAACACATAAAGCAAACCGGTATATTGCTTTATTATTATATTTGGAGAAATTTCGCAGTATATCGATGAGATGATTTGTAATTATGTTTCTGGGAGATCTGAGGATCTGAGGACGACGGATGGGTACTGTCAAAAACTGGTCTTCAAATAAACTATTTCAAATCAAGCGATCTTAGCTTCCAATATTATAAATTACAATATCAGATCGTTCCAAAAACATATGTGAAACATGGTACCAAAGCCAACGTCTTCCTGCATCAGTAACCTCCCCATCATACAGATACTGCTTCACGCAGAGTGCCAGAGTGCATCCTACATTGGGCCAAACAGATGGAATTTGGAAGGTACAAGATCTGCGCTGTAGGGTGAGTTCCTCTTTGTTGCGCGGCCATTTTGAGACCTTGTATTGTTACGGAGAAGCAGAATATCGTTTGCATTTTTGTGGCGATGAACATCCTGATGTTGTTTCTTCAATTTCCTGATGGTAGCACAATACAGTTCAGAGTTGATCGTTGCAAAATGAGGGAGGACATGAAATAGAACAACCGCTTCAGAGTGCCAGAAGACCGTTGCCATGGCTTTACCCACTGCGGATGTGAAGTGCTGACCCCCCTCCCCCCTCCCCCCACTCCATGGATTCCTGGTTTGTTTCCGGATAGAATGGAAGAAGATTCGCCTGTGTTAGTCTCATAAGGGTCCAGAAATTCTGCACAGATGGTCTTTATTGATCGTTTTGGTTTTCTTTTTGGCAGAAAGGCAACTAGCGGCGCCACACCTTCGAGGATTCCAACTGGTGGACGAGAGTTTCAGCACTACCAACAGAAGCATCCAGTTGTGTAGCGAGGTGTTTCATTGTGCTCTGTCAATCTCCTCGAGTGAGAGTATCCACCATTCCAGTAATGCAAGAGTCCCGGCTGTGTGCTTCTAGCCGGCTAGTTGGAGATCGGACAGGCTTGTACGACAGCCGACACGCCCAACGACTCACTACGCTTTTGTTCACTGGCAGGTCTCCATAGACACCTGTAAGCAATGCCCTGGCATTCCATTAAAAGAAACCCACTGAGAGTTTACTGCTTGAAATGCACCTACTTTATGCATACTGTTTTGAAGGCTCCTTATACCTCTGCGAACTATAGGAAATACATGAAACTACTCAGGCGGGAGTGGTAATATTCCACAATGTTGCACATAAAATTCTGCATTTATTGAAAGGAAACCGGCAGTAAAAAATGTGTTGCATTGCTTACTGAACGCCCCTCGTTGGTATTACAAGTTGTTTGTTGTGAGGCTGGTTAGTACCGCCAAATATAGGTGACAAGAGCAAGACATTCATGTCTATTTCCCCCTGGGCAGGAGGTCAGGTGTTAAAGTGTGGCTGCACGGACGTGAAACGAGTTATCTATATGACTGGCGATGTCCGTTTGGTGGTGTAGTTACTGCAAGCAGAAAACATCAGGTTGTAAAGTTTACGTGTTTGTGGAAAGACTGTGTGATGCAGAGAAAAATCAACTCACAAGTTGATGTGTGAACATATTAAGGTATCACATATAAAATTATCTAGACTTATACCTGTTACATCCTGTATATAAATAGTGTAGTCGATAATGACGAATGTTCTACGAGGCTGTTTGCAGACGATGCTGCTTGTCTATGGAAAGGCTGCAACACCAGGAAACTTTAATTAATGCAGGAAGACCTGCAAAGGATTGAAGATTGGTGTAACTGACTCTGATCACACAGAAATGTAATACGTAAGTCCAGATATCCATTACTATTCTATTGCACCACTGGCGATAAATCACTAGATACAGGAAGAAGAGGAAAATACCTGAGAATAGCGAGCAGATAACCAACTGAGTTCTGTTGGAGCAACTTGAAGAGAACGTTTGCTCATCAGTGAAAGAAGTGGCTTTCAAAACATTATATTGATCGTTTCCTGTCTGCCGCTCATCAATACTCGAAATGGCTCTAAGCACTATGGGACTTAACATCTGAGGTCATCAGTCCCCTAGACTTAGAACTACTTAAACCTAACTAACTTAAGGATATCACAGACATCAATGCCCGAGGCAGGATTCGAACCTGCGACAATAGCAGCAGCGCGGTTCCGGACTGAAGCGCCTAGTTCTGTTCGACCACTGCGGCCGGCCAACAATATTCGATCACTACCAGTTACTAGAAAAGAGGAAGAAGATGCAATGAAGAGCAACGCATTTTGTTGGCAAGCGCGAGAATTAACTGAAATACTTAGCAAACTGAGGTGGCAGACATTATGAGAGAGTCGTTGTGTGCCACAGAGAGGTTTTCTATTGAAATTCTGAGAGCGTACATTCGAAGAATAGTCGTGCGCCATATATATTTTTTTCAGGTAGAAGCGTCACAAAAATACGAAAAGTTTAGAGTAATTAGGTTTGCCGAAAGGCGTTCTTCCCGTGCACTATTCGAGTATGGAACAAAGAAAGAGAGAAGTGATAGATGTACCACAAGTGGCTTACAGGGTATAGATGTAGCGGCAGATGGTTCGTTCAAGTTTCTTTGAATTTCCCGCGTTACCCAAAGAGCAGACGAATGGTCAGATGACCACTGGCACGTAATTTTATTTAACGAATGTTACCTGGCGATGTCCAAAATTATCTTCCATACTTCAACCGTAGTATAAGATATAAAAATAGAGTGCATCATCATGTGGTGAAAGTCACATATGTAAGAATAATTCTATAACTCAGAATATTCTCTGTATTGATTAGTTAACTAATTTCAATAATACATAATTAAACACACTACTTCGTACTACTTTTACAGATTCAGGTCGTCACAAAACAATCCCAACAGTCAGAGAGTATAAAACACATCAGCAGTATCCTTCACCATTAATTCACCCAATTGCTTGGTTGAATAACACGCTTAAAACGGCACCATATACATAAATAATCGTAACAGAAAATGCGAATACGTAGTGAACAAGAAATGAAGTATAGGTTTCTAAATACAAGGACATGGTGCCTCCGAATTTTTAATGCGAAAACTCTTGAAGCTTTTTAAATAAAACAAATGTTATTAACATTCTACGTCTTTACTCTTCATTTACGCATACCCTTTGCAATCCTCTGCCACTTGAGGTCTCCAAATTGTAGCGAGTTAAATGGCGCTGGGTAACGGGACTACATCTGCTCTGAGAAATAGCCTGCTGTAATCGAACTTCGAATCCCAAGAGTTCTTGTAAACAAGAGCAATCTCTCTTTCAGAATGGCAATGCCATACCACACGCAACCGCTGCGACTTCTGCATCAATCTGACGCCTTGGTTTCCCTGTCATCGATCATCCTGCATACACTCCCCACTTGGCCCCATCCTATTTTCATCTGTTCCCATAACTTAAAGAAAACCTTCGACATCCCCAACTTGTGTAGTGACGAAGCGGTGCAAGCAGAGGTGATGTGACTCGGCGAACAGACAAAACATTCTACAGTGACGATATCAAAAGCTGATCTCTCTTTGGCAGAAATGTGTTCGTCATGAGGGTGACTATTTGAGAAGTAAATGTATGGACATGAAGAACAAAGACGTAAAATATTAATAACGTTTTATTTAAAATTATATAAGAATATTCCCATGAAAATCTTCAAGCACTACATTTCAGTACGCTCTCGTAGGAAGCAGAAATGCCTTCTATTACTTTTACCTCACTTTAATCTTCCAGTAAATTCTATCCTATCTCACCACGGTTAATTACAAAACTACTAAGCGTCTATATCGATGATATACAGGTTGTAGGCACGTAACATGTAACTAACGACCTCAGTCGAGAATGGCACCCTGCTCTTTGCAGTCCCAGTGGCAGACAGAGCAAAGACAAGACATTGAAATCTCGTACATAGAATTACATAAATGAGAAATGTAATTTAAGGAATGAAATGCTATGTGGGACCTATTAGCTGAAGTGCTTTAAGGATCAAGAAAATAGAGAAATATGATACACGTATAACACATTCCGATGCGACAAAAATGTGTGTGCGAAGCGAGAAGCAACTAGAGTCGTTTGGAAGTACTTGTGTGACGACAGACGCCGAGCCGAGTGGACGCGCCAGTATCGATGGCAGCAGCAGCATTTGTCTCATACACAGCAATTTAGTTTTTTTTTTCACGTGTTCGAAGAGTGATGACTAAAAAAAATCGACATTCTTGCCTTTTATTTCTTATTTTATTGTACAAATGATATCGTTTGTAACAGAAATCGTATTTTCAGTTTATTTGTACCTGAAAGATGCGATTGTAAAGGTGCCGCCTTACAGGTATAAGTCTCGCCGTGTGTTAGGAGGACCGATCCATCTCGTTGTAATAAATAAATATTGTGTTTATCACAAATTTGTAACCGACAAAACGTCGTAATCGACAGTGTTTGTTTATTTATTCCAGATATAATTTACTCAAATGCAACACTGCTAAATATAATACAGTATTTGATGTATCGATCAGAAAGTAAAACTTACCAAAATATGTAAGGGAATCCAATTAAAATTTCTATTCAAAATGTGAATTATTATCTCAGAATATTATTTCCATTGTTTATGGCTGAATAAAGTAGAATAGCCGATTCTTGGTCGTGTCTTCGTGCAGAACACCACTTCCATCAGTTTCGGTACAATCAGAAACTGACGTCTGCTTGCCTACAGAACAATTTAAATAAAAAATGAAGTTGAACAGCGTTTTTGTGATCACCTGTTGGTACTAAACTGGTATCGTTTTTGTTGATGTAATTATATTTACCTAGTATTTGTTTTCGATAAAAAGAGTTATTTACAGTTGCTACTGGATACGTTTTCACTTCTTGTAACGATCGACGAGTAGCATGTCTACACTGGTTCGTAATGTTGCGGAGTGAAATTCGCCATAACAGAGTCTATAAATCATGTGAACCCATTGTCGCTGACAAATATTTCGTCGGCTGTGGTGTGAAGTGTCGGTAACCTTTACTAACACTCAGGGGACTGGACCATTTCGTGAGAGTTTGCAGTGAGAGGCGCAGTTTGCGTCCTGTCACTGCTGTCTGCTTACATAGGAGATGTGGTGTGTGGCAGTACGTAGCGGTAGAGTAGTCGGAAGAGCGCGCCGTACAAATTAGCTACGGCCCAGAACGCTGCGGGTTGCGGGCCCAGCCCCTGCCGATGCCGCGGCAGGCAGCGGTAATTGGCCGGCAGACTGGCCGGCGAATACAAATAACGCTGCTTACTGCCGCCTCTTTTATATTCTGAGCTCCCAGTCCAGTTCCAGCTGCTTTTCTCTGAATGTTTCACCGGGCACGCGGGGACCTCGGACCAGTCGCGGCACTTTCAGTACGAGAACTGGGCGCTCGTAATGTGAGCACTGCTGCTCTTTGTACATTGTCTCTCCATTGCGGTCACTGGTACGCAATACTGAAAGAACTACATTCTCTGACAGTGAAATTGATACTGGAAGCAAGGCTGAAGAAAATCAAGACATTTTCACAGGATTTGTCACTGTAAAACGTTGCCAAAAGTTCGAAATTGTGAGAAAAATAAGAGTAAGCTATAGGGAAAGAAGGGTAATATACAAATGTACAAGAGACAAGAGGGACAATAGAACTGGAAGACATAGAACGAAGCGCTAGTATTAAAAAGGGTGTAAGACAGGGATGTAGTCTTTCAAGCTTACTACAAGAAGCAATGACACAAATAAAAGAAATTTTCAAAAGTGGGATTAAAATCCAGGGTGAAACGATATCAATCATTGGATTCGCTATCCTCAGTGAATGTGAAGATGAATTACAAGATCTGTTGAATGGAATGAACAGTCTGAAGAGTACAAAATATCGATTGAGAATAAATCGAAGAAAGACGGAAGTTATGAGAAGTTGCAGAAATGAGAGTAACAAGAAATTGAGCATCAGAATCGGCGAATGCGAATAAGACAAAGTTAAAGACTTACCTATGACGGCAGAGGAAAGGAGGACACAAAAATCAAACTAGCATGGGCAAAGAGGGCATTTCTAGCCAAGAGAAGTATGCTGGCATCAATCACAGACCTTAATTTAACGAAGAAATTTCTGAGAATGTGCTTTTAGAACGCAGCATTGCATTCACTGAATCATGCACTATAGGAAAACCAGAACAGACGGGAATCGAAATGTTTGAGATCTGACGCTACAGAAGAATTCTGGACTAGTTGCACTGATACGTTAAGGAATAAGGGAGTCTTTTCAGCATAAGGCGTAGAAAGAAACTTAAGTGAGACACTAACAAGGGGAAGGGACTGAATGACGGCAGTAGGTAAGTGATAATAGCTTCCCTGGTGCTAAAGGTAACTGTAAGGGCTAATAACTGTAGACAAAGACAGAGATTTGAATATATTTAACAAACACTGGGGATTTATTATGCAAGTGCTACTCTGAGACGAATAGGTTAGCGCAAGAGAGGAATTTGTAGCTGGCCGCATCAAACCACTGATGACCCCAAAAACGTGAAAAAAATACAGCTGACTTGAACACAATTCTTTTAGGTTGTAGGGGCGTCAGTCTGAAAGAAAACAGAAAACCAAGAAACAAAAAAAAAAAAAAAAAAAACTACTAAAACCGATTTTTAGGCCGTCTTCGTAACAATCCTTGTAACGACTCACAAAAATTTGTAGATGACCCCTTAGGCTTATGAGTCGCACAGTTTATGTCCGTAAAATGGTATATTGTCACTAATTTATTTATCATAATGTTTGTAGCTAATTGTGTTCTAGTATAGTGTCGGGAACAACGCTGTCTTGCGGAGTACCTGTGGCGTGCTGACAAATGAACACTCAGTTTGGGGGTGAATGTGGGATGGGAAGTTAGTTAGTGAGAAAGCTAATGCCGGAAGTAATGTCTTTTGAGCAGCATAGACTTACTACCTATAAACTACGGTCCATGACGAGATGGAGTGGTTTGCGTGCCCCGACAATACAGTAGCCGTAGCCTAGGCACAATCACAATAGAAGATTATGTGTGAAGAAGTCCGACTAAGCCTTGCTTTTCGAAGAGTTGCAGCAGGCGTTTCTGTAGCTGCAACAGTCTGGATGACTGACTAATCTGGCTTGGTAACATTAACCATCACGGCCTTGTTGTGCGTGTTAACCAATGAACCCGTTATTTTCCCCCCAGATATCTGCTCTATGAGTTAATGGAGATGGCATTCTCTTAGATAAAATATTCCGTGCGTAAAATAATCCCCGATTGATATCTCCAAGCAGGAATTACTCATGACGTCGTCGGGAAGAAAAGGAATGCCGGAATGTGCAAGAAATATATAGAAGGACTATACAAGGGAAATATTACAGTAGAAAATACTGTAGATACTGCGGGAAGAATTTGACACATCGCTGAAAGGCCTATGTCGAAACAAGGCACACGGAGTAGATACAGTTTCTCAAAATTATTGAGATCCTTATTCCATCCGATACACAAGACATATGAGAAAGGCAAAACAGTATTAAACTTCAAGGCGATTATAAGAATTCCATTTCTAAAGGAGTCATGTGACTAAAGGTGTGAGAACGACCAACTCCCAGTTTATTACTGAATGGTTGCAAAATACTGACAGAAATTATATACGAAAGTGGGGAAATATTTGATACCGCTGTATTGATACTTGCGCTCTTGGTGTCTTTTTATGTAGCGCTGAGTTCAGGGTCCGTGGCGGTATGGCACCTTGCAAATGAAAGAGCTAACGCTTTAATTAGTCAGGAAGACAAGTGGGGGGACGCTACGTGAAGTCACGGGCAGGACTGGGCAACGTGTGAAGAGTGGTTTGACGTTCGGTTTATAGGGATGGCTGCTAGTGGAATACACGGGTATTGTCACCGACGGTGGTGTTTCTCGGCGCTATCGAGAAAGTGTGGGTATGCATTTCTATTGCCTGTGCTCACTTGCGGGTGCACCAGCCCTTGCGGACTTCAGCTTTAGAAACGGCGAGCATCCTTGTTAAAATGTGCTCTGAATTTCTTAACAATGTGGTAGCTAGTCACTAATGATGTGATTTTGTGAGCCTTTATACTAAATGACGCTGCCGTCATTCTGTCATAGCCAGTAGTTACAGTGTGCTAAGCTGGGATTACGAATTATTGCTGCTTATTAATTGTTTTGAATTCTAAAGGCGGTTCTTTCTCGGCGTCCATTCACTGGTGTTGTTCCTTAAGTTTTTAAAGATACAGCGCTTCTCATCGGGTCACTAAATACTGTGTTGGTTTTCTCAAAGAAAGCTTACTGTTAGTTGTAAGGCAAGCTGTTTGCCAGTAATAAATTGAATTAGGCGTACCTTCTGTGCCGTGAGTGATTTTGTTTCGGTTTTTTTTGGGGGGGGGGGGGGGGGAGGGGCTGTAATCTACGATCATGTTTTCTAAAGGCAATAGACTCTCCGCTAGCAAAATTAACGGAGCAGCACTTCTTTTCGTGCACTCAGTTCTACTCTTGTAATAAATATTCTCTTTCAAGGCAAAGGCAAAGCGACGGCCATTATTAATTGTACCTGTGCGGCAATTTCGCCTTGCACTAAACAACTTAACTATGGTTGTCGGTTAAAAGACAGGTTTGAGAATGGATGATCTGGACGTGTGTCCATCGGAGACAGTAAATTTGTAAGACTGGATGTCATGAACTGATATATATTATGACTTTTGAACAATATTAAGGTAAATCCATTGTTTGTTCTCTATCAAAATCTTTCATTTGCTAACTATGCCTAACAGTAGTTAGTGACTTCAGTAGTTAGAATCTTTTATTTAGCTGGCAGTATTGGCACTCGCTGTATCGCAGTAGTTTGAGTAACGAAGATTTTTGTGAGGTAAGTGATTCATGAAAGGTATAGGTTATTGTTAGTCAGGGCCTTTCTTTTGTAGGGATTTTTAAAAGTCACATGGCCACTGCCGAAAACAATTTGTAAAAAATTTGTGGGGAGCATGGGGGCTATGTAAGTAGGCTGTTTAGGTTTTTATTTTGGTAACGCCACGTAGCGCTCTATATGAAAATCACTGACTGTGCTGTGTGAAAGCTGTGGTTGGTTTGCATTGTTGGAGTATATGCTATTGTAGTGTTGGGCAGTTGGCTGTTAACAGCGCGTAGCGTTGCACAGTTGGAGGTGAGCCGCCAGCAGTGGTGGATGTGGGGGGAGAGAGGGCGGATTTTTGAGAGTGGATGATCTGGACGTGTGTCCATCAGAGACAGTGAATTTATAATACTGGATCTCATGAACTGATATATATTATGACTTTTGAACACTATTAAGGTAAATACATTGTTTGTTCTCTATCAAAATCTTTCATTTGCTAACTATGCCTAACAGTAGTTAGTGACTTCAGTAGTTAGAATCTTTTATTTAGCTGGCAGTATTGGCACTCGCTGTATTGCAGTAGTTTGAGTAACGAAGATTTTTTTTGAGGTAAGTGATTCATGAAAGGTATAGGTTATTGTTAGTCAGGGCCATTCTTTTGTAGGGATTTTTAAAAGTCAGATTGCGTTGCGCTAAAAATTTTGTGTGTCAGTTTAAGCAGTAGTTCAATAATTTTTCTAAGGGTAAGTTTCAATGTCCAGCCCAAATCCTGTATCATTTCTGTGACACTCTCTCCCATATTTCGCGATAATACAAAACGTGCTGCCCTTCTTTGAACTTTTTCGATGTACTCCGGCAGTCCTATCTGGTAATGATCCCACACCGCGCAGCAGTATTCTAAAAGAGGACGGACAAGCGTAGTGTAGTCACTGTCCTTAGTAGATCTTTTACATTTTCCAAGTGTCCTGCCAATAAAACACAGTTTTTGGTTAGCCTTCCCCACAACATTTTCTATGTGTTCCTTCCGAATTAAGTTGTTCGTAATTGTAATACCTAGGTATTTAGTTGAATTTACGGCTTTTAGATTAGACTGATTTATCGTGTAACCGAAGTTTAACGAATTCCTTTTAGCACTCATGTGGATGACCTCACACTTTTCGTTATTTAGGGTCAACTGCCAATTTCCGCACCATTCAGATATCTTTTCTAAATCTTTTTGCACTTTGTTTTGATCTTCTGATGACTTCATTAGTCGATAAACGACAGCGTCATCTGCAAACAACCTAAGATGGCTGCTCATATTGTCGCCCAAATCTTTTATATAGATAAGGAACAGCAAAGCGCCTTTAACACTACCTTGGGGAACGCCAGAAATCACTTCTGTTTCACTCAATGACTTTTCGTCAGTTACTACGAACTGTGACCTTTCTGACAGGAAATCACAAATCCAGTCACATAACTGAGACGATTTTCCATAAGCACGCAATTTCATTACAAGCCGCTTGTGTAGTACAGTGTCAAAAGCCTTCCGGAAATCCAGAAATACGGAGTCGATATGAAATCGCTCGTCAACAGCACTCAACAGCACTCAGCATCCCTAGATATGTCGGTCGATCACGATACACTTGAGACTTCAGGTAACCCCAAAGCCAATAATCGCACGGACTAAGGTCTGGGGACCTAGGTGGCCAAGCATGACGAAAGTGGCGGCTGAGCACACGATCATCACGAAACGACGCGCGCAAGAGAACTTTCACGCGTCTAGAAATAGGGGATGTTGTTTTGGTGGTAATAAAATCCCATGTCATTCCAAGCATGTGTGTCAATTTTTACCTCTCTATCTACATTATTCCGAGGTTTATTAAGTTATCAAATTTATACTGACTTTTTGATCACCCTGTATATTCCAAAATTCTGCTGCATATCGACGTTAACGATATGGGCCTGTAATTTAGTTGATTACTCCTACTACCTTTCTTGAATATTGGTGTGACCTGCGCAACTTTCCAGTCTTTGGGTACGGGTCTTTCGTCGAGTGAACGGTTGTATATGATTGTTAAGTATGGAGCTAATGCATCAGCATACTCCGAAGACCAGAAGACTTGCTTTTATTAAGTAATTTATGTTGCTTCACTACTCCAAGGATATTTGCTTCTACGTTGCTCATATAAGCAGCTTTCTCGATTCGAATTCTTCGTCTTCTTCTGTGAAGGCATTTCGGAAGGCTGTGTTTAGTAACTCTGCTTTGACAGCACTGTCTTCGATAGTATGTCCATTGCTATAGTGCAGAGAAGGCATTGATTGCTTCTTGCCGCTAACATACTTCGCATACGACCAGAATCTCTTTTCATTTGCTGCCAGGTTTCGAGATAAAGTTTCGTTGTGGAAACTGTTATAAGCATCTCGCATTGAAGTCCGCGCAAATTTCTGAGCTTCTGTAAAAAATCGCCAATCTTGTGGATTTTGCGTCTGTTTGAATTTGGTATGTTTGTTTCGTTGTTTCTGCAATAGTGTTATAACCATTTTTGTGTATTAAGGAGGGTCAGCTCCATCGTTTGTTAATTTATCTGGTATAAATCTCTCAATTTCTGCCGATACTATTTCTTTGAATTCAAGCCACATCTGTTCTATACTTATATCATTAATTTGGAATAATTGTAGATTGTCTCACAGGAAGGCGCCAAGTAAGTTTTTATCTGCTTTTTTGAATAGGTATATTTTTCGCTTATTTTTTGAGGATTTGGCGATTACAATATTCAGTCTCGCTACGACTACCCTGTGTTCACTAATCCCTGTATCGGTTTTGGTGCTCGTTCTTAACTCAGGATTATTTGTTGCTAATAGGTCAAGTGTGTTCTCACAACCGTTTACTGTTCGATGGGCTAATGAACTAATTGCTCGAATTAATTTTCAGAGAATTCGTTTAGCAGAATTTCGGATGATATTTTATGCGTACCTCCAGAATTAAACATGTATTGTACCCAACATATCGATAATAAATTAAAGTCACTACCAACTATTATCGTATGAGTCGGGTACATGTTTGAAATCAAACTCAAGGTTTCATTGAACCTTTCAGCAACTGTATCATCTGAGTTGGGAGGTCGGTAAAAGTATCCTATTATTATTTTTTCCGGTTACCAACAATGACATCTGCCCATACCAACTCATATGAAGTATCTACTTCAATTTCTCGACAAGTTAAACTACTTCTAACAGCAACAAAAAGGCCACCGCCAACCGTGTTTAGGCTATCCTTTCGGAACACCGTTAGGTTCTTCGCAAAAATTTCGGCTGAGCGTATATCGGGCTTTAGCCAGCTTTCAGTGCCAGATTTGAGCATCAGTGCCTTCTGTTAGCTCTTGGAGCTCTGCTACTTTCCCAACACAGCTACGACAATTTACAACTGTTATACCAATGGTTCCTGTATCTATGTTCTTCCTGTGTTTGGCCTGCACCCTTTGTGACTGACGCCCTTCTTTCCCAAGTTCTCTGTGAATTTGACCAGATTTCTCAATCGCTGAAGTGGTATTACATGCTATTTCAACCTGTGAAACTTGACTTAGTTTCCTTTTCCCCTTCCGGAAGCTTCAGTTTGTCAGCCAGTGAATTTCAATAGCCTTTCGCATTCACCGCTGCCCCATTTGTGACTGCCGGCCACGCACACGGTCGTTTCGAAGGGTTGGCCGCAGTCCAGACGGTGTTCTGCTATTGCTGATATCCTGTGTTGCTTCGTTCGTACATATCGTTCATATTCTGAGACTCGAGTGCTACTCGATCCCACGTTTTCGCCAAGACAGATGTCATCGCAGCCACTTGGATTTCGTTAACATCTGCAGTGTGGAGAGCATCTACGAAGTTCTTCGTGTACAATAGGTCACTGATCTTCCAGTCTCGTAAATACGAAGGTTGTCTGAAAAGTTCTCGGCCTCACCCGTAGGTTGCAGGAGTAAGTGCGTAATTTTGTCCATCAGAGGCTGATACAATTTTGAGCAAACGCTATGAGAAATTGGATGTAATTCAGTTCAGTAGTTGGTTGCAGGCAGCAAGACGTCCTGCATGAATTATAATATGTGGTGTAAATCCAGTATCATGCAGTAATACTTCATTTTGGAAATTAAGGTTTGGCACTAACTAAAATTCACTCGAGATTCATAAATTAGGGGAAAGATTCTTTGTCTCGAATTTCCATTTTGAAAAAACCGAACTACCAAATTTACATGAGGTCGTGAATATGTCCGACATGATCCATGTAGGAAAGTGCAACCATACCAGAAATCGTTGAAAAAGTTCACGATATGATCTTGAAAGATCAGCGTTCGCAGATGTGTGAAATTACCGTAACTGCAGGAATTCGAAAGAACGGTTTTATGAAGAATTCCACGTAAGAAAACCTTGTTCAGGACCAAGACAGTTGGCGCGCCGATTGCGTTGCACGAATCGGCACGGTGATTAACAATGTTTGGTCAGTTTTCTTAAGAACAAAAGTGATTTTCTATGTTGCCTTCCTTTGTGGTTATCAGACTTCTTAAACGTTTTATGCGGCCCGGAAGGCTTTCCTCTCCTATGGCAACCTCTTAAATTCAGAAAAGTACCTGCACCCAATGCCCTCAGTTAATTTGTTGCGTATATTTTAATTTGTCTTCTCCTACATTTTTATCCCTAACTGTTGTCTCTAGAACCGTGGAAGTTATTCTCCGATGCGTCAACACTTGTACCCTCTTCGTGTCAGTGTTTCTGATAAGTTCCATTTTTCGCCGATTGTATGGAGAAGCTCATCGACCCATTTCTTTGCAGTCCTCCTGATGAACAATGAATGTTGAAGAATATTGAATATTCAGTAAGGAAGGTACCGTACTGATGGTTTGGAAAACCAGAACTACAATTCGCAAAGTGGATAGCCCCATCTGAAAATCTGTCACAAAGATGTAAATAACTTGTAACCGCCCTGTTAAATTGTTAGAAGCTTAATCAGCCGGTGTCGTAATTTTTAAATGAGAGGTATTAGGAATGTCCCGTAATAAGTATTTCGCGTGAAGCACTGTTACGACACAGGCAAAGGTCAATTGTGGAAACTAAGCTACTGAATATTATAAATAACGGTATTATAGAATACGCCCGACAGACTACACAAAATAAGAGGGCACATACAATCGCGAGTGAGTGGTTCAAAATAAGAATTAATACTGTAAAGGAAATGGGTCATAAGTATAGTTACCTTGGTACACATTCAATCTTTGCGTCACCCAACACTGCAACAGCGCATGGTACACACACCGGCAACAAGTAGAATGAAATAAAAAAATATAAATAAATCACTACACTTATATTCACACGTAAACAGAAAATTAAAATGCTAGGTAATACGAACAACAGATTGATACTGAAGCTTGGCTACTGTACGCTATACTACTTCCTAAATCTATGTCTGTGATTGTACACGTTTTCATGTTCGTGTGTTCATCATTGTATCACTGGTATGTGCACAATATTTTTCTTAATCGAACGTGACTTTAGTCACTCCTTACTTTACTTCTTCCAACAAATATCTTCAGCTCAGATTGGATAAAATATTATAAACACAAGAGAAAATCAGTGTGTGTATCCCTCTAAAGTCAAGTAGATTCTTAGTACTTTCGTGTTGAAGAAAAGACAAATTATTAAAAACCTCTGTTGTTACTGAGCGTCAGGTAGTGTACTTCTCAGTGGTCTTGGTAATGTTTTATAACGTCGATCGTAAATCGTAGTGACATTAGTGTAGCTTAGTTGCTATTCATTACTGGGTGAAGTCTCGTAGCATCTCGATGAACGCCGCCTGTAAAGAACTATGTTTGTTTCAGCATTACCTCATTTCTCTGCCGGTCACTTTCCTGTAACTTACCTCGTACATATTGCATTTTTTAAAATAAGGACAGTATTAAGTTTGCCTCAGATAACGTTTACAAATCGTATCTCAACAGTGCACTCGTATTTGCAACCAACGTGTGTACAAAGCTGAAAAATTATTTGTATTCCAGTAAAATCATACTAGTTTTTATTCATAGGTTATATCTTTAGATGCACTTTACTTAGATTAGGCTGTCGTGCATATGGTATATAGCACACAGAACTTTCATTAGCAGCCAGAAAGTTTTTCATCATTGCAGCATACAAAAAAAAAAAAAAAAATTAATACCGTTTTGCTCGACGTATTAGTGTGGATAAGTCAAAAAAAAAAAAAAAAAAAAAAAAAGGAATTCTCTCTGCAACATGACATGTGCTTGTGTGACCATATACTTACGTACCTTAGGGAGTCCAATATTGTCTGTGACTTACCCTGCACCTTACAATCTCGATGCACAATTATCAAAGCAAAAAATCTCACAGCTACTTTGTTCCGAGGTCTGTGCTAATTGTTCGCTCCAGAATACTTCGTACATGAACCTAAAACTAAAATACCCCTGTGATCATAAACTTTTCAGTCAAACCTTCCAAGTACTCCCTATGCTAACATTGCTAGTCATCAATTAATGTGTGTGTCCCAGCTTGCTTGTGTATTGTGTCCACAATCACTGACAAATGTAAAAAGAAGCAGTGAAATGCACTGATTCACATATCTGCATAAAATATACTTCCTTTACCCTAATCGTATTCCTTCTTTTTACCATAGGTTACTTATTTCAGTCGTGTGCATAGATAGATGTAAAGTGTGATAATTAAACATGGTGGGATTTCCTCAAGTCTCTGTGTACGGAGAGTCCTTTGATTTTACCATTGTGAGGATACGCAAGTAAATAACATCCGTCATGCTGAACATGTACAATAATGTACGGACTAGTATACCTTATCTGCCACTTAGCGTTTTTCTTGGCTAACATAGAAGATTTCACATGGATGTAAGTTACACTTTTTCTCTAACCACATATCTGGTAACACCATGTAGTCGTTTGCGAAAGTGTTTTTTACGGCGTTGAGCTTTTTTTGTAATAAAGATCAATACCTCTCTTACTTTTTCATTTAAATCCACTGTTTGTCTTGGAACAGATGGGATGCTTGATACCTTAGCAAATTACTGCCATAGTAACAATGGATCGCCCCCACGACTATCCATGGCCAACATTGTGGACCATAATGAGGCCACATTTAGTTTAATGCCCCATTATTACTGTTTGTAGGTGTTTAGTTTGCCACAATATTCACTCCTGACGTGTTGTTACTCTGTTGCGCATTTCGATCATGATTCTGCCCTGAGTTTATAGGCGTAATGTTACTTTACTCTTGGGACTGATAGGATTGATTACTAATAGAGTACTGCCACTGCCCATTTCGCGGGTCCGCCTTGTTATTGTTGCTAAATTGAGGATGAAAATTACTCTAAGCGTTACCCCACTCATTCCCGTTATCGTTTCTATTCCAGTTTCGTTTCCGGTTGCCGGAGTAGCCACAGTAGTTTCTGTCACCATTTTTCTTTTCGTTTTACACCCTGGGTAAAAAATTTGGTTATGGTTATTACTAAAATTGCCCCACGGACTCGGGCCTGGCATATGCGCTGCAGTAGCGGAATCGACAAAAGACGGTCGTGACACAGCCGCGCACGCCTCATTGTTGACGCCGTACTGCGGCTGGCGCTGCGGAGGCTGGTTGCCACCACTGCCACGGAGATTATTTTGATTGGTGTGGCTCTGTCTTGCGTCTTCATTAATTAAGTCACTAGAGTCCATGACAGATAGAAAATACCCCAAATTGCTTTCTGGTACTTGTACTAGCTTTACCAAAGTATTAAGCAGTAGTTTAGCGTTCAGAGTGCGTAGAACGTCAGTGTGTGTTATTGGCTCATCCCAGACCCAGTATTTCTCAAAATACTTTCGTTATGATCCAAATTTTGGATTATATTGTTCAAGGTTGAATAGGGCTTTTCTTAATCTCTCTTGGACGCCATGTGACTACTTTGAAATAAACGCCCTTTCAAATTGTTCTAATGTCCGACAAGTTTCTGACATTTCCGTCACTCATAACGCTCCATCGCTTTGGATATAACCCATAACCCATTGTATCTCTTGCTGTTCGGACCACGTTTTAGGCAATACGTTTTTGAATGACTCTTTAAAAATTACCGGAAGCAAAGAGTTCTTTTCAGGGATAAACACTTGAAATTGTCTGAACTTAACTTCTATTGTGGCTTGTACTACACGTAAACAAATCACAGAAGACGTCGTGCTCGTTAGTGAAATTCAATGCAGTTGGGGTAATAATTTCTAATCTTGCACGGAGTTGGTGTAACATGTAACAGGAACAATTGGTTATAGTCGCAATAATGGATGGAAAAAAATTACTTAAATATTTCAACTTAAAATTTATACTAAGTTTTTCTGAAACGAAGGTCATGGCACTCGGTCGCCATTTTAGCCGGCCTGTTAAGTTGTTAGAAGCTTTGTCAGGCGGAGGCGTAATTTTGAAATGAGAGTTATTATGAATGTCGTGCAATAAATACTTCGCGTGAAGCACCGTTGCGACGCAGACAAAGGTCAATTGTGGAAACTAAGCCACTAAATATTATAAATAATGTTATTAAAGAACGCACCCGACTGACTATACGAGGGCACGTACATTCGCGAGTGAGTGGTTCAAAATAAGAATTAATACTGCAAAGGAAATGGGCCATAAGTATACCTTCCCGCGCCCGGGTTCCCGGGTTAGATTCCCGGCGTGGTCAGGGATTTTCTCTGCCTCGTGATGACTGGGTGTTGTGTGATGTCCTTAGGTTAGTTAGGTTTAAGTAGTTCTAAGTTCTAGGGGACTGATGACTATAGATGTTAAGTCCCATAGTGGTCAGAGTCATTTGAACCATATAGTTACCTTGGTACACACTGAGATATATGCGAACGTGCAATGGGATAGAGCCACGAACGTTCTAAATACTATCACACCCAGTGGCCTGGGTAAAGAGTATTCTGATTAAAGTGCATTTATTCATCTGAGAAAGAAAATAATCTGACTTCGTTATCAAACGAAAAGAAGATTACAGATTCTGGACGTCGTGGTAAAAATGTCCTAAATAGGTGGCCACGAAGGGAAACAGATGAACACGTTCACGTACGTGTATTGTAGAAGAGCGCCGTGGAGAAGATCGTCGCCTGCATCTAAATCCTCCATACAAAATTAAAATAATAATAACCTTCCACAGTTACAGGAGCTGGGATCCATCGTATCGTAAATCAGAAAATCACATTATCCATGAATTGCTTTCATTGTATAACACAATTTCACTTTAAAATTACGCAGCACGTCTTATCACCAGGACATGAGAATACGAAAGGTAACTAATACTAAAAGTAATAAACGAAGAGCGTAAAACTTCTTTTGTCAGTCAGTGTTAAATACTTTTCAAGTGGATCTTTGGTGTGAGAGTTGAATAATTGTCTATACATTTACCAATAAGACAAAAATATTAAGTTCCATTATAAACTGTGGAATATGTGGAAGGACTGAAGCACATTTGGGTCTGCGGCTTTTCTTATGAGAATGTTCTTTGTGAACTGCTTAAGTGTATCTTATGCCATCAAAGGAAGGCTGAAGTACTTAATACTGGTCCAATAAACTTGAAGAAATGTCTTCCGCAGTTGTTATGTGTTGGTTTTCTAAAGATGCTGTTTGGTAGTATAATTTAAAAATCGGTTCATATTACTACTCTATGTGTTTTATCCTTGATGCACATAAACCATTTCATGATACAAAAACAAATGATTTTTTTGATTACTTGTTGGTGACATTGTTGGTGACATTAGCAATAACAGTATAATGAAGGTTCGAAAGTCTTCCTGTTAACGTTCATTATATGTGTGTTCCTTATGTTTTACATAGAATCATAAATTTTTGTCATGTTTTTGAAGGAAAAGAGATGGGAATAATTTATAGTAATCATTATCCAGGCTGTTATCTAATGCAATGACTAACAACCAGAATCAGAATTACAAGCAATGCGTTAATAGATGATTATATTTTCACAATAAATTGACTCACTGCTCGATGCAGTGTATAATATGTATTCCTTCTGCCAGATGCAATGAAAGTGTGGATAGTGAGTGGCGTACAAAAGAAAATAAAGCGTTTGTTTCTAAAATAATCTCTCATGTGCGTTGGACATTTCTCATTAGTGAAAAGATCCCATTCAGCACTTTCGGAACATATGTGCCAAATTCTACGGTGTGTGTGTGTGTGTGTGGTGTGTGTGTGTGTGTGTGTGTGTGTGTGTGTGTTTATTGAGACAGTAAATAAGAAGAATGAGTAGATCGTCGTTAGTTGCAACTCAAAGACAACCGTCCTTAGAACAATAGAATTTACCCTAGCTGTTGTGAAATACTTGTCACACAGGCAGTTTAAAAGTTAGAGATATTATACACATGTTATTTCATTAAAGAGAATAAAATGAAATGGTATGCGATATTTTTCGAATATTGTCGCCTGACTCGAGGCAGATAAGTATTAGCGGTCACATAGGTTTGCTGAGTACAGGGTAAAGCGCTGGAGTTACGGTGGGAAGGGGGTCAGTACTTAAAATACAGAAAGGGACATGCAAGACTGCAAGACATTGTCGTACTGAGAATCATGAATGGTAAGCGAACAACTTGGCAATTCAATTGTAATTAATTCTTGTCGGGAGGGTAGCTTAGGTATTAATTGTTGATTAAAAGAGTAATGAGAGTTTATGTGATTTATTGTACGGGGATCTGAAGTCCCAATCTATAATTTGCGATGTAGTGTATCAGGAACTTAAATTCAGTAACAGTATATTCATTTAGACGTGAGGTAACACATTATGAGAATTACAAATATTGGTTTGAGAGCACACTGTACTTCTGACGATAAAAGAACACACATTTAATGTGTCGATAGGAAAATGATATGTGACAGTCGGTTGTATGCCTTGAACAAGTAGAAGAGCATCGATAAACGACTATTTGTTTGTTACCGAATTATAGGGAAGCATGCAATCCAGAAAACACAAGCATTACAAACCATGCACTCATATCGTAACATAGCCCAACAGAGCTGCGACCACATAGTTCAGTACACAAAGAACAGTGCCATCAATTCAGATAATGTAATCGTAATATATCTGAAGTCACAAAGTAAAATATTTTTGCGATATTCTAAATAATAAATGGAAGCAGCTTAAAAACTTTAATGGTATTACGCGAATAGGTTAACTTAAAGCCACGTGGTTCAAACTAAGCAGAAAATGAGAACAGTTTACTTAATTGATTCTGAGCCTATGTCAATGATCAAAGCATTTCTTCGGTAATTTAAGCAGGTAAACAGCATTCAGAAAATAAGAGAAATCAGAGCTCGAGAGCTCCGACAGTAAAACACTGGGTCAACTCAGTTCCACATGGCGTTGCAAGATTAAGTGTTCTTGTGGAATTAACTATAGCGATGTCATGTTGCGTGACGCTATCACACTGAGTATATCAGACGCACACATTCACGTTGCAGTTCTAAAACTGCCAGTCCGTGATATAAAAATAGTTCTGTGTATCGTGGAATCTCAAGCAATTGTGGACCTAAGAGAGGTGATTCTGAGGCTCTACGTATTTCACTTGATCATAACGCACCAGATGTTAAGTTCCTAGTGACTAATAGTTTTAAAGGGTATCAATATACAGCTCATTCAAGCAGGGTAAGAGAGGTAGAATCAAAACCTTTCAGGCTCGTGGCACATAGCCTGTGCTACAAAACTCTGGAAGGAAATCTTGTATGCAATGTCCTCTGAAACATGATCAGAGAGATTGTCCTTTCGTAAAGCAAATTTCTTTCAATGTGGACGTGAACGTAACATTAAATCAGTGTGTTTACTTGGAAAGATATGCCAGGGCAACAGTCACTGTCAGTCGCGCGCACGGCAACAGCAGCTACGCTGTCAGCAATTGCGTATCCTATAGGCCCCACCACTCACAGTGATGATTTAGATGATGATTTATGGTAGAGGGCGCTAAGTAAACAACTGGTGAACCTAAAATGCTTTATTATCCTCTTACGCTCGAACCAAAATATTTGTTCTCCCTCGTCCAGCACATGGGCTAGTATCATCTCTTGTCGTTCCTACATCAGAACAACAGGCGAAGCAAATGGCTGCAGAGTATCACCCAGCTGATAGGTGGGCTGCTTGCTGGGTGAATATAACACAGCAGCTTGCAAGCTTGCAATGCAGTGGCACCGACTGGAGCAGCTTGGGTGGCAGTGAGTGGCAGCCAGCGACCTCTTCCAGCAATGCAGCAGATGACAGTGTTGTCCAGACACAAACACTGTATCGCTGTATGGAGAGCAGTGGTTCATCGTTAGTTGGTCATCATTTCATGCATCATCCATGAGACGGTGGCAAGTTGCTTAGTGTGTGGTCTCATACAGGTGGTGGCAGAGTGCTGGCTGCCAAGGACCTGGACACAACGGCATTGGTCAGCATTTCAAGGGCCAATGATGGTGGTGGTGGCTGCGCTTCAAACATGGCATGAAATGGCCTGTGGGCATCGCAGCATAGTCAAGATCCACCCATAATGACCGCGTCAATAGAATGTTACCGATTTTGTGGTGGTGACTGTCACAAGGCAGGAATCGTACCACAGCCCTGTCATTCGGAGACCTACTCAGCTGACCTGGGGTTGTAAATACATATGTCTGTAATTACGTGGAAGACTCATGTGTGCCACATTTCTGTATCAAAGGGAAGTTTCTCAATGGCTGGTCACTGTCAATAGATCTGGCCGTTGCCTTGAAAAAGTAGGTTGAAATGTGACAGTAGCCCGCTTGTGCTCAAGTGCTGTATAGGCAATCATCGAATGAAGCTGTCAGCTGTGGCTGACGTCCTACATACAATCCTCTCCCTGGGAAAATATGTGTCACCAGATTCCTGCTTTTGAAACCGGCTGATATAGGAAGCACTAATACATTCTTGTAAACTTCATATTTTCAATCAAGAGTCTATGGACAACACTCCCAAATAAACCCCATACGTTAGTGTCCTTTCTTTCCTCTGCACTCTATATCTCTACGTTCTATTTGCAATGCCTTACTTCGCCTATCACATTTTAATCCGTTAAGCACTTGTGTTGTTCCACAATATGTGTCACCAGATTCCTGCTTTTGAAACCGGCTGATATAGGAAGCACTAATACATTCTTGTAAACTTCATATTTTCAATCAAGAGTCTATGGACAACACTCCCAAATAAACCCCATACGTTAGTGTCCTTTCTTTCCTCTGCACTCTATATCTCTACGTTCTATTTGCAATGCCTTACTTCGCCTATCACATTTTAATCCGTTAAGCACTTGTGTTGTTCCACCTCGTGGGACACAGATGGTGATCAGGGAACTATCCTGTCAGTAGAACTGGAATTGTCTTTCTCATTTAATATTTGCTCTTAAACGCTACTAACTTTTGTCCATGAGCTCACTGGGACTGACAATACAGAGGCTCTTGATAAATGTTATCACATACTAAGACTCGACTCACACACATCCCTTTCATATAGACATTACATTCCCACATTCCTCTGACAAATAATGAGAGAAATACTAATAAAACTTCTTTGGGACACCTCTTGCGTTGTCTAATACAAGAAAAATCCAGTCCTACTATTCTTAACCTTTCTGAACGTATCTACATGTCCACTACAGCTTGGCTGTGCTCGCAAGATGTAAAGATCAGGGAATTATCACATCTCCATTTACTAACTTCATCATCATCTGGCTTATGATATTTCAGTAACGCACTAATACTACATCATCATCTAAAATAAGATAACCAAAGCCGTAACTCATCATCATAATATGTGACTTCCTAATAAATCCTCAACTGATAATAAGAAATTTTAATAGCTTGAACACACAGGTATCTCTCATGCCCCACCTCACAGTGCTCTCCAGTACCACAGACTTGCTTCCTGATCCACTATCGCTTTACAGCCAGCCTCCCACCCCATTATTACACCTCTGATGTTTCATAAAATTCATTAATACCTGGCTCGTTCTCGTATAATGTCAAATCTCTATCCTGGACAGATATCGCAAGCGGATTTTGTTGTATCATCCGCGCTGTGTTTCAAGGCACCTGGAACAGTTTTATAATCAAGTGACGTCCAACGACCAACTCGAAACCGTGTGGCATCCCAGTGCCTTACTGTTATGGTCAGCAGTGCATGGCGCAAATATATGAAATCCTATCCATCAGCTACTGTTGCTACACTTAACGATGTTCAACTCTTCAGCACTGTACCACCAACGTTTACATTAACCTACCACACATCTGTGTTAAATCTAGGAACGTAAGCAGTATTCCCTAACTATTGCACTGATGATCGCCATATCACCTCTTTATCTTACTTCCTAGCACTCACTTAACTAAATATTCAGAATATCATACTACAAGATTTTAGCGTTTCCTACAAAATTAGATGCGCCAAGTCTTTACTATTCACATAGACGTATGTGAACATGTTGAAATATAGTTTGCAAAATGCTGGATAGGTGGCTAAGCAAAAATTCATTGAATGAATGCGAAATGACCTCATTAATGCAATATTAGGAGTTTCGGCGTTTGCCATCACCACATATCTGTTAAAAAACACGTAACTACACATGAAAGAAATATGGGTTACTTCATCATCATCATCTGCTGCTTCTCTTGAGGTATTAGGCAGGAATTGCTTGTTACGTTCCCCATCTCTGTCGGGGTCTTCCTCTGTCTCTTCTCCCATGGCACTTATAATTTTTTACCTTTGAGGGAAGTCTCTCAGTTTCCATTCTTTGTAGATGATCGTTTCATTTTCTTCTGTAACCGGGAATTTTATCACTGAGGCTAACATTTGCAGTTCTTGTCTAATATCTTGATTTCTTAGCATGTCTTCTCTTGTGCAACCTTTAACACCTCTAAGGAATTACATTTCTTGTGCCTAAATCAGTTTTTCTTGTTTCTTAGTAATCACCCAGGTCTCACTTCCATAGAACAGTGCGGGAAGTGCAACAGTTTTGTAAAATTAATTTGAGTGTCTTTCCTGGTTTTGTTTTCTAGGTTTTTGTTAATTGTTCCACATACGTGGCTGAATTTACTAAACTTAAATTCATATCTCTACTGTAGCTACATGTCATTTCACATCCGAGGTAACTGAAATTGTTTACTTACTCTAAAATCTTCTGATCTATCACTATTTGCTTCTGACTGGCTCTTTCCCCAATGAAAACCATTGTCTTAGTTTTTTCTTTGGAAATTTCCAAAACTGGTTCAAATGGCTCTGAGCACTGTGGGACTTAACTGCTTAACTGCTGAGGTCCTCAGTCCCCTAGAACTTAGAACTACTTAAACCTAACTAACCTAAGGACATCACACACATCCATGCCCGAGGCAGGATTCGAACCTGCGACCGTAGCGGTCGCGCGGTTCCAGATTGAAGCGCCTAGAACCGCTCGGCCACAACGGCCGGCTGGAAGTTTCCATGTTAATTTTTGCACTTATTTGTTCTAGCAAGTAGATTCCTTTCTGAAGGTCATCTAATTTATCTGCTAGGATCACTGCATCATCATCATCTAAGCAAAGGTATATAGTAAATTATTTAAAAGAATGTTCCTTTTTAGGTAGATTCCTTTCTGAAATTCTGATTTCCACATATGTATTATTTCATTAAATCAGATGTTTAACAAAGTTGGAGAGATGCAGCAGCCTTGTCGTACCCCTTTGTTAGGTGGTATCTCATTAGTTGTTTTACAACTGAGATCTAGAGTGATATTTGTGTCGTGATATAAACTTATTTATTTAACCAACATAAACAGAGATGACGAAAGCCATGGGATATCAATGTGCACATATACGGATGGGGTTAGCATCGCGTACAGAAGGTAGAACAGGACAATGTATTGGTGGAGCCGTCATTTTGTATTCAGGTGATTCATGTGAAAAGGTTTCCAACGTGGTTATGGCCGGATGACGGGAATTAAAAGACTTTGAACACGGAATTGGTAGTTAGAGCTAGACGTATGTGACATTTCATTTCGGAAACCTTTAGGGGCCGGCCAATGTGGTCGAGCGGTTCTAAGCCCTTCAGTGCGGAACCACGCGGCTGATACGATCACAGGTTCGAAACCTGTCTCGGGCATGGATGTATGTGATGTCCTTAGGTTAGTTAGGTTTAAGTAGTTCTAAGTCTAGGGGACTGATGGCCTCAGATGTTAAGTCCCATAGTGCTTAGAGCCATTTGAACCATTTTTTGAATCGTTAGGGAATTCAATACTCCGCGATCCACAGTGTTAAGAATGTACCGAGAATAACAAATTTCAGGGATTACCTCCCACCATGGGCAACGCAGTGTCCGACGGCCTTCACTTAACGACCGACAGCAAAGGCATTTGCATAGATGTGTCAAAACCAACCTCAGTGTAGACATACAATCAACAAAATTACAGTCGTAAGAGGACACAGATCCTGAAACACTAAGTAATCAGTGGAAATAATAGTTTCATGTTATTGTAGTAACAACCATGGGCAGACTGATACAAGTTTACTGAGTGTTCCGTTTCGGCAGCCTCTTTTTGCCGCATGGGCCTGGCTTACTTGCGCCCGTGTGCACGTCTCTCTAGCATTTTCATAGTGCGGCTTGCTACTTGTCTCCAGTCGCGTGTCCTGGATGTCTGTGCTAGAGCTCATTAGCTTATGTTATCTGACTTGCACTGTAAAAGGAATTTTGCTGTCGGCCGAGAGACTTTTGATTAACTGGTTTATAACAAGAAATTTTCTCTTTAATGTGTATGTTAAGTTTAATATTATTGCAACGTAACACCTGTCTCACTCACCGGTAATGGCAAATTAAGTTCAATTTTTCTGTCTGTTTATCAAAGGAGAACAGTTGTTACCAAAGAAAATATGTAAAAGTAAATGATATTGTCCACGGCTTTATTATGTTAGTTACAGGGGCCATGTCATTTATCTAATCCTGGTGATTCCCGATTTCGTTGGTAGTCACTGGTCACTGACGGTGGTTGCGTTCTTGAAGACTAGCTCCACGGGGGAGGTGGGGCGGGGGTGGTGGAAATGGAAATTGTCTAACCCTGTAAAAGATTCGATTCGATATTCGATTTGATTAAGAGATGGTCAGTGTTAAGGCAACATAGGCAATGTCAAACACGAAGATCTTCAATATGAACTGCGCATTCGTCGCACACCTATCGAGGGTGATGTTCCAGAGCTGGCAGTAGGGTTGCGTACGGCATTGGGCTAACCTCTCCACATTCCATCCGAAACTAACGGTGAGGTAGGTGGCGCTATTTCCACCATTTCCTTAGCTTCAGATGAATTATTTCAAAACCATGAATTCGTAGAGGGTAACCAACCCACCCGTCAGCAAGTGTGTAGGGTTCAATCCAAGTTGTGCCATTTCAATAGTCATCTCGCCGATCTAATGCACCTTGAACTCAGAGATCAGTAGAAGTGCATTGTAAAACAGCTAAGCGCGAAGACTGAAGAATTACAGATTAGCTCGGGCGCGTTAGCTTTAGAGACTGAAGGGCCGAGTGGGAAGAGGGTGATCAGTTCCAAGCCATAAAGACCGAAACCCAAGCTCTTGGTCGACCCTTCTCAGAATCTTTTTTTAAATTGCCGAATCCTATTTTGTGTTTGTTTAAAGGTATCATTGAACTAGCGGTTCTGATTATGCCGTTTGAATTAAAGGCTAACGCCTTGCAGATCTCGCATTTACTCTTTCTCTTCCTTTTCATTTGTCTAAGTGTTTATTAAGAGAGTTGCTGTCCTATGTACTCCGAGAGCGAGGAGAAGGGGTCATGATACAAAGTGGTACAGCTTTAATTAGTGGTACAGTGAAACTTGGTCAAAGCAGAACGTGTATAATCCAAAAATCTGCCGAGACAATGCAGGTGTTTCAGTTCCACTGCATTCAATACAGTTATATATGTTAATTTTTTGTACAAGGCGAAACGTGTCTAACATGGATGAGGAAAGTAAATAAAGCAAATTTTAAGACATTGTATAATGCAGAAAAGAACTTATACAGTATTACTGTAGTACAGTATACATGAGTCATTCTAGACTCTACAAGGACTCAACTTTAAACACAAAGACTGTATAACCCTGATAGCTCTGTTAAGCGACGCATCTTATGCAACAATATACAAGTTAGGCTCAGTGTCGGTATATCGAAAGAAATGTTTCGTTAGTGAGCCCTCTGTTTCTTAGCATTACTCGTTTTCCATTATTACTGCCATGTACAAGAGCACAATGGAACATTTCTGCGCTCCAATGAACACTGTGCTAAAAGCTGCACAATGAAAGAGGTGGGTATTGTTCCATTAAATACTGGATTTTCCCAGCAACGTCTAGCATTCTAAATAAATGCACTACATGTGTTATTTTCTGTCAGTTTCAACTAACTGGTAGCACTTTAAGTGATAAGATGGTATCAAACAAAAAGTATGTGCCACTAACCTTAACAAAAAGAGTATGGTAATCGAGGCGAATAAGGAAGACAAATTCTCTGTGCACGGAATAACGTTGCACTGAAAGACGGCGAAACTGACGCTTTCGTCGACTCTCACATTATCGATATCTGATATACAAGTTATACAGAGTGGCATATAGATCGAATTCATTGGTTTTTAAAACAACATATATATTTATATTTATGAAAGATTATCGGTTAGTGGTTACCAATAGATGAAATACTTACTGGCGTTTTATTTATTGAGAATTACGTCTGGTTGGGTTGACAATTTCACAGACAGACAGCAGACCAAAGTGGGCCAAAGGGGACTATTAACTTACCGCAGGTTATAAAAGGTGACGCTGACGCCAGGTAGGAAAGCATTCTCCGAGGACTGTTGTGTGTGCTGGACAGGATGAGGGGATGCCCATCGCGAACCGACACACGGTGGACAGCAGGTAACGCTGCAGCCGGTCAGACGATCACAGAGGAATGATTGGAATTCCGCACGGGAAGATCACTGCGCCCACTTTCCTAAAGCATATCTCTGCGGTGAGAGCGTTCTAAACAACTGTAAAGGTCCCCGAAAGTGGGCAACAATGAGCCGTAGATGGAGAATGCAGAGAAGACGACGCCAGTCCGCTCATAGGAGAGCAGTTTACTGATGGGCACAAGGCAGGCTCTGTGTAAGCGTCAGGTAATTACGGCTCTATGCTCTCGGAGAACACGGAAGGTGAAGTGCGAGGATTCCATAAGTTTAAGAGTGCAAATTTTCTCATCCCAAAAATACATGTAGCTGGCCCCTCATATATACAAAGCAGATAGGAATATTGGAAGGGCCATAGGAAACAACATGCCGTAACACAATAACGCCCTCTTCTGAGGCTCCGACAGGACAGAGCCAAAACAAATTCCTTTCCTTAGCAGTAGACCTGTGGGTGCGGAAATGCGAGTATTTCACTGGTGAGTCTGGTCTGACGTGGCAGTAGTTTTGAAAAATTTTTGAGGAGTGGGAGGACCCTCCAGGAGAATTGACTTCTCACTGGATAACTGCTCGTGAGAGGCTAGGATTGGCTCTCAATGAAGGGGTGAATATTACGAGGGAAGAGAGAAGGAACTGATTAAACACTTCTTCTGCTGCAAGTGAGAGAAACATTTTGAATTCTGCTCAGAGAATTCTGTGTGAAAAGTAGTTGTTTCACTTTTCAGCACCAACTGGAACGTGATATAATGTTTGCATTTGGTTGATTTTCGGATTTCACAGGCATCGTACCCGCCACAGTGGCTGCCGGCAGAAGCACTGGCATACAGCATAATGATGCTGAAAAGAAAGTGGTAGGATCTGGAATCGGCATCAGTCTGTGTAGGTCGCAATATACTCACTAGTTTATTAATGAGTAGAAACAAGATACCCTTATGGCATGCATAATTTTACGAACTCAAATTTTGGCAAACGCTGTCGTCAGATCACAGAAACGAATCAGTGTGCTAATAATGTAATAACCTGCCTATAGATCCGCCAATCTGAGTTACTTGTAACTGTTTCATATTCATGAAATAATTTGTCACTGAACAGGACGTTATTAAACATGTTTGAGTTGTATGTCGTTGCAAATACTACACTCGTTTTGTGTGAGGATTCACAATAAACGATAGAAGTTATGATAATTTTGACTTTCATTACGTACATATCTCATTTGGTCACGAAACTGAATTACAGTGTCACTATTAAACCACCCTTCTGAATATCGTAGGGCCAAAATTTAGCGTAAAAAAATCCTTGCATAGCAAATGAGAGTGTACAGTCTTCCTTGGGTATCTACACAATGAGACAGGATAATTACCTAAGGGAATAGGCGGTGGTGGATTACGTTTTTTGGTGACCCTGCCAGGACCATGACAGTGATTGGAGACTTTGTGGTATACTGAGAAATAAAAACTTTTACTTCTAAATTATGGTTGGTACAGCGTCTAAATTATTTGAATGGCTTTAATAATGTTTTATCTACCAGATTGTGGTGTGTTTTGATTATGTCTTTGAACGAGAACTAGGCGACAGCTGAGAGCAGCGAGGGAGTTGTTTAAGTTAATGAAAATTTCGAATCTGGAGCGAGAACTAGATAGGGAATTGTCAGGTATGGGGGAGGAGCAGATGGCGTTTCCGAAGAAATGAGCAGTTCAGAATCATTAGTCTTTCAAACTGAATAGATGGAGAATTTTTAGCGTAAGGGTCCAATCGGATGTGACAGGGAGAACGAGAAAGAGGACGCCATGGTCGCTTCAGGACACGAGGGTGTAGTTAAAAGGATCAGATATCACCATGTAGAAGGGAGGAACAGGGCAGTTTCACCACTGCAGACACATTCTCAGTTGAGTTCAGGAGCGTCTACTCCCAGTAGAAGAAATGAGCAAAGTAATTCAGAATTTGCTTTATTGGAATTTTCGCAAGAAATTGGAACAGAGGAATCAGGCAGCGAGAAAAGAAATATTGTGTAAATCGAAAGTAACTACAGAAAAAGGAAAAGAATGGAATGTTTTGAGCGAAAATGTGAGAGATGTAGAAAAATTAGCGACGTAAGCGAAGGATGAGGCTACGGAAGCCAAGAAGGTAGAGCAATCAGCTAAACAGCTGGCAGAAGTCGTAGAGAAAGCAAAGGAAGGAATAAAAATGCAATTATAACAACTTCCAATGCTGGAGAAGGAATTGGACAAAGTAAGCGGGAAGCAGAAAGAACAAGAAACACACAGGGCAGAAATCGTAAGAGGGCTGGACAGTATAGATGCTGATACTCTCGTGAAATTAGATAATGTCACCGTAGTAACAGAATCGCACAAGGAGAAATCAGTCTCAAGCAAAATACAGAAGAGACGCAAGGATCCTGAAATTCAAATGCAGCTTCAACCAGGGAAAATGAGGAAAATCAGTCAATGGTTCAGTCGAGTAAAGCGCAGGACAGACTAATTAATACTGAGAATTATTATCTTGGTCCAATAGAGCGACTTTCACCTTGGAGACGGATGACAAGCCACGAAATAATTGCATTCCACTCATGACGACGCATGCAGCACTCATGAACGAATCTGTCGCAATGGAAAGTAGAAGCAGTGAGTCAACAAAGAACGGTCTACCTGCAGCAGGAAACAGAGAAATACAAGTAGCTGACAGTACGGATTCTCAGAAGTGAATTGTCACGACTTCTTTGAGGGCGCGCGCGGCCCTACTGGCGACACTTGTGCGCGCTTTCCATCGTTTCTGGCCCCCGTCGTATCATCTTTACTTCGTTATGTGTTGCCTCTGGAGGTGTATTTTAGAGAGTGATGTGTGGAACACGGAGCCGGACGGTTGTGCCTGAGTATTCGGCGTCTTGGCGATTGCAGCGAGTTGAGACCACTGACCGTTGGGCTCTAGGGGCCCGCGTTTTCCTGCAGTGCTGGCCCTTGATAACTGCGAGTTTAGCGAGAAAGGAGCGGCTATCGTCATGTGCAACCTGGTTACGAAGTGTATGAGTGGATTGTAGTGTGCTAAATATGCCGAGATGTATTATTAACAGGTACTAGCACAAGAGCGACATTAACTGGTGCCTACCTGAAGTGCGGAAACTATTGGCCTCCTTGAAATTTATTTGAAATTAAGCATGAAGACTTTTCAATAAGTACTGTACTTGGATTCTTAGTCCTGCCCCGGTGTGCGCTAGCCAGTAATTCCGTTCACTGACCCCGTTTGGGGCTATGTGTGTGTCAGTCTGGAGCCTTTTGTAAGCGCCAAGCCTAGTATTTTGCAGTGTTAATCTGGTACTTGAAATAGTTGTTTGAGTATTTGTTATTACTGACTGTAATTTATTTATTGTCCATACTGAAAATTGTACCACCGGGTTTGCTGCTGTTGTTCTCCAGAACGAGCTGCGTGAAAGATATTCTTGAGCCTTTGCCTCGAGGGGTCCTGCACTTGGGTATTTGGTATGAGTGTCAGGTCTCAGCTGTTCTTTTCGCCCCTGAAAAGTTCAAATTCAACCTTGAACACAGAGAATGTGATTTAGAAAACGACAGTCAGGCTTTGGAGTCTGGCTAGACCCAGGAAAACTGCTGGGATTTCGAGGTGGACTACCAGCCTTCCATTTCAAGACATTCCATATTTAAGGCCCTGGCAATCAGGTAGCAGACGCGTTTAGTCGCATGTTTGAGGACGAAGATCTGAGAGCCGAAGGTGAAGCTGGAGAGCCTCATGATATTGTGTGCAGTGTGTTAGCTGAAGCACTGCAGTTGTTTGGCAGCCTTAAGTGCAAACTGGATCAGGATCCGTTGTGGGGACCATTAAAACTGTTGTCCGGAGAGTATGTTCCGAAGTATTTTTTAAAGTATGGGATTTTGTGTGAACAAGTAGATAACATCTCTCTGAGCCAAGGATTTGTCTCCTTGTTGAGTTAATTCCCTCCATCTTTCATTATTTCTATAATTGTTTCATGGGTGGTCATTTAGTACTCTCAGAACCTTGACGACGGTACGTGCTCACCTCAGGTGGCCTTCGTTGTACACGGATATTCGCCTTTTGTTTAATGAGTATCTGCAGTCCGAGTGAGAGCAGCATCGTATGGATAAACTTATTATCGATCTCGGACGACCCCTTCTCTGTACGAAGAGGGGCAAACATTTGATATTGATTCTTGTCGATGCGTTCTCTCGGTTTGTTTGGCTTCTCCCTCGCCGAGAATCTACAGCCTCATTACCACCCATCACCTAACCAATATCTTTTCGTGGTCCCCCCCCCCCCGCCCCCCCTCCCCCAAGGCACTTACGAGCGATAACGCTCCGGTCTTTGCCTCCAATCACTTTATGCAGTACTTTTTCCACAATTCCATTAGGCATATTACCACCACCTAGTATTATTCTCAGGCGTCCTTTGCAGAGGGAGTCAATTGTAGCACGCCGACTGGTGGGACTCAAGATCTAAATCAAACCGACAAGGGATCGTACTGTACCAATGCCGCGATGCCGCTGATGTATGGCTTCCTGCCGCGCAAAATTGCTAGAGTCAACCAGTCGACCACTACAGCAACAATTAGGTACAGTTTTTGTATTGACAGTCGATGGTGTGACTGTGGATCGCTATCCGATCACAGAAGATTCCAATAGTAGCCGAGCGACTGGAAACACTTGGAGCCTAGCTTGTACAGTAGTTGCACTCTAAAAGAACAAATTGAGGACAGATCAACCCTTTGGTGATTAGCAACTACAACGATAATAAACACTGACGAGACAGCAGACAAAGAACATTATCACTATACGCAAAATTCGAGGTCGTACAGCAATGCTACCACACGAAAAACAGATACACCGAAATACCCAAATGACACTAATAATCGCTATCAACCAGCAACGACGAGACTAGCAGAATACAGCGACAACACACGTTATCTCCATATCGTGAAAAGCAAGACACCAAAATTATTTCAATGCGATACATGTTTATATTACGTCAAGCTAAATCACAAGCAACGACTTCCTTCCAAAGCAGAACAATCTCTCTGGAACCGCCTCGTAACCTTTTAATAACTTTTAACATCCATCTAAAATGTGAAGTAACTGCAGAGACAGATTCATATTAAACTCATATTTGGAAAACGTTTACACTGGGATAAAGATAACTGAAGCGATAATTCTACTTCTTTCTGTGTAGTCTAACGTTGCTACATGAATAATGATACTCAATGTATTCCACAGATTAACGACTACACCATTGTATGATCGCTGACTTTTCTTAACAACTTCGAATAACTTCAATATAAGAAAACTTGTCTTTATTTGGGCTAGGTATCTCAAAACAAGATCAAATCTCGTAAGCGATCGAGTCCCAACAAAGACTACACACCCACAAAGAAGCAGAAATTCAAGAAAAAACAAAAATATAAACAAAAAACTAGGCGCCACTGCCTCTTCTGCCTTAACCATAATTAACGATTCAGACAAAAGTGAGCCTCTTCAGGCGTTGGCACAACGCGACCTAAAGTAAATCAGGCCACTCGTCACTTCTACTAACCAAGTTTGTGTTTAGTTACGTGTTGCTTATAAATGGTTCCTTTCTGTCCCCGTCGCTTACCAACTCAACCTACTGGTGCGATCTGTCATATCAAGGTGAAACAGTTCGAGTATACAGAGCCAATTCTAGATTCGCTGTATGATCTTGGCATCCACACAACAACAAAAATGTGTTCGAGACGTTCCCTTCTCGATGCACACCAGTCACTACCAAGCCACTCCCCAAAACAGCTAGCAACCGAATTACCTCTGGGCGAGCCGCAACTTCTAACCATACAACATGGACAGCATATCAGGTTCTACCGATTCCCTAAAAATCATCAAATGCAAATTTCTCTCTCTAACACGGCTCACGTTGTAGCTATCACAGCAAAATAACCACTCCTTCTTCCCGAACTATCCACAGGACGACAACCAATCGACCGCCCAAAAACACAGTGTCACCAAACCATTGTCTAATCGGTGACTACTTCAAAATCTCGGAACCTACATATATTCCATAGCTCGGCCTTGGGAGGAAAATTACACTGGCAGCTACATCTATCAACAGGGACCAATACGACAAAGTTGCTACACTGTCTCCGTAAACTGCACAAAATACTACAATCGCTTCATCAGTCACACTCCTTCACCTCTCCCTAGCCTTAAACACCAATTATAGCACATCTACATAACAGCAGGGGGTCGGTACTGTATCCGATCTAGACCTATCCCGAGATTAACTTTATTGGCATGATGTCTACTGGGGAACTAACTATTTTCTCATGTCATACAATGAGAACCATTTACATGAAGAAACACGCAACGCCACGCCAACATCTGACAGTTAAATTATTATTCCTTTTGGCCGTCGGGTAACGGCGATAGCGGCCGGCTGTGTCGCGTCGCTAACGCAGCATCTCTGGAATCAGCGATGCGAGTTGTTACATCGCTGAAGCCGCGCGCGTTCACAAACTGTTTTCTCTGTGGCGCGCTCGTATCATGTGGAACACATTTTATTGCCTTTTAATACATCATACACATATGATAACTGTATTCACCAGGTGTTATTGGTCATTTACCTGATCTGACGCTCAGCAATTTTAACGGTGAACGAAATCCGTGCTTTTGACACTGCACATAATCCTAATCCTAAGGCGACCTTAATCAAATACCACGCTAAGTCTAAGAGCAAATGGGATGGAAACACCCCCTGGCTCAATTTCATGTTCTACTCTGCCCTGCACGAGGCATCCAAGGCTGTTCCTGCCGCTCTTATGCTGGCGTATCCTCTTAATTCTCCCCCTCCAACTTGTGGAGAATTAATGACCTTTTATCCTCAACGGTCACTCCGAGTTTCCTCAAGGGTAATTGGCAGTCGGTCAGTCACAATACTGAATTGGCTCTCTGCCGTCAGGCAAAGCGCTACTGCCTCGGTAGACGACCCTTTCTGGGTAAGATGGGACATAAGGGTTTTGTTAGAAACTTCGTCGGGCGAGCGCAGAGTGTGCTCATGTCGGTAAGTTGATCTCCCGATATGTGCAGCCATGTTCAATCTTCAAGATTTTGAGGCAGGATAATTTCCTAGCCAAGCAGATAGCCATTGGAAAGACCTCCGGATTTCATCTCAGTCAAGTGAACCTTGTTGATTAACGTACTATTTCTTCTTGCCGTGAGGGACCTTTTGTTTGAAAAGGGGAGGCTGAGCCGTGGCAGCTTTTGTGAGACCACGCACGCGCTATCCTACTGGCGCCACTTGTGCAAACGTTCCATTGATTCTGGCCCTTGTCGTATCATCTTTCCTCTGGGGCTGTGTGATAGGGAATGGTGTGTGGGACACGGAGCTGGCCGTTGGTTCCTGAGTACTCGACGTCCTGGCGACTGCAGCGAGTTGGAACCATTGGCCGTTTGGCTGTAGCGTTGACCGTTGCTACCGGCGATTTTAGCGGGGACGGAACGGCTCTCGTCACTTGCAACCTGGTTACGAAGTGCATGAGTCAATTGTGGTGTGCAAAATCCGCCGAGATATTTTGAACAACTTGTTAACAGCTACAAGCAGGAGGACAGTGTTACCAGATGCCTACATGGAGTCCTGAAGCTATTGGCCTCCTTGGCATTTAATTTAAATTATGTATTATGAATACTGTACTTCAAGACTGTTAATTCTGCCCCGGTATGAGATGGCCAGGTATCCGGTTCCTTTATGGTTTTCAGCAACCCTTTTTGGGGCCATGTGTGTCAGTCTACAGGTTTCTGTAAGAGCCAAGCCAGTATTTTGCAATATTAATCTGGTACTTGAAATAGTTGTTTGTTATCATTGAGTATTTTATACTAATAGTTGTAATTTCTGTTTGTTGTAGACCTTATGGCCCTTTCTGTGTGCGCTCAGCCTCACTTGTGGGTCATGTGTGTGTGCGTGTTTGTAGTTGCACACTCTTTCACTCCGCGTTGAGGAGCCCTTCAGTTTGTAGCTGTATTTAGTACGTATCCAAACTACAGTATCTTGTGTCCCTAAGGTATACCTTGACTTATTCAATATTATTTGAATTATTATTTAATTATTCCTTTAAATGATTTTCTGCATTGTTTCTTGTTATTGCCAAGATGGCTAACTTGCAATGTTTATGAGCGGGTCACTCCAATACTGATGTTTTAATATTTGGTCTCCTTGAAAATAATCTTTAATTGGCCGTTTAGGTATTGCTGTGTAGGTTAATTTCTATCGAAATTGTTAGTTATTTTTTGTTTAGTACATGCCGACAGCCTTGTATCGGAAACGGTTGACGCGTTACTGTTCTGCTGGTCCGGGTCAGTGAGACGTTATCCTTCGACTTTGGCGGCTTTCCCACCATCGTGCCGCGCGGAGTGGCAGCGCCGTTAGGGGTTCCAAGTCACGGACTGCGCGGCCGCTCCCGCCAGAGGTTCGAGTCCTCCCTTGCGCATGGGTGTGTGTGGTGTGTATGTTGTTCTTAGATTTAGTCTTAGTTTATGTACTGTGTAAGTCTAGGGACCGATTACCTCTGCAGTTTGGTCCCTTAGGAATTCACACACACACGCACACACACACATCATCGTACGAAGCCTAGGTGCTGGCGGGTCACGCACTTCCATGGATCTCTCGTTCCAGCCTCAAGTTGAGTGGGTTGTTGTCATTGTTTTGGTATCGTGCCTCGGCGGGGGTGTCGTCGGAGTAGAACTTAGCTTTGGTAGTTTTGGGGAAGTAAGTTACTCAATGTTTCTATTATTGCAAGCCCCTTGCGGGCGTGTGATGAAAGCCTCTGGGCAAATTGAGCACTAAGTTTCTTTATTTCTTTACAACAATAAAAGTTTAATTGTCATTATCGTTTTAATAGCGTTTCAGGAGGCCAGTAATTTATTTAAGTGCTTAACCTGATATACGTGTAATAGCTTTGTGCCCTATCAGTGATGTATTGCTTTTATTGCTGTTTGCTTCTGTTTTAACATGTGAGTAGCGTTTTGACGGCTTGGAAATATCTTGTCTTTGTGGGAGCAGTATAACATTGTCTCATGACACCAAAGTGTCGTCTTTTGCTTTATGCTCCCTAGTATTGTTAATAAAATGAAAATTTAACGCGATTGTGTATCTCCTAGTGGTAAGGTAGCTTACGGACTTTGGATATCAACATCATATGTACTTGCGACTAATTTCTTGCCTAGGAGTAGGCCAGGAGATTACGGTTACAGTGTGGTGTATGAATTTTAATGTGTTTTATTTAACATTTGTTGAACTTATATTCAAGTCCTGTTATCGGATTAGCCCACAGTTGTGATACTAGTCGAGGGGACACAGAGCCGCCGCAGGTTTATTTAATCAGTTAACTGTTTGTAATTGGGCCACTATTGTACTGCACAGCTGACACGTTCCCCAAGCTCCATTTGTAATTTTATGTACAATGCAAATGTCCTTATGCCTTGTGATATTAATTAAAAAACCATAACTATCTGTATGAATTTGGCAAGAATCTTCTTAACTGTTAGTTGGCTCACGATAGAATGTTATTAATAAAAATATTTGTTTTGGAGTAGTAAATGACACTTCAGATTGGGTCACCCTTCAATGTGTTTTCCTTAAATTAATCCTGATCCTTATCCTGGGTCCCAGAGAAGAAGAAGCATGTGATTTTAGGCACTTCCTTTCTATATGAAAATTCCGAATTTGGTCAATGGAAAATCTATTCATCCTAAGGTGTGGATATCTCAGTTCAGGTTATCATTACCACCATCATAGCCATAGCAACACAAACTTGACTTCTTCTGTGGATATTTAGGAGATCCAGTAGTTCGAATGAGTGAGATCGCACATGTATGTAGTTTATATTAGGAGTTTGAAGATGCTTTCTTTGCGATGTATTGGTTAGAGGTAACTCAAGAGCGCATCAAGTAAGAAATTGCCATGTGGAAAGACTTACAATTGTTAGGACAGAGGAGTCCAGTTCAGTTCATTGACAATATTTTAAGCTCGAAACAGTACTTGGACACACCACAGTGCACGAGCGAGATCATACTGAAACACAGGCTGATGAAAGGTAGTGGAAAACCTGTGTCAGAGCAGAGGAGATGGGAAAGAAGTAAACTGCGATCAAAGAGGTGAACCCACAGAAATATCAAGCGAGCAAAGGGTGAAAAAGGAAGTGAACAGTGTAAACTTACATAAGAACTAAAACACGTCAGAGATCATGTAGGTACCAAAGGAAGCTTCTTGCTGTCAGGGGAAGGTAGAACTGGAGGCAATGTTTGATAGTGGCAGTGAAATCTCTGCGATTTTCGATGTCGCCTTTGAAAAATGTGGGAAGAAGTCTTGATGGACGGTGCTGTCTTTAAAAAAAGACTCACATCAATGGGCCAATTATAGGCAGATACAATGATGCAAACAGGCAGGCGAGAATAAGCTTTACATTTCGGGGACACGAAGGAGCGTAACTTCATCAGTGTGCATGAACTTGCCACAGAACTGATATTCGGAACAGATTACATGAGGGAAAATAAGGCCACATTAACATGTGAAGTGGCATAATTACTCTTCAAAGGAAAAAAATCAGTGCTAATACGTTTTGAGGAACAAGTTATTAGGGCATAGGTCCCAGCGAGTTGTCTAAGACTGTTTGCGGAATTAGAAACGAAGGAAGAATCGAACAAAGAATTTTATCCGAACCAGCTGCAGTGATTCCGAAAGATGAGACACAGATAAGGCGTGAGATAGATCAGGAAATTAAGGAAACAGTGGCGGAGAAACGTGACATCGGAGGTCAACACAAGCAAGAATTACACAGAGTCATGCGGAGATAGTGTTGCCCAAGACAGGTACAATAAGGAATATCCAATATAAATCCGAAGTCCATGACCATCAGACATTTCACGTAACACCATGTGCAATACAACATGCATATAGAAAGAAGGTTTGTGAAGAAATGAACAAGATGCTGAATGAACGAGTAACCGAGCATGCTATATCACCTAACAACAATCACTTGCATGTGGTGGTAAAGAAGGATCAATAAGTCCGCCTTGTACTGGACTCTCGGCAGAGTAACACTATAATTCAGCCAAAGACAGACAGGCTGGAGAACAGGAGACCTTATTACAGAAGTTTCATGGAATGTCATTATTTACAACGACCGATTTACGATAAAGATTCTGGTGAATAGAACTCCACCCTTGCTGTTACAAATATACATTTCTTGCTTTCTGTATATGTTATCAGTTCGAACATCTGCCACTTTGGGCTAAATATATCGTCAGCTGCTTTTATCCTTTCTTTGAGTAGCATAATAATGGGTGGTACCTTAAAGCAGCGTATCGCCAGCTACGTGGATAATATACTGATACCTGAAATCTCATGGGGAGAACACAAATGAGATACTGAGGACACTCCTTTCCACCCTGAAAAGTCATGGCATTACTCTCAACCTGGACAAATCATGTTTTGGATTGCTGTGTGTAAAGTTTTTGGGGCACCTCATCACAAGGAATAGAATCTGACCCAGAGAAGATTGATGAAATTTCTCAACGGCCTTCCCCAAAAACTAGGAAAAGACTGATAAGTTTTCTTGGTGTCATTACATTTTATAAAAAATTTATGAAGATTGAAACGATAGTGGCCCTACCTCTGTATGTTTTGACAGGGAAGAACGTGCTTTGGGTATGGGACGAGATGACAGAAGAAGAATGCTTGCCTTAATGTCAGCAATGATTAATGCACCGGTTCTGTCCCATAGAGATCTGTCGCCAGTTTTCTGCATAATCACAAACTCGGCAAGGATGTGGCTTGGTGTGGAGGTCTTTAAAGAATATGAAGAGGGTGGCAGAATGGTTAGGAAAACAATAGCATTCGGCAGTAGGTTATTATCTGAGAGTAAACAGAAGTATTCCGTGAGTGAACTGGAGGCATTGGCAGTAGTATTGGTCTTACTGTAATTTTGTTATTTTCTGTTCGCGAGAAAAATAAAAGTTTATACCGACCATAAAGCGTTACAGTTCCAACTTACTACATGATCGTCTTACTAGATGGATCTTATACCGTCAGGTGTTTGATTTTTCATTAACACATGTACCTGGTTGGACGAATGTTGTGGCAGAGAATGCTGAAGAAGATCATTTCAGTTTGGCTTATTTTAAAAAGTAGCGAGGGAGTACCTTATAGCTATGTCACTAAAGCAAATTGTAGGAAAGAGACTTAAAGACCCAGTATCACTACTCATCAAGAATAAATGGAAGGACAATAGCCTACCGATTATCAGGCAGTACTGCTTATTTAGAAGAGGGATATTATTCAATAGAACGAACACAGACGAATAGCTGTGGCTGCTCAACCTTTCATAAGATCTTATCGACTACACGACGCGACACATTGATTTGGGCTACGCTTAATTTGGTCCAAGCAATTTTCTTTGAAACGGAAGACGTTATGTGATTTTAAGAAAATGGAATGAAGGATTAGAAAGGTGTTGGCTTACCGTAAGGGCTCCCAAACGGACAAACCCTCGACGCAAGGTATGCTGGCACCTTTCTTACCGATTATTCCGAAGAAGTTAACGCAGCTCGCAGCCTGTGATTTTCTAGACCCCCTGCCTAGGACAAAACGAGTAATTGTTATGTTTTTGTTACTGTAGAATTAACTTCAAAATAAGTGACACGCCATTGCGAAAACCAACAACATCGACGGTTTAGAAAGCATTCGAGAAGGATTTTTTGACAAGTGGAAAGGGTTATTTCGGATAATGGTCGACAGTTTCGATCGCAACTATGTATGGAAACGTCAAAAAGGTACAGGATTTACCAATTTTCATTTCATCCTACAGACCTTATCCAACCCTGCACAAGGTATTATGTGTGATTTAGAAAGGCTATGTAGGATTTATTGCTCGAAACAGCAGACGAGCTGGTACGTTTTCTCACCAGACTTTCAGAATGTCTTCAATGAGTTCCCACATAGCTCCACCAAGCCTCTGCCCATAAAGGTACTGAAGAACCGATAACCACGAAATCGGATGAGAGAGGGAAGGAACGACACGAAAACACTGTCAAAAAAGCACTAATCCATCTCAGGGAGGCAGCCTGAAAATGTGTGTGTGTGTGTGTGTGTGTGTGTGTGTGTGTGTATGTCTGGGGCCTTAAATTCAGGCAAATTTGATGCACAGAAACAGCAGGTCATACAAGTATCAGCCCCGTGAGGTTTATAACGTCTTAGCTTCAATAGGCAGCAGAGATGTGGGCAAAAACGTGTTTTTGGAGCCACTGGCAAAAAGGCTGACCTGACAGGCAGGCGTATTATGTAGGTATAGCTTTGGCTGTCTGATTGGCTTCATTTGCTGGGCAGTCTACATTATGTGATGAAAAGTAACAGGACATCCACAGAAACATACGTTTTTCATATTAGGTGCATCGTACTGCCACCTGATGCCTTTTACTCCATATTAGCGACCTCAGCAGTCGTTAAACATCGTGAAAGAGCAGAATGGGGCCCTCTGCGGAACTCACGGATTTCGAACGTGGTCAGGTGATTAGGTGTCACTTGTGTCATACGTCTGTACGCGAGATTTCCACACTCCTAAACATCAATAGGTCCACTGTCTCCGATGTTATAGTGAAGTGGACACGTAAAGCTCAAAAACGTACAGGCCGACCTCGTCTGTTGATTGGCAGAGACCACAGACAGTTAAAAAGGGTCGTAATGTGTAATAGGCAGACATCCGTCCAAACTATCACACAGGAGTTCCAAACTACATCAGGATCCACTGCAAGTACTATGACAGTTAGGCAGAAGGTGAAAAAACTTGGATTTCATAGTCGAGCAACTGCTCATAAGCCACACATCACACCGCTAGATGCCAAACGATGCCTAGCTTGGTGTAAGGAGCGTAAACATTTGACGATTGACCAGTGAAAAAACGTTGTGTGGAGTGACGAATCACGGTTAACAATGTGGCGATCCGATGGCAGGGTGTGGGTATGGCGAATGCCCGGTGAACGTCATCTGTCAACGTGTGTAGTGCTAACAGTAAAATTCGGAGGTGGTGGTATTATGGTGTGGTCGTTTTTTGCATGGAGGGGCTTGCACCCCTTGTTGTTTTTCATGGCACTATCACAGCACAGGCCTACATTGATGTTTTAAACACGTTCCTGCTTCCCACTGTTGAAGAGCAATTCGGGGATGGCGATTGCGTCTTTCAACACGATAGAGAACCTGTTCATAATGCTCGACCAGTGGCGGAGTGGTTACACGACAATAAGATCCCTGTAATAGACTGGCCTGCACAGAGTCCTGACCTGAATCCTATAGAACACCTCTCGCATTCGGGAGGACGACGGTTCAATCCCGTCTCCAACCATCCTGATTAAGGTTTTCCGTGATTTCCCTAAATCGTTTCAGGCAACTGCCGGGATAGTTCCTTTGAAAGGGCGCGGCCGATTTCCTTCCCAATCCTTCCCTAACACGAGCTTGGGCTCCGTCTCTAATGACCTCGTTGTCGACGGGACGTTAAACACTAACCACCTACCTACCTACCTATAGAGCACCTTTGGGATGTTTTGGAACACCGACTTCATGCCAGGCCTCACCGACCGACATCGATACCTCTCATCAGTGCAGTACTCCGTGAAGAATGGGCTGCCATTCCTCAAGAAACTTTCCACCACCTGATTCAAAGTATGCCTGCGAGAGTGGAAGCTTTCATCAAGGGTAAGGGTGGGCCAACACCATATTGATTTCCAGCATTAAAGATGGAAGCCGCCACGAACTTGTAAGTTATTTTTAGCCCAGTGTCCGGATACTTTTGACCACATAGTGTATGTGTCAGAATCAGGAAATGTTTTTCAAGTGTCAAACATATAAGCTGCCCCACATGAAAGGCGTACTGTAATGCAGCACTACTGGCCTCCTTACTGACCTGCTTTGCATGACATGCTAATGTTAGGGGCATTAAATGGTTATCCAGTCCAAAACATGTAGGCTGCCGTATAAGACAGGCGTGTTGTGATGGAGCAGTATTAGCCTGGAAGTAGGACTGGATGGTGATAGAGGGAGGCATGTGGGCATGGATAGAGAGAAGGAGGAAGGACGGTAGTGCTATCTGGCATTAAACTGTTGTACCCTCAGCAATAATCACACTGAGATTATTATGAATGACACCGCATAAACTATTTAACCATATGCTTACCTTCTATGAAAGTTCCTCGCATTTATTGTAAATTACGCTGCACCCTTTCGGTGTGACGATGTTTGTAAGTCATACGTAATTCATATGATGGCACTGTAGAGTCCCACACCCACCTTTGCTATGCCATCTGCTGGCCAAAATTTGTGTTCTTGTATCCGTTTGCTCATATTTGTTACCATTAGAACATCTAACTATTAAATCTACTGGTTGCTTGAAGTTCCAGGATATGCATCTTCATATGCTTGCAATATTTTTAATTGTATATATTTGTTGGTTATGTAACTCGTTTATTTTTCATATGTAATTATATGATTTATTTATTTTTAGTCCGCCGCTCGTTGTCTCGCAATAGCGGTCTCGCTTCCCGAGCACGTGGGCCCAGGTTTGATTCCCGGCGGCGTCAGGGATTTTCACCTGCCCCGAGAGAACTGGGTGTTGTGTCGTCGTCATCATCATCATCATCATCATTCATCCCCATTACGGTCGGAGGAAGGCAACGGAAACCACCTCCATTAGGGCCATGCCTTGTATGGCAGAGCGGGTCTCCCGCATCGTACCCCTACGCTCTGTCAAGAAGCATGGGACTTCATTTCCGTTTACATAGCTATCTAATGATGGCAAACGTCGAAATGTGTAATACGAAATTCTACATCCTTGTCTAGTCTTTGCAAGCCTCTTCATCTCTGCAAAATTACTGCAACCCAAATCCATTTCAATTTTCTAACTGCAGACAAGCCTTGAACTCCATTTACAGTCCCCTACCCCACTTTTTCAATCCATTACCAACTCGCTATGACTTAATGTGTATTTTCAACCTATCTCTTCTCTCAGTTGCGCCATGCATTTCTGTTCACCTAATTTCGATTCAGTAACTTTTCTTTAGCATTTTTTGAACAATTTATGGTCAACATTTCACTTCCATACAATGCTGAGCTCCAGACAATGAATGCCCAACAACTAAATTTAAATTAAAGGTTAACATAATTTTCTTTTTCAGAAATGCTTTTCTTGCTGTTGCCATACTAAACATTATATCCTAATTATTTCGGTACTTACGTAACGAAATTCATACACTACTACTGTATCACTTGGTAATCTAATCATCTCACCGTCACCTCACTGAATTCGACTACCTTCCATTGTCGACATTCATCTTATCACCTGTTTCGAGGCATTGCCCATTCATCTGAACTAATCTCCGAAATCCTTCGCTGTTTCTCACGGAATTACAGTGACACTAACAAAATTTTATGGTTGTTATTCGTTGTTCTTAGCTCGAAATCCCTACCTAAATTTCACCATGTTTCCTGTACTGCTTGCTCAGTGTAGATATTGAATAAACTCAGGGATAAGTTATAGTTCTATCTCATTTCAGTTTCAAATACTGCTTCCATTTTAAGTGCTTTGACACTAATTATAACAGTCTCGTATCTGTACAACTTGTAGATAAGTATCTCAATGGAATTGTAAGCTCTGTTTCTGTGTTTGCATTATTGTAGATGACCGGCACTTTTTTGTGTTTTATCTCAGCTAACTTCAAAATTTCAAAGAACTATTTCCGGGAAAAATTGTGAAAACTTTCTCTGTCTACAAATCGTCTAAACCTTTCTTCCTTATAAAATACGTCTAAGGATAAGCATTGCCTCATATATTCCTACATTTATCCAAAACGTAAACTGTTCTCCCCTGGGGGAGCTCTACAAATTTCTCCATTTTTCTGTAAAAAATTCGTGTCAGTATTTTGCAGCAACGACTTCTTAAGTAGATAGTTTGGTAATACTCACACCTGTGTTTGTAAGAGTTATTGCTGCATTTTTCTTTAAGCTGAAGGTATTTTGCCTGTCTCATATGTCTTGCATGTCAGGAGGAATAGTTTTGTCATGACATGGTCTAATAATTGAACAAACTTGTAAGGGAAAATGGTTCTTGTATTAATTACACAGACCAACTGTGAAAAGTCTTGGGCTCAAAAGTAGTTAGTCTTTATGTACTTATGCCTGTTGAATTCAATAATCACCGTACAATGAGTATCAATTGATTTGGAGGTTTTCTGAAGTGTCATTTTTTCCTGGTTTGTGTTCTTAGTTCGTAGCTAGCTTTATTTTTGAAAGTATCGCACTCTTTAAATGTCAAAGTATAATATTCTCTAGCCGTTTGTAGATTATAAACATTATCACTGTTGTTGTAACTGTGAGTTTCATATTTTTTGTATTGTAATTAGTGCACAATTTCTCATTCTCAGGTGCCTTTAAAACTAATTTTTTTAAATCAAAAGGCAACGAAAATGTATAAGCTCAGTGAATAATTTTTTCCATATGTGGTGAACTAGCATTTTCATCGGGAAAACTCAAATTGTTGCCTCCTGTGAAGACTGCCTGTCAGCATTATTTTGATATGAAGATAGAGGACGAAGGTACGTCGTTAACTCCACATATATGCTACATGTCTTGTTCACGTATACTAAGAAAATGGCCAATAATAAATAAATAAATAAACCTTCAGTGGCTTTCTCTGTTTGTATGGTTTGTCAGGAGCCTACAAACTGGTCTGTACATAGGGAAGCTCCGGAACTCACTCAGAAGAGGCAAGCCAAAAGACAACGATCCCATAAAGCCACCACATTCTTCTCTTCACACTCAACTAACCGCCACGTTTTGTTCCATCAATTTAGAGCTCCTAGAATGTAACTATCATTAAAAACTTGTCAAATAGTCTTTCATTGTAGTTGCGTATGCAATTAAAATGTATTGCTTTCTCTTAACACGTATACTAGAACCAATAAAAGTTTGCTTTGTCCTATTAATTTTTATCAACCAAAAATTAATAAATTTCATTCAGAAGGTGAAGGAAACATTGAATACAATTTTTTGCTTGGCAGTGTTATTTTTGATATGATAATTCAGTATGTCCCAGAACTTAATCAGGAATTAGGCTGCCTCTGAGCACTATGGGACTTAACTTCTAAGGTCGTCAGTCCCATAGAACTTAGAACTACTTAACCCTAACTAAACTAAGGGTATCACACACATCCATGCCCGAGGCAGGATTCGAAACTGCGACTGTAGCGGTCGCGCGGTTCCAGACTATAGCGCCTAGAACCGCTCGGCCAACCCGGCCGGCGAGGAATTAGGAAGACCACCTTACCCCACATAACAATCTTTCGGAAAAATGAGCAGGCTTCCACAGGTACTGTGGCTGAACGTATCGTCTTCGATAGTGTGATGACGATGAGTTTATGGAAATGTGAGTAAAGAGTTCTAGCAGCAGATAAATAACAATCTTTTATCACACGTGTCTCAGTGATTTTAGTGCGTCTGAGCTTTACTCAAGACCGTCTCAGACACGCCAGCTCTGCAGAGAATACCGTCGGCTGTAAGGCGGAGAGCGCAGACGCTGTCCCCCGGGAGGCGTCCGCGCTGCTTCCTCGCCGCAAGTTAGTTCCGGGGCGCCGCCGTTCCCAATTGCTGGTCTAATTGCTCGCACATTACCGCTCCCTCGGCGGGGAATTGAATACAAGCTCCGGTGGCAGAGGGGTGGCAAGCAGCAGTGGTGCCACAAATCGCGACTCCAGCAGGCGGAGCCATTGGACTCGCCCAGAAAATGTTAGTCTTCCACGTGTACAGTCCTGTAATTGCTGGTTCCGGAGCTCATACGAGGCGTTGGTTACATAATGAGTAGCTTAATCACTATATGAAGTCAGCTTTGGTTTTAAGATTTCTGGAATGTCTAAGTATGCACTGCCACCAACATACATGGTGCAGTGGTAAAACACTGGGCGGGCTTACATGATGAGAACTGTTTAACTCCTTGTTGGATCATGCAGAGCCAAGTTTCCCTTGTTTCTATAAACTGCCTAAGGTAACTGTTTGGATGTTTCCTTTGGAAAGGACGTGAACAGTCTCCTTCCTCAGTTCCCAAACTGAAGCTGTGCTCCGTTTCTAATGATCTCATCGTCGACTAGTAGACAAAGCCTGCTTTTCCTTCATTCCAAATAAGTAACTTCATCTACATTTCGAAACTTACCAATGTTAGTGAAGTTTTGTATTTCATAATATTTAGCAGTCTCTGTGAATGTAGTCGGCGATATCGATATTGCAGTGATACTCCACTACTGCTACGAACTTCAACTTTGCACCTGCGTCCTAAGCCACATGCAGATGGAAAACTCACCTGCTGCTATTTTTTGTTAATTTGTCTTCGTGCACTGAACTTCAGTGCGTATTGAAAAGAAAAACATAATCTTTGGATTATTTAAGATATAAAATCTTCGTAGCTAAAATGGAAGTAGCATCTTCGGCCACCGAGAAGAAGGGAACAGAAGTTAATATTATTTTCCTCCATTATTAAGAATCCATATTTACTCTAAAGAATTAGTTCTTCTTCGATCTTCCACCATAATAAAAAACCTAGATGTTTTATTTGCTAATAATTTTCAAAATATACAATACTGGCCATTAAAATTTCTACACAAGGAAGAAATAAATAACGGGTATTCATTGAACAAATATAATATACTAGAACTGACATGTGATTATATTTTCACGCAGTTTGGATGCATAGATCCTGGGAAATCAGTAGCCAGAACAACCACCTCTGGCCGTAATAACGGCCTTGATACGCCTGGGCATTGAGTCAAACAGAGCTTGGAAGGCGTGTACAGGTACAGCTGCCCAAGCAGCTTCAACACGATACCACAGTTCATCAAGAGTAGTGACTGGCGCATTGTGACGAGCCAGTTGCTCGGCCACCATTGACCAGACGTTTTCAATTGGTGAGAGATGTGGAGAATGTGCTGGCCAGGGCAGCAGTCGAACATTTTTTGTATCCAGAAAGGCCCGTACAGGACCTGCAACACGCGGTCGTGCATTATCCTGCTGAAATGTAGGGTTGCGCAGGGATCGAATGCAGGATAGAGCTACGGGTCGTAACACACCTGAAATGTAACGTCCACTGTTCAAAGTGCCATCAATGCGAACAAAAGGTGACTGAGACGTGAAACGAATGGCATCCCATACCATCACGCTGGTTGATACGCCCGTATGGCGATGACGAATACACGCTTCCAATGTGCGTTCACCGCGAAGTCGCCAAACACGGATGCGACCATCATCATGCTGTAAACAGAACCTGGATTCATCCGAAAAAATGATGTTTTGCGACTCGTGCATCCAGATTCGTCGTTGAGTACACCATCGCAGGCGCTTCTGTCTGTGATGCAGCGTCAAGGGTAACCGCAGCCATGGTCTCCAAGCTAATAGTCCATGCTGCTGCAAAACGTCGTCGAACTGTTCGTGCGGATGGTTGTTGTCTTGCAAACGTCCCCATCTGTTGACTGAGGGATCGAGACGTGGCTGGCAGATCCGTTACAGCCATGCGGTTAAGATGCCTGTCATCTCGACTGCTAGTGATACGAGGCCGTTGGGATCCAGCACGGCGTTCTGTACTACCCTCCTAAACCCACCGATTCCATATTCTGCTAACAGTCATTGGATCTCGACCAACGCGAGGAGCAATGTCGCGATACGATAAACCGCAATCGCGATAGGCTATAATCCGACCTTTATCAAAGTCGGAAACGTGATGGTACGCACTTCTCTCCCTTACTCGAGGCATCACAACAACGTTTCACCAGGTAACGCCGGGCAACTGCTGTTTGTGTATGAGAAATCGTTTGGAATCTTTCGTAATGTCAGCACGTTGTAAGTGTCGCCACCGGCGCCAACCTTGTGTGAATGCTCTGAAAAGCTAATCATTTGCATATCACAGCATCTTCTTCCTTTTGGTTAAATTTCGCGTCTGTAGCACGTCATCTTCGTGGTGTATTAATTTTAATGGCCAGTAGTGCATTTTTGATACTAGAATTAATGACACACTTCTGCCTTCATAGAGACGTAGTAATAAATCTATATTCATGTAAATTTTTGAGTGCAAGAATAGAGAAAGCTAGTATTTTGAAGACGAAGCTAATTTCGGTGTCTGCATTTCCTAAGAAATAAATCTGATTCGGCATAAGTTCAACCTTATGCAAATGAGTTTTCTTGTAATTACCAAGACTCTTTTTCGCTGAAGTTAGAACATCATCTGTGGGTTATAAGAAGAAAATTTCTCTGTATTATATGTACATAAAGGAATTTCAGTTTTTAAGGAAAGTGTTGACAAATACGAAAACAGAAAAAAATGTTTATCATATAGTCCTTATGACCACATGTTGTGGTTTTTACGGCTTTCTGTATTTTTCATTACAGCTGTTTCTCCTCCACTGATTGCCATCTGCTATCACAGAGAACTTAGTGTGGAAGATATTTACATCGAAAATTTACGGCTTGGAATGTTATACTGTTTAGTCAACGTAGTCTATGTGTAATACATGCTATGTGTTTGTTTCTGTGTCTGAGTATGCAATATGTTTCCACTCTAGTTGCCCTGTTATCTTCACTGTGAAAACTGCATTTTTTAAACTTGCAGTGTATCACTGTTTACGAGACAGCATGACACCAGTTGTGTGTGTTCTGGACTGGAGATTCGAATATTGTCTTGCTCTTAGTCTTTTAGAGACACTGTGTGTGTGTGTGTGTGTGTGTGTGTGTGTGTGTAGGTGGGTGGGTGGGTTAATGGATTATTTGGAACGTCTGATAGTTACATCTTCGCATCAACTGCAGAGAGCTGTGTATTCGTTTATTTCTCTTCAACTATATCTTTCTCTATCTAGTAGGTTTTTTTTGCATTATTACTGCCTCTGGAGAGATGTTATTGCATTTGAAATCTTTTTAGTCACTCTTGTTATCTGTTTGCCTCTGATCCATATTCATAAGGTGCTCTGCGAATTTAAAGTAACCTCTGTTACTTTTTAATGTTCGTCTTTGTTCTGTGTAACTAATACTGAAATATCAGCTTGTTTGTGAAATATTAGTAAATTGAATTGCAGTCCTGACAAAGTTCATAAATGCCAGGTGTGTTGTGTTTGCCTGTGTTGGTGCTAGTTGTCCATACTTTTCCATGTATTGATTTATCGGTTGTGCAGGCTACTTTTAGTCCTTGTTTTCTGAGTACGTTGCCTACCCACTGACTTGCTCTCGTGTGTCAAGTAATCGTGCATCTTTTGCTTGTGTGTGTAGATATTTCTTGTTCATGTGTCTTTGTAGGGGTGTCTTCGATGTTCTTCTGTTCTGTGTGTTTGTGTTCTATGTGCCTATGTTTGTTCTTGTGTGAGAGGTGCAGTTCATTATGTTCTTCATTTTTGTAGTGGCCTTTCCCGAGCGGAGTTTCATTCAGTCTATGGAACAATTTTGGAACTCGGCATGTTTGCGTGGAATACAGTGGTCGTAGTTTTTCTGTATGGTTGTATGGGTGTGCTGTGGTGATGAGTTTCCTCAGTACCGAAAATATGTGTTGGTTGTTATGTCTTATGAAGTTAAAGAAAATAGAAAAGACACCTAGAACACAAGAGTAAACAAATCATCCCCAATATAGAAACACTGGCTTGCAGAATATTAACACACAGAAAACACATACAAACTCACATGAACAAGAAGCATCCACAACAAGAAGCAACTGGTACACCGTGACTTGCAACAAGAGAGCAACTCACAGGATAGCCAACATACTCGAAAAACAAGGAATAAAAATAGCCTGCACACTGATAAATAAATAAAGAGAAAATCGAAGACAATAAATATCAACACAGACAAACGCATCTCATATGATATTTATCAACTGACATTTCAGGATTGGAGCTCAATTTACGTTGACAGACAAGAAGAAACTTCAAGATAAGGTATACAAAACGGAGAAGAGCACTAAAAAGCCGCAGCTGTGTTTCTGCATTCGCACCTTGTGAATATGGACCACAGACCAACAGACCTCAGTACTGATCTAAAAATTATCAGTTGCAGAAAACAGCCCTCCATAAGCACTAATAATTGTGAAAACCTACCAGATGCAGAAAGCCATGGCTGAAAGAAAATAAATAATAAGCTCTCTGCAATGGAACTCTTTTCTCAGCCCTAAAGGACTGTCAGGTGACCTAAATCTATAAAACACACACACACACACAGGGAGAGAGAGAGAGAAAGAGAGAGAGAGAGAGAGAGAGAGATTGATTGAACGATACTCATATTACCATCAATTTTAATTTGCTAGATTCCATTTTCGTTTCATTCAGTTAGCGACATGTGCAAGTGCCTGCAGCTTGAGCTCTCTGTCATAAAGAAGACTCCAGCGTGGCTATTAGATGTGTGCAAGCCTATTACATCTAGTAGCACAGGTGAGAATCAGTGAAGTAAGAAATGACACACTAATTTTGTAGTGCAAGACGCTGCTACCTAGTGCCATAGATTCGAATGAATAACTTGCTAGCTTTGTTGTGTGTTCTGTAATAAATGTTAATGATTAAAATGTTTAGTACTTAAATTACGTTGTATACGAGAAACAAACCATTAAATGTTTTTCTCATAATGTGTGTGTAATTAGAGAGTAATGGCCTTAAAAAAATATCTGTTACGTCAGTTAGGGGATTTGCCACTGAAGAAAGAACGTGAAGCAGTTCTGCCTTTTCATTAATCTTTTTCTGTGAATCATTCTTTGTGAGTCTTAGCGAAAAGTTCCTAATGTGAACATTTTGTGAGCAGTCACAGGAAGCCTCGGTAAAATGTTAAAAATGCTACATTTGGAATCGACGTTTATATACCAGTTGGGAATCATTGTAACGAAGTTTGTAGGCTCAGTTCGTACACGTAATTGGAAGCCTGTGTTGCAGTACTGGAATGGACGTAGTAATGCCTCTTGAGGCTGTTGGAGCAAAGGAATCAGCAGCTTATGTGGACGACAAATTGTTGTATGGAGTCAAACATTTAACTGATACAGCTATGTGGAATTATGTAACATTACAAAAGAGACAAATTAAACGCTCTCTGAAGCAACTGCAGAATGAAGTGTGTTCTACTGCATGTGTTGGGAAAGCAATGGACATACCCATAGGAATCCATCATACAAAGTTAACATTTTGAATTGTGGAACCAGTGTCACTTAAAAATGGTGTTTTATTTTGACTATTATTGTTTTCGTCAGTGAAAAACGTCTTAATTGTTTCATAAGTAGCGAGTTCAATCATGCGTTCCATGTGCCTAAAATCTGTTCTCCTATTCAACAGTTACAAAAGAAAGCTGATATAATTTAAAATGTGTACATTCTAAAATCAACTAATGCAATAGAGTCAGCTATAGAAGAATTTAGTTTCATATAGCAGATAATCAACTGGCTGTGGAATAGACAACGAAGAAGACTTCAAAACTAAAGTGCCAGATTCATTACTAAGCACCATAGGAACTGTGGTAAAGAGATTAAAGTCTTGATCGGTATGATAACTACAGCTGTGCATCACATTCAGTTAAATATTGTCTTCCACATATGTGCTATACAGGGAAGTGCTGCACACTTTCATGTATTAGAAATAAATGTTTGTTACGCTTATAACTAAGAAACCACCCTCTGCAGTGCACATTGTGCCATCAGCACAATGCTAGTCAATCTCATAATTGCTGAATATTAGTTATATACAGGTTACTAAGTCTTTAGTGTTTTATATGACAAAATTATCAGTAACTGTAAATGGAGGTAGGCTCAAATATTTCTGCTAATGTATTTCATTTTATGTGTTAGTGTCTCACAATTAATCATCTCAAATTTGTAAAGCAATTATCAGTGCAATCAGTAATTTCCAGGTTTCCAATTAAAACTGTAATTAATTATTTCATGTATGGCAGCTTGCTTGCACCATTGTTTTGGGAAATGAATCAAGTAAGAACAAATATTGAGTAGCTACTGTATGTGGTAGGTGTTCTTTCATAATCCAATGTCTCGTTGTCAAATAGAGGTTATTCCTAATTTGGAAGGAATTAATTAACTGAAAAGAGGTGAAATGGTTGCATGTAGCGACCATGATCGACAGTACATTAATGCTCTATTGTATCCTGAACTTAACAAAACTTTGTTATATATTCTGATTTGTCAAAATTAACGCATTGTTCAAGAATGACAACTTGCAAAGAAAATTAGAGGGGTAACAAGGACTATTAGATGACATGTGGAACATAAGCTTTCATGATGAGAAATTAAACATTAACAGTGTAGAAGATAACTTTGTACGAACGGAGAATAGAAGTTACATAAAGATAGGGAGGACTTATTTGATGGGAATGCAAACATTTGCAGAGAAGAAGGAAATGCATTGTGGTCAGATGGTATAGGTTACATAAAAATGAAGCAGGGGCTGACTGATTCTAATCAAGGAGATTCAGGAGAGACAATTACGTATATACTGCATCAAATTAAGGTAAAAACGGAACCATAAGCAAATTCAGGTTGTGATTTTAGTGGATTAACGATCGTGTCACAGTCATTAACAGACCAGACCACACATGAAATATACCAATGAAGTTTATCGAATGAAAATGTAGATACAGTAACAAATTCATTGAATTATTCATTAGGTGAGAAGGTTGGTTTATGGAATATATCAACTGGCAAAAAAATCGACTCAGTAAAAAATTCTCGGGTGAAAAGATTTACTCGATAAATAAGAATATGAAAACTACAGTAAAAGAAATTTATTAAAGACCGTGTGGGTAATTTTGAGAATAAAGTTGAAGAAATAAATAATGAGGTAGAGTCAATGTCAAGAGATCGAGAGAAATTTAGCCAAATATTATTGCAAACGTAGATAAGCAGTAGATTGCAGAAAGATGTTTCCTAAGGTATTACCTGAGCAAGACATGGTTTTGATAGCAAAAAGGGAACTTAGTTGTGACAGGAATTGGGCAGGTAGTGCCACATAAGACTGAAAATTTGGAGGAATTTTTTAGCAGATTTCATGAGGAATTTTGGTCAAGAAGTAAACAGAATGAGATTTATCAGGAGTTTTTAACTGCATCGCCGTGATAACTTTTAGTCATCGTGGTAGGTGTTCGCACACCCCAGTCAATCTTATCAATGGTTTATTATGTAATAGGTAGGAGTCTACCTTCATCATCTTTGGTACCTTTCTAGAAAATTATGTGTGAACCCTGAGCAGAAACAGAATCAACAATCGAAGCCTGAGTTCCAAGAAAATGAGCAGCAATAATCCCTGGAGGTTGACGGGTGGGTAATGCCAACATTCATCATTCCGCACAACTCTTTAGGGTAATTAATTAAGCAATGGGTCCTTACAGGGTAGAACAAGAAATAATTCGGAAGCTTCTGCAAGGGGAAGGAAGGCGAGGAAGGAAAAGGAGAGAAAACAGACAGTGGTGAAGTTCTCTCTTATCACAGCCACACAGAAACGAAGGGTGAAGACGACCTAGAACCACAAGTAGGTACAGCAGGTAATCAAAGCACATGCGATTTATGTGTTGGGAAGGATAAGGTTACCAAATGGCCGAAAATCTATCCTAGTCCCAACATTAGAATTCAACATGTAGATTTTGTAATTGACCTCCGTTATGTGAAAGCTGTCGCAAAAGCTGCGAAAACTCCTGTGGACTGTTTCTCGCTATTTATAAATGACATATTCATTAGAACGATTGCATCGTGAGTGAACATTGCATCAAATATCACAAGAGACCGTTATGCCAAATCTACTGATGGGGAGGAAATTAAATCTCTGCTCGGTCTATTCATATTGGCAAGGTATTACCGCGGAGGACGCCAAAATCTGGAAGATTTATGGGATAGGAATGGTTTTGGAATTGCAGTATTTCATACAACAATGAGATTTAGGCGCTTCATTTCTCGTTACGCTGTTTGAGATTCGATTATATTCGAGACGGACCACAGTGTAGAGAGGTTGACCGACTAGCTGCATTCAGAGAACTGATTATTTCTGTGAAACTGCGACAGTAATTATAATATACCTGAATGTACCACGGTGGATGAACAACTTTATGCATTTAGAGGCAACTGCTGTTTCCATCAGTATGTACCAAGCAAGCCTACACAATATGGACTTAAGATCTTCACATTGTGCAATGCAAGAACATGATATACTCTGGGGATGGAAGTCTATGTTGGTAAACAACATGAAGCTTTACCTCCATTGTCAGACTCACCTAATGAGGTAGACATGTGTCTACAGCATGGGCATACTGTCATAAGGGAGATGCCAGCATGGCTGTTAGATGTGTGTAAGCCTACTGCGTCTAGTAGCAGTGGTGTGAATCAGTGAAGTAAGAGATGACACATTAATATTGTAATGCAAGGTGCTGCTACCGAGCGCCGAAGATTCAGATGAATAAACTGCTATCGTTATTGTGTGTTCCGTAATAGTTGTTAATGATTAACATGTTTAATACCTAAATTATGTTGTATACAAAAACTGAATTTAACATTCATAATAATTCGCTGCAGGTTCTCAACGTATCCCATAAGAGTTTTTAGAGATATGCATGCAGTAAATCGGCGAGACTCTTCTGCTGTGCTGCACACAGGCTCATCTATGCACCACTCTGCATTTTCTAAGCGTTTCAAATGATGATGAGACATATGTTTTAAGGGTTCATGCTGTGCCATCATTACATGCATGATCAATCTTTAACCCAATAAGTTCACATCGTACTCCCCTGGAACAGGAATGCCAAAGCATTGATCCCGCTGTATGACTACCATCCTCTTTCGTAAATGATCCGTCCAAGTACATGAAACTCTTGGATCGAAGAGTTAAAGTGTCTTGGTGCGAGATGACAACCCTAATTTTATATTTATTACTAAATGTCGTTGAAGCATAAAGTTCATGTGAGAAGTATTCGTGGGGTATGATTCGCTCATCATATTCCACTAGGTGTGAAGCGACGACGTCATTGCGAGGTTTCAAGCCTATTGATTTAAGAAACTCGAAGTTCGCACGTGTTATCACATTGCGATTCTGCTGCGAAGTACTGTGCTTTGCGCTGTGTGCGCTGGTTTACGCCCATCCTGTCTTTGATTTAGTCGTACAGTTCCTCATTACGAAAGTCAACAAGTTGGTTGTTCTGGTCCACGAAACGAAACTCAGGCAATCCAATATTTGAACTGTCACTGGAAGATACAGCTTTGGTAGGAGTCGCAACAGCTTTTTACCCTGTTACAGCTGACGGGAAGAATGCGTAAATTGAATGAAGCAGTCTGTCGTTGAGATATGAGTTCGTTGCAAAGTTGCGCTCAACAGGGTCTGTACTGTCTGATCAGACTTGTAAAATTTTCAGCGATTGCCTTCGAAACATGTCGCTTTGTAAAAACCAACGGTGGGCCTATTGAACCCTTCTGCTTAAAGTCAATCGATGCATCCACTGCCCTCATTTCAGTTTTAAGTGTACTGATGTTTCCATAGAGTTCAATCTCTTTTCCAGATTGTTTTGAAACTTCTTTTAAATCATCAATATCATATGCATCACCTTTAATATCCACAATTTCATTTTTAGCATTAATTTCCAAATGACGTTTATTGTTAGCTTGAGCGATATTTAGGATGGCGTTGTACGTCTCCAGTCCAATCAGCGCGATACTCCAATCCACGGTGCTTAACTCAATTGGTGGGAGGTAATTCGCATGTAATACTGACGATCGTTCTATTGGTTGGAGTGTACGACATATCATTTGAACTAGTGGATAGATATTTCATGCTCGTCCTTATATATTATTCTTAAACGTCAGGGGGAATATGATGCATAGATGACCACACAGGAATGTATTAAAGGCTTGGTATCGTCAAAAATTAGAGAACAGATGTCTTCTTGCTGTGAAGTACCATTGTAATTCTTCTTGGAGTTCCAGGTCGCTGAATGAGTAGGAGTGGTATACGTTATTTGAATTTATTTTTTTAACATATGCTACGCAGTGAGTTACGGGTCCTTCTGCAACATCTAGGTTCACAATTCACTGATTCCCAACTAGCCTTCGGTATGTATTCCGCATAAACACACCTCGGAATCTCGAAATGTTGCATTTCTTCTTAACAAACTTAAGCAGATCTGTATTTGTAAGCGCCCTGTCTAGTAGGACTGCTAGGGGACACTTTTTTGTTTGTTTTTGAAGAGGCCTAGTTCTTTCTTATATGGTCCCAGGTATAGTTCTTTTCCGAAGGCTGTTACCTCCATCATTCGGTTACGTCTTGGTACCTCCTACTGTTGCTCCTGAGAGTTTTGTGCATTCTTGACTGTCCTGACAATAGCCGCGGCAACACCAGCCAGTGAACGCACCACCAAGGAACCGGCTAGGGTTGAAATGAGGAAGGGAATAATTCCATCAAATGTCTTGGGTATTGATAAATTTTTTTCTCGCTCCTATCTGCTTCAGGAAGCTTTTAGCTGAGTACACCGCTGTCAGGATTTAGTTTTTCATGCACCCTTTAGTTGTCAGCTTTATGCTTAGCAACCTACGTGCAGCGCTCATAACTTGACTGAACTTCTTCACAGGCAAGCCCAACTTAACTTTACCATGCGTAAATTTTTCAACTGAAAATGCTCCAATGCAGTGACCTATACCAATATCCCTTGCTGCACGCACTCACTTAGCTTTATCACCTAAAATGCGATAGGCGGTGCGACGATCTTTATTAACTGCCTGTCATGTACCATACAAGTTTCGTGAAGTGGATCTTCCCTTTATCACTCACTTAGCTTTATCACCTAAAATTCGATAGGCGGTGTGACGATCTTTATTAGCTGCATGTCATGTACCATACAAGTTTCGTGAAGTGGAGGCTCGTAACCAGACGTGTATCTCGTAGAGACAACCATACGGCATCGAGGGAACAGAGCGTTAGTTAAATGGCTTGATTTTCCCGCATCACAAAACAGTTGGATCGACACTGACGATTTGCTATATAACAGGATGCGCAGAGCATAGCCACCCCACTAGCATAACGTTTGTAATAGGAGACGCATTAGAGGAGGAGGCGGTATTGTCGACAAACTATCAGTCGAATTACACATTCCTGGGTACAAATACTATGGACCTGAAACAAATCTTTAAGACCGATTGGCACGCAGTCATAAGGGGATGATCCACTGCACGAAACTTGTATGGTACATGACAGGCAGCTAATATTTAACTAACACTCTGTTCCCTCGATGCCGTATGGTTGTCTATACGAGATACACGTCTGGTTCCGAGCTCTTCTGTAATTTTTCTGTGTAAAAGCACCCTGCAGTTTCAGTACCACTGCTGTCCTTTGAGAGTTGGTTCTAGGATTCGTTCTCCGCACTTTGGAAACCGTGAAAATCTCGGCTGACCATTTTGGCACGTATGACTTGGCACATGCTGTCTTGAAATGCGTACCAAATCACTTACAATAAATTGCTGTTTCTCTAGAACCAACATTTTAATAGGATAGTATACTGTATCTAGAAGTCTACTAGCACAAACATCAAATGATCACATTTTTATTGTGCGATGTTTGGTTTGATTACACTATGTAATTATTTGTCAGAGAATATCGGTCTATGTGAGTGAACCACGAAGATTTAATCGCATCCACATTTGGGGTTTCACTGTTCTGTTCAGTCGTTCCACGATGCTCGCCTTCAGGTGGATGAATGTCGAGTACAGATGCATTCCATTCCGCTCCATCACAGTCTTGAAATATTTGTTGTAAAATTCACTGCCGTGATCAGTCTGAACGTCGTTTGGACTTCGATTCATCCGCGACTGCAGCAATCGTTCAAACACTTGCGCGACATCCTCCCTGCTTCTGCTTTCATTGCAAATTTAAAGTAAATATCAATGACCATTAAAATATCTTTGAATCCGTTATGCACACTTGAATATTCCCTCATGTCGACAAGATCCATCTGCCACAGGTCATCTTAATCTTTAATCATTACATATCTTTGAGGGTATGTCTTGCGTACTGTTCTGTGCAGTTCCCAAACTACAGTCTCCATACTTATTCGATTTTTTTCTTCTTTATTGAGTGTCGATTCCTCCCGAAGGGGGCGGGCTGGCAGCATCTTAGTATGCTGCTCTTCAGCCTACAGACGTCGTTTTAAAAAGATAAAGATACTAAATAATAAAAACAGGCGATAAAATCGGAGGCTTAAATGGTAACATGGTGCAAAAACCGTGGAACTTAAAACATAGAACAAAGGGATGATTATGCTAATAAAATGCATATGAAGCAGACAGGTAAAATAATACACAGACAATTCAAAAATACGGCGTCAGTCAGGTTTCTGTTCGCAAAACACCCAAAATTCACACCCAGCGACAGCATGGTTTCTGTTCGCAACACTTTGGAAAGACGAAACAGCACGGAACATTCACTTGAACACTGCACTAAAAAGTTGGCAAATATGACATACCACAGCCGAGAACAGGTGGTGGGAAACTGGGCAGATGATGGGAAAATAAAAAGGGGGAAGGAGAGGAAAAACGAAGGGGGGAGGGGGTAAAGGAGCCGATGGAGGATGAGGACCCATAAGAGGGGCGGGGGGTGCTGGGAAGACGTGACAGGGAGTGGAGAAGGCAGAGGAGGGGAATACAAGAGGACTCAGGGTGGGAGAAAGGAGGCAGGGAGAAAACAGGATGGAAGGAGGGGAAGAGGGAGCCCAGGGAAAACGACAGAGGAAAGGAGGTGGGGTGAGGATCAGAGTTGATAGGAGGGATAAATGGGGGGAGAGAGGGCATCATCCGGGAGGGGGAGCTGATGGAATCTACCTTGGGAAAGGAGATGGTGTAGAGATTGGGGGCAGGCGGGACACAACAATGAAGGTGTGGCAGGGGGTGAGGGGGCGGGGATGGGAGAGGAGAGGAACAACCTGAGGGTGAGGGGGATCAAGGTGGCGGAAGGTGTAGAGTATGCCGATATGTTCGAGGAATAGGAGCAGATGGGGGAAAGGAATGAGGTCATAGAGGATCCACGTGGGGGATTGGAGGCGTGTTCAGAAGGATCTGGAACACCCGCCAAGGTCGCTGATGTTCCACTTGTCGCAGCCATCGTGCATTTTCCGTTGCCCAATAGTGCATATTATGCCGGATTACGGTACCACTGTTGGTGAATGACGCTTCGTCGCTAAATAGAACACGTGCAAAAAATCTGTCATCGTCCCGTCATATCTCTTGTGGCAGAACTGCACACGACGTCCAAAGTCGTCGCCATGCAATTACTGCTGCATAGAAATATGGTATGGGTGCAATCGATGTTGATGTAGCATTCTCAACACCGACATGTCTGAGATTCCCGATTCTCGCGCAGTTTGTCTGCTACTGACGTGCGGATTAGCCGTGACAGCAGCCAAAACACCTACTTGGGCATAATCATTTGTAGCAGGTCGTGGTTGACGCTTCACATGTGGCTGAACACTTCCTGTTCCCTTAAACAACGTAACTACCTGGCGAACGGTCCGAACAATTGGATGATGTCGTCCAGGATACCCAGCAGCATACATAGCACACGCCCATTGGTCATTTTGATCACAATAGCCATAGATCAACACGATATCGACCTTTTCCACAATTGGTAAACGGTCCATTTTAACACGGGTAATGTATCACGAAGCAAATACCGTACACATTGGCGGAATGTTACGTGATACGACGTATTTACACGTTTGTGACTATTACAGCGCCATCTATCACAAAGCGAAAAAAGTGTTCCAACTAAAACATTCATATCTCTTTACGTACTACACGAATATGAAATAAAAAATGGGGGGGGGGGGGTACTATTTAAAAAAACGCAGTTGATATCCGTTTGACCTATGGCAGCGCCATTTAGCGGGCCAACCATGGCGCCATCTGGTTTTCCCCTTCAAGCTAGACAAGTTTCGTTCTTTGTAGTTGTTTCGTTTGACGCTTATTTCGTGAGATATTTGGCCCGGTCACGATCAATGGACCACCCTGTATATATATTGTGGGAATTGATTGCTCAATCTCTTATGCTGAATGTCAGTACTATCACCACTGTTATTTCTTTCAGTATCAAATATAGGTTTTATAATGGATTTGTATTTCACACTGCCCTCGGCATATTGCAGTGTAACGTAGATCAGCCAAAAACAATATTTCACAATGCATTCAAGATCTTCATGCGAATAGTTTTGTGGGTCTTAGGAAAATAAGGTTCAGTAGCCTGAAAGTTCTTCGAAACTGTCTATCGTCGATCTCTACTGTGCTCTCAGATAAAGTTAGTGTTGTGTGGCTAACATGTTTGGTTTTTCACCACTGACACTGACTGTTTTGTCTATCTAGTATTTTGTGGCGTTTGATGAAATCGGCAGTAGCGTCATCATCGTTGTTGAGGAATTTCGCTGAGACTGATTGAGAGATTGAGTACCTGGTTCGAAGGTTTCTTGCAGTGTCTGCTCCCGCTTCAAGTGTCCTATCCTCAGCAAGTGTAACTTCTCTCGAACAGCCTTCTGTCCCTTGATGACTTTATGCTTAGTCCACATCTCGTTGTATACTAACTGGACTTCTGTGTAGTGTGAGGTTTTGTATAAACGTTCTTTTTCTCCTTAAGCTGCTCCCTCTTCTCGGTAACAGGTTATTTCCCTTCAGTTAAGCAGCTTACTTTATTTTCAATTGCGATAGTCCTTTCATACTGTGTCCCCTTCCCAATAACAGCTATTTCCCCTGTATTAAGTCGTTTACTTTCATTTCGATTGCATTAACCCGATCATACAGTGTACTGTTAGGTTTCAGAAGGGTAAGACAATAAGTCTCAGTGCTTCGCATACCCCTCCGACTTTGTGTTCAAAAGTTTGAATTTTCGCATCCACTTACAAGCAAATATATGCATACCCATCCTACAAGACTGAGACTCCCCACATGTGTTCGAATTTATCCATAGTGATGCGTATACTGATGTACTCACCCGTTTACATGGCTATATATATATATATATATATATATATATATATATATATATATGAATCCTTTGAAGTTTCTTCTATACCTGCCCACCTGCCCTCATTCAGTTTCCTTGTTGTTGTCAATAACGAGAAAGCTATCCTGTGAGTGATTCCAGCAATCTGCACCGATATTTACAAAATCAGTGAACGAAGTATCGGTTCCTAGATGAGCCTGGAAAATTTATTTTGAATTCAGAATGTCCTGTTTGAATGTTATAATTACATTTTCATGATCCCTCAACAGCTGTTTTGCGATTGAGGAATATGCCTGACTCAGATAATATACATCAGCAGCCATATGGTGACCAAAACAGAAATCTCGTCGAGTTTGATATTAGTTTTCCACAGCAACATTGTCAATTGTGAACACTGTGTTTGGCTTCACTTTTTCCAGTGGAGGGGTATCACTGCTGCATATGGCATACCATCCAAACCCTGCAATATGTCCTGTAATCACTGGTATTCGGACTGAAACAAAGTTTTTGAAAACACACATACAGGCTCAAAGTGGACTCAATCCAGATGTGTTAGCAGCGACATGAAAACATTTGTCTTGCTGCAGTTGGATGGACCTATAATTATTGCACACATTTTGTCCTGAAGGAGTACGCCATTCTACTTCCAGTCTTCTTGCACGCCATCACAGCTCCACTCACTTACAACAAAGTCTTGATGCTTCACACACCCTGTCATGATAGCTACTACGTCAGGTGTTGGCGTGCAATGGTTTTTTGTAGAAGATAATGTACAATGTGCCATGCCATAATGCAGATAATGTCAGGAACTAGCGTGCAACAGTCTTTAGCAAAGAATTTAATTAAATGAGATAATTTTCTGCTACTGCATGTATGCAGTGAATATACTGGTAGCAGTAGCTTTACTACTTGCAATATAATGAGAGGTAAGAAACAAAACACATACATGATCATATACATTTTCATTCAGTAATCTCACTCAGGGTGCACTACGTCAACAGGTTCTTTCTTTATCTTAATATCAGAACAAAAAATAGAAAATAAAGCCTTCTTGTAAGCGTAGAATTCAGCATGAATTTCTCTCAAACATATTGACAGTACATAATTTCTGTTGGTACCATATTGACTTGCTGTTCAAAGTCGTCTATATGCACACTCTTCGTATTGAGATACTCTGCAATGTCCCTGTACACAAGTCAGCCATCTGTTCAGTCTTTCCAATACCATGGAGAGCATCATCTGCAGATCGAACAGAGTTGAAACAGTGGAGTACCATACAGAAATGCATGTGTTATCCGATTTCAAACAGAGGCCAGAGTTTTCGTACACTGTTGTAATGGACGAGTTATAGCAGCACAGTAAATGTCCAGAGGAGGACAGCTCGGATGTTACTCGTTGGTCGACTGCTGCTTGGTGTAGGCTTTTGTATGACAGAGCTCATCCCATTCCACCTCCTCAAGCCGCACTTTAACAATTTTAGCTGCATTTTCGACCTCTATCACAACACTCCAGTCTCTGTGGATGCTTCTATACCAGTATATAAATGTTTAGAACCACTAGCGGTTAAATTATACACTGAAGTGAAAGGCAGTGATGCACAGGGCTTAATTGGTATCTTTTCATCCACTACATGCTCAATTTGTCTGTGGAGTATCACTGGAATAATCTGTGATGGCGCTTATGATGAGTCCAGTACCGACCTGCGCCATGCTGATTAGGACCCCTGGAGCAGTCCTGCAAGTCAGGGACTGGTTAGGTGTCAACAGACAATAGCAGCTCATTGTCTTGCTCCAAAAATCTGACCAGTGCATGACAGGATCCCAGGGTGCTGTTGCTGCTGTGGGCTGGGACTAGTCACTGCTGTAGACTCTGACAGTCTGGAGGACGTCGTATCCATGATGAGAAAGAAGAAAAACCTTTACAAGCGATAATAGAAGCACAAAGACTTCATCTTCCTCCCATGACAAAAAAACTGACATTAAGCAAGGGGTACTTACTTTTTCCGTGGCTTCTACCTATTCTACTGCTGCTGTGACTGGGCAGTGGGTGGGAAGTGGTTGGGGTTGGGCAGTTGAAGCTGTTCAGAGATATGAAGTACATATACAAATATGCTTCCACTGAAGCGAATTAGCGTAACTGCACACCTCTTTCATTTTGGAAGAGTGAATGCTTCATATGAAATGTCTTGGCAGTTTGCACATGCACGTGAGCACGTGTTAGTTTAAACATGCATTTTGGCTCCATCCCTCTGGATTACCACATTCTGCTGAACTGAACTCTTTTGCTGCTTTCTCCTACACTCTTCCATTATCATAGTCATTCATCCCCTGAGCGGTGTACTGTGGCTGCAGACATTCCACAAATGCATGCATGTAATACAGCTATGGAAATCTGCTCTATGCTTGACATTCACTTCATTGATTGAACACGTCATGATGCTTCCACAATGACTGCTCAGCACAGACTGCCCCTCCAAACCAATTCTGGTCAGAAGAGTGGAGAAAAAGAAACATCCCTACTAAAGTTGAATTTCCCGCTATTTCCTTGGGGTTGGGAGTGGGGGTGGGACTTCAAAAAAGCTTTGGTACAAATAAATTCCCGCCACTATTGAAATTCCCACCATTTTTTTAATTTCCCCCCAAAATTCCAATTTTCTCGTCAAAATTCAAAATTACTATCAAAATTCGAAATTCCCATCAATAGGGTATGTGGGAGAAAGAAAGGGCTGGGGATGTGGAGGCGAAGGCGGTCCGCATGCCAGCTCCGGAAACCACATGATGTCATCTAGAAGTAGGTTTGGGGAGGGGGCTGAGGAGGGGTAATTAGTTCACTAATTTAATTAATTTGATTATCAGTTTGATATCGAAATTGTATCAGTACCGCCATCTCACTACTAGTCATATCCTCTGAAAATTAATTTGAAAATAAAAAAATAAAGAGATTCAGGTACCTGTTTCGTTAAGTAATTTGTCTAACAGTAAGAAAGAAAGTAGATTAGAGAAAGAGTTGATGAAACTTTGAATGCTCGAAATTACGTTAGCAAATAAGGTGGGTCAAATGTTTCTCTAATCTACTTTATTTCCTACTATTAGATAAATAATTTTACAAATCATTTCATTTTTTCAATTTGCTTTCGTTTGTTGTAGCTTGACTAGAGTCTTAGCTCTGTTCCCACTATGGAAACCGCTGCAGCGATGTACGACCGTCTCTCGTTCACCATTCCTTCATTACTGTGCATACCGCTCTGCTCATGTTGCGATCCGTACATGAAAAATGTAGCAGTTGTGTACTTAAGCCTTTGCGCACATTTTATGTACTCGTGCCTTGTAGAATACACAATACCTTCGTACTCCACTTGGTTCATGCAGTTTATGCACAATGCAGTAGTTTACAAACTGAAAGTTTCAATGGTAATTATTGTTCTATAGTATTATTTCATCACTTTGGTTTCTGCTATAAGCATTTCTCTGCTCATTGATTTATTTCGAGTTCTATGTTGTTTATACATATTGATGTTTGCGTAGGTTGGCAGTAAGGGAACTCAGCACCATAGGTCACTATCTTCTTATTTGCATCACCCTTAATTTTATGAGAATTACTGTGCTATAATTAACCCAATGTGATACTGAAACTGTTAATTGGGAATTCCTATGTCTTCTTCCTTCCATTTGTTTTCTGTCCATAATGTATGTTACGTCTTTTCTTCCTCTGAATTACGTGCCTGATGTTCTGTTGACGATCGCGAATCAATTGTTTTGTCCTCTTTCGCTATGTGCTTTTTGTTTTCCTCTTTATTGGCCGTGGATTCCCCTTGGGCATCATTTTGTTTGTGTCATCGTTATTCTTAATCATTTCCCTCCTATTATCCCAAATTGAGTGCATTTGAAACGAGTGGAGTTTTGAGCCTCATCCGTCTTCCTGTCTCCTCACTAACCCGTGTCTGTGTTCGTGGGTAAACAACTTATCTTTTAAACTTTACTTATTCCATTCCAGGAGTTTCAAATCCCCTTTCTTTCGTAGAGAACGTGGATTTTAATATTTGTTTCCATCATATAATCCTTCTCTTTTCTTTGACAGTGTTAGTGGTTTAAATACAGAATTAAGAAGGCGACAAATGAATTACCTAAGATGGTGCATGGCCTTGTAAGGAGCAGAGACATGGACATTAAGAAAGCGGGGCGAGAGGGGTACTGAAGCTTGAGATATGTGGATATGGCGCATAATGGAGAAGATCAGCTGGACTGATAAGATCAGGAATGAGGAGAGATACAGAAGAGTCAGAGAAGATCGGAGGATTTTGTTGACAATAGGCAGCTAAACTGGATAGGACGTAATTTGAGACTAGATTGCCTTCTAGTAGAGAAGAGACATCGCAAAGTTTTATTTTGGGGAAGAGAAGGGAGGACAGAAGAAGATACCAGATGCTGTTTGTCGCCAATAGACTAGAAGGAGGGTAAAAAAGAACTAAAAGAAAAGCAGAGGAAAGAATGGATGGAATGCTATGAAGTGTACACCTGCCGGAGAGCAGATAACCAAATGATGATTCCATCTTTTCATTTAATTTTTTCTTTTCATAGCGTTTACTGTTTAAGTGTGAGGAGTCTTCTGGATTTGCTTCTGGAATTACAGGATTCATATTCAGTGTGTCTGGGATTTCTGTATCTTTGCACAAACTCTCGGATGATGTGACATGTTTTACTTTGTTCTTATTCATATTCCGTGTCTCTTCTGTAGTTACGGCTCCTACGTTATTGTCAAAGTGTACTACAAAATTATCTTCCATACCACTAAAATGTATTTCTGCCTGTTGATATTTCTTTGATTAATGTGGCTCTCAGAGTTTACAGTGTTCACAATAGCATCTTCCCCTTTATTCAGTTCGATTTAAAACGAACGTAATTGCACATTTCACCCTTCTAATGTTGACGATGTCCTGATTATTCTTGGCTGGTATATTTCTCCTGTATCTAGTCTACTACTGTCGCCTGTCCTTTTGTCTGATTTACGCTGGCAATCAATTCAACCGGATCCTCACTGTTTGTCATTACTTGTGTTTCTACATGTGAAATATTTATAATCTTTGGTCACGTGCTGAGACGTTGACGTTTAAACTACGTATTTCGTTACAATGGTATGAAAAAAAAAATAGTGTCCACCACAGTGTAAGCGATGAGCCGTCCTAGGGGCCTAAGGGAACATTATTATTTGGACGAAATATTATCATTTGTGGCCTGTAAGTAGAATGAACTTTTAGATGTAAATGTACTCTTGTAACTTCTTGTCAGCAAATAAAATAGCAAGAGATTCCTTTCCACTTTTACTTTAATTTCTCTGAGCCATTTCCAGTGTTTTAGATGCGAACACGATTAGCCTTCCTAAGCTATGTTTTATATGCGACACGACTACGCTGGTTCGGTGTTCAGAAGCATCTGCTGTAATACGTAACATTTTAACTGAATCAGTTACAGTGAGACAGTAGGCAGACAGTAAACGTAGTCTTAATTTGTGAAAGAAATGTTTTCATTCATTGTTCAGATCAATTTTGTTGCTTTTTGTAAGAGTTTGCGAAGCGATTCGTATTGACGCTGTATTTGGAATGAATTTTCTGTAGTAGCTGATATGACCCAGATCAGACAATAATTCCTCGAGATCTTTTGTAGCTGGAATGTATTTTGATGCTGACCTGATGGCTCGCTGTGATGGAATGCGTCCTAAGTGATGCACTTCTTGCTGGAAGCACGTAAACTTTTCCTTGTTGCGTTTTAAACTGGCCGCTTGTAGAACCTTAAATACACATTTCGAATGACAAACCAGCTGATCAGGAGTATTCTCTGAGATTATGATATCATCCAGAAACTTCACATGCCTTAGGAACTTTTCGCATTAATTATTAATTACGCTAATAGTCGCTGTAGCAAACTTGGTGCACTACCATTACCAAATGGTAATCTTCTATATTGATAAAGTCCAAATGGAGTATTTATGACCAAGAATATCTGTTTTCTCATCCAGAGGTACTTTTATGTAGACCTCCTTCAAGTCTAGTTGCATGAAAATTATGCTTTCAGGTAATAAAGACATTAATTCTTGCAGTTTCAGAAATGTATATGAATCTATTATTGATTGCACATTGACCTTTACCTTAAAATCACCTCAAATTCTCAATGTGGCATCATGTTTTTTGCCACAAAGTTGAAGTTGCCCTTCAGCTACTAGTGATTAGTTCTATGAAGCCATTCTTTTCTAGGCGATCAAGTGCCTACTCAATTTGGTCATTTTACGCAAGTGAGATATTTGATTATTTATTGAATTTTTACACAGCGTACGTCTTCAGTTGTTGCTGCAGAAGAACTGGTATCATTTCCATGACAACCTGATTCACCCCTTCATTGATTGTGAAGATTAGTTTATTGAATAAACTATGAGTGAATTTGTTACTGCCCTGCTTTCTAAACTGTTTGTATACAACATCCGATGTGAACTGGCGTTTGACTTGAATTTGATGGCCACTGTACTTAAATAGTGAACTTTCAAATTCAGTTAATTTTGGTTATCTTAATGGCTTCGTGAAACAGGATCACTTCGATAAAACCGACGGGAAACAAGGAGCCCTTCCAAACTGTTCATCTACGTCTACATCTACATGGATAGTCTGCAAACCACACTTAAGTGCCTGGCAGGGGGTTCATCGAACCAGCTTCACAATTCTCTGTTATTCCAATCTCGTATAGCGCGCGGAAAGAATGAACAATTATATCTTTCTGTTCGCGCTGTGATTTACCTTATTTTATCTTGGTGATCGTTCTTCCCTATATAAGTCGGTGTCAACAAAATATTTTCGCATTCCGAGGAGAAAGTTGGTGATTGAAATTTCGTGAGAAGATTCTGTCGCAACGAAAAAAGCCTTTCTTTTAATGCTGTCCATCCCAAATCCTGTATCATTTCTGTGACACTCTCTCCCACAGTTCGCGATAATACAATACGTGCTGCGTTTCTTTGAACTCTTTCGATGTACTCCGTCAGTCCTATGTGGCTAAGATCCCACACCGCGCAGTAGTATTCTAAAAGAGGAAGGACAAGCGTAGCGTAGGCAGTCTCTTTAGTAGGTCTGTTACATTTTCTAAGTGTCCTGCCACTAAAACACAGTCTTTGGTTTGCCTTCCCCACAACATTTTCTATGTGCTCCTTCCAATTTAAGTTGTTCGCAATTGTAATACCTAGGTATTTAGTGGAATTTACTGCTTTTAGATTATACTGATTTATCGTGTAACCGAAGTTTAAATAGTTCATTTTAGCACTCATGTGGATGACCTCACACTTTTCGTTATGTAAGGTCAATTGCCACCTTTCGCACCATTCCGATATTTCTTCTAAATCGTTTTGCAGTTTGTTTTGATCTTCTGATGACTTTATTAGTCGATAAACGACAGTGTCATCTCCAAATAACCGAAGACGGCTGCTCAGATTGTCTCCCAAATCGTTTATATAGATAAGCAACAGTAATGGGCCTATAACACTACCTTGGGGTACGCCAGAAGTCATTCTGTTTTACTCAATGACTTTCCGTCAATTACTACGAACTGTGACCTCTCTGACAGGAATCATAGATCCAGTCACATAATGAGACGATATTCCATAAGCACGAAATTTCACTACGAGCCGCTTGTGTGGTACAGTGTCAAGAGCCTATCTGACACCCCTTGTCAATAGAACTCAGCACTTCATGTGAATAAAGGGCTAGTTGTGTTTCACAAGAACGATGTTTTTTAAACCCATGTTGAGTGTGTGTCAATATACCGTTTTCTCCGAGGTAATTCATTATGTTCGAACACAATATATGATCTGAAATTCTGCTGCATATCGACGTTTACGATATGGGCCTGTAATTTAGTGGATTACTCCTACTACCTGTCTTGAATATTGGTGTGAACTGTGCAACCTGCCAGTCTTTGGGTACGGATCTTTCGTCGAGAGAACGGTTGTATATGAGTGTTAAGTGTGGAGCTAATGCGTCAGCATACTCCGAAAGGAACCTAATTGGTATACAGTCTGGACCAGAAGACTTGCTTTCATCAAGTGATTTAAGTTTCTTCACTACTCTGTGGATATTTACTTCTACGTTACTCATGTTGGTAGCTGTTCTCGATTCGAATTCTGGAATACGTACTTCATCTTCTTTTGCGAAGGCATTTCGAAAGGCTGTGTATAGTAACTCTGCTTTGGCAGCACTGTCTTCGATAGTATCTGTATTGCTATCGTGCAGAGAAGGCATTGATTGTTTCTTGCCGTTAACATACTTCACATACGACCATAACATCTTTGGATTTTCTGCCAGGTTTCGAGACAAAGTTTCGTTGTGGAAACTGTTATAGGCGTCTCACATTGAAGCTAAATTTCGAGCTTCTGTAAAAGATCGCCAATCTTGGGGATTTTGCGTCCGTTTAAATTTGGCATGTTTGTTTCGTTGTTTCTGCAACAGTGTTCTAACACGTTTACTGTACCAAGGAGGATCAGCTCCGTCGTTTGTTAATTTATTTGGTATAAGTCTTTCAATTGCTGCCGATACTGTTTCTTTGAATTTAAACCACATCTGGTCTACACTTATATTATTAATTTGGAATGAGTGGAGATTGTCTCTCAGGAAGGCGTCAAGTGAATCTATATCTGTTTTTTGAATAGGTATATTTTTCGCTTATTTTACGAGGATTTGGGGATTTCAATATTCAGTCTTGCTACGACAGCCCTGTCTGCTTCAGTTTGAGGAAGCTGCGTTACAGTGAATGGGGGACAACCCCAACACCAATAAACGATCTACTGGAAATAAATAAACGCTAGTGTGAGGACCATCTTGCATGAGACGGACATGCATCCGTCCAAGCAGCGGAAGGCAGCGGATGGCTTTCCCGAGGCCTTGAAATTCTGCTACTGGTTTCTGCACAAAATTGTGAACATTCCTAACCTCCAAACATGCTTTTTGTTTAATGACTAAGCTATCTTTCCAAGGGAAAGAATAGTCCACATCCACAAAAATCCCAAGGCAACTCCTGTGTTCCACCATCAACAGAGGTTTATCATAGATGCGGAGGCTGATATTATTTATGACCATCTAATTGAACTACACCTTCTGCCTAACGCGCTCGGAGGACGAAATTAACGCATCTTTCCAAGTGAAGTTCCACCAAAAATGCTGGAGAATATACCGCTAGCAGTCAGGTAACATATATGATGCCAGTAACACGGAGTCTCACCACACTTCGACGTTAATGGCAGAGGACATTTGAACACCGTTTTCCTTAGCTATTGGAGAGGAAAGGGGGGAGGGGGGGGGCGCAGTATCGTGCGCAGCACATTCTCCCGACCTCACTCCCACGAATTTATATTTATGGATTATCACATTTGCGTTTGATGTAAGAGACACCGATGGCACGCCAGAAGAGCGATTATCTATTTCGCTGAATATGCATCCATTATTCGGGAAACACGTAGATGTTTTGAGCGTATTAGACAGTCCTTAGCAAGTACATCCCGGTCGTGCATTGAAGTTAACGAATGGCACTTTCAGCAACATCTCCATGTACCATACAGTTTACAAAAAGTCACTTTCAGTTTTCTTCATTCTTCTGTTAGTTTGTTTCGCTGCTCATCCCCATGCATTTAGCACCAAAACTCATGAGTTTATTCTACTCTTTCACTACTTATTTGCTCAGTTTTTTATTCAATGTGTTGTTTTTAAATCATACAGTGTGTCCCAGGATGAATGATCAAGATTCAGGGATACAACAGGAGCAACCATTGAAAGCAAAAGAGTTTAGTAAACATGGACTCAAAAATGCATACCGTAAGGGCTACGTATGAGCACTTTTTCAGTAGGTTGTTTCACATCAGGAAAATGAACAAGTTCAAAAATGGTTCAAATGGCTCTGAGCACTATGGGACTTAACTTCTGAGTTCATCAGTCCCCTAGTCTTAGAACTACTTAAACCTAACTAACCTAAGGACAGTGCGCACATCCATGCCCGAGGCAGGATTCGAACCTGCGACCGCGGCGGTCGTGCGGTTCCAGACTGTAGCGCCTAGAACCGCTCGGCCACCCCGGCCGGTGATGAACAAGTACTCGTAGCTCTTAGGGTTGCTCTTTAAGTTTTTTTCCACCACCTCTGAAAATATGAGAAGCAAAGAGCTTCAGCAGAAGAGATTTGTATCGCAGTATCGAAGAGGAAAAACTGTTAAGAGTCCTTAAGGTACACATTTTAGGGTTCATGTTTACTGGACGTGCTTTGCTTGATATTCCTGAATTTTGACCATTGTTCATAGTTTTATAATAACAAATTTTCAATTTTGTGTACTTCAGTGAGATGCTTAAGTGTGTGATATAGAGGCAAAAGTGCACCGCCATCATTAAAATGAGGCTGGTATAGGGCAGTAGCTGTGTTCTACATTCCTCTTACATTTTATCACTGTAGTATGCACCACCTATGACGGTGAGACTAATATTTCCGTTAAGATACTAGAATAATAATATCGTAGGGTTTCTATCCTTTCTCCGGTCCGCGATGGTCTCTCTGAGAATGTATGAGCCGCATTATTTAAATAAGTACCATTTTTAAATGCGGCTGTTGGAACTTTGAGGTCGCCGTACTGCTATGACTATTCACAAACGTCATTACAGTAGCTTCCGCTTGCATGGATGTTTATTTAGGAGTGTTTAAAATGACTCAGACTACTGAACATGCCGCCAGTTGTGAAACATGGGCTGTTATTTCTTTCTTAAATGCAAGAGACGTGAAAACTGCCGGAATTCCTAGTCAGATTGTTGAAGTGTATGGAGAAAATGCTATGAACATTCAAATGATTTGAAAAAGGTGTAGAGCATTTAGAGACGACGGACGGTCACTTACTTCTTTTTTCATCGGTACATTTTTGCTGCCAGCATTAAATGCTCTAAGCCCATTTGAGTCATTTCAGCACTCACAGCGTTTTATTCATCTGCTTCAGTACTGTGACGATGAATTTGTTTGTTTTCACGTCTCTTGCATTTAAGGAAGGAATAAAAGAGCGTATTTCCCAATCGGCGGCATGTTCAATCCCCTGAGCCATTGCAAACACTTATATTCTAAATAAAAGTTCATGCAAGCGGTTGCTATCGTAATGGCGTTTGTGGATAGCCAACAACTGAAGGTACTTTGCAAACATGTGCAGTAGGCACACCTCAAAGTTTCAAAGGCCATATTGCTAAACGGAATTTTAAGCACGCTCTTCGTGCCTTCCTCTCTTGTTATTAACATATACAAAAGCGTATTCCACATTTGTTATTTGTGTGACTAAATACAAGGCGATATCAGTTCAAGGCTTGGGTATGATGTATCATATGTGCTGGATTAGGGACGGGTCTGATGATAGTGCAGGTCAAAGCAACATGTCAACCCCTTTTTAGGGCGTGTTGAGTTACACCAGCAGCATGTGGGCGAGCAGTATCCTATTGGAAACACCACCCGGAATTCTATTCATAAAAGACAGTACCACAGGTCGAATCACCAGATTTACGTACAGTCAGAGCCACGAGAGTCCTCCTGCTGTTGTACGAAATCGCATCCCATACCATAATGCCAGATGTTGGTCCAGTGCGTCTAGCTCGCGGAAAGGGTAGTTGTAGGGCCTTAGTCCTTCTAACCTGCACACGCTGATCACTGTCGCCGTCGCAAAACCAACTTTCATCAGAAAACCTAACAGACCTCCACTCTGCCCTCCAGTGAGCTCTTGGTTGACACTATGTGGTGGTGGTTTGGGGTCAGTGGAATGCACGCTACAGAACGTCTGGCTTGGAGCTGTTCTTGAAGTAAACGATTCGTAACAGTTCGTTGTGTCACTGTGATGTCAACTGCTGCTGAGATTGCTGCTGCAGATGCTGTACTAGGTGACAGAACTATACACCGAACACAATGGTTTTGCCTCTGGCACCCCTCGAGGCCGTGCGGAGTCCGGTCTTCTTGCGAGCGTACATTCTCGTGATCGCGGCTACTTCCTGCAAAGTCTTCCTGCAGTATCGCAGAAGGAACATCCAGTTTCTCCTAGCCCTATTACACGAACTCGTTCAAACTCAATGAGGTGTTGATAAAGGCATTCTTGACTGATGTCAACTCACTACGTCCAGTCTCAAAGATAACTAATGCTGATTTGCCTCCTCGTAGTGGCACTACTAGTGTCCCTCTTATGAGACTGACGCGAAATCTGAATTGACATCATGTCTCAGATGCGGAAACACGCTTACCAACTCCTGTTTATGTCGCACAATTCCTTCTTTGAGATGTGATTCTTTTTCTGTCAGTGTACGGATCCACAGTAGATGAGAAGCAATCGACGCTCGCCAGTCTAGTTGTAATTGGTATACAGTCTCTTATACTGGTGTTGATAAACTACTTCTCGGAGGAACTGCTGTTGCGATATACTAAAACTTGTGTTTCGACATTGTGGTGAAATTAAAAGTATACTCTATGTGATCAGAAGTATCTGAAAATGACTTACAAGTTCGTGGGGCTCTCCATCGGTAATGCTGGAATTCATTATGGTGTTGGCCCACCGTTAGCCTTGATGACAGGTTCCACTCTCGCAGGCATATGTTCAATCAGGTGCTGGAAGCTTTCTTGGGGAATGGCAGCCCATTATTCACCGAGTGCTGCACTGAGGAGAGGTATCGATGTCGGTCGGTGAGGCCTGGCACGAAATCGGCGTTCCAAAGCATCCCAAAGATGCTCTATAGGATTCAAGTCAGGACTCTGTGGGGGCTAGTTCATTATAGGGATGTTATTGTCGTGTAACCACTCCGCCATAGGCCGTGAATTATGAACAGGTGTTGAAAGGTGCAATCGTCAACCCCGAATTCCTCTTCAATAGTGGGGAGCAAGAAGATGCTCAAAACATCAATTTAGGCCTGTACTGTGATACTGCCACGCAAAACAATAAGTGTTGCAAACGTGGTCATGCGGTTCTAGGCGCTGCAGTCCGGAACCGCGGGACTGCTACGGTCGCAGGTTCGAATCCTGCCTCGGGCATGGATGTGTGTGATGTCCTTAGGTTAGTTAGGTTTAAGTAGTTCTAAGTTCTAGGGGACTGATGACCCAAGATGTTAAGTCCCATAGTGCTCAGAGCCATTTGAACCAAACCCCCTTCCATGAAAAACACTACCACACCATAACACCACCTCCTCCTAATTTTACTGTTGGCACTACACATGCTGGCAGATGATGTTCACTGGGCATTCGCCATACCCACACCCTACCATCGGATCTCTCCACTGTGTACCGTGATTCGTCACTCCACACAACGTTATCGACTGTTCAATCGTCCAATGTTTACGCTCCTTACACCAAGCGAGGCGTCGTTTGGCATTTACCGGCATGTTGTCTGATTTGTGAGCGGCCGCTCGACCATGACATACAAGTTTTCTCACCTCCGCCTAACTGTCATAGTACTCACAGTGGAGCCTGACGTAATTTGGAATTCCTGTGTGATGGTGTGGATAGATGTCTGCCTATCACACATTACGACGTTGTTCAACTGTCGGCGGTCTCTGTCAATCAACAGACGAGGTCGGCCTGTACGCTTTTGTGCTATACGTTTCCCTTCACGTTCCCACTTCACTATCGCATGGGGAACAGTGGACCTAGAGACGTTTAGGACTGTATAAATCTTGCATATAGACGTATGACACAAGTGGCCACGTTCGAAGTCCGTGAGTTCCGCGGAGCGCCCCATTTTGCTCCCTCATGATGTGTAATGACTATTGCGGTCTCTGATATGGAGTACCTGGCAGTAGAGGGCAGCGCAATACACCTAATATGAACAACGTATTGTCTTGGGGGTGTCCGGATACTTTTAATCACATAGTGTATATCCAGCCATTGGAGGACAGTGTGTGGGGTAAAAATTGTAGAGATAGACCAAAAGATGAATACATTAAGCGCGATCTAGAAAGCTGTAGGTTGCAATAGTTATTAGGAGATGCTTGCACAAATAGAGCAGCATGGGGAACTGCATCAAACCGCCAGCCTATGTGGCCGAGCGGTTCTAGGCGCTTCAGTGCAGAACCATGCGGCTGCCACGGTCGCAGGTTCGAATCCTGCCTCGTGCATGGATGTGTGTGATGTCATTAGTTTAGTTTGGTTCACGTAGCTCTAAGTCTAGAGGACTGATGTTCTCAGATGTTAAGTCCCATAATGCTCAGAGCCATTTGAATCACTTGAGCTGCATCAAACCAGTCTTCTGACTGAAGATCACAACGAACCCAGAACTAATTAAAGTTTCCGCAGTTGTTCTTTTGCTTCAGAAAAAAGCATACACAGAGTGTGATTTCTCTTTTTTCCGCTCACTGTTTACCGTGTGCTGATGTTATTCTCTTTCTTATAGCTCGCTTTCGTTCGTTCGCGTTTGTACTGCCGTCTATGTAAATGCTTCTGTCCTAGAAATGTATTGTCGTCCCGACTGCCAGATTAATGCAGGTGTGAGTGCACTTCCTATGGTCGTCAATGTCGGATTCAGCAATGTACAGTTTGTATGCCCTGCCTGAACGTACAATATGTCACAAAATTAAGAACTTGGCGTCAGGCATAAGTATTTTCTTGCCAACGTGACTAGGGACTTTGTTATGTGCGTAATGACTTGCTGCCTTTCTGCTGAACAGCTGCTCACGCGGTGGCTCTATGAGGTATTTAGCAGGGACTGGCAGAGCCCTTAATCAGCGCCCTGCGGCAGCAGGTGCCGGCGGCTATGGCAGCCATACGTCACGGTGCGCTGCGGGCAGCCTAGCGCCAGCCGCCTGCCGGCTGCTCAGGGAAATTGCGGCCAGCTGACGGATCGCCGGATCAGGCGGCGTCGCCGGGACAAACGACGCCATCGCCACCGTCTACTGGGGTGTCGGCAGCAGCTGTCTGTCCGCCATCTGGTCCCGTCCCACCCTATCCGGTGCCTTCTATTGCAGTGCTGTATGACACAACTTTCGATCACAGTGCTACCTTTCCCGTCACATTAATGTAAGTTGAATGTACACTAAAGTGACAAAATTCATGGGATAGCAATATGCACGTATTCAGATGGCGGTAGCATCGCGTAAGCAAGTCATAGAAGGAAAGTTCATTTGTACTCAGATGGTCCGTGTGAAAAAGTTTCTATCTATATAAGTGCAGTCGCTGTCCAACGATTTTTGTCACCTCAGTGTATTGTTCAATGAAGCAACTTACATTCGGAAACGCCTTAATCAATAGCAAACGAATGTTTTATTTTGCAGAACAGATTTAAATAATTACAATATATACTTCAGTTCCACTGAACGAATATTTGAGACAAACCAGATTTCACAAATTTAGCAAACATGAGTAATTGTAAATAGTTTGTAAACAGTAGTAAATATCATTTTAAAGGATTGAAAACGGAAAGTTTAATCTGAAACAAAAATGAACTCTGTATGTAAGATCTCATAATGCCCCACTTCACCATCTCCCTTCGAAAAAAGCGTAACAAAGAAAACTGCACACTTAAATCAAAAAGTTACTTATATTTTCCTAATTACTGTTTATGATTTTTAAAACTGATACATTATAGCTGACCTTATATTTAATAAATTTACCGACTAGAGATTGAGTGTACCGAAATCATTAAAAATCTTTCTGCATGAAGAAGTGAGCTGTTTTAACTGATTATGTTTCCCGCGTAACTAAAGTCTCTCTCAATGTAGGCACTCGTGGCAGGTGTATTTAATATTTTTCTTGCGACACAGAAAAGTCGAGAAAGCCATTGGGAGCTATTTTTCTACCGTTGTAATTTTCGACGCTCATACAGGTTTCTCGTAAGTTCTACAGACTTCATCATGCAGAAGAGGAGAATCTTATGCCCGGTTCTCAAATGTCGTCTTTCTATAACGTCCTGCATTTCCTTCATGTCTGCTGTGATTGGGCACTTGCACTGCAATTATGTATTCTCAGATTAACATTTTCAGATTAATGTTGGGATCCTAGAGTTAGTTTCTCGCATATAATTAAAATAAAATCTATGGAACAGCAGAAAATTACCTTCAGCAGACACCTCTCAAGCCGCTTAGTAAACACTCCACCTTTTTTTATCGTCGGTTCGCTTCCTTAATGTGCGCTATTTACGCACCACAAACATTGCAGTTTTATGCAACATGACGTTCATTTTCTGCTCTAGAAAGGCACCGGCAGCCTGTTTCATAGGTTTCAAGTATTGAAACTACAGTTCTATCCACATTAGCTTCACGAGTGGCACTGTAAGATCAAATGAAATTACACACCTCTTGATGTTTGTGTCACATCTTTGCCTACATGTTATTATATTTTGTTGTCACGCTTTAACGTGAAATATAGAAAGAGTCACTTAGTGATATGCTAGCAAGATGCATACCCCTAGCGCTACGCGGCAGATGGTCTTAGCATGATAACAATGGGATAGTTAGAAGCAATATCGTCCTAGACATTCTACATTCGTGGCACTGTTACGACCGGACAGAAAACATCAGGTAGTTCAATTATATGAGGTGTTTGCGGACAGTGTGTTAGACACAGGGTAAAAATAACCAACATACTGACGTAGGTACATACAGGGTGACAATTACTGAACTATATGAAAAGAAACGTAAATTAGTTACAAGCTACGGCCTGCACGCACATTGTTCAACAAGTAAACGTCAGTACAGATATTCGTTTTTAGGTTATGACATGTTCGATATGCCTGCCGTGATTGAGGCCCATGCCAGTGGCCTGTGGGTATCCGAGAGTCAGAAAGCGGTCCCCAAAGTGTTCCTTCAGGAAATCAAACACTCTCCTCCATCTTGCATGAACCAGATTTTGTCGAAATCAGGGCTACTGTGGATATTTTGGATGAAATAGTCTTCCAAAGTACCGTTCAGCAGTCACCCTGCCATCAAGGAATATGGCACCGATTTTTCCATGACTGGACATTGCACGCCACACAGTCACTCTTTGAGCGTGAAGAGTCTTCTCGATCGCAAAATGTGGATCCTCAGCCCCAGACACACCAATTTTGCATACTGACGAACCCATCGAAATGAAAATAGGCTTCGTGGCTAAACGAAACCACGCATGTGCATAATAATTCCCATCATACCCCACGGCCAACCGTGTAGTTTCAACGTCCTAACGCAAACCGTTCAGAGGTTATGACGATTTTAATTCATATAGTTCAATAATTGACACCCTGTATTAAGGTACCAATTATAGCTGAAACTATACCCATAACATCCCGTATTTACAACAGGGCTTCTGACGTTACCTGTAGTGATTACTTATCAACAGAAGTTACGGTAACTCTTGGTTCATACTCAAAGACTCAGTGCGAATTTAAGCTGCTATCAATAATCATTGGTAGTCAAGATAAACGAATCACAAGCATGGCTTTAGCAGGCAGGCGCCAAAGTGTCAAGCTAATTCAGTGGGAGTTTAAGAACAGTTTCCGAATCTGTTCATGAAATTTAATTTCGTATAGAAAGAATGAATTGTCGGAAATCGCCGTCGATGACGTACATGTGCTACCACTTGTTAACCTTATTATGATGTATAGGAGACTACGCTCGGGTTCTTAAGAGGTAAACCGTGATTTAATGTGTGAAATGAGGCTGGAGCAATTTCTTAAAATTTGCCTATGAAAACGTACTGTTCTCAAGATAGATGATATATGATGTTTTACGGTGCTTGGTAAATAATAATTAGCATCAGAAAACTTTATTTTGAACGTTATAAGTAGACTGGTTCTCGAAATCGATTTTTTGATTTTATGGTACTATTAGTAAAAGACAATCAAGTGGCATCCCTTTCCTTTATAATTTTCCTTTCTAGTAGCGTTGAGGTTTTCCCATTTTGTCTCTGTGTTACGCACTGTTTATTGCATGCACTTTAGAGTCTGCGGCCGGCTGAGAAGAAACAAGTCGGGACGGCACCTACGAGTCATCTATGCAGGACAAGTGGTTAAATTTGCTTACCAAAACTCTACCTTGGACAGCAAAGTCATGGGATCTCTCCTCAATTGAGAACGTTTGGAACGTTATGGACAGTGTGAGTTAACGAGCGTTTCGCTCTCATTTAAATATATGGCCGAAAGAGACAGCTTCCTGTCGTTCAGGAACCTGTGCGACAAATAGCGCAGATTCGCCACGAGATGGGGAAAGTCCACAGGCGTCTATTGTGCTGAATGAGGCCAGGCTGATCACGCCTCAGAGCTGTAGTGTGCGAGTGAGACAGACTAGAATCTACGTCGTAGGGAAACCCAGGGAAGCATAGCAGCGTTAAATATGATGGACCTAATCGGCCATAAACGGAAACATTTAGGTAAATTATTTAATTCTGTAGTAATTCAGGGAATGAAGCCACAGTAATTTTAATCTAACATCCTTCATAAATTTTTATGGTGACCCCAATAAACTTTGAATATTGATCATGTCTATAATAGTTTAGGATTTACTGTTAAAGTGAAATTAACATGTTTTGTAAGAAAGACCTGCATGCTAAAATCTGAGCGCTTTGGTCGATCTTAACGATCGACATTTCATATAGAAGCGCATTATTAAAATGACCAATGTTGTAAATATCAATTCTGTAACTTTATTTGTCTACAAGATATAGTAAATTTAAATTATCAGTATTTTCAGTGTAAGCATCAGATCATTTCCTCCACATAAAACACATTGAACGATGACAGCATAACATCTTATTGAATAGGTAATAGAATATTTGTTGTAAATTTTAGTGCATAATAGCTACTTTTGTTCTTTATTTGTTTATCAGAAAGCACATTGGTGCAAGACTACTAGCCATGACATTCAAAGTTAAGAAAAAAATACTATTGGTTTTATGTAAAAGAATTTAACGTTTATTACGTAATGAATATTATTGTTACTTTATTTAGAACCTGAAAGTGGCCAAGTTTCGATTATTTAAAAATGTTAAAAATGAAATAATGTAGAATAAGCTGTCGCCAATCAGATGGACGGCTTCAGGGAAGGGAACTGTTCTAGTCATTTGAGCGAGGATACTTGGATCGCGGGAAACGTGACCAGGGACAGACAGAGGGACAGTGCAGCTGGAGACACCAAAGTGGCCAGTGCTGGTGGAGACGCGAAAGCGGACGGTCTGTCTTTAGGTAGCTAGGAAGTGAAACGACTTAGAAAATTTCACGTTGTGTGGTATCGCGGGACTTAGTCTCTGAGCGGTGAGCAGCCGCGCGCCTGGTGTAAACTCTTAACTTTTCACGTAGTTAAGGAGGCAGAGTATTAGATTTGTGTTTTACGATGAGATTGTGAATGATCGAATTGTATCAGATGGATATGTGCTCGAGTGTAACAGTAACTCTAAATACGACCATTTTCACTATTAGTTTGCTTTCTGAATAAACATTATTCTAATTAAATCGCAACCATGTGGCCTATATCATTTATGGGTCGTTAATTTAGTTCCCGATATTATTATTACTGTTACTATACGTTATAATAACTTTGTATTTCGCAAACTTGCCATCAGCCAGACAATTTAACGAAAGGGTCACAAGTGTCTAATTTAGGGCATGTAATGCGAGACGTGCTGTTCGCGCCCTAGACGAGTCTGAGCCAAGACATTTCGACGAAGAGGAACCGCATGTGAGCCCGAACACCTAAGGAATATTAGCTCGCAACAGGACACTCCAAAGAGCTAGCGGTTTTGAACATTTAATCGCGAGCTGGACAGAATTTGGCACGATATCCCTAGGGAGAGCCAAAAACTCTATCAGTCAATCCCACGCCGAATAATTGCTTGCCTAAGGACCACAGGTGGAGTATGACAATGTTGACTTGCTCAATTTGTGAAGCTCTTTGTCTTGAGTAAATATTCCAATTTTTCTGAAAGCGTAATCATTTCTCTGTGCAAACACGTACATCTCACCTACTGATTTCCGTTCCATTCGAAAGATTCATTAGTGGTGCGTCATTCTTTTTGTCTTTCAGTGTATTTTTACCCGTTCATAGTTTTTCTAAGGACAACAATATTTTTTAAGATAGAGAACCACGTGAGAACTAAATGTAAGGTTGACATCTTGCAACACTCCAGATGTATTACGGTTTCCTTAAATGGCTTAGTAAATGCTGTTATATGGTGATCATAACCTGACATTTTATCAGAGGCAATTTCTTTATCTAAAACAGCCCTCATTGGCTCAATCTGGGAATGTGCTGATTGAAGCATGGCAAAATAACTGTTTCAAAGATTTGAAACACATTGCTGAAGATGAATTCATTCTCACACAGAGACGTCTTCTCTTGAAGTAGGAAACCATAATCCTAACTGAATTAAGAACAGGTAATTCAACTAGAGCGTTTTCTTTCAAAAGCTATTCGCTCAGAACATGCTCCAACACCGCGTTTACTCTGTGAGTCATGCAAGGAGGACGTTTACATATGTCGAGAAGCTTAACAACATTATTGTCCTTGTATGTGAAAAACGTAATTTTGGTCATGTCTTCACGAAAAACTCTTAACGATATTCCAACTCACTTCGAATGTTTGTTCAAGGTCTTTGGCAGCCGGGAAACGCCGAGGACATTAATATATACAAGGGCGTTCCGCAAAGTAACACCTATGAACTTTGTATGTGAAAACTTTCTAAATAAGACAAATCTGATTAAAATTCTACTTCCTTATTTCAAGATTTTAAACATGGCTGAAACAGCAACTGTTGAAATTCTTCACGGTAAATGATGACAGCTTATCCTAGGCGTAGTACTGATGCTAAGCTGTGTTCGCATCGACCCTCTGTCCATAATAATGTTGTATAAATGGAGATGATGTTTTAACTACTGACGACGCCTTTGGCACAATTGTTTTATGAATCCCATTGCAGGATGTGATTTTAGTGTATTTTACTTCTGATGAAGGTATATTTAGATATACCGAAACCGTGGTCAAGAATTTTAATAAACCTTCATCCTGCAACTGTTTTGGCTGTCATCAATTACCGTGAACTACTTCCTTGTTCTTCATGTCTACATATTTACTTCTCAACACAATGACCCTGACAGAAGGTTTACTTTTCAGCGCGCCCTCGTATTTACTCAACGACAGTCTCAATTTAAATTTCATTTTGTCACAGACATTTAATTCACTGTTTTGTAATTGGCTGTCCATAAACAACTTAGTTCGCAGCTCGTGGTCTCGCGGTAGAGTTCTCGCTTCCCGAGCTTGGGGTCCCGGGTTCGATTCCCGGCGGGATCAGGGATTTTCACCTGACTCGAGATGACTGGATGTTGTGTCGTCATCATCATCGTCATTCATCCCCATTACGGTCGGAGGAAGGCAATAGCTAACCACCTCCTCTAGGGCCTTGCCTAGTACAGCGGTGCGGGTCTCCCGCATCGTCCCCTACGCTCTGTCAAGGAGTATGGGACTTCATCATCATCATAAACAAGTTGTACTTGCATAGATGCCAGAATTAATTTGATGCAAGTGTTTTGCTGCGGATTTTATCAGTGAGTTTTTTGGAATTTCTAAGCTAATGTCACATGAATAAGCATAAGATTTTTAGTATCCACTGAGCCACATTTATTTCTTATTTCATCCATTTTTGCCCTAAGTGCTACTAAACTACTTCGAGTTCCTAGCACACATTTCCACACACTTGTCAACCACTAAGTCTCTGTCCTCTTTCAAGATAATTCTGGAGTGAAATAACAGCTGTTCAAATTTACAAACATGTCGTAACATACTCGAGGGTGACGAATGAGTGTGCTGTAACTTTCTACACAATTTCCATTGTGCGACACCCATCGATTTATTTGAATCTGCTCATAAACACACGAATACATTTCCTACCCTGGACTTGAGCTCTTTCTCCTGACACATATACTCCCCAATTCTTAATTTATCTTCATTTTAGTTTGTTCGTTTTGCTGCTGCCACCGTTACGATAACTGAGCCGCAGTGAAACTACCTACGCAAATATATACCTTCTATTCTATAGTCACATTAGATGTATGCCTCAACCTATTATCAGGTGCAGCAGGCTGAACAAGTCGTAAGAAAATTGCTAGGCTTGCTGAAACCTAAGTTGGTCTGCTAACCATTGTGCTCCAGGCTGAGGTGCTAGAAAGGTTGCGGCTTTGACAGGGCCAGACAGGCAGAAAGCAGAATTTGTTCACAACTGACACGATCACGTCACTGGCAAAACAGGTACTGCCACTCGAACACGTACAGACATAATCTATCCGTTCTGGGCTCAACCATTGTTGTGCTTTATTAATTTCGTAATTATTAGCTATTTACACTTTGTAGTGGTTTGTCACACAAAAAGGTTTGACCGGCAAGTGAATACGGTTTCCACGCCAAAAAAGATAATTTCAGTAAGTTCGAGTTAATCCGTATCTTTTCGTCTGACTATAAGGACATCACAATATAGCAACGGCGTAAACAACAAATTAAGATCACAAGGTCTGCGTCGCCTTGTAAATCGCCAAATTATGTAGGTACTTACTAAGAGAAATTTTCTTCTACGGACCCTGTTACAACAGATCAATATATAGAAATTACGATGTTCGTCTACGAACAAGCAGGGTCGTCAAGTAGAAGGTCGTGCTGCGTCAATTTCGGTAAAAAAATAAAAAAAATGAAAAATCGCACAAGGAGCAGCACACATGACTCTGGAACGGAGGGCTGGACGAGCAAAACATGCAAGTGCAGCTGTATTCATAGTGACATGCAATGGTTTTATTTCGGACCAGATTAGATTTCACAAATAAGAACTTACTCCAAAGGAAAAAGAAACGCGCCGCCCTCCATCCCCTAAAGGTTTTAAACACCTAAAAATTTATCTGCAAGTAATTAAAATTTCAGCCTGCAGGTATTGCAATTTCAAATCTGGATAATAATAAATAGTACAAATAATGAAGGCAACCACAAACAAGCAGCCACCTTTGTCCAGAATGGCGACAGTAACAATGACAAGAAATTTCCACTCTCAATTAAATTTTCACTGTAGTCTCATACCCCCAAAATGTCGATGACAGTAATAATAATAAAAAGAACCTTACTGAAAACAATGAAATATTAAATAGTTAAATTACATTTTGCTGAAAGTTTCTTTCCTCCAAAATGGCAATAATAATAAGTCAAGAAAATTTGAGTAAAACAGTCAATGTCGAGTAGTTAAAATTTTATCTCTAAGCATAACTTTAATAGCAGAAATGCTTCACTCAAATTAGCCATAATACTAAACATATAAAAAATTTTACTCAAAGCAATCAGGTTCTAAAACGTTAAATTTTAATCCCAAAAGCAATTAAAATTTAACTGAAAGTATCATTCGCCCAAAACAGCGATAATAATAATAAGAAGAAGACTTAACTCAAAGAAACAGATCCTGAACAGTTAAATTTTCATCTATAACTGAAGCAAATTTTGTTGTAAGTATCTTTCACCCTGAATGGCGATAATAATAATGATAAGGAATCTTTTTCTGAAACAAGTAGTTTAAAATAATTTAGTTCATATCTCCAAAAGGATTAAATCTTATGTGTAGGCATAGGATTAGCAAGGTTATCCGATAACATTTACAATAAATGGATGTAATCAATGCAACGGCAATAGCCGAAGCTGGGCTTTCGGACACCTGTGACTATTTTCAGACCATTCATATTGTAAATGTGACAACACAGGTGATAGCCTATGTACAAAAAGCTGACCCTGCAGTGATATCAAAGCGGCACTTTGGCCGACTCAGCAACAGTAAATAGACCACATAGAATGTCCGTCCTAAGCGCTCTGTTTACTATTGCTGACTGGCCATAGTGTCCCTCTGATCATCATTGCATGTCATTTTTTGTACACAGTCATACTTACGATACGGATGGTTTGAAAATGGAAACAAGCGTCCGAGACTAGTCACCACCAATAAATAAAAAAATATGCTCCTCAATGCAACATATGAAGGAGCTACAACAATTTATTTCAGTTAGAAAACAAGTTGCGGGTCCATTTTTCACCCGTAGCATGCTGAAGGTTCGTATACAAATACTGAGTTCACACTGGAGGCCGACCCACATTAGCCAATGTTAGGAAGGTCCATTGGGAACCAGTTACAGTGGCTGGAAAGCTAACAGTTGTATCCGATGAAGTGCAGAACGAAGTAAAGGAACTGGCGCAAAATATAAAGCAATAGACATAGAATCAAATTTGAAGCCAAGACAAAAACGCATAATCTGATAAAATATATATTTGCATGGAATACCTGAAACTAATGACGAGCAATTGCTCTAAACGCACACAGAAAAATTGAATGCTCAGCAGAAGGAGCAGTCAAACACAGTTCTTAAAACAAAGGGGATTGATTAAGTATCAGGTGTAAAAGTATAACTGGCATTTGCTTGCAATAATTAAACGTCTGCTTTTTGAAACTGATAATATTTTATTCAAAATAATCTCCATTGCTATTTGTACATTTCTCGCACTGATAGGCTTCGAATGCCAAGCCAAAAAAACAGCTATTCTTTTGAAGCCAACCAGTCAGCAAGCCATTATCGTATATTTTCATGCGAACTGAAGCGTTGTTCAGCGAGAGCATGTCGCAGTGATGTAAACAGATCATAATCCTGACCCGTTTTGCTGTGTGTGATGGGGCGTTATCATGGAGAAATAAAACTTTGTGTTATCTTTTTCCATATTTCCATATTTTTCACGTAATGCTCGATTTAAATCGATCATTTTCTGTTGGTAGCGATCGTTGTTAACGGTTTCACCAGGTTTTAGCAACTCATAATAGACGACACCCCTCTGATCCCATCAAACACGAAGCATTGACTTCTTTCCAAACCGATTTGATCTTCCAATGGATGTCCACGGATTGCATGGATTCACCCGTGACTTACGACGCTTATTATTCTCAAAATACATCCATTTTTCATCATCTGTCAATATTCGATGGAGAAAAGACTTTCTTCTGTATCTGGCGAGCAGTATTTAATAAGTGGTCTTTCGATTTGCTTGCTGTCTTTCATTCAGTTCATGCGGAACACATTTTCTCACTTTCTGCACCTTTCCCATAGCTTTCAACCGACGAGAAATGGCTTTCAGCGTCACATTCAATTGTTCCACGAGTTCCTGTTGAGTTTTGAGTATCATCTTCATCCAATAAGGCCTGCAATTCGTTGCCTTCGAACTTTTTCCATAGTTTCCTGCGCTCGTCACTTCTCACATCAAAATCACAGTTTTTGAATTTTTTTGAACCACTCTAACACTGTGTTTTCCCAAGAGCATATTTGCCGAAAGCTTTGACAAGCATTCGATGCGATTCTGTAGCAGTTTTCTTCAAATGCTAACAGAAAACCAATGATGTCAGCATATCGTAGTTCGTAGGCATGAAACTCAACATGTTTAATGGTTTGAAGCAAATACCGATGTATGGAACTTGGGTTGCTGTGTGCTGACATTCGTCGCCAGCTGATGGTGCTGCAAACGTGGTTTCACGGGCCCTACACTGACGACTAGCACCATCTATAGGGAAATTCCGGTTTCATATTCCTACACCTCGTAATTTCAGAACCTCACGTATGTGGGCCAGCGTGACCATATAATTCACATTAAGTATAAGGCAACGCAAAAAAACACCGAATCTAATTAGTGCAACAGCAGCGGCCAGCAAAATTTCAAAATATTCACACCAAAAAGCCTCTAACACACAGCTAACCCTCATCCAGTATGAGAATGCAAATCAATGTATAGAATAGTAGGTTATGGCTGAAGTATCCCGTGTCGCATTCTCAAAACAAAACTTCCAGAACTGTCGCGACACAAAAGCTGAGGCGGTACGAAGTGGTCTCGGAATGCAGAAGACAGAAACTATGTTCGATGGATGATGAATATCTGAACAGGGCATAACCCTGCTACTCAGAACAAGCCACACAAAATGCAAGAAGGCAACCACAACAACCAAGTATAGCAGTTGCCTTTCCATGTGCTTGTCAGTGGTAAATGTAATCAATGAACAACTTGTCGATGGGACCATTCACCCTTAAGGACTGAGAATAGGAATTGGCATTCACCCACTAATATCCCTGTACAAGATGAGGCAGGAGAGATAGTCCTTTATCTTGGTAGAGGATTGTTAAGGTAATGGGAAGTAGCTGGAACTATCTCACCAAGGAGCAAATGATGAAGCACTGATCACTATTGGTTTGGTAGAAAACGAATCCCTTTGTTAGATTGTTACCCGCAGCTGCTTACCCTCCAGAAGCTGCTGTTTAACCACCTTCAAGGAAGGGTCCTGGCTCTGCTTTTCTTACTAACCAGCATGGGAAACTCCGAGAGGACCCCAGTTACTCAACTGGAATTCTCAGAGTGTTGAGTACCGTGATCATTCTGCATATCCTCATCAAACGTGTCACTTAAGGCATCAGCTACTGAATTATCATAGCCACTTATGTGCTTGGTGGTGAACCGAAATGCTAATTGATATACACACTGCCCATGTGGTAATGTGTGCAGTCCTCCTGGGCTGGGACATGACCCAACTTAAGGGTTGGTTATCAGGTTCAAGATAAAAATTCCGCTGCTTCAGATAAATGGGGTATCTCTCCAGGGCAAACATTACTATGAAGGCTTCCAATTAGTGAACAGAATACTATAAATCCGCTGGAGACAGCGTTCTAGAAGCGTAAGCTATAGGGTAGCGTTCGTCTCCATCTTCCTGGAGCAGGTTGGCAGCTACTCCAGAATTAGACCCATTCGCCTGCACAATAAAAATTTCGAAATTCAACACAGTAAGAACTGGTGACTTAGCCAAGGCGATATTAATGGAATCAAAGGCTGAGATTCTGCCCACTTGAAGCTCTCGTTTCTCTTACACATTTGTTTCACGGGAGCGGCCAACTGGGCAAAACGCAATACAAATTCTCGAAAGAAATTGGCCCTTTGGCCATTCCGATTAAAACAAACAATTTCTTTCTTGGTTTTAGGTCGGACAAAATTACTTAAATACAGGTTCTCTCTTGATCTAACCTTATCCCACCAGCTGATACCAAGTGCCTAGGAAAGAGACTTCCTTGCATGCTAGACTTATCTTGGATGGCTTAACAGAAAGTCCTGCAGCTCGAAAATGGAGGAACACCTGATTAAGATGCTAAATGTGGTCCTCAAACGTAGCACTACAGACGACAGCTTTTGTCAGAGTTATTACAAACGGATTTATATTGCACATCACCCAAGACGTTGTCCAGTAACTGGGAAAGATTGGCTGCATCTGTGGACAACCTAATTGGGACTTAGATGAATTCATATACCTTCCCACTAGTGCAATAGACAGTGACCAGCTTGGATTCTTCAGTCAGGAGAATCTGATAATAGGCCTGGTTAATGTTAAGGCTGTGAAAAACCTATGGCCAGCTAACCAACTAAAACAATGACTTAGGTCTGGCAGTGGAACAGAAATGAAAATGGCCAGGTTAAACTGCCTATAGCCCGCAAGTGGGCGATAGCTACACACCCCTCTAGGGACTAAAAATATAAGAGGAAGTAGACTGCCTAATAACTCCTTCCTCCAGCATTCTGTCCAGTATGCGCCAAGAGCTGATTGGAAGGTTGCCAGCCGGCCGCAGTGGTCTAGCGGTTCTAGGTGTGCAGTCCGGAACCGCGCGACTGCTACGGTGGCAGGTTCGAATCCTGCCTCGGGCATGGATGTGTGTGATGTCCTTAGGTTAGTTAGGTTTAAGTAGTTCTAAGTTCTAGGGGACTGATGACCACAGATGTTACGTCCAAAAGTGCTCAGAGCCATTTGAACCATTTTGAAGGTTGCCAGACTCATCCCAAACACTCTGCCTCCCAACTGGACAAATGACTTATCCCAAATTTAGAACTCTCCACAGAAACATTATTAAGTCTGACTGCATTTCGACATGAGCCCTGTCTGAATTTCCTAGTAGAACAAAACTCAAAGCGAAATGCTTATCGATGTAATCTTAAATCAAGACCATCCTCTGTATGCAATCACTGCCCAATTACAGACTGACCAAAAGATTTTTAACGACTTGTACTTGAATTGGCCATGAGATCTCTTGAATACAGAAACACCCCTCAAGTAACTCATCAAGGGTGGCAGGGGGTGCAGAGGAGAAGGCCCACAAATGGCTTGGTTATTAAAGTACCACTGGTAATCCGGATGTAGAGGACAAGGTGTTATTTTTAGGAAATATGGTGCGAAATTGTGATTTAGTGTGTTTCAGTGCGTGATGCGCCTGCCTCGCAGCAGACGGCGGACGAAGGCTGGTTGGCGCGTTATGCAGGTGACAGTCTTGCAACGAGCGTCGGTATATCTGTATGTGCGCAGCAGCCATCAACAGCCATCAGAACGCAGCATTAGCAGAATTACGCAGGTGTGAGCCGCGTGTGGCACGGTTGCATTACCCAACTCATCGATAACCTTCTAATAAATACGCCGCCGCATAAGCGGCGGATTCAGCAGCGGTCTGCATTATTTAAGGGCATCAGAGGTGGGCGTCGGCATTCGGTTCAACCAATTGGGTGTTCGGTCGCTGTCACGTCGTTGTCATCAGTGACGCTGTCCCCGAGGCCTGGCCAGCGGAGGGCGTTGCCCACTGCTGCGCCGGTGACTCCCGGCGTCGTCACGAGCCGCCGCATCCGCGAGTTGGGCAGGGCCTCATGCCGCTAACCTCCTACCGTTTGCGCAGCCGCTGACCAAGCGCGGCGTCGCGTTCCCCGGACTGTGTGCATCAGCTCATCTCCACCACGACATGAGCAGTGGGGCTGAGCTACCGGAAAATGTATTGCGAGAATCAACAATAAAGAGAAATATTGCTAAAAACAGCCATCTTCTGCTACCCAGCCAAGCCTTACAACCATGACTACGTCACCTGCTCCGGTCATCCTATTACAAGTGGTGACAGTCGGGCAACCTATGCATCGCACACTCCTGTTACAATCAGTGACAGTAGTGGTCTTCTTCCTGGATTTGGAGGAAATCGTGGCTGGTAATCCACGAGGATATGTGGCACCTGAGAAGGGCAACAATGGATCAGCAACTCCTGCAACATGACAAGTAAGTGCCAATTTTTCGTTTGGTGGTTTGTCTGAACCTGTAGCATAGTCTGTCTTCCCTTCCTGTTCTTCTTTCTGGGCTTACTGTAGTCTTGATTCGATAGCTGGTAGTGATAGAGCAGTTTGTGTCAGCCGAGGTGGCTATTCAGCAGCTACTTGAGTGAGTGTCAGAATTAGAGATAGAGCTTGCTCGGTCTAAAGAAGCGAGCAAGGAACGGCTTCCTGTTAATGCAGTAATTTTTGACTCTAACGCTACATCTTTGTTCACCCCTTTCTCGGGAAAAGCTGGGGAGGGCGTTATGATTTTTTTTTGAGAACCTTAGCGCGGCCTCTAAATTGGGGAGCAGAAACACTTTTGCATGTGGCTAAGTTGAAAGTAACTGGCGATGCCAGAGCGTACGTTACGTGCCATGAAGAATTAAGGAACGCTCGGACATTTGAAGTATTCAGAAAAGGGTTGCTGGAAAGATATCGGGGGAAAAATACGTCTAGATATTATCGGGAACAATTGAATAGAAAGTATCAAAGGAATAGGGAATCAATAGAAGCTATTGTGGATAGAATTCGAAAAATTAATGTTAATACCTATGAGCTAACGGATTCTGATAGGGTTAATGAAGCCAATCTGCAGGAAGCTGAGCAGATGGCAGTACACGCATTTTTGCGGGGAATACAACCCAAAACCTCCAGCAAGATTACGATGGAGTTCCATAAGACTCTCAATGAGGCAGTCGGAATCGCTGTGGCGTTAGAGGAAGTTGAAGCAGTAACAAAGACACGGGACAGAAAAGCAGTGTTTAATGCAGAAATAAAATGTCTCAGATGTGGTCGGACGGGACACATTATACGCGATTGAAAGGAGGTGCAGTGCAGGAAATGCAGACATTGGGGTCATACAGAGCGTAATTGCAATGGGTCCTGGCAGAAACATGATAGGAAACCGCATGGTGGGCCTCACCCCCTTAGTTAAACGGGGCAGGGAGTGGTGTGTCCACTGTGCAACACCCCCGGTAAGGATAACTGCTAGTGCAGAATCAGTGGCAGACTTTTTTCTGTCCGGCTTGGTGAGGGGCAGACCGTGCAAATTTTTATTGGATACCGAGTTTCAGGTATCCGTGGCGAGTAGAAGTGTACTCAGTAAAGTAGAATTAAAACCACCACGCTGGGCGTTAAGTGGCGTGGGTGGAGGACAGGTGAAGTCACTTGGATCAGCGCTGTTAAACTTCCGAGTGGAAATGAGGAACTTCCAGCTGAAGGTGGAAGTTCTTCCAGTTGTTGGCAGCAGCTATGATGTCATATTCGTATTGGATTTCCTGGTTGCGCATCACGCAGAAGTTAACCTGGAACGGCGTACAGTAGAACTGGGCAGAATCAAATTTCGCTTAGGTTCTGCGGCCGAAAAACCATTACTGTCGCAAGGAACCGCCCAGACGTCGGGAGGGCCACCGAAACTGCGTACAAAGTCCCTTAGGGTTAACTCGCGGGATACTATAACGAAGGGTACAGGGAAAATAATCTGGGCAGATGTTGGAGATAGCGTGCCGGTAAATTCGTTGTGTGCCGTTGGACCTTTGTCTGAGAGTGAGCCACTGGATAAAATGAAGTGTTTTACGCGCCGTAGCGTGTCCTACGTGCAGAGATAGAAGGAAAAAAGGTTGTGCCTGTCAGTATTGATAATTTTGGCCTTGAAGAGGTGCAGTTAGCAATGGGTACCGTAATAGCGAATCTGGAGATAACAGGGGAAGATGAACTGGATAAGCATTTCGCAGCAGATTACACAATGCCGGGAGAGTCTATCAGCTGGTCCGCACTGCGGGGTAAAGTAGCACGAATTCCTCTCCTCTGCTAACCTCTTCATCCCAGAGTAGCACTTCCAACCTACAACCACTATTATTTGTTGGATGTATTCCAATCTCGGTCTTCCTCTACAGTTTTTTCCTTCTACAGCTCCCTCTAGTATCACAGAAGTCATTACGTCACGTCTGAACAGATGTCCTATCATCCTGTCCCTTATCCTTAACAGTGTTTTCCACATATTCCTTTCCTCTGCGATTCTGTACAGAACCTCCTCATTCCTTACCTTACCAGACCACTTAATTTTCAACATTCGTCCGTGGCACCACATCGCAAATGCTTTGGTTCTCATCTGTTCCGGTTTTTCCACAGTCCATGTTTCACTACCATACAATGCTGTACTCAAGACGTACATTCTCAGAAACTTCTTCCTCAAATTGAGGCCGATGTTTGATATTAGTAGACTGCTCCTGGCCAGGAATGCCCTTTTCGCCTTTGCTAGTTTGCTTTTGATGTCCTCCTTGCTTCGTCCGTCACTCATTATATTAATGCCTAGGTAGCAGAATTCCTTAACTTCACCTACTTCGTGACCATCGATGCTGATATTTTCTCGCTGTTCTCATTTCTACTACTTCTCATTACCTTCGTCTTTTTTCGATTTACTCTTAATAAATACTCTGTACTCATTAGGCTGTTCATTCCATTCAGCAGATCGTGTTGTTCTTCTTCAATTTCACTCGGGATAGCAACGACATTAGCTAATCATATCATTATTATCTTTCGCCTTGAACTTCAGTTCCACTCCTGAACGTTCCTTTTATTTCGATCATTGTTTCCTCGATGTACAGACTGAATAGTTGGGAAGAAAGACTACATCCGTGTCTAACACCCTATTTAATCCGAGCACTTCGTTCTTGGTCTTCCATTCTTATTATTCCCTCTTAGTTATTGCACGTACATATTGTATATGACCCGTCTCTCCCTATAACTTACCCCTAATTTTTTCAGTATTTCGAATATCTTGCACCATTTTACACTGTCTAACGCCTATTCCAGGTCGACAAATTCTGTGAACATGTCTTGATTTTTCTTTAGTCTTGCTTATATTATTAACCGCAATGTTAGAATTGCCTCTCTGGTGCCCTTACCTTTCCTAAAGCCAAATTGTTCGTCACCTGTCGTATCCTCAATTTTCTTTTTCATTCTTCTGTATATTATTATTGTCAGCAACTTGGATGCATGAGCTGTTACGCTGATTGCGCGTTAATTCTCGCACTTGTCAGCTCTTGCCGTCTTCGGAATTGTGTGGATGATGTTTCTCCGAAAGTCAGATGTTATGTCGCAAGACTCATACATTCTAAACGCCAACGTGAGTAGTGGCTTTGTTGCCACTTCCCCGGACGATTTTAGAAATTCTGATAGAATGTTATCTATCCCTTCTGCCTCATTTGATCTTAAGTCCTCCAAAGCTCTTTTAAATTCTATATCGACTCCTGTTTCTTCTTCAATCACATCAGACAAATCTTCCCTCTCATAGAGGTTTTCAATATATTCTTTCCACCTATTCGCTCTCTCATGTGCATTTAACAGTTGATTTCCCGTTGCACTCTTAATATTACCACCCTTGCTTTTAGTGTCACCGAATGTTGTTTTAACTTTGCTGTATACTGAGGCAGTCCTACCAACAATCATTCTTTTCCGATTTCTTCGCAATTTTCATACAGCTATTTAGTCTTAGATTCTCAACACTTCCCATTTATATTATTCCTCAGTGACTTGTATATCTGTATTCCTGTGCCTCCCGTAACATTTTTTGCTTCCTCCTTTTATCGATCAATTGAAGTGTTTCTTCTGTTATCCATCGTTTCTTCGCAGGTACCTTCTTTGTACCTATGATTTTCTTTCAAGCTTCTGTTATAACCTTATTTAGGGATGTCCATTCCTCTTCAACTGTACTGCCTGCTGAGCTATTCCTTATTGCTGTATCTATAGCCTTAGAGAACTTCAAGCGTGTCTCGTCATTCCTTAGTACTCCCGTATTGATTTTTCCTGACTAACGTTTTAAACTGCAGCCCACTCTTCATCACTACTATACTGTGATCTGCATCTACATCTGCTCTTGGGTACGCCTTACAATCCAGTATCTGATTTCTGAATCTCTGTCTGACCCTGATGTAATCTAACTGAAATCATTTCGTATCATCCGGCCTTTTTCGAATTATACTTCCTCCTCTTGTGATTCCCGAACAGAGTATTCGCTATTACTAGCTGATGTCTGTTACAGAACTCAATTAATCTCTCTCCCAAATTCTCCTGTAACCTTTCCTTTTACTCTTTCCCTTCAACTGCACTTTTCATCTCCCTTTACATACTGTATTACCCTTTCAGTATCCTCATACACTTTCTCTATCTCTTCATCTTCAGCTATCAACGTCGTCATCTATACCTGAACTATTGTTGTCTGTGTTCGTTTGCTGCTAGTTCTGATAAGAGTAACCCTATCACTGAGCTCTTCACTGTAACATACTCTCTGCCCTACCTTCTTATTCATAACGAATCTTACTCCTGTTATACCGTTTTCTGCTGCTGTTGATATTACCCTATATTAATCTGACACTTTGCTGACCCCTACTATATATAGATTGAGCCGTTGCGATTCCCTGTTCATAATTTCTAATTTCCCTACCACGTTCAAGCTTCTGACATTCCATGCCCCAAATCGTAGAATGTTATTATTTCGTTGATTATTCAATCTTTTTGTCGTGGTAATCTTCCCCTTGGCAGTCCCCACCCGGAGATTCGAATGGGGGATGATTCCGGATTTTTTGCTAAAAGAGAGATCATCATGACAATTCTCCAATCACAGGCCATATGTCCTGTGGATATACTTTATGTGTCTTTAATGCAGTGGTTTTCACTGCCTTCTGAATCCTCATAACGTTGATCTTTGCTGACTCTTCCGCCTTCTGGGGCAGTTTCCCACCCCTAGGACAAGAAAGTGCCTTGAACCTCTGTACGCTCCTCCACCCTCTTTGAAAAGGCCGTTGGCTGAATGAGGGTGACTTCTTATGCCGGAAGTCTTTGGCCACCAATGATGATTATTAATCAAAATGTAAACAGCGGTGGGATTTGATTATGAATCAAAGACGCTACCCCAAGACCATTGATAGTCAATTAAAATTATCCCTTCTTAATGTGTCATTTAATAAAATAAATCATATATGAATGATATATTGAATGTAAACATTAAAAATGGTGTGGGACAGTGGGCAGCTTTGTCTGACACCTTGACTGAGATTCTGTCCCAGTCCTTGCAGAACAGATCCTTATTTTATTATTTTTGTATAATGACTGGATTGCCTTGATCAGATGTGCTGGAACACCCAATTCCTTAAGTGATTCCAATAACATTTCCGCTTTACCTTGTCAAATGGCTTTTCATAGTCAATAAATAGTTATCTAATTCACTTCTTTTCTTTGTTAATTGTACCATAGTGAAAAGACAATCAGAACATGACCCACCTTTTGTGAAACCATGTTGTACACGCAACATATGTGCTTCCACTATTTCTACTAAACTCTTGTTTATAATTTTGGATTCAAGTTTATAACGGGAACTTACTGGATTTATCTCTCGGTAGTTCGCGCATTGTGATCCCCCTTAATGTGAGGAGTAATCTACCTTCAATAATACTCTTCTGTAAATCGGACAGACTTTCTTTGGGCCCCAACATCTGAGGAAAAACTGTACTCATCAACCATTTCGTTAGCAGGTAAATCAATTGGAGAATTGTTCCATGGGCAACACCAAGTGTATTACCATGAGCTTCTAAACACACCAACAACTAAAGTAATTCAGTAACACGTGGCAACTCATCAATAGCCAGTACCTTCAGTCCTTGGACTAAGGCAAATATTGAATTCGGAAGTCTAGCAAAAGGTTATGAAACAACATGATTCACTGTCAATTTGTCTTCTGACAGGACTGAGTCACTGCCCTGTTTTGAAGCTGAGAGACCTATACCTCCTATACTACCGTCCTCCTCGCACCCTACTGCATTAAGATCGATTTGCAATTCCATCTCCTGCTGAAAAATCTGTCTGGTGGTCGTGTTCTATTCGGTAGCGTCGTTTATCACCTGTAAATCATGCAGTCTGCCATGCCAGTTGTTAAAGTGGCTCTGAACTCTGCTAACTTGGGTACTGGAGGGGCTACTATCCCAAATGAAATCCCGGTTCTCTCAACAATCTATTCACTTGCGGTAAACACGAGCCGGTCCAAGACTCTCCACAAGCGCGCAGTAAGTTACGTGATGGTTTCATTGGTCGGCGCACCTCTGATATTTCATTCATAAATCAGTTTTTCTCTCCTATGGTGGCTCAAGCAAAGGCACTCCCTGGTTTGTTGATGTCTGATTCCGTTCTCCTGCAACGTAAAGGAACTACAGTGTTTCTTCACGCAACTTAATATCAAACTAAAATTAAGCCAAGCAGACTACGAGTATTGCTGCTACTGCCAACAAGCGGACAAAGAGGACAACCACACTCTGCTACCAAAATAATGGATCAGTTGGGGATAAAAAAATTATGCAAGCAGCAGCATTCATGCCTTTGTAGTGGAGGGCTGGACTAGGAAAACATACAAGGCCAACAGCATTCACAGTTACACAGAATTGTTTTATTTTGGGCCAGATTACATTTGATGAATAGGAACTTATTCTCAAAGGAATACAACTTTGCCCACACTCCCAAAAAGGTTTTAAACAGTTCAGTAATGTATCTCTATGTTATTAAAATTTAAGGCTGCAGGGACTGAAAATCAAAATCTGTTTCGTAAACAATTGTGCAGTAAATGAATACAACTAGTTGTTTATTAGAGGTGTGCTGCCAGAGAATGATAGGGCAGAAACTGTTCAGTACTGAGGAGGATGGATCGTCTGTCTCAGTTGCACTGATATAAAATTTTTCTGCCATGGTTACCGCTTTTGGGTCGACACGCCCATATTCAAACCACACATCGTATTATTAACTATAACTAATCATACCATATGGTGCCAAAAGACACAAAGAGCTTCTGTACCGAAAGATATGCTTCTAGCAACAATTACCCTTTTTGATACTAGCCAATGTATCTTGATAGTAATAATAATAATAATGATAGTAATAATAATAATAATAATTCCCGTGGAGGCCCGGGAAAAGAATAGGCCTCCGGTATGTTCTGCCAGTCGCAAAAGGCGACGAAAAGAACAAACCAATAATAGGGCTAAACCCCCTTTTAGTGTGATTAGTTGGTTCAGGACAGAACTAAAGAAGCCTCGGACAAGCGCCGTCATGGTCGGGGACGACGCTTGAACCCTATGCCCGCCCACAATGGTAACGACACTGCTAGCCAACTGGAAAATGATTCAAATAAAAAAAAAGGTGTTTTATGGGGTATGCTTCCTGCAACCACCCTATAAGGAAAACAAAGACAGAGGATGAGATGGTCAGATGAAGTTAACCGACACCTCATGTTCTGTTATTACCAAGCAACAAACCTAGGAACCAACACAACTGGATACAGATCACAAGTATACACAACATTTATTACCAGGTACCCAGAATTAAAATTTTTAACAGAACAACGACTAGCTGATCAGATCCGTGTAATAATAAAAAATAACAGGATACCCCAGTCAGAATTAGAAAACATCAAACAACAAGTACAACAAATACTGGAACAAAATAATGTGCAATCAGAAGAAGAAGAAAATACAGTAATGGACTCAAACATCCCAGAGCAAACAAACAAAGAACAACACGCATCAATTAAACAGTCAAAGGAAAACGAAATCCACCAGAACAAGCACAAATAGAACACGAAGTGACACACATGTTAGATATAGAAGAAAAATTTCAGCTGACATATATAGAATACAAAGACACAAATACAGACATTAGACCATTCTTGCATAGACCGCCAAATAAGCCACAAGTCGAAACAACAATAAAAACTATCAACACAATCATACACAACAAAATAAATGAAAACACAACTATGGAAGAGTTACAACTACTGGTTTATACAGGAGCACTCACTACACTAAATATATACACTAGGCAGAGATCAGAATCAACCAACACACAGAAGAAACCCACAAAACCAGCATGGCAACACAGGCTACAGATCAGAATAGAAAAACTGAGAAAAGACATCGGACAGCTAACAAAATTTATAAGAAATGAAATGTCAGAAAAAAACGAAAAAGTTAGGTAAAATCTCACAACAAGAAGTGATAGAGCAATTAGATGAAAAGAAGTAGAAATTACAAGCATTGGCCAAACGACTTAGAAGATACAAAAAAAGTGAAAATAGAAGGAAAAAAAACCAAACATTCAACACAAACCAAAAGAAATTTTACCAGACAATAGATAACACACACATTAAAATAGACAATCCACCAAACATAACAGATATGGAACGCTTCTGGAGCAACATATGGTCAAACCTGGTACAACATAACAGGCATGCAAGGTGGATACAAGCAGAAACAGATATATACAAGATGATACCACAAATGCCTGAAGTGATAATTTTGCAACATGAAGTCACCCAAGCAATTAATTCTACTCACAATTGGAAAGCCCCTGGAAAAGATAAAATAGCAAATTTCTGGCTAAAGAAATTCACCTCAACACATTCACATCTAACTAAATTATTTAACAGTTACATTGCAGACCCATACAAATTCCCTGATACACTTACGCATGGAATAACTTATCTGAAACCTAAAGATCAAGCAGACACAACAAACCCAGCTAAATATCGCCCCATAACATGCCTACCAACAATATACAAAATATTAACTTGTCATTACACAGAAATTAATGACACATACAACACAGAACAAAATTGTAAATGAAGAACAAAAAGGCTGTTGCAAAGGAGCACGGGGATGTAAAGAGCAACTGATAATAGATGCAGAGGTGACATATCAAGCTAAAACTAAACAAAGGTCGCTACACTATGTATAAAATGATTACCAAAAAGCTTTTGATACTAAATAATACAAATTATGGATACAATATTACTGGAACATACCCACACAAAATCACACATCTGCTATACATGGATGATCTAAAACTACTGGCAGCAACAAATCAACAACTCAACCAATTACTAAAGATAACAGAAGTATTCAGCAATGACATAAATATGGCTTTTGGAACAGACAAATGTAAGAAAAATAGCATAGTCAAGGGAAAACACACTAAACAAGAAGATTACATATTGGATAACCACAGCGACTGCATAGAAGCGATGGAAAAAACAGATGCCTATAAATATCTAGGATACAGACAAAAAATAGGAATAGATAATACAAATATTAAAGAAGAATTAAAAGAAAAATATAGACAAAGACTAACAAAAATACTGAAAACAGAATTGACAGCAAGAAACAAGACAAAAGCTATAAATACTTATGCTGTACCAATATTGACCTACTCATTTGGAGTAGTGAAATGGAGTAACACAGACCTAGAAGCACTCAATACACTTACACGATCACAATGCCACAAATATAGAATACATCACATACATTCAGCAACTGAAAGATTCACATTAAGCAGAAAGGAAGGAGGAAGGGGATTTATCGACACAAAAAACCTACATTATGGACAGGTAGACAATTTAAGAAAATTCTTTATAGAACGAGCAGAAACTAGCAAAATACACAAAGCAATCACTCATATAAATACATCGGCTACACCACTGCAATTTCATAACCAGTTCTACAACCCTTTAGATCACATAACATCAACAGATACGAAGAAAGTAAATTGGAAAAAGAAAACGCTACATGGCAAGCAACCGTTATCATCTAACACAGCCACACATCCATCAAGACACATCCAACACATGGCTAAGAAAAGTCACTATATACAGTGAGACGGAAGGATTCATGATTGCAATACAAGATCAAACAATAAACACCAGATATTACAGCAAGCATATTATTAAAGATCCCAATACCACAACAGATAAATGCAGACTTTGCAAACAACAAATAGGAACAGTAGATCACATCACAAGCGGATGTACAATACTAGCAAATACAGAATACCCCAGAAGACATGACAATGTAGCAAAAATAATACATCAACAGCTTGCCTTACAACATAAACTCATAAAACAACGTGTTCCCACATACAACTATGCGCCACAAAATGTACTGGAGAACAATGAATACAAATTATACTGGAACAGAACCATTATAATAGATAAAACAACACTACATAACAAACCTGACATCATGCTCACCAATAAAAAGAAGAAATTAACACAACTAATCGAAATATCCATACCCAATACAACAAATATACAAAAGAAAACAGGAGAAAAAATTGAAAAATACATCCAACTGGCTGAGGAAGTCAAGGACATGTGGCATCAGGATAAAGTTGACATTATACCAATTATACTATCAACTACAGGAGTCATACCACACAATATCCACCAGTATATCAATGCAATACAGCTACATCCAAACTTATATATACAACTACAGAAATCTGTAATTATTGACACTTGCTCAATTACCCGAAAGTTCCTTAATGCAATGTAACATATACTGTACAGTTGCAAGGAACTCACGCTTGATCAAGGTCCGCATCACTTTCCATTTTTGAGCAGACATAACGTCTGAGAAAAGAAAGAAATAATAATAATAGTAATAATAATAGTAAGAAGAAGAAGGACAAGAAAGTTTTACTCAAAACGATAAACTACATCCATATCTAAGGAAATTACATTTTGCTATGTCTTTCACCCAGAATCCCGATAGTGATTTTATTTCTCAAACAAATAGTTTTATATAGCTAAGATTATATCTCCGAAACAGTTAGCTCTTAATTGTAGCCACTGAACTAGCAAGGTTATCTGATACTAGGGTTTCAATAAATCGATGCAATCAAACCAAAGGGCAAACCAGATGGTGGACTTACCACTTCAGCACCAAAACGAGACACCATCGTGGCACCGTCCTAGACAGGTTACTGGCGTTGGAAAAATCCATACAGAGGCCACATTGGAATCACATTAAGGATGGCTATACGTTGTCAGTAAGGGCCAAGATAAAATACCAGAATACACATAGATATAAAAATGCTTACATATGCAAGATATCATATCAACCATTTAAGGAACTGGGCGGAAGCAAACAAATGGAGAACGGATCGGACGCAAACGTCAGTGTGTACAGCTGCAGCACAAGCACACACACAAAAGACTAGGGCGATACTTATGACCGAGACACAGGAGCGCACAGACGTTTGTCGATATTACAAAGGTTCACTGAAAACCAATTACAGAGGCTGGTAACGGTTGTATCCAAACCAGTGCAGGCCGAAATAGCGGAAGGCAATACATGTAAAGACGATGCACTGAAAATCAAATTATATATGCTGGACATACTTAAACCAATGAAAAGCGACTTCTCTAAAACCCACACAGTACTATTAAATGCTTAATATAAGAAACTTTAAAACGCAGTTCTTTTAGAAAAAGGGAAGTGATGAGTAATTTGCTTAATATAAGAAACAGTCAAACAAGTTTTTAAAAAAGGGGAATTTTTAACTAATTTAATAACCTCGCTCATTCGGGTGAGCATAATTGTACAGTTTAATTCACCTTGAGCATAAGACATTGAGAAAGAAACAGGGAATCAAATTAGACCAATAGGAGTGGCCAGCAAAACATCAAAATCTTTCACACGAAAGGGGTTCAAGTCCACCGCCAAGCATCATATGGTGGGTACAGTTTACAATCAATGTTTTAACACCCCACGTGAAGCATTTACCCGCACTCACTCAACAGAACCAGCATCCATCAACTCCAGGGGAAAGAAATGCATGGTGGCAACGGGAAACACCGGCCTCTCTACTGAAAACACTGACATGCCACACCGGACCCACGCAGCACACGCCAACGGAGGCGGCGGCGTGAGAGCCTCTCACACCGTAGTTGTTCCTGCCGCAAACCCAGACGAAATAAAAATCAGACACTGGACAGAAGAGGAAGGATCCACTGCTGACCAGCGCCTGTTCTCAACCTGTCATCTGCTTCGAGCCACCTCTGAGATGTACGAAAGAGCCCACAGGCAGCACTGCAGTAGCAGTGAAGTGCGCAGTGGAAAGACAACACTAAGCGACAAATCGAAATATCGCACGCAAGCCACCCGGGTCAGGGCGTACTCACAGCATGCTGTTTTCGCTACAGGTAATAAAGAAGAACCCCAGATCTTTAACTAGGATCCAACAAATGAAAAAATTAATAATCTGAAGCAGATGAAAGTTATAAAAGGAAAACTGTACTCACATCAGTACTACTTTATGGCAAGGCTGTACTCTCTGTTCTACACTGAAGTAGGAGACTGAAAAATATAGATAAAACATCTAAGGTTTAGATGACATAAAAAGAAGCGTTCGACTATGCAAAGTGGTGAAAGATGTTTGTAAGCTTCGGAAAAACAGCTATCTAGTATACGTAAATCTACAGTACGTACACTATGTGATCAAAAGTATCCGGACATCCATTGTTATGCGGAAATGGCAACAAGATATGACGACAGGTGGACCTAACACTATAGAAGGAATTGGAGAGTGTTGTGTTGTCAGTAGAGAAACAGTAACAGCAGAGTGGTGTGGCCAGAAAGTTGAGGGACTTCAAACATGGAGTAGTCATTTGAAGTCACCTGGGTAACGAATCCATTAGAGATTTTTCAACCCTTCTTAAGCTGGCTTAGTGAGCTGTTAGCGATGTGGTTCATGAGTGTAAACGCAAAGGAACAACTATCTAAACCAAGAGGAGGCTGACCTCTTTTATTGACAGATAGCGACCGTAGAAGATTGCGGGGAATGCTTGTAAAAAATTGTATGAAATCAGCTGAACGAACCACTCACGAGCTCTAAAGTGCTACCAGCAGTCCACCTATCTCCATGACTGTCCATACAGTATTCGTAAAAGAATGGGATACACTGGTTGAGCGTCTCGTCATAAGCCACAGAATTCTGTACTCAGTGTTAGCTGACTCCTGAGGTGGTGTAAGGAGCGACCCCACAGGACAATGGATGACTGGAAACGTGAGATTTGAAGTGGAAATCCGATGGAAAGGTTTGGGTTTGGCGTATGCCTCGAGAACGTTGTCTGTCACCTGCATAATGCCAACAATGAAGTAGAGAGTAAATGGTGTGTGTTATGGGGTATTTATCGTGGTTAGGATGTGGACCACTCATTGTTCTTGAAAAAACACTAAATACAAGAGTAAGCTAATACAGTTCACAGCGTTGTGTATCGTGTATAGCAGAGGAAAATTTCGAAGACGATGACTGTGTCGGCATGACAATGCACGTTAATATAAAGCATCTGTGAGGCAATTGTTTGTGAACAATAACATTCCTGAAATTGACTTGTTTTCCCTGAATACCGACCTGAATCCAACTGAACAGCTTTGGATTGAGTTAAAACGTCGACTTAGCTCTAGATCCCAGCATCCGACATCCCCTTCTCAGCTTTCGGCTCTTGAGGAAGAATGGTTTTTCCATTCCTCCGCAGACATTCGCACTCGTTATGTCCCCAGTAGAGTTCAAGTCGTCATATAGTAAGCGGTGCCTGGATACTTTTGATCATGCAGTATTCAGGAACCCTCTGAACGATAACATTGAGAGAACAAGAGAGAAGTGTTCAGATTACAGAACATGTACCGTCTCCTCTACTCTTACAGGGACTGTTGCATGGAATGAACATTGTTCTGAACAGAGAATTAGTATTGGGAACGCACCAACGAAAGATGAAATGAGATCAGCGATAGATTTGACGTCATAATTGGAAGCAAAATACAGCGTAGCAGATAAAGCAAGAAGCATATAAGAAGCGTTAATGGCATGCTAAAACTTCAGCAGTTGTAATTGACACAGTTTAAAAGTTAACAGTTCAAACTGCACTTTGTGACGCATACCTTGTGGTATTACATAAAAGCACCTCATGTTGATTGGAACCTTCGCGTGGTGACAGTTATTATAGACAAAACTGGTTACCTGAGGTAAAGAGAATGTAAATGCGAATTTTGCTGTAAGTTTTTATGTTTCCATAATGAGTAGTGCGCGCCAGTTAAAGAGAGCATTAGCAGACAAAAGCAGTCTACAAGTACGAAAAATACCCTTTTATGTTTGAGGAAGAAATTTCTGAAAATAAACACCTGGGGCACAGTTCCCCGTGGAATTTGTAATGGAACTGTTCAGCAAACATCTTTCTTCCTCGAGAATCAGAGAACATGATACAAAAAGACTGAAATTAGAAAATGAATTTTATCAAAAATTTTAAGTGAATCTGGAGTAGAGAAGCATATGCTGAAATAAAAATTACCTGTCCCATGAAAAACATACTCACGTTTGCTTTACAACAGTACTTCATGGTGTTGCTTTTTTATGAAGCTGAAAATGTGTAGATTTAGTAACGTGACCATACGTATTGTTTTCCATAATTGTTCAAAAATCCAAAATCAATAGAAAACTGTTTACTTTTCGCTCTTATCAAATATTATTCACTTCTTATTTCTTGCTCACAGACAACGATTATACCGATTATATCGATCACTTAAACATGTCATTGTGCTGAAACTATTCCATCTATATTCTTGTTCACTTGGAGTTGTGGCGATAACGAATCAGAGGGCATCACAAAACGTAACTGCACCATCTGAAACAGCACATGTCGAACCTGACTGGGCTAGAACTGACTCTGTTCAACTTGACACTACTCCGATCCGTCTCCCCTAACTCTATAGCGCCAGGAAGTTTTAAGTACTTGGAAGCAGGATTACTATACTTTTCTTCAGTCTGACTGACCATTACATTCAATCACGCAACTAATTACTCAAAATTATAACATTACGAATGATCACACATTAGCCCAAATCAAACAGATTGCCGCTGCTAAAATACTCTACTAAACAAACTGAACAACTCGTTAAGTATTTCTATTAATGCAATGTTGGATAAAGCATAGTGCGCAAAATTCATCGGCAGAGCGCAATAATTCGCATGGTTCCGAATGCCAAACAATAAAACACGCAAATGCAAATAAACACTTACAAAATATAAAACCAATGAAGCATTGATAATTAAAAGCAAATGAATAGGAATAAAACTGTTTAACTTTTACCACATTAGTACTGATAGTGACCTTTTACAAAAATACAGAATGTGTTGTATGTCAATGAGTTTGCAAAATTATGATTATTACGGAAATAAATAAGTTAATGGGCGAAACCAGGTTTTAAGTGTTATTCTCAACGTTGTTACTGAAAAGAAATCAAAATACATCGCAATACGACAATTTATTATTATGTAAAATTAATCACCATGAAAAGTTACTCTTGCTTACGCATAACAGCTTTTACATCACTGATTAGAACAATATAGGTCACGATGTCTCTTAATCAATGTTCCTTCAAAACAGTTTCCACAGTTTCGTCCTGTAGATGAGTTGTCGACGTCTGCCTCTTCAGTCCATGGTGCTTGAGCATGTAATCCAGTATCTGGCATTGTTTTGCTGAATTCTCTTGATCGATGACGCCTGTTTACTGCAAATCATTCTTCCGTGCTTTAAACAGAAAAATAAGTACCGTGCGCAATTGTCCACGCAATCATTTCTGTTGTGTGGCAATGAGCACAACATACACTCACAGTTAGTCTTCCATTTCTGTTAAATACAATAACAATTACATCTTTTTCTCTCTAAGTAAGCCTGTCTCTCTCTCTTTCACTCTCTCTCTCTCTTTCTCTCTTCCTATTTTTACTTATTTTCTTATTTTCGCATTAGAAGTCCATCATTTGCTACTGTGCGCTGATATTAGCAATAAACACTCTAAACTTCCTCTTTATGACGTATCGAGAACTACTTTGGAAAATTCTATTTGTTTTACAAGCAGAGCAGATGTTCAGATGTGTGCGAATTCCTAAGGGACCAAACTGCTGAGGTCATCGGCCCCTAGACTTACACACTACTTAAATTAACTTAGGCTAAGAACAACACGCACACCCAAGCCCGAGGGAGGGCTCGAACCGCCGGCGGGAGCCACCTCGATATCCGTGACACGGCGCCTCTAACCGTGCGGCCACTCCGCGCGGCAAGCAGGACAAAGGCACATAATATTGTGTACTATTCTCGGTTCCTTGAATGTTGGCGTCTTATTCCACCGAATAATTTCCTTTCTTACATCTGTGCTCTACCTTCAGCAACTTTTCTGTTTTCCAAGTACCTTTGTTAAAAATGTGACTGTTACCTTCATGTCTATACTATTTTCATTTTCTAATGAATTTCAGTTTAATCTGGCTTTCCTCCTTCCTCCTTAGTTTCATTTAAATGACGTCTATCCAATAAGACAGCATAAAGCCATCATTTCCATTTAAATTACTAATTTTTGTAGATAAATATCATTATTAACGTACATATTATATTGATGTAATCTATAAAGAATTATTTCTTTTGAGGCTAAATATTAGAGGAATAAGGCGTAACGGCATGGGAGGTATTTTTTCTGGCTTCCTTGTCTTCCTGGATTGGGATGGAAGACATTATTGCATTAGAAAACTCGCTGCCAATTTGTGCAGCTGCATTGATTCATATTTGTTTGTGAGATTTGCTGAACAATTTAATATCTCGAGCGATCTGTACTCGAAAAGTTCCGTGTTCACATAATCATACAAAAGTGAAGTAGCAGTATTGAGAAGCGAGCTATAGTTATAATCATTATACGAAGTGAGCCAAGAGTTCAGATCTCGATATACATGATAAGAATTCACGCTAGCTTAGCCAATTTGCCCTACTCAGCATGAAATTTATTCAGAAATCTAAGGTTTAAGCTAGTGCCCTTTGTTCTGTATTTTGTTTGCTACTGGCAGTTTCCGTTCAGACGCAGCCCACGGCAGGCGCTTTTCTGGAAGAAGCAGCACAGTGAACGGTAGCCCCCGCCAGTGGCTGGTGGCGCCGCCTGCACACAGTTCGTTGGGCGTGGCGGGTTGCCTATCTGTAGTGGCAGCAGGTGCGCCCCTGGGCCACGGATGGCTCTTTTTGCCTGCCGCTACACCGGTATACGCCAAATTCAATTCTTTCCGCACTGCGCCAACGAAACCGTCTCCAGCTTGTGGAGTAAACATATCATGCTTCTCTCGCAGGAATCTGAGAAACAAGAGGTAATCGTTGTCCTATTTTTAAAGTTATTTATACTAGCTTGGATGCCATGCTCGAACAAAATTGCCTTATGTAGAATAAGCTGTAGTTTCTGAGCTCCAGTCTCCAGAAAGGACTACATTTTACCGTCCTGAGTGATCAAAAACTATTAGTGAGTATTCTTTTTTAGATAGCTGTTAAATTTTTGTGGGGATGACGTGCCAGAACAACATCCCCTCAGCTGTATGTTCTTATCACAACTTCGTTTACCTCGGAGTCTAGGACTTCGTGTTAAGAGCTTCTATTACCCTATAGATCTAACACGGTTGTAAGGGTTCGATGGGTACGCAAAACAGCAAGGATTTTTGAGTTTGAAAAATATATTATTTATTCGCGTGCACCAATGTTACCCCATTCAGAAAGGTTCCCATTAGATGTTATACATTTATGCTAGCGCCTTTTTAAATCCCCGAAACACGCCTGGAACTAAGTCTTCGGAATAACTCTCTCAGCTACTGATTTTCAAATCCACAAATGTTTGTAATACGACAGCCCATTAAAGTTTTCTTTATTTTTTAAATATAAAAAGCTAAGACTGGGCCAAATCTGGATAATATGAGGCTGACACATCAATTTTGTCTTCAGTCCAAAGACTGATTTTACGCAGTTCTCCATGGGGTAGAGCCGTTCGCAATACAAGCACAGCAAGACAGTTTTGATGTTACAAGGTCAGATCAGTCAATCATGTAGACTGTTGCCCCTGCAACTATTGAAAAGGCTGCTGCCCCTCTTCGGAACCATACGTTTGTCTCGCCTCTCAACAGATACCCCTCGGTTGTGGTGGCACCTGTGGTACGGCTATCTGTATCGCTGGGGCATGCAAACCTCCCCACCAACGGCAAGGTCAATGGTTCATAGGAGGTTGGTGCCGTAATATCATTACAGTATTGCTAATGTCCAAAAAATTACGAACAAACAACGAAGTGTCGGAAGGTGCATTACTGGTATCTTGATGCAAAATCTATGAATTTTTTCAACAAAAGAAATGGGCGGTTTATTCGGATTGCTTCCCTCAAACGGCGTTGTACCTGTATGTAGTACTCCTTATTGGTCATTCTTGTGGTAAGAACTCATGGAGTGAACACTGGTTTCGACGTCATATGTGTGGACTGATGTTTCATGATCTGTTGTGAACTGTTTCAGCAGTTCTGTATCGTCGTTCACTTCATCAAGCAGTTTCTCAGTAACTTTAATTCACATCTTATTTTGCTTGAAACTCAACAACATTTGAACAAATTTTGCTGCTACACTATTCATAACAAAATAATTAGAAAAATTAGCATTGCATGAGCCAGTTGATATGCTAAAATCAGCAATAACTTCTCTCCTTGTTACCCAGTGATGTTTAATTTCTTTCAGTTTTTCCACGACCTCGACGGCTAATGGCATGCTGGGGCGTCCAGGGCGCACAGCAACTTCATCGACTTTACTGTCTTCTTTGAAGTGCTTCTAACTCTCGCAAATCCTTGTATGACACATAGCAGCTACACCTAAGCAACAGTTAACATTTACAAAATATTTCTACACATCGTTTCGTTGTTATATTACAATTTAGAATTAATTATGAGATGCATTTTTATGTTAAATAATTGATTATGCCAAAACATATGTAACCTGTTTTGGCACCTGGCAGTAGACTAAATATCCGATTTGTCTGTCACTGTACACATACTTCTCAGACACGATTAGAGACACAACGAAAAAAATCACATACTCGCAGTAATACACACATCAAAGAAAGTTTTGCATCACCTCGGTTCCGAGAGTTTAGGAACCTGTACAGAAAATTTGAATAGAGACCAAAATAAACACCATTTCCGCCCTTTTTATTGCTCATGAAAACCGTACATTACATGTTGTACCACCATACTGCGAGAACTTCAGAAGCTGTGGTCCAGATTGCTGTACACACCAGTATCTCTAATATCCAGTAGCACGTCCTTTTCCATTGATGCATGCCTATATGCGTCGTATACTATCCACAAGTTCATCAAGGCACTGTAGGTCCAGATTGTCCCACTCCTCAACGGTGATTCGGCGTAGATTCCTCAGAGTGGTTGGTGGGTCACGTCGTCTATAAAAAGCGCTTTTCAGTCTATCCCAGGCATGTTTAATAGGGTCCATGCCTGGAGAACATGCTGGCTACTCTAGTCGAGCGATGACTTTATCCTGAAGAAAAACATTCACAAGATGTGGACGATGGGGGCATGAATTGTCATCCACGAAGACGAATGCCTGGCCAATATGATGCCGAGATGGTTGCACTAACGGTCGGAGGATGGCATTCACGTACCGTACAGCCGTTACGGCACCTTCCGTGACCACCAGCGGCGCACGTCGGCCCCACATAATGCTACCCCAAAACAGCAGGGAACCACCACTTTGCTGCACTCGCTGGACAGTGTGTCTAAGGCGTTCAGCCTGACCAGGTTGCCTCCGAACACAGACGATTGTCTGGTTAAAGGCAAACGCGACACTCATAGGTGAAGAGAACGTGATGCCAATCCTGAGCGATCCATTCGGTATGTTGTCGAGCCCATCTGTAGCGGGCTGCATGGTGTCGTGGTTACAAAGATGGACCTCGCCATGGACGTCGGTAGTGAAGTTGCACATCATACAGCCTATTGCGCACAGTTTGAGTCCGAACACGACGTCCTGTGGCTGCACGAAAAGCATTATTCAACATTGTCGCGTTGCTGTCAGGTTTCCTCCAAGCAATAATCCGTAGGTAGCGGTCATCCACTGCAGTAATAAATTTTTACAGTTTTGAGGTCAGTAGGCTGTTTGTCGTTTGGCAATCGTTGTTGATTTCTTTTGTGAAATGACTGTTGATATGAAGGGTTTAGAAGACTGAAGTTTCCGTACGAAATGAACAGATTTTGAGAAGAAATACCTCGCACTGCTGGTAAAGTCGTTTTATCAGGACAGCAACAATAACAACGCTGCATTGCAGGAATATCTCGACAGAAACACCTGCAGAGAGGCGCCACAACAATAAACGCGTTGAAGAATATAATCAAGAAATTCAACAAACAGGCGAGTTAGATGGTGCAGCAGGGAGAGGGAGGCAGCTTCAAATTCTGCAACCAGTGCTCAAGATACGTCACAGTAGTTGTCTCTAGCCTGATCAACAGTTCAAAAGATTTTGTGGTGCATTTTACATTTGTATCCCAAACAAGATTCGAGATGTGAACCAAATCAAACCTCAAGATAGGCTAATACGCAATGACTTTGCCCTTCGTTTTTTGGAACTCACGGAAATGGATGATACGTGGCCGGGCAATACTCTTTGGACGGACGAAGCGCATTTACTTTGGAGAATTCCATGAATGCACATAACTGTCGCATATGGAGTTCTAATCCGCCACATACTGTGCAGGAATACGCACTGCACTCAACTTACGGGACTGTGTAGTGTGGTTTCAAAAGCTCCTACATTCTCGTCTGTTTTTTCTTCGGCGAGATGACACCTCGCAGACCTGCACATCATAAGAACCACCTTGTACAATTCGTGATTCCAACTTTGCGAAACCGCAAGTTTGCCTACACCACTATTTTCATGCAAGGTGGGGAGACGCCACATGTGACATATCAAACAGATAGAGAATTTCACCAGAAAAACAATGCCGTTGTTATTTTACACATAGCTTTATTCATTCTCAGGTTATAGCCAATTACTTGCGGCAGCAGTGGGACGCTCGGCAGCTTGAGTATAACGTACTGAAAAGTCATAAAATGGATTCTGAAACGGTGCAAAGTGACTATCCCATGCCTGATATGTTACATGTTTTTAACTGTTAGGTATCATTTAATCATGCTAACGTTTTCATCATTCTTTCCTTATTTACAGGCTACAAAATATCCTTAACACATGAAGAACGCATTGAAATCATCTTGATATCAGGAGAAAGAAGCACACGGGTCAATGCTGAGGATTTCAACAGTCGTCACCCAACCAGACAGCCCATCACTCTCAGCGCAGTTGCCAAGCTTTTGGCCAAATTCCGAGCAACAGTTTCTGTCGCAGATAAACCTAAGGCTGGAAGACCAAAATCCGCCACCGATGAAGCAACAACAGTGAGCGTGTTGGCATCATTTAACAAGAGTCCGCAGTGGAGTACTCGTCGCCTGTCGCAAGAATGTGGGGTTAGCCGTACCTCCATACTGCGAATTTTATCGCAGCACAAATGGCGCCCGTACAAAATTCAGCTGCTCCAACACCTGAACGAGGATGACCCAGACCGTCGGGTACAGTTCGCAGAATGGGTGACACTGCAGCTGCAGATAAACTCACGTTTCGCCTATCAGGTGCTGTTCAGTGATGAAGCCAATTTCTTTATCAATGGTAAAGTGAGCAAGCAGAATCACAGATACTGGTCCGACACAAATCCGCACTGGATTGATGCTTCCAAAACAGTCGACTCACAAAATGTGATGGTCTGGTGTGGTGTGTGGGGTACCAAAGTCGTTGGACCTTTTTTTTTTATTGATGGTACTCTAACAGCCAACGGTTATCTGAGGTTATTGGATGAAGAAGTGTTTCCTCGTTGTTAACGGAGGACGGGACATTTCCGGAATTCTTCCAGCATGATGGAGCCCCACCACATTATGGACACAATGTGCGAGCATACCTGGATGTGCAGTTCCCTCAAAAGTGGATTGGTCGTAGGAGTGCTGTGGAGTGGCCACCGCGTTGACCAGATTTGACTCCTTTGGATTTTTATCTTTGGGGTCATGTCAAAGCACTGGTTTATTCTGTGAAAATACTGGATTTGCATCATCTAAAGCAGCGCATTGGTGATGCGTGTGGTCAAATTCAGCCAGATGTGTTGGTCAATGTTCATCAGGACTGGGTTCAGAGGATAGCATTAACAATCCAACATAATGGACAACATATCGAGCCATTCCTATGACTGTTGGTGGTCTCTCAGGACTGTGTAACATCGGCGTAATGTCTCTTCAGCACATAACCCACATGCTGCCGACCGTCCCAACGCAGCCACGTGTAACTAGCTATAACCCGAGAATGAATAAAGCTATGTTTAAAATAACAACGGCATTGTTTTTCTGGTGAAATTCTCTATCTGTTTGATATGTCACATGACCACATTCCCATTCGAAATTTTGGAGTTGAATCCAAGATGTCGGCTTTCAAGATGGCCTCCATGTTGGTGGCGTAGCCTATAAAGTTTTCCCCTTCCCGTTCCTCGTGTGTAGGGACTCTGTTTTCTTGTTTGCTACTCCATTTGAAATTTATGAGGGTGTTTCCGGAATTTTGGACCACCCTGTATATATGTACTACAGCAAGCCTGAACAAGTGCTGCTGCGGTACGCCACCTATGCGAAGCAGCAGCAACGTCTGGTGGCGGTAGACAGTGCTATAGTCTATCTTTACGCATACGTCGACACACATTTTAAATTGCTACTTTGCGTGAGTTACAGGGGGAGTACCACACGAAACGAACCACATCATTTGTTATTATAACGGTAATGAGTTTGGGGTTTTGGGTGGCATCTCGTGACAATGATGGGAGCTATGAGCTAATCAGCTATAGAGGAGGTGGTATATGGGAGGAAAAATAGTAAACAGCCACCACAAATCCAAAGAGCAGTGAAGTTTGACCAAAATGTATACATTTATACTTACCTCCTATCACTACATATTTTGGTTTAAAGTCCCCCACCACGTGTTTCTGTGCGTGTACGAATGCTATCTCATGAAGTACTGTGGGTATTCTTATACAGTTTTTACTAATAGACTGATTCACATGAAAGGTCTGTGCATATAATTTGTTACTGCTACACCACACAACACGTCCAGCCGTAAATACTCACTGCTACCGGTGCGAAGTCAGAGCGCGTTGCTAATGCAATGACAAAATCTATTATTGTCAAATCTGCTGCGTGGTTTTTATCAAGTGGAGTAGTGTGAGACTTCAAACGCAGAGCGTATCTACAGAATTGAACTTACAATGTTGTACATACTGTAGTGAAGCTACTCACATCTCCAGAGGGTAACGCACCACAGTCGATAAACTGCGACCGAAACACTCGTAGCACTGCAGCTGTGTGGGTTGGCAGTATGAACTATACCAAGGTACGCCAGGGGCAGCAGCTGCCAACGCATGTGCGTCAATTGTGTGGATAGTGATTGGGAGACGCCTCGTTAAATACCGGACCACTGCGCTACGGCGCACAGTTTTCTTCAGTGCACCGAGTCACTTACAGACTCCAGTTACCGCCGAGTCTACAAGCTCCAGTGTTCGCCTCTCTTCTCCGAGACTTAGACTCCGTAGGCATCGTAGGCTGGCTATGGACTCATCACTCAGAGGCACAGTGAAAGGAATTTAGTATTTTAGAGGACTTGTAATAATTTAAAACGCCTGTTGAGTGGACATTTCACTAGCAGAAGCATCATTTAAGTTGAGCATGTCTACATGTTAAATAAATATTTTATTACTAATTGTTGGGAATGTTTCTGATTGAAGACAGCCCACGACGTCCTCCTGCATTCCCAACACATATGGTAGTTATAGAAGGGCCTATCCAACAGTTTCGGTTTAAGGGTGTTGCCACAGCGTGTATGGAACTCGACGTGACTCCGATGAGAGTATAGAGGGTGGTCCATTGATCGTGACTGGGCCAAATATCTCACGAAATAAGCGTCAAACGAAAAAACTACAAAGAACGAAACTTGTCCAGCTTGAAGGGCGAAACCAGATGGCGCTATGGTTGGCCCGCTAGATGGTGCTGCCATAGGTGAAACGGATACCAACTGCGTTTTTTTAAATAGGATCCCGCATTTTTATTACATATTCGTGTAGTACGTAAGGAAATATGAATGTTTCAGTTGGACCACTTTCTTCGCTTTGTGATAGATGGCGCTGTAATAGTCACAAACATATGGCTCACAATTTTAGACGAACAGCTGGTAACAGGTAGGTTCTTTTAAATTAAAATACAGAATTTAGGAGCATTTGGACATTTTATTTCGGTTGTTCAAATGTGATACACGTACCTTTGTGAACTTATCATTTCTCAGAAAGCATAATGTTACAGCGTGATTAGCTGTAAATATCACATTAATGCAATAAATGCTCAAAATGATGTCCGTCAACCTCAAAGCATTTGGCAGTACGTGTAGCGACATTCCTCTCATCAGCGAATAGTTCGTCTTCTGTAATGTTCGCACATGCATTGACAATGCGCTGACGCATGTTGTCAGGCGTTGCCACTGGATCACGAGTGCAAATATCCTTCAACTTACCCCACAGAAAGAAATCCGGGGACGTCAAATCCGGTCAACGTGCGCGCCATGGTATGGTGCTTCGACGACCAATCAATGACCATATCATGAAATATGCCATTCAATACCGCTTGAACCGCAGGCGAGCTATTGTAGGGAAGCAGCATACTCACACCTTATAAAATTCACATCAGTCTTTCCATTGTCTTCCAGCCTAGTCCGCTGTAACTAGCTCTGACGTCATAAATATTGCGCAATACTTTAAAAGAAGTAAATAACCTGAAACGTTTCCAGCATGTCAGGAGTAATACAAAATCAATATGTGTTGGATATCAGTTCAATAACTTTCACCGTTTTCGAAATTTGGATGTTTTTCTGTAAAAACCATTGGCGCAACAGAAAAGAGCTAGAAACTTAAAAATTTATATTTAAATTCCTTTTGCATAATAATTTAGTAGAAACAGTATTCTGGATCTCACAAATAAAATTTTAGTTGAAATTCATGATTCTCTGGTTTTGTCTTAGAAATTAAGGAAGCAAGATAGATTAAGTAGGCGAATAAATAAAGCTAGGATGTTTAAATTTAAGTAGAAGGGAGATCCGCTATAATCACAAAAATGTGAGAAGTTTCAACAGAATAACTATAAAACTATAGCTATAGCGTATCTCCAAAGAGCAAGTTCAGTGCTCGTCTACTGCGTGTAGTGTAATTAAATTAATTCTCTCGCATAAAATATTTGACTTAGACACGTCAGACTTTTATTATGATTACCTACTTGTGTGCTGATTGCACAATTAAATTGAAAGCTTCATCGGCCATCAGCAAAGGAAGCAATGATTTATTCGATAACTTAAAGTGGTGCATTACTAGCCCAGCAGCTAGTCGGGAGAGCAGATTTGATCAGGCGTTCCCTTAGCCGTCCACACCGCGGCTTTATATGTAAGAACGCTGCGTGAGGAAAAATAAGGCCCCAGTTCTCTCCAGACGCTGATTAGCACACCACCTGTGCCAGGAGTCGCGTCGCGTGGCGTCGGTATCATTGCTATAAACAGCCTTGGATGCCGTAATAAGTTACTCGGGATACACGTAACCATGAAATAGTTTTCGAGTGAAGTGTTAATTCTGGGATGACATTAATGATCTATCTTCGGTTTGCGTACGTCGAATGTTCATGTGCCGCTGCAGGACAGACATTCTACCACTATTTAGCATGGCGTTAGATGAACATTATCATCAAATTATGGCGAGCATTCACTTAAACATTTAATTTGAATAGTTATAGTGGCATCATCGCATTAGACTCTGAACTGCTCTGGTAGTTGGATTGTGTGGCTTCTTTTTGGTCTGTGACTTTCAGAATATAGTGAACATTTTAGAGAGAATGGTTTTTGATTATGAATCTCAGACAATCTCCTAATTCCTTAGAGCTATAAACTGTAGCTATAAATGTATTTCTCAGATGAAGTGGGCACTAGGAATTCTAATTACAGGCTTCACGTTTTGCTAATCACTTTCTGGTTGCCAATAATGTAGATATAGGGCCAGTGTTGAGAACCGCAAACAGCATAAATACAAAACATTAACAAGTATTCCACCCGCCGCCCCACATATGTTGCTAACCGGCCGGGAAACAAACTGAGTAAAAGTGAAAGTTATTTTTAAATATTCGGATTCGGAAGTGAAATGTGACACTCAACTGAGAAATGGAACAGTGATAGACAGTGTTACGTGTGCATGTGGACGACGCAATTGGATTAACAACGCATCTGGATTGACGGAGCATTGCTGCACTGCTGGCATCGCGAGAAGTCAGTCTCGCCGCACCGCAGTGATCCGTCGGAGCGACCGGAGCCATGTCTGCTGTTGCGGGCTATGCCCACAACACAGCAGTTGTCGAGATGCCGTCTGCAGTTCAACGCACCGTGTCACATCAGTAATCCTGGTGCGCCACGCCGACAACGCCATACGTCGTGCAGAAGGTAATAAGTTAAGTGAAAAGCTGTTAAAACTTTTACTAACCTGCACTAAAACACTGTCAGCGACGGAACCGCAAAAAGAAACAGAAGTTAAACCTAAATCAGGTCCTATGTCTGTTGAAGGAACTGTAAATCCAGACAACGGTTCAAGTGTAAATTTGCATGAAAATAGTAACGTTAAAGTGAAATCCGAACTAGTGTCTCCTGACAGTAGGGTGAAAAAGGGCAATGATTCAATAGTAGAGACCCCTGCAGTAAAGCAGAAATCAGAAAGTGTTAAGTTATTGGATGATAGTTTCAATGATGAATTGAAAATGAAACAGTCATCAGAGATGGAGAGTTTAAAAAGGAGAAGTTAGATATGACTGATCAATCAGAAGTTTCATTTAGTTTTGATGATTCTGGTGTTGGAGCTAGTTTTTCGTCACCTGAGTGTGATAAAAAGCCAGCTAGTGAGCAACCCAAAGATACTGGGGCTATTGATTTAAATGTAATATTACAAGCAATAGCTGCCAGTAATGCAAAAATGTCAGCCAGTAATGCTAGAATGACCGCTGAGTTAAAATCTGATGTAATTGAGGTAAATAACAGGATTGTGGCCAGCCAAATCAATTTTAATAAACGGTTTGAGGCAATGGACAATAAATTAGAATCCAATAAATCTGAATTAGAAACTTCCTTCAAGACTGGCTGCAATAAGTTGAAAGAGGATCTGGACAGTTTAAATTATAAAATTGATTACAACCATGAAGATATTTAGAAAAAGATTGCTCAACAATTATCTTAGATGTATAAAACAGTAAAATCCGAAGTTGCTGAGGTTCGCAAAGACTTCCAAATGGAAGATGCGAAGCTGGAGCAGAAGTTAACAGGAAAGATCGAGGCGGAATCTGAACTGTGCTCAGATAGGTTTAAAGATGTTAATATAAAAGTAAACATATGTCAAGCAGAAGTAGACGCAATCAAAACTGATACTACTCATATTGTGCAAAGAGTAGATAATGTTGAAATGAGAATAGAAAATATTAATACTAACATTGCTAACATTGAGAGTAAAGTAGTTTCAGTAACTCCTGGTAATGGTAGTATGCAACAAGTTGTAGCTGCAAGCGCCGCTTTTATGGGGTGTCGGCAGTTCTTGCCGTTCGATCCAGATAAAAATATCCACCCGCTAGATTTCTGGAACGATTTTGAAGATGTGATTCCACCAACTTGGTCTGAAAGAAAGAAAATCTCATTTATTAGAAGCCATTTAGTGGGTGACGCCATGCGCTGGTCAGCTGATGTTATGTTGAAGTGTAAAACATTAGCGGAATTTAAAACAGTTTTCGTTAATGAGTATTGGTCTAGCAATAAGCAAAATGAAGTGTTGAGAGAACTTTGGAGTGGAAAACGCATCAATGCAGGCAAGGAATCTATTAAAGAGTTTGCCAGGTCATGGATCTCACGTTTGTCACATTTGGCCGAAAAGCTAAAACCTGAAATGATAATACTGGGTCTTGAAGCCAAACTGCCATGGTATTGGCAAACTAGAATTATATCTGCCCCTAGAGACAATCTAGATCGTTTCATTGAATATTTGGAATGTGTAGAGCGTGTGGCTGCCAATGAGGATCAAGCACGTAATAACAGAAATGCTAATAACACTAGTAGTAATTTTAAGAACGAGCAGAATGGCAATGTAAACATCAGAACAGTAGGTGTTTGCCATCCTAAGAAAGGTAGGAATCGGAGAAATAATTACCAGAACCAACAATGGCATCCAAATGATACTAATTTTGTTCCTAACGAAAATGTGCAAGTAAACAACAGAGTTGAAAGCAATGCTGTGCCAGTTAACTACAGTATAATGCAAATAAAGGTAACAGTAGTAGGCAGAGGCTGGAAAACTAGTTCCCGTCTATGGGGATACTGGCGCTCTCCAGGCAGTTGCTTTTCCTAAGCCAGTAATTACAGTAATTAGTATGACAGATCAGAATACTCAAACTGAGGATTCGGATGATGGGTCGGTAGCATCCAATGATACTGCAGAAATATTAAAACACTCACAGTATTTGATAGATACCGTGTTAGAGACTCTTCCTAAGTGGGAAGAGAAAGAGAAGGCGCAGCAGTGTAATGGTAGGGAAGAGTTACAAAATACTGATTTGTCAGGTGAAGAAGCAGAAGAAATTCATGCTTATATTTACGATGAGGATGATGTGCTCTTATCTAAAGTGCCTGTGCAAGATGTTGATACTGTACTAATAGATTTAGGACAGGAGGTAAGTGAGAATGTAGAGGATAGCCTGTTTGGGGTCGATGAACCCAGTAGCTGTGACCAGTTGTCACTGGAGAAGGAACCCGACGATAATAGTGAAAGTGGTTCAGCTGTAACTAGTGTTATGCCCGGTATGGAGGCGAAGAATCGCTCAGACTACAGTAATTTGGGTCATGTTCACCAAACTGAATGTAATGAAGTCGTGCGGTGTTTCGATTTGAAATTAGTGGACCGACTGGAATAGGCAGCTGAAAATGTAGTTCAGGAAACCCCTACACACTTTTACCTAAATGTAATGAAGACAGATGTCGATCACTTTAGTTGGAGACAAATCCAAAAGGAACTATTGGATGAGTTTGAGGAACCACCTGTACAACCTAGAATTAGCCACCCTATAATAATAGTGAATATGTTGGGTATCAATGTACGTTGTCTCTTAGACAGTGGAAGTGAGGTGAGTGCGATATCTCAGTCCTTCTTTGATGCATTACCTGGTAAAGACAAGCTTACAGTAATGAGGGTATCAGGACTAAGAATAATTGGTGCTACTGGCAAGGTGTCAAAAACGGTAAAGCAAGAAGCTTTACTGCCCTTTGATATTAAAGGTAATTTAATTGATCATCCATGCTTAATTCTAAACAATCTCAGTATTGAGGTTTTAATTGGCATAGATTTCTTGTAGAAATATCAGAGTGTTGTTGACTTTGAAAGAAGCCAGTTAAATCGGTCTTGCCGATAACCAGAGAAATTACGGTACCTTTTATTGATAAACATGTAATAACTAATGATGAAACTTGGGAGCTGCCTATACGAGTTCTGAAAAATAGGAGATATTGGGACGAAGGTGTTATTCTGTAGGGAGAAGGTTGTTCTGTAACCTCTACACGGTGTGGCAGCTGTGCAATCCCAGCTGTGTGAGATCTTCTTTCCTTTTCAGGTCTCACTCATTCTTCATCTTTCCTATCCACCAAAATTTCGGCTCTTACTCTCAAATACTAAAATCTTTCGGTATGACTATCAAGCCAGCATTAAGCTAATGAATTCTGTAGGGAGTAGGTTGTTCTGTAACCTCTACACGGTGTGGCAGCTGTGCAATCCCAGCTGTGTGAGATCTTCTTTCCTTTTCAGGTCTCACTCATTCTTCATCTTTCCTATCCACCAAAATTTCGGCTCTTACTCTCAAATACTAAAATCTTCCGGTATGACTATCAAGCCAGCATTAAGCTAATGAATTCTGTAGGGAGTAGGTTGTTCTGTAACCTCTACACAGTGTGGCAGCTGTACAGTCCCAGCTGTGTGAGATCTTCTTTCCTTTTCAGGTCTCACTCTATCTTCATATTTCCTATCCACCAAAGTTTCGACTCCTTCTTTGCAATACAAAAATTTTCCGTCATGGCTATCAAGCCATGTTCTGCAACCATTCTATCCACCGATTAGTGAAGAAAATACCTAATGTGACAAACCTAACAGTGACATAAACAACAGAGCAGTATGATGTAATTAAGATACAAAGGTATTTGAGTAACAAGTATGTTTAGAACCCTGGTAATATTATAAGTACAAAGTTGTTGTTTTATTGGGAATGGTCCACCAACAGTATTTTAAAAAGATATACAAATTCGTGTACAAGCAGGATCTGAAGTGGCAGTGAAGCCTATTGTATGCTGTAGAGATAACTAATTAATAGTAAAAGAGATTGCTTAGTGTTATGAAAAATATGCAGATAAGTTGTAAGAATGAACTCACCTTGTGTAGCAAGGAATGGCAGTGTAATAGAATTGAACAGTGTTTGTGGTTGAGACGTGAAGGACACGTCCTTGAAATATTTATATGGTTGGAGCTGGCCGTTATTTGGTGTAGTGTGTGACAGGACACACCTACACGTATTGAGGTTATGAGTTGGAGGCGTGAATGCGACCATAGGTACCCTTATGTTAGATGAGACAGAGTAGCTCATGGTGTCCTATAGGTTTAAGGAATTTAGCATTACGCTCGGCCATAATTACTTAATGCACTTTAGTGGTAGGTCGAGAGAGACTACCTGTGGTTTCAGCATCCAATCAAGTGGAAATGGATTGCAACGTGAGCAAACTGATCAGCTGCAATACACTATAGATATGAAATAAATGTGCTATGCTATGCGTTAAATGTTAATAGAGTGAGTGTTAAATAAGTACATACACTAGCAACATAATTGAGTAACATAATGGCAGACGTGAAACATTATTTATAGCTCAGCATAAATACACTTTGATGAAGTAAGTACATAATTGCAGATGTGGGACTGACACAGCAGCAGAGGACCAATAAGTGGATTTAGTAGTCAACTAAACGTAGTGTGTTTTGAACACTCAGAACTGTACTATTACCACAAGTTACTCACATGTACAAAGAGGCTGAGAAGACAACTGCTAATCAAATATACTCATACTATCTCTAAGAATAAGGTAATCGAAGATGAGTCAGTTGGTAAATAAAATACAGATTTGTCAGGAATGTACCGAGCATTGGTTCAGTGTTCCGGCCCAGAAATAATAAATTGAGATTAAACAGGATTTATGATTGTATGCCTTGAGCATAAATTTTCTCTAGTACGTGATTAACGGCGTTTTGAGCCATCTGTTTACCGGTTTTATGACAGTTAAGTAACCGCGAGAGTTCCAGCAACATATTGAAAGATAAAATGTATATATATCCCCATTTCATTGTGACCCACAATTAGATTTTAAGTGAACAGAGTCTGAGGCACTCTTTTTGTTTATTCTACAGGACAAACCAGATAATGGCAGCCTGGTAGCTGCGTGAAAGCGTGGAGTGACTTGGACACAACTCACAGTGACCCCTCACCTGTCCCCATGTAATTTAGAGTGAACGTGAAGGACGCACACCATAGCAACTTCCCCTCCTCTACCTTTGTGAATGGAAGTGTAGAACGCCAGCCAAAGTGGCTACAACCACGTGTGTAGGTTTAGAAAAGACTGCTAAGATATAATTATCTGTTTATGTATCATGAATAACTGTGTTATTTTCTTTGAATTTGTGTATGCAAAAATATTTACAGACAATTTAATGGATTTAAGATTTTCATAATTTTACATATTTTTATGTGTTTGTCTGTCTAAGGAAATATGTATGCCTAAGTGTTTCATTGAATTTGCTCAAATTTTGAATGATAATGTTGCTTAAGAGGCAGTGAACATGCCAGCAGTTTAAATAATTGAAGTAGGTAATAAGTTTTCTTTTAATATTTCTATATGTTTACATTTCAATTTTAATTTTCATAGGGAGTTAAACTGTAGTCTTGCTTCCCATTTTGTGATTAATTTTTTTCATTTACATTTAAAAAAAAAGTAGAGGGTGATGTAGGGAAGCAGCATACTCTACACTTTATAAAATTCACATCAGTCTTTCCATTGTGTGCCAGCCTAGTCCCCTGTAACTAGCTCTGACGTCATAAATATTGCGTAATACTTTAAAATGAAGCAAATAACCTGAATCGTTTCTAGCATGTCAGTAATACAAAATCAATATGTGTTGGATATCAGTTCAATAACTTTAACCGTTTTCGAAATTTGGATGTTTTTCTGTAAAAATCATTGGCGCAACAGAAAAGAGCTAGAAACTTAAAATTTTTTATTTAGATTCCTTTTGCATAATAATTTAGTAGAAACAGTATTCTGGATCTCACAAATTAAAATTTTAGTTGAAATTCATGATTTTCTGGTTTTTGTCTTAGAAATTAAGGAAGCAAGATAAATTAAGTAGGCGAATAAATAAAGCTAGGATGTTTAAATTTAAGTAGAAGGGAGATCCGCTATAATCATAAAAATGTGAGAAGTTTCAACAGAATAACTATAAAACTATAGCTATAGCGTATCTCCAAAGAGCAAGTTCAGAGCTCGTCTACTGCGTGTAGTGTAATTAAATTAATTCTCTCACCCAAAATATTTGACTTAGCCACGTCAGACTTTTATTATGATTACTTACTTGTGTGCTGATTGTACAATTAAATTGAAAGCTTCATCGGCCATCAGCAAAGGAAGCAATGATTTATTCGATAACTTAAAGTGGTGCATTACTAGCCCAGCAGCTAGTCGGGAGAGCAGATTTGATCAGGCGTTCCCTTAGCCGTCCACACCGCGGCTTTGTATGTAAGAACAATGTGCGAGGAAAACTAATGCCCCAGTTCTCTCTAGACGCTGATTAGCGAACCACCTGTGCCGGGAGTCGAGTCGCGTGGCGTCGGTATCATTGCTATAAACAGCCTCGGATGCCGTAATAAGTTACTTGGGATACACGTAACCATGAAATCGTTTTCGAGTGAAGTGTTGATTCTGGTATGACCTTAATGATCTATCTTCAGTTTGCGTACGTCGTATTTTCACGTGCCGCTGCAGGACAGACATTCTACCATTATTTAGCGTGGCGTTAGATGAACATTATCATCAAATTATGGCGAACATTCACTTAAACATTTAATTTGAATAGTTATAGTGGCATCATCGCATTAGACTCTGAACTGCTCTGGTAGTTGGATTGTGTGGCTTCTTTTTGGTCTGTGACTTTCAGAATATAGTGAACATTTTAGAGAGAATGGTTTTTGATTATGAATCTCAGACAATCTCCTAATTCCTCAGAGCTATAAACTGTAGCTATAAATGTATTTCTCAGATGAAGTGGGCACTAGGAATTCTAATTACAGTCTCCACGTTTTGCTAATCACTTTCTGCTTGCCAATATTGTAGTTAGAGAGCCAGTGTTGAGAACGGCAAACAGCATAGATACAAAACGTTTATTCCATTATCCACCCGCCGCCTCACACTATGTACCAGACATCCATCATGTTGGATGTACATCGCCATTCTGTCATGCAGTGAAACATCTTGTAGTAACATCGGTAGAACATTACATAGGAAATCAGCATACATTGTATCATTTAGATTGCCATCTTTAAAATGGGGGACAATTATCATTCCTCCCATAATTCCGCACCATACATTAACCCGCCAACGTCCCTTATGTTCCACTTGTCGCAGCCATCGTTGATTTTCCATTGCCCAATAGTGCATATTATACCGGTTTACGGTACCGCTGTTGGTGAATGACGCTTCATCGCTAAATAGAATGCGTGCAAAAAATCTGTCATCGTCCCGTAATTTCTTTTGTGCCGAGTGGCAGAACTGTACATGATGTTCAAAGTCGTCGCCATGCAATTCCTGGTGCATAGAAATATGGTACGGGTGCAATCGATGTTGATGTAGCATTCTCAACACCGACGTTTTTGAGATTCCGGATTCTCGCGCAATTTGTCTGCTACTGATGTGTGGATTAGTCGCGATACCAGCTAAAACACCCTCTTGGGCATCATCATTTGTTGCAGGTCGTGATTGACGTTTCATATGTGGCTGAACACGTCGTGTTTACTTAAATAACGTAACTGTCCGGTGAACGGTCCGGACACTTGGATGATGTCGTCCAGGATACCGAGCAGCAGACAAAGCACACGCCCGTTGGTCATTTTGATCACAATAGCCATAGATCAACACGATATCGACCTTTTTCACAATTGGTAAACGGCCATTTTAACACGGGTAATGTACCACGAAGGAAATACTGTACACATGTTCGGAATGTTACGTGATACGACGTACTGACACGTTTATGACTATTACAGCGCCATCTATCACAAAGCGAAGAAAGTGGTCCAGCTAAAACATTCATATTTCTTTACGTACTAAACGAATATGTAATAAAAAAATGGGGGTCCCTATTTAAGAAAACACAGTTGATATCCGTTTGACCTATGGCAGTGCCATCTAGCGGGCTAACCATAGCGACATCTGGTTTCCACCTACAAGCACGACAAGTTTCGTTCTTTGTAGTTTTTTCGTTTGATGCTTATTTCGTGAGATATTTGGCCCGGTCGCTATCAATGGACCACCCTGTATAAGGCTATTAGTATGAAATTCGTGTCTTCAGCGCGCGTGTGGTGAAAGCGGAAACATGAACTATGGCTACGTTATTACCAAATGCGTCCAAAGAGAATCAAAATGCTGTTTTTTTTTTTTTTTTTTTTTTTTGTCCCCGAAGGACAAACACTGGTAGACTACAATCGAAAATGAAGAATGTGCATGGCATGGAGCAACATGTCAGACGAAAACCACTGTTGTGAAATGGCTCGCCAAGTCCAATGCTGGTCGCGATTTGACACAAGACGCTCCATATCCCATACGTCGTAACGCAGATGTTGCGCCAACTCAGGTGGGAGACTCTCTAGCACCCGCCCTATAATCTTGATCTCTGCCCGTTGGATTATTCCGCCTCTGCTCCCTTAAAGAGGCCTCGAAGGGTCGACGGTTCCTGTCTAACTAGAATGTGCGCCAGTCAGTTACGGACTTCTTCACGCAGCAAGACCTGATATATTACCAAACGGGTGTCTTCAATCTAGGGCGTCGACGAGATGATTGCCTCAATGCTAATGGCGATTTTGCCTGATTGGCATTCGATTCTGGACTATACGTTCTTTGAACGGGAGCTTTTTGGTCTCTCGATATATAATAGAAAAAAATTATTCTCACATAGTGCTTCAACACATGTTAAAACTTCAAAAAATACTGACTTATATTTATGTCGTCACGCCCCTTCATTTCATCGCGCCAGCAGCTTTAGTTGCAGTTAATACAATGTAAATGTGTTGTGGTTTCGTGTGGTTTATGTAAAATATGATAACAACAGTATGAATACTTCACGTCATTTTTATTATGTACATAATCGCGTGTTCAATTAATGTGCATGTGTCGTTGAAGATAAATACCCAATACATGGGACTGATGATGACATAGATATATGTCGACATTATTTAAAGTTTTGACACACCCTGAAGCACAATAAGAATGTTATTGTATGTTGTTCTTTATGTAATTGCCATATGTATGGCATGATGTTTGTGCAGTTCTGTATATACACTCTACGTATTTTGATTTTACATTCTAAGGTGAGCATGAAATACAAAACACACACACATATATATATATATATATATATATATATATATATATATATATATATATATATATATCACGTCCTCCCGGTTGACGGATGACGCTCTGACGTAGTTATAGTTCGTTAGCTTTTATTGGGTGGCCACCCCCCCCCCACCCCATCCCCCCCAAAGAAAAGCTCGACTGTGGGTTGTTGATTTCATAGATTCGTATGTGCCACGTATCTTCTTGTACTGGGAACATAAGCAGCGTCTAACATCGTTTCCAGCGTTCTGGACTGCACCCCAGCGCGTATTGCGTCATGATTTCTGCTCGCACCAAAGCAGTTAGAAAGGGACAAGGAATGCTGTAGACTATAATTGCATCATGAAGTAGTAGGGGATGGGCAGATATCGGGCAAGAAGCGTTGATGAATACTAAATTTGTGGCTTTCTTCTCTAGGTATTTTTCGTTATTTAAGACTGCCTGGCTAAAGACTAAATAACATAACAAAGCATGTATCACAGATTGAAGAGCACATCGATCACATATGCGTACAGATGAAATTAATAATTTGTATAGTTAAGTAGATACAGGTTAAACGAAAACATTTTTCGCCATAAGTTGTGACCAGTTCCGTTATTCCAGCCATCATTACCAGAAGGCTGAGAAAACAGACAAAATATGTTTACTATACACAGACGGAAAGATGGAAAATATGAGAATTGCACCTGAACACATCGACATCATACATAATACTTACAACATTATACATCTGTTGGATCAAAAATACATGTTTCTTATTGAAGACACATTAGCATACCAGAAGTAGCGAGGAGATACTGTGGCATGTAAAATAACTATAATTTAGCAATGTCATGAAACACACAGGCAGCTTGCATACACACTACTGCTAGTTGAAAAGAAAATGACATCTCAGGCCAATGTAACATTAGATCACCAAAGAGTGCTCCGCTGTTTGTGTGCAAGAGCTTTGGAAATTATACGAGCGTTTCGCGTAAATTCCTTTATTCAGTTGATATAAGGAACAAGTTTCCATCTAAACAAAATGTAATAAATTTCGGTTTAGAGTTGTTTTATTTTATTTGTTATGTGATACAAAGTATAAAATGTCAATAAATAGTTGTAGCTGTGTCCCTTCTCCATTCTTCATAGCAGAGTTTCCTGTCATCAGATGACTTCATGAAACACAAGCTTGAGGGCCATAGACATCACTGTTCTCTTCTTGATGGTATGTAATCTGCACTTGGTTTTTCGCCTACATCAGGAAATGCCGTCTTATAGCAGGTCACTGGTTTCATTCTCCGTTAGACAACGATACCTGTGGTCAAAGCAGTGAAAACTATCAGTGTCTAGTGAAGAAAGAAATCAAAGGCGTGCTAGCAGACGGAATTTCCCGATGTAGGCGAAAAACCAAGCAGATTTTATGGTAATCAAAAACAAAGAAACTGTTAACGAACTATTTTCCGATCTAAAAAACCAACCACGTGGCAGATATCTTCATTACAGACCGTTGATGATGCTTTACTTCAGTATTGCAAAATACGTCTGGTGAGAAGAAAAAAAAAAAAACAGGAATTTTCTTGTAGTTGTAACGACGAACCAAATATACTCAGGAATTGTAAAGTAACTACGGACAATAAGGTAGCAGAAATGAAGAGTACATTATTCGAAGAGTAGATTATTCTCTTTTTCGAAAGATGTTACCATATGAATTTTGTTTGTGGAGTCATTGTTCTTTTGATTACTGTGTTTGCCATTTCCAACTGCAGCGTTAGCTACAGTAGTAGAATATATTTTAGGTTAGCAACGTCCTGTATTTGTCAACGGTGATTACGTTATGGGAATGCAGTAGGTCTAGGATGAATAGCTGATTGCGTTTAGTCGGCGAGGGCTGAATTTACTGCGTTAACACATATCGATTCACGCCAGTGCTAAAATTTAGCGCCATGGTGTAAATTTATCGCAGCGATTGCTAGTCGTGATTGCGTCGCCGCTTAATGATTTACGAACGGCTGTGTGCATTGCCGACCGTTTGCCCGCATGGCACCCGCTTACTGCGTATGTCTCCTGTCTGTACCAGTGTATCGCATCTTACGTGGCTGGGTTTTTGCCTACATGAAGTAGTGCTGTGCATATTCTCTCTCCATCAGACAACGATTCGTTTCATAATGGAAGAAAATGTCTGTAGCAGATAATACCTGCTAAATAGTAGAAGTACGAGAACGATATTTTCAGGAAAACTGTAGCTTACAATCACTAAGGATTTCTGCTCAGTGTAACGTTACACACGAAAGAATGAGCCCTACGCCTCAACATCTCCGAAATTAGCTTGCCAATAAATAAGCTGGATGAACTTGGCCAATGAACAGTTTTTTCTTTCTTTTCTTCTATTGCGCAGTCGTGTTTCGCTAAGGTTTCCGCATCATCAGTGGGTTTTATGTTATTTCTATTAATCAGCAGGAGAAAAGGATCTCTACCACTTGTACACATACGAATTCGAGTTCTTAAGAAAGGAAAAGTTACTTACCTCGAAATTTTACGACTGGGAATTTTGTGGTTAAACTCAACGTTAATTAATGTAATGTGCAAGATTATTTCCACATTACATTAATTATATATGTGGGTGGATGGGTGGTTTGGTGTGCGTCTGTGTATGTATATGTATGCAACATTTTATGGTTTCCCTTTCATCTTCGCTGTGGAAAATTGCGCCGTTTAACCTTCACCGTACCTGTTTACAAACTACGAAAAACAACTGAACAGTTGAGTGTGTTGTGCATATGAGTTTTGAATCTTTGTGAGGTGTGTCTGCCATTGCGTGTGTGTGTGTGTGTGTGTGTTTGTATGTGAGTATGTGTGTTTATGGGTTGGTCTTGTCTGATAGTTCTTTGACGCAGAGAACAGACTTCCATTCAAGAGAACTGTGTATTCGTTCATTATTTGCTTCCTTCAACTACGGTCTTTTGTAACGGGCAGTTTTTTTTTCAATTATTAGTTTCTTTGGGAGCTGTTGCTGCACTTTAGAATTTTCAAGTCGGTGCCGATGTCTGTTGAGCTATGTTTCATGTCAAAATCAGCAAATGTAGTATCACAGGTGTTAGTTTTTAATGCTCTCGTCTGTTATGTGTATGTGGTATTAAAGTTTCTGCTCGTTCCTCTAGTATAAATTAATTTCCAGGCCTGGCATGTCAGTTAGTAACTACAAGATGTGTTGTGTTTTTCTGTGTTTGTATTGGTTGCCCTTAGTTATTTCTGCACTGATTTATCTGTTCTGTATATTATTTCCAGTTTTCGTTTTTTCAGTGTGTTATCTATCCCCTGGGCCACTTTGTTGTTGAGAGTGAGAGTGCTCCTGTTGAAAATAAAAGCACATGATTATGTTGAAACTTGAGCAAAATATGACTGAGCCAATAGCAGAAACGAAAAAAAAGTGTGTTTTGTCCCAGGTGAACTCCTTCCAGAAACAAATTTATTTGTAAGCAAGAACAGATAGAAAAGATTCAACCACTGGTCAATTATATGTAAAAATAGAGTGCAAATAAATAAGAGAGAGGAAGTTACTTATTATTCTCTATATTCTGTGCACATCAGAAAAAATAAATAATTTGGGATCTCCGTTTTAAACAAATAAAATAAAACACTGCGATTAGCAGCTTCCTAGTGAAAACGAGACAGAACTAGACGTTTGGTTTAAAATCATGGCTCATTCTCAGAATAAATACGTGTATATTCATCGTAAGTGTCACTGCTCCATTTTGAGTTAGACTCTTCAATCTATAGATGTCACTGCTTATCAACTCCTCACTTTTACTTGGGTGTTTGCTGGGAATAAATGCTATTCATCATCATTACCAGAGACTCATCTTATACTCAGAAAGTTAAAGCCGTGTAATTGAGGTGCTCATTTGTGAGTGAATCGTTTACTTAAAAACTTTATTCCATATAGAAAGAAAATGAGACAACTTACCTTTTTTAATGATGCTCACATCGCATTGATTCGTGTGAGATAAATATATTGAGGGAAGAAATTTAAGTGAGGAATAGAAGTATTGTAGTTGCTTAATAATCGAAGCAAGACTTAAGACAAATCAAGACACTGTCTTAATCTACAAAAAGTGTCGGAATGCGTAAAATGCTAGATTTATGAAAGCTGAAATAATTGGTTTACACTATAGTGGATGACAGGTAATATATAATATTTACAGGAATGAGTAGGAAAAATAATCATTTAAGCCCAAAAGAGAAATGCTGTGTTTCAATAGAGAGTCAGACAAGAGTGTAGAGTTCTTCGCTACTGTTCAACTTGTACATCAAAGAAACAGAGACGGAAATAATGATGGTTCCAGAAGTGTGGCAAAAATTCAGAATGAAAGGTTCTCAGTGATAGATTCGTTGATGACGCTGCTATCCTTAGACAAAGGCATATAGGACGCGATGAATCGACGAAGAGATTCAGATCTGCTACCTAGGAAACGAAATAGCGCTGACAGATGAATCATGGAGAACATAATAAACTGTCATAGAAAAAGAGCTTTTTCTTAGGATTACTCCTATCTTCTTATAATCCGAAATTGGCCGAAACTAATAATTTCTTGTTGAAATTATGTAACTGTGCGGAAAATAAACTGTTTTCAAAAACAAACCTGTATTACAGAGAAGTGGTATCTAAGTCCGTTATAGATAGTATTTTTCCCTTCTTTTTCACCGATGCCGTTGCCTACGAGATGGTAATCTGTTAGAAACTCTGGACAGTGAGGTGCAAGTTGAACCGTCTGGTAATTAGAGCGCTGCGACCATGGAACTAATTATTGGGCTCACAGGACTAGCGCACAGTGCAGCCGCCTCGCTAGCAGATTTCCCATGACACCTTAGCGTAGGCGGCGTAGCTGCTCTGTGCATAACAAGATGCGACCGAGCCTGCTGCTTCGCGCTCTTGAACACTGCCGTTAGCAAAGTAACACAAGTCAACACTTTTATCGGTAGTGATACTGAAAATTCAACCATCGTGCTCGTCGTCTATTATTTCGATAGAAGTCTACATCCATCGAAGGCCACTGTGAAGAGCATTACAGTGGCTAATTTCCAGTGAACCTTTGATTATGGTTTCTCACCGGCCATTGCCGCGTAGAGCGGAGGAAAGACGATTGATTAAATGGCTTTGTGCTTGAAATACAGGGTGTTTATAAATTAGTTATTCGAAAGTAACTTTTGGCTGTGGAAAAGAAGCAAATAACTTACAAAACAAGGTCTGATATTTTTTTTTTCGCTTAAAAGTTCCAGGCTGACAGGCTGCGGTCGAAGTATAAAACTCTCTCCTGACGTTTCGTCTCCGACTGCGGGAGACATCCTCGGAGGTACAGCGGCGAACTGCGAAGAGAACTCGAGGAAGCGCTGATTATATAGGCAGTACAGAGGGCGCCACTGTCGATCACGTGGCGTCGGTTATGCGATTGGCGCCCTCTGTACTGCCTATATAATCAGCGCTCCCTCGAGTTCTCTTCGCAGTTCGCCGCTGTACCTCCGAGGATGTCTCCCGCAGTCGGAGACGAAACGTCAGGAGAGAGTTCTATACTTCGACCATGGCCTATCAGCCCGGAAGATTATGTGAAAACAATACCGGCCGTGAAAGCTTACGTTGTATGATCAAGGTCTGATATGGCAGGTTTGATATAGCACCGAATGCAGTATACCTTCAAGTTTTATTTACAAGTTTTCCATGTGGCTACCTTTCGGAATACGGTAGATGCACTGTCTGTAATCAGTATCCTGCCAAATCCTTTGAAACAAGTCTTGATATGAGGTAGGAACTGCGTTAGCCGTTGTCGCTGCTCGCCATCGTTTCCCGGAAGCATAGTAACAAACACTTTCTCTTTAATGTAACCCCATACGCAGAGGTCCATAGAGGTTAAATCAGGTGGTCGTGGTGGCTAGGATATTTTACCACCACTTCCAGTCCTAGTCGTCACATTCCTACGGAATGTATCTATATTCGGTTGTACTATAGGCACTAGATAGTGTTCAAGCATGTCGAGGTACGATATGCCAGTTTTTCAGCTGCCTCAGAGGAAAAGAAAGCACCGTAAATCTTGTTACAGCTCACAGGGCAAAAATATTTACCTTAGATGAGTCCCATACATGTCCATTTAGGTGATGTGTTTTCTACTCATCCCATATCCAAACATTATGCAGATTCAATTTTCCACAGGCAGGAAAGTGGCTTCGTCACTTAAGACAGTTTTATTGAGAAAATAATTTTCTCTCTGACCTTTTTTAAACATTTCTACATACCTCGTGTTTCCTTGTCATTTTTTCTAAAAGCTTGCAGTAGTTCCAACTTGTATGGTTTGAATTCCGTAATAGCTGCCGCACTGTAACATTTGACATATTCAATTCTAAGCTGGCAAGTCTCGTTGGTTTACCAGGACTACGAATGTAAGACTGACGGATTTGCTCAATTGGAGCGCCAGAGACGGCTGGCGGAACCTCACCCGGTGTCCTACGTCATATACCGCCGGTTTCGACATAACGATTCTACCAGCCGATAACAGTCTCTCATTGAGGTGGCATGTTGCGATATCTAGTCCTGAATTGGCTCTGAACTGCAGCAGCGCTTTTGATTTCAAGGAACCATAAACAACACTGTGCACACTCCTCACCGTTACATGACTCCATGATGACTGTTGGAATAACTCGTTCGCGCATGCCACCTAGCGGGAAAGGCCGAAAATAACAGTCTTAGCCGAGAATAGAACTTGAAGCTATACTGCATGCAGTGATGTATCAAATATTTTAGTAAGTTATTTACAATTTTCCCATTAGAGTTTACTTTCATATAAATAATTTATAAACACCCTGTATTTACACTCCTGGAAATTGAAATAAGAACACCGTGAATTCATTGTCCCAGGAAGGGGAAACTTTATTGACACATTCCTGGGGTCAGATACATCACATGATCACACTGACAGAACCACAGGCACATAGACACAGGCAACAGAGCATGCACACTGTCGGCACTAGTACAGTGTATATCCACCTTTCGCAGCAATGCAGGCTGCTATTCTCCCATGGAGACGATCGTAGAGATGCTGGATGTAGTCCTGTGGAACGGCTTGTCATGCCATTTCCACCTGGCGCCTCAGTTGGACCAGCGTTCGTGCTGGACGTGCAGACCGCGTGAGACGACGCTTCATCCAGTCCCAAACATGCTCAATGGGGGACAGATCCGGAGATCTTGCTGGCGAGGGTAGTTGACGTACACCTTCTAGAGCACGTTGGGTGGCACGGGATACATGCGGACGTGCATTGTCCTGTTGGAACAGCAACTTTCCTTGCCGGTCTAGGAATGGTAGAACGATGAGTTCGATGACGGTTTGGATGTACCGTGCACTATTCAGTGTCCCCTCGACGATCACCAGTGGTGTACGGCCAGTGTAGGAGATCGCTCCCCACACCATGATGCCGGGTGTCAGCCCTGTGTGCCTCGGTCGTATGCAGTCCTGATTGTGGCGCTCACCTGCACGGCGCCAAACACGCATACGACCATCATTGGCACCAAGGCAGAAGCGAGTCTCATCGCTGAAGACGACACGTCTCCATTCGTCCCTCCATTCACGCCTGTCGCGACACCACTGGGGGTTGGCTGCACGATGTTGGGGCGTGAGCGGAAGACGGCCTAACGGTGTGTGGGACCGTAGCCCAGCTTCATGGAGACGGTTGCGAATGGTCCTCGCCGATACCCCAGGAGCAACAGTGTCCCTAATTTGCTGGGAAGTGGCGGTGCGGTCCCCTACGGCACTGCGTAGGATCCTACGGTCTTGGCGTGCATCTGTGCGTCGCTGCGGTCCGGTCCCAGGTCGACGGGCACGTGCACCTTCCGCCGACCACTGGCGACAACATCGATGTACTGTGGAGACCTCACGCCACACGTGTTGAGCAATTCGGCGGTACGTCCACCCGGCCTCCCGTATGCCCACTATACGCCCTCGCTCAAAGTCTGTCAACTGCACATACGGTTCACGTCCACGCTGTCGCGGCATGCTACCAGTGTTAAAGACTGCGATGGAGCTCCATATGCCACGGCAAACTGACTGACACTGACGGCAGCGGTGCACAAATGCTGCGCAGCTAGCGCCATTCGACGGCCAACACCGCGGTTCCTGGTGTGTCCGCTGTGCCGTGCGTGTGATCATTGCTTGTACAGCCCTCTCGCAGTGTCCGGAGCAAGTATGGTGGGTCTGACACACCGGTGTCAATGTGTTCTTTTTTCTATTTCCAGGAGTGTAGTTTTCACCGTCCTTGTAGGAACCTTACGTGAGAAGTTGTTGTATATTCCTAGATTCCTCACTTAGTACTAGTTCTTAAGACTCTGAATGCAGTTAGCTCACCTTAAAAAAATGTGTGTGACATCTCCGGTGGTAATTCGCAAGAATAACGGCCTTCGATTGTGACATTTGGTCACTAATCGAAGCGATAGGTTTTTACAGGTGCCAGCCAGCCAGCCAGCCAGCCAGCCAGCAGCGGTCCAGCCAGCAGCGATCCAGCCAGCAGCGGTCCCAGCCAGCAGCAGCAGCAGCAGCAGTAGCAGAGGCGGCGTCCCCGCCGGCCAGCGTTCACGCCAGCCAGCCAGCCAGCATTCCTGTCAGCCATCGTTCCTGCCGGCCAGCGTTCCTGCCTGCCAGCCAGCCAGCCAGCGTTCCTGCCTGCCAGCAGCAGCAGAGTGGGGCTTCGGCCCCAGACTTCTTCGTCGCTCTACGTCCTTTTTCTTCTGTTTTTCGTCCGCATGCCCGTCCCTCGTTTGCTTCTGTCCTTTTGTCCTGTCCTGAGTCTTTCTCCTTGTCACAATGTCGACCCCCACCACCACTACTACAGCCACCACGACTGCCATCATCTACACATCTCCCTCCGCCGCCGCCACCACTATCACGTGGTGTGCCCAATCACCCCCCCCCCCCCACTCCTCACTCTCCCATCTCCCTCACTTTTTGTCTCCCCATCCCTGGCTCCTCCCTCCCGCGCCTCCTCTGATCCCGTCCCACCACTCCCTCCCTCTGCTCCTTCCGTTTCTGCGGCCCCTGCTAGCGTGGTGGCCTGGAGGGCCACAGCCCACGCTCCACTTTCACATTCGCCCTCTTCGTCATCTACATCATCGCCATCGCCATCGCCTTCGCCCTCACCATCTCCGGTGCCGACTCCAGCACCGGGACCTGCCACTCCACGCCACCTTCCAGTTGCTCCCATCCCCCACATCTCCTGCCGCCGTCAAACGCCCCAGTGGGACCCCTGCCCCCTCTGCACCTAAAAAGGCTCTGCCTCGGCCCCCTTCCCCTGCCCAGGATGCCATGGATGTATCCCCACCTGTCCCTGCCCCCTCCTCCTCCTCCTCCCCCTCCTCCTACCGCTACCTCCTCTCCCATCCTGATCCCTCCCTTCTTGAGGCCCGGAACCTCACCCTCTTCATTCGCCAGCATTTTCCCAGTGCCCCAATCTCCCTCCTCACTCCTCGCCGTGATTCAGTCCTTGTCTCCTCCACCAGCCCTACCCTTCACACTGATATCCTTTCCCGCATCCCCGTCACCCGCTTTGGCCGTAATGCCTCCCTCACCCCTGCCCCTTCCCCGCCTCCCTCCTGCCAACCCCAACCCCCGCGTTGCCTGCCAACCCTCACTGCCGTGATCACTCAGCTTAGTCTGACGATCACGGAGGAGGAGGTGTTGGCGGAGCTCAAGGCACATCCCTATCTGGAGGTGCGTGCAGTTCGCCGCATTCACAACTTCGCCTTCCCCACCCGCCTTACGCAGGTTTTTTCTGAACATGCCCCCTCCATAGACCGTCTCCTGAAATAGGGTGCCCTCCTCTTTAACCAACGTTACAAGGTTGACCGCTCCCATTCCCCTCCTCAATCCCTCAGCTGCCAGAGGTGTTTGTGGTACAACGCACACCCAACATCTGAGTGCCGTGAGGCCCCCACCTGCCCACACTGTAAGCAAGCACACTTCCTACAGCACTGCCCCAACCTCCAGTCCCCTCCCTCCTGTAACACCTGTAACCTCCCTCATCCTATGTACTCCCAAAAATGTAAGGCCCGACCCCCTTCTACCACTCCTGAACTCACTGTCCCTGTCCGCCCTCTGGACGCCCCCACCCCTCCTGCCAATTCCCTTCGCCCCCCCCCCCCCCTACCGCTGAGGACATTATCAGATTCCTTACCATCGTACTCCAAAATGTTCACCCTTTCCAGCACCCCCACACCCTCCAACAGATATCCCTCGCCGCCCATTCCGTCTTCCACCTTAAAATGTATGCCACCTACTCCCACAACCAGCCCCATTTCACCTTCTCCCGTCTCGACACCCTCGTTTAAATCATTGTCCTGGCGCAACAGCACCATATCCTGTTCACCCTTGCCACCCTCCACACCCTTGCCACCCACCGCGTGGATGCCTTCCTCCTAAATAAAACCTTCCTCCAACCCCACCACACCATCCACACTTCGCCCTACCTCCGTCACCGCTCCGATAATCCCTTCCCGATCGCGCATGGTGGAGTTGCTATTGGTCACCACTCAGCTTAGTCTGACGATCACGGAGGAGGAGGTGTTGGCGGAGCTCAAGGCGCATCCCTATTTGGAGGTGCGTGCTAATCCCGGGCAGCAGGTCGCACCACCTTTACAATTGCCATGCACCCTCGTTCGCCAAGTGCCCAATGGTTGATGACGCAAATTCGGAGGGTTACAGTCTTACTTACACATACACTTGCATTCGAAAGGAACTAGTTCAAATGACTCGAAGTTCTTAGCTGAATTGCAGATCATAATACACACGGATCATCGTTGTTCACGCACATGGAGACAGAATGAAGGAACCAGATTCGTCTTTTTAGCGCCCATGACGCCATACAGCTACAAAGGAGAAACTGCCGCTACTTTTAGAAATAGGCCTCAGAGCTCTGTACAAATTCAGAAGCAGCGTAAGTCAACTGATGGCTGCCGGACACTTTTTATTTGGAAATGCGGAACCAGGCTTCAGTACCACTCACGTCATTTTCACAACTATGCCTGTTGAAGAGAAAATATGGAAATAATTAGGGAAGTAGTAAACACTAGAGGGAAACAGGCGCAACACACAAAATTAAACAAATTGAGAAAATAACGAATAATTAATGAAAGCGGATGGAGGGAGAGAAGAAAAGGTGAGCCTAATAAATCACTTGAAATGGAAATAAACGAGAAAAATAAAGGAGAGTGTAAACAGAAATTGTGGATCAGAATAGCAGTTAACGAGAGACAGCTGAGAGAGAAAGAGAATGCTTCAGAAGCACGCGCGAGCGAGAGAGAATATGCAGTATTGGCATTTGTGACGTAGAAAATTATTCCTATCAGCTGCAGTAATTACGGAAGTTAGATAATAAGAGTATTCTATTAGATTAATTTTACAAAATTAAAAGGACAGATGAAGTGGAGAATAACTTCGTAAGATATCCTTACGCTAAATGGACCATCGACGGCCTCTGTGACCGAGCGGTTCTAGGCGTTTCAGTCTGGAACCATGCGACCGCTACGGTCGCAGGTTCGAATCCTGCATCGGGCATTGATGTGTGTGATGTCCTTAGGTTGGTTAGATGTAAGTAGTTCTAGGTTATAGGGGACTGACGACCTCAGATGTGAAGTCCCGTAGTGCTCAGAGTCATTTCAACCATTTTTAAATGGACCATCGAGGATGATGAAAATGCTGGGTGAACTGGAAAAATCAGTAAAATTTATCATACAAGATTTCTGGTATAGCGAGAGAGTTATGCAGACCCCATGCCTCTCCATTCCACATGACGCTACATGGAAGAGGAAGAAACAGTGGCCGGCCGACAGAGCGTGGTCTTTACGGCTTGATCGTGGAGTTTAGTTTATAGCTCTTGGTGTGCTCAGCAGGTTTTGAGAATACCACCTATAATCCGAAGATGCAGACTCAGGGTTTTAGTTGGAGTACTGCTGCGTTGGGAGTTCTTCAGTATATGAAACTGAGCTACTTGTGTTCCCGATTTATTTTTATGACTTGGCTTTGGTTTTACTGATAAGAGAAAGGTGGTCTGACTATGGACGAAACGAATATAACTCCTGTAAACTAAGACCATATACAGGAAATGGAACAAAATAGTCATCAGTATTTTGATTGGGCCAATGAACTCCCCTCCTGCGCCAACCTCTCCGTCACAGAGTAGCATTTCCACCTTACGCCCTCAAATGCTTGTTGTATGTAATCCGATCTCTGTCCTTCCTTATAGTTTCTACTCCCTAAGGCTCCCTTTAGTACCAAGGTGGATGTTCCCCGATGCCTTATCACATGTCCTGTCATCCTGTCTTTTCTTCTTGCCAGTGATTTCTATATGTTTCTTTCTTTGCAGTTTTATGAAGAACCTCCTCGTTTCTTACATATTAGTCCACCTGATTTTCAACACTCTTCTGTAGCTCTACATCTCAAGCACTTCGATTCTCTTGTTTTCCGGTTTTCCACTGTCCATGATTAATTGTTGTACAATGGAGTGTTCCAAACTACTGTACAATGCTGTGCTCAAATCAATGTCTGATACCAGTACACCTGTCTTGGCCACTTCTCTTGGCCAGGAATGCCCTCTTGGCCTGTGCTAATCAGCTTTATACGTTCCCCTTGCTTTGTCCATCATCGGTTATTTGGTTATTTTGCTTCCACGCTAGCAAACTTACCTTACTACGTCTACTTCCTAAGGACCAATTTTTATGTTATGTTTCTCGCTATTCTCATTTCTAATACTAATCGTTCTTTCATTTTTTTTCCTGTTCACTCTCAGTCCATATTCTGTAGTCGTTCCACTATCATTCCATTCAACAGATCCTGCAATACTTGTTCACTTTCACTGTGGATAGACATATCATCAGCGAATCTTAGCGTTGATATCCTTTCACCCTGAATTTTAATCCCACTCTTAAACATTTCTTATATTTCTGTCATTGCTATCTCGAAATATGGGTTGAACAGTATGGGAATCCCTATCTTACACCACTTTTAATCCGATGACTTCGTTCTTGGTCTTCCAGTCTTATTGTTCCTTCTTGGTTCTTGTAGAAATTGCGTATTACCCGTCTTTCCCTGTAGCTTCCTATTTCCCTCAAAATTTCGAATATATTGCACGATTTCACATTCCCGAACGTTTCTTCTGGAGCGACAGATCCAATGAACTTATCCTGATTGGTCTTCCGTCTTGCTTTCATTACGAAGCGCAACGTGTGAACTGCCTATCCAGTGCCTTTACGAAACTGACCTGTATTAGGATATCCTTCATTTTTTTCGTTAACTCGTATATTATTCTAGTCTGCAGCCTGGAGGCATGGGATGTTAAGCTGATTGTGCTATATTTTTTGCTGGATCCCTATGTCTTTCTTTTTTGCTCCAGTTTCTTCTACTATGAAGTCGTAAGACAAATCTTCCTTCTCGCGGTGGCCTTCAGTGTACTCTTTCCACCTATCAACTCTTTTCTCTACGTTCAACGGTGTAACTCCCATTATGCTCCTAACGTTGCTCGTTTTTAATTTCAGCTAAGTTCGTTTTGACTTTTCTAGACCCTGAGTCAGTCATTCCGACGATCATTTCTTTTTCATTAATTTAGATTTTTCCTGCAGTCATTTGCCCTCGCTGTACTTCCTATTCATTTCATTTCCGTATGATTTATATTTCTTTAGTCCTGGCTTCCCCTGAACATTTCGTATTTCCTCCATTCATCCATCAGTTGAAGTATTTCTTGTATTAGTGTACTTTTTTCGGAATTACCATCTTTGTACCCATATCTGATTGTCCAACATCTGTGATTGTCCCTTTTCTAGAGATGTCGACTCTTCTTCAAGTGAACCACCTACTGTGATATTCCTGTTCGCAGCAGCCACATCCTTAACTTGTCTCATCATTTCTCAGTACTTACGTACTTTAGCACTTAAGTGAAGCCTACAATTACGAATAAAGGGATGTAAGGCGAAAGGTTAGGGCCCATGTACCATCGTGAATCATTTCCTGTTATTACCTTGTTGACATAAATACCTCTGTAACAGGTAGCCCTTTGGTAATCATAATTTCAGTTAACTACGACACAGACTGAGTAAGACATCAGATCTCAATCACAGGACAATAAAAACAGGTAGGCCTTGATTAACAAGCGTTAAAACTGACACAAGTTATGAAATTGCTCTTAATTTAATTAAAAGGGACAGGCAGGCCTCCAGTAATAATAGCTTCAGTTAAGTAAAATTACCAAATAGAAAGTACATAGGCCTTCCTTAATAATAGCTTCAGTTAAGTAAAATTACCAAATAGAAAACAGCAAGGCCTTTAACAATAACAGCTTCAGTTAAGTAAGATTGCTGAATAGAAAACAGGCAGGCCTTCGTGAATAACTGATTGAGTTAAGTAACCAAGAGTTTGAATTGCGTCCTCACAAGGGGTGCACCAGAATGGTTATACGCAAGGAGCACAAGACTAAACCAAATTGGAAGGCCAAGAAAGATTACAACGAGAGGACAGTCCCTCAAATGCTCTTTTTGTTGGGTACAGACCGGCAAAAGAAATATTAACACAGGAAGATTAATTACGTGAAACCAACAATAACTAGCCAAACGGTGTACACGCGTCACCGAAATATACCGCCTCTACAAAGTCGGCGGAACGCCCGAAAGAAAAATAGGCTGTGAGACCTAGTTACATAGCCCCAGCGTGTGCAAATTTTGAGACGCAGTCACCTCCTAAGCCAGTATAACTAACAGAGTGGTGATGCATGCAATGCCCGAAGATATTTCGAAACCGGCACACGGCCGTGTTGCAAGAGAAATGTACTTACATGGTGTTTGAAATGGTGGCAGGGAGGTCGGCTAAAACCAAACCATCTAAGTACTGCGTGACGACGGAATGGGAGGTGGGGGTTGGGGTGGGGTAATGGGGTGGTCCAGCCACACAGAAAAGTAGAAACACCGGCTCACACTGTTTAAGATATCGTGTTAACAAATAACCAACGCCCGTATCGACTCAGGAAAAGCAAACAGCAGCCACAATTCAAGGAACCAACTGATGGTGGAATAGATCAGCTAAGAAATCGCACTGATCGCAACAAACCTATAGGTATCAATAAAAAAATAACAGTCAATACTCAAGATCAAAAACTTAAGTTCACTAATAGAAGCTGAAGCTCGCCGGTTCCAAATTGGATCCAGAATTCAGCTCTCGTATCAGTCTGCCACGTCCTAGAGCTGGCTGGCCAGGCTACGCACGGAGACGGCACTCGAAGTCAGACACGGATTTAAATCTGTCCACAAATATGCCCAGCAACCAGTCGCCAGACCCCCGTGCCCAAGACGCTTGAACAAGCGCTCGTCTTAGTCTCCGGGCGGACCTCTCACACCGTCCTTAACGCTCCGTTACCACTTCGCAACTTGCCACGCCACAACAGGTCCCGTCCCCAACCAACAACCTCAAACAAAGGTCCTAGTGGCCTCAAAACAGAGGCACAGCACTCAACAGGTCGAGCTAGTGGTGCCAGAAATTCTAAAGGCGACGCCAGCAACCCCGCAACGGCTCACTGAAGTATCCCGCTTACAGAATGATTCTTCCGCACGATTCTCTTCATCACTACTAAATTATGAGCTGCGTCTGTGTCTGCTCCTGGTTACGACTTACAATTCAATATCTGATTTCGGAATCTGTATCTGACCATGATGTAATTTATTTGGAATCTTTTCGTGTTCTCTGGTGTTTTTCAAGTATACCTCCCCATTCTCTCTCTTACTTCTTCTATCTGTGGATGATATGTGCGAAGAAAGGTTATCTCTTGGAGCTTCAAGAAATTTTTGATTTGAACATCTTGATTATTACGGCTATATATGTTGGAGAGAACACTTTATCGATATAAATAACGTAACATTGCATTTCCTAAACATATCTTTGCTTGCACTAAATTCAACTTTCTGGCGATTGTGGTGCAGCTATGAAAGCAAATGACACCAAATTCCTGGTACTGCGAACAGAGTTAAGCTTCTGTGAGAGACACATGTTCAAGGCCTGTAGCCTGCACCCAAGTATTGTCTTCGTATCCAGCGTTTCATGTGAACAAAGATGATACTCAGGCCGAGCCAATTACGGCTGTGTTGTGGATAATCGAACAGTTCCCATCGAAATGGCTGCAGGAGCGTCTTCACTGCCCCTGCAGAGTGCGGCTGAGAATTGCCATGATGAAGGAAGTGCGTGGCAGTTGTGTTAGGTGGACTGCCTTCATTAAGGCGAAGCCTCTCAGCGGGCCCTCCAACTTGGTGGGAGACGTCATTGCTCTAGACACTTTTACTCGCTCACAGTGCGCTCACAAGTGAAAAGAGCGTCTTGATGCGATCGACGGACATACTAGGGACACTGCCCAAAACGTCTGCGAAAAGCCTTGCCAGATTTTCACAGTGGTTTCCATTTCACGAAAGATTGTTCCTCACTTTCCGAATATCCCTCTTAACCACAGCCGGGTAGTCTTTTGTCACAGTCTACATGTTTCCCTTTCAACAAACACTATTTATTACTGTTGTTGTTCCTACTATTTTTATTAATTTTTTTTATAAAAGTATTGAAAGCTGAAGGCCGTAAATTCAACTAAATACCGAGGAATTACAATTACGAACAACTTAAATTGGAAGAACACATAGGAAATGTTGTGAGGAAGGCCAACAAAAGACTGTGTTTTATTGGCAAAACACTGAGAAAATATAACAGATGTCCTAAAGAGACTGCCTACACTACGCTTGTCCGTTCTCATTTGGGCTACTGCTGCGCGGTCAGGGATCCTTACCAGATAAGATTAACGGAGGGCATCGAGAAAGTTCAAAGAAGAGCAACATATTTTGTATTATTCCGAAATAGGCGAGAGAGTGTCACGGACATGATACAGGATTTGGGGTGGAGGTCATTAAAGCAAAGGCATTTTTCGATGCGGCGGAATCTTCCCGCGATGTTTCAATCACCAACTTTCTCCTCCGAATGCGAAAACATTTTGTTGACGGCGACCTACAAAGGAACAAACGATCATCATATTAAAATAAGGGGAATCAGAGTTCCCACGGAAAGATAAAGGTGTTCGTTTATTCCGCGCTTTTTAAGATTGGAACAATAGAGAATTATTGTGAAGGGGTTCGATGAAGCTTGTGCCAGACACTTAAGTGTGATTTGGAGAGTACATATGTAGATGTATATGTAGACTGCTGTGTTCTGTGGTAATTTAGATCTGGAATTACAAAGGCCGAATTTTTATGTTGTTTTGTTTTCTTTCATCAGTTTTTATGTATGTCATAACGCGTTCTACAACACTGTACCAACTTAGACTTTTTTTTCTCAGAGTAGCACTTGCAACCTACAAAAAAAAATGGATCAAATGGCTTTGAGCACTATGGGACTAAACAGCTATGGTCATCATTCCCCTAGAACTTAGAACTACTTAAACCTAACTAACCTAAGGACATGACACAACACCCAGCCATCACGAGGCAGAGAAAATCCCTCGCCCCGCCGGGAATCGAACCCGGGAACCCGGCCGCGGGAAGTGCAACCTACATCCTCAATTATTTGCAGCACACATAGCTAACTGAATAAAAATTAAATAAATAAGTAAAACATATAAAAGATAGAAGAGGCAATTGTGGCTCACTGAAACTGAAAAACCACAAACGAACACGCGGATCTGAAAAGCTTGGTCTACAGTCAGTAACACATTTCCTTGAGTACAAACTACTTAAATCCATGATAGGGATGGATTTAAGTTTTGGTCGTTGCTTAAAAATTGGCTCTGAGCACTATGGGACTTAACTTCTGAGGTCATCAGTCCCCTAGAACTTAGAACTACTTAAACCTAACTAACCTAAGGACATCACACACATCCATGCCCGAGGCAGGATTCGAACCTGCGAACGCAGCGGTCGCTCGGTTCCAGACTGTAGCGCCTAGAACCGCTCGGCCACTCCTGCCGGCGTTGCTTAAACCCATACATACTCATATTTTACGAAAATAATTGGTTCACTGGTCAAAAAGTAACAAAGATTATGATTTAACGTCCCGATGACGACAAGGCCATTAGGTATAAACTTTTCGGGAAGGCATTGTTTTTTTTTTTCGCTGTCTTCGACTCACGGTTAAACCTAAATATTATAGTAATGTACGTGGAATGTTGAATATTCGCGTAAGGAATATCTGTTCTTATAGCACTACACAATAATAATGTGAAGGACAGGTCCATATATGTGGCATAAATTCGGTCGCTCGGTTACAGAGCCAGAACATATTAACTGTGAAAAGTACGTCCGTCGAATAGATTCTGCTTTAATTGACGGTATTTTCGTGTCAAACATTTCATTGTTGAGATATTATGTACTTAAATACGTGATTTCCACACTATACAGAACTCCTCTTTAGCGAAATAACTGTCGCATCAAGTTCTACTTGATACAGACTGCGTTATTTGAGCCATATATCTAAAGTAAGCGCCGCACAAATGTCTTCGCGATAGTAGTTCAACTACCAGCACTGCCCACTTTCAACTTTACGACTTCATGATTTATTGAGGGTCTGTTAATTGGTATACCGTCAGTACTTTGAATAACTAACGAGTGCCGTGGCAGATGGAGAGCTGCAATGAATTATACAGTGTCGAAGTTTAATTGGACTTCCACTTCGGGGTGATGAAACTGAACGATACCGACACTAAGAAACTTGTTGAATTTTGAGCAATGCGTTTCAAATAATTTATTGCTGTCGTGCAACCATTGCGGGGACCCAAACTTATACGACGAAGCAAACAAAATCGCATAAAGTGAACTGCGTTCGTATGTTTATCTAATCGAAATAAGACTAGCTGATGCTTCAGAAATGGCTGATAAGTTAATTTTAGAGCTCTGTCGACATTCTCTGAAGTTCATCATTGTAGGACTTTGCACCTTAAACTTCTGGAATAGACAACCATTCCTGAATCAAGAAGGTTAGAATAATATCTCTTAAATTTCAAATTTTGACCCATACTTCAACTACATAAGAATGAAAAGTAAGATCAACGGTTGACTAGATGAGATACGATATATCTAAATGTAACGGTCTCAATCTCGCAACTCCTAAATATAGACACTCTCTAAAAAATGCATCTTTGTGACCTGCAACAGATCTTGTTAGCAAAAATGCGACGTATGGGGCAGGAGAAGACAATTATGTATTTCTAGGACGTTAACTAATGACTGAGTGCTGCTGAAGAACTTGGATCGTTTTCTTACAACAGGGAATAAATAAGAGTATACACCGCTGGACGAGTGAAATAAGCCAATTATTTTAACACACGCTGGTTATATATTATACACACCTTGAGGAATGATTGCTACTCAGTCATGGCTGAGTAGCAGTCACACGCAAGGTGCATATGGTATAAGTGAGCGTGAGGTCGTGCTTAGAATACAGAAGGCGCAGTCTTACTTCAGCCGAAGGTAGATTTTGATGGCCTGGAGGCTCTGCACGAGCATTTTGGAAACTGCAAGACTCGTCGGGTGTTCGAGGAATGCTGTGGCGAAATCGAGGTGAAACCATATGCAGACGTAGTGGAATTGGGCGGCCACCTCTCATGACCGATGTCAGGTATCGTAGGTTGGGCAAACAGGTAAAACAGGACCGGCGGCGAACTGTAGCGAAACTAACATCAGACTTTAAAGCTGGGCAGTGTAAAAGTTTGCCTGACCACCAGGTCACCAAACGCTCCTAATGATGAGCCTACACAGCCGACGACTAATTCATGCGCCAATGTTAACACCGTGACATCGTCAACTGTTACTGGAATGGGCAAGTGACCATCGGCACTGGTTGTTGGCACAGTGGCAGAGTGCTGCACGGTCCGATGAATCCGCATACCTTCTCCATGAAGCCGCTGGGAGGGCGCGAATCCGTCGTCTTTCAGTGAAAATAAGTCTTTGACAGCTGTACTGCCTGACGGAGACAAGCTGGCAGCGGCTTTATTACGCTTCGGAATCATTCACGTGGGCATCCATGGGTCCAGTGGAGCTCGTACAAGCCACCAAGACGGCCAAGGAGTATCGTACGCTGGTCGCAGATCACGTACAGCTCCTCATGTCAATCATGTTTCCAGTGGCATTTTTCAGCAAGATGATGTACTCTGTCACAATGCTAGGAGTGTGATAGAGTGTCTCGAAAAACACAGTAGCGAGTTCCAATTGATGTGCTGCCCCCTCCTACTTCTGACTCGACAGATCTGAACGCGATGGAACACATCTGGGATGCAAACGAACGTGGCGTCAGAGCTCATCACCACGCTCCCCGGAATTTACGGGAAACAAGAGTGCAGAAGTGCTGCCACTTCCCTCCAGCGACTTACCAAGGCCTCATTGCTTCCCTGCTACGATGCGTCGCCACCGTTGTTTTTATATTTTTTTTTGTTCTTTTCGGTCACCAGTTTTCTGACTTGTTTGATGCGGCCCGCCTCGAACTTATCTCCTGGTCTAACCTCTCCTTCCCAGAGTAGCACTTGCAACCTAGGTGCTCAGTCATCTGTTGGATGTTTTCCAATCTCTGTCTTCCTCTACAGTTTTTGACCTCTACAGCTCCCTCTAGTACCATGGTAGTCATTCCCTCATGTCTTAAAAGATGTCCTATCATCCTGTCCCTTCTCCTTTTCAGTATTTCCCACATATCCCTTTCCTCACAGATTCTGCACAGAACCTCCTCATTCTTTACCTTATCAGACCACAATATTTTCAACATTCGTCTGTAGCACCACATCTCAAATGCCTCGATGCTCTTCTGTTTCGGTTTTCCTACAGCTCATGTTTCACTACCACACAATGCTATACTGAAGACGTACATTCTCAGAAATTTCTTCCTCAAATTAAAGTCGATATTTGATATTAGTAGACCTCTCTTGGCCAGGAACGCCTATTTTGCCATAGCTAGTCTGCTTTTGAAGTCATCTTTGCTCCGACCGTCATTGATTATTTTACTGCCTGGGTAGCAGAATTGCTTAGCTTCATCTACTTCGTGACCATCAATTCTGATGTTAAGTTTCTCGCTGTTCACATTTCTACTACTTCTCATTGCCTTCGTCTTTCTTCGATTTACTCTCAGTCCATACCGTGTACTCATTAGACTGTTGATTCCATTCAGAAGATCATTTAATTCTTCTTCGCTTTCACTGAGGATAGCAATGTCATCAGCAAATCGTATCGTTGATATCCTTTCACCTTGAATTTTAATTCCACTCCTGAACCATTCTTTTACTTCCATCATTGCTTTTTTGATGCACAGATTGAACAGTAGGGGTGAAATACTACATACCTGTCTTACGCCCTTTTTAATCCGAGCACTTCGTTCTTGGTCGTCCACTCTTATTATTAATTCTTGGCTCTTGTGCATGCATATTACCTGTTTCTTCCTGTAGCTGACCCGCATTTTTCTCAGAATTTCGAACATCTTGCGCCATTTTACATTGCCGAACGCTTTTTCCAGGTCGACAAATCCTATGAACGAATTTAGATTTTTCTTTAGTCTTGCTTTTATTATCAGCCACAACGTCAGAATTGCCTCAAGTTTCTTTTCCGCTGCTGTTATCCGTGCCAAAGGTGGACATACCTACTATTAGGTAGGTGATCATAATGTTCTCACTCATCAATGTATGTCATCACTTTAAAATTCCGAATTTCAGAAGATGTCTCAAGCTTCTGTCGAAACCGACCATCGTGAAATAAATATTATTTAGAGATCTTGGCTTCATAAGAAATATCTTCCTATTGTATCGAAAGATTCCTACCAACACAAAAACACGTGTAACCTACGAGTATATAAATTTAATGGATTTTATCACTGTAGCTAGTGTCATGTGAAGATTTTTCCTGAGGTGCGAGTGTGTTCTCTGCAAAGTCTGACACGTCTTGAAAAATAAGTCAGTATTAAAAACACTGGGATTAAAACGGTATGACGAGTGATTCTTCATGCTCCAGTGGTTTTCAAGAACTGCATGGCAGCAAACATGGAGACAACACTGTGGCTTTCCCCGATAATGTAATACATTTTATTTTGTCACATACTGAAACAGAGAGACCCTGAGATTTGAGGGAAAAGTGCATTCCCCTACTGCGGTGAACGAAAAGTCACTCCAAATGAAGTTATGATAGATTCCTCTTCTCGCTGCCAACAAACTTCTAACTGACTAAATATCTAGAAGCCTCTTAACGAACGAAACTGCGGTGCTTCAGCTGCAATCAGGCTTATTGTCTGCGACAGTACGTCGACTCCGTTCTCTCGTCAACATCAGAAGCAGTTTGCCGTAACCTTGAGTAACAGTTTACAAACTATCGCTACTGCTGCGTTTCATCACCGTAATTAAGATAAATGAAGGTTGCTGGCATATATTAAGAGCGCTATTGTCTTTCTAGAGAAATCAGAGGTATATTCTTCTCTAAAGAAGCGCCAGTATTCCCCTCATAGTTTCTGTGAAGGCCTATCTGTATAACAGAGAGTAAAAGAAATAAAACTTATTACGCATACATTTTTCCTTTAATATAAACCGTACTGTATAGACACAGATCGTGCCGAGAAACTTTAAGTGGTTGTTAATTGGTGTTTTGGGGTATTTGCCTTTAATCATTGGTGAAATATTATTGAACGGTTTAGTTCTTTTGTTTCGGTCGAAAGACTTCATTTTTCCTCTAAAGATGAGTGAATTAAACGAAATTTAGTGTTATTTGTACTGCACTATTTCTCTCTGAAGAATACCGTGCACGCGAAATGACATAGCAGAGTCAAGCCTGACGTCTGTACAGTATTTAATCAAAGTGCAGAGAGATCACGAACAATGACTTGCTCAGTTCACTATGTAGGTAACATACAGTGTATTTGTATTTTGTTAAATGAAATTAACTGCTCCAGCAAAGGAACTTTTTCGTGTACTTGATGGTGCTGATCTAGTAGAGCTTTTTTGCATTAATTTAATCGACCAAGGCATTGGCAGATACTGAGATAGATAAACGTTTGGCCCCTAGACTCCTAGATGCAACCTAGATGCAACATAGTATCACCGTAATTGGTTCAAATGGCTCTGAGCACTATGGGACTCAACTGCTAAGGTCATTAGTCCCCTAGAACTTAGAACTAGTTAAACCTAACTAACCTAAGGACATCACAAACATCCATGCCCGAGGCAGGATTCGAACCTGCGACCGTAGCGGTCTTGCGGTTCCAGACTGCAGCGCCTTTAACCGCACGGCCACTTCGGCCGGCCCACCGTAATTAATGCCAGGTTAAGTAATCCAGTTTTTCCAGCAATTTCAACTGCCACTTGTGCTGGATGATTTCTTAGACAAGATTGATTAGCCATGGTCTTTATTCACATGAGAATGTTACGGAGTATGCCGAAGAAGGAATTTGGATTCGGTCAAAAGGAACCTTCAAAGATTTCTCTGTAGTTCTCCATATGATGTTAGGTGTTAGGCCTATAGATATTATTCTTTAAATATTGCTCTACTGTGTTGCGTAAGTCCATTGACACACTAACTCTCCCAGCATCCTCCCAACAAATGCAAATATCTAATTCCCTTTTATAGTAGGGTATTGATTTTACGTGCTCGTCACATGCAGTTTCATTTCTTAGTATTACCTCTCAGACTCTAAAGAACTCGATGGTTTTTAGAAGCTCGTTACTGACCTGTTATGTCCAATATCTCGCACGTATCCATTTTTAAAGAGATCTCACAGGTAAAAGCTGGACAACGGAAGTAAAACTTTGTTTGGTTAATCAACGTGAGAATGAACTATCATAATTCCATGAAAAGTTGTTAAGGACACTGTAGTAGCAGCGTCGTGACTCCTTAACGTTATAGTATCTGGCATTTTAGTTTCTAAGGTCACATTACGGTTTTTCCCCATCTAGACAACCCTCTAGGAGCCCATTTCTTAACACAGCTCCTCAAGCTGCAAGCTCCCCGATTTGATGAAAGTTGCCAAATAATAATTACAATTGGTAGGGCTTAATCGTGGAAAACTCGACTTTGCAAGTCACGACTATCGATAAACTATCACTACAGCGAAGCCGCTACTGATGCATTACTGCTGAAAATTGTCTAAGAAATTACAAATTGGAGACGACACTCCGATTTCTGGTCTCGGTGAACCTACGTTTCTCCTTCATAGAGAATTCACTATCGGTTTTAAGATTCCGCAAGATAATAGATTAACAATACAGCCCTTTTAGCAAATACATGCTGCTACTGCAGATAGACCGGTGTGTTCCTTGCCTCGGGGCACGCTATTTGTTCACTCTTCTCTACAGATAACACGTATCCTCTAACCAGTACTGCCATCTGGCAGAATGAACTCCTTCCTGAACTTTGCAAAATAAGGAGCGGAAAAGGTTCTGTCGTTTCATGAAACACCCGACATGCTAGTCGCAGTAGGGGATAATCTTCAGTCTCTTGCGAAGAGTGCACTGAAAGCTTTAGCGGTTGTTATTCTGCACTCACATTTTGATAAAGCTCCTCTAGCTACTTAAGCTTACTAACAAGAGGAGTATTTCTGCCCCCACGTGGTTCAGAGCGTCTTCCGAAATTCCTAAAGGTCGTTGCCTCCTCCTCAACGACTACAGCAGTAACCAGCACCACTATAAATTCACTTACATATAGAGGGTGTCTCAAATCTTTAGGGGCAAACTAAAATAGGTCCTCAACCGGTTATATTGAGACGGGGAACCAATAGTCGGAAATGCATTTTTATTGTGTGAAGGACATACACAGTGCGTACCGCGTAACAACAACGTAGCTCATAGCAATATTGTTTAAAGCGACGATCGCCAGTCTCAATGCTTTTACTGCAACACCGCACGCTCGCAAAGATTCCGCGTATCTGTTGTACACTGGAACAGGCATCGAGTGATAGACAGGGTGCACCCCTGACCACCATACAGACATACTGTATACATTAACGTTTGCTCAGAATATACATGTATCAGATACTTATCATGGGAGAATGAGTTGCGTGTACACATATTAGCATGTGATTGTTGTGGACCGTCTGGGGGAAATGACTGGGAAAGTTTTCATAAAATAGACCGAACAAAGAACAAATCGTGTTGGCTGACTGCTAATCGTGGAAGTGAAATGTTGGCAAAATTGTAAATTTGTGGTAAGTTCTTATGGGACCTAACTGCTGATGTCATCAGTCCCTAAGCTTACACACTATTTAATCTAACATAAACTAAATTACGCTAAGGACGACACACATATCCATGCCCGAGGGAAGACCCGAACATCCGACAGGGGGAGCCGCGTGAACTGTGACAAGGCCCCTCAGACCGTAAGGCTACCCCGCGTCGCAAAATGTTGGTGATGATTGCGTCGGAAGATTAGTGAGTAAAGAGAAATAGAACCCCAAACAGTAAAATAATGGCCTAAAAGTCGCCACACAGTGACTGTCTCATCAATCTGAGCCAATGCGCTTCTCATCCTGTACGAATTCCGCACTCAGTGGCTGCGACACATCATTTGCGCGAGACGGGACGCGGTGAGATGAGAGGCAGTTCTGACGTCTGCGTGGAGCGGCCTGTCTCTTCGTGAACTGCCTTCTTCTCTCGCGCTGAAGAAGACCGTACTCTGCGCCTCCCGACGACCACGTCCGTCTACTGAGGTTCCTGGCGAAGAAGTGCTTACTGTACTTCTTAGCGAGGAAGTGGCTGATAATTTACTCTGCTCCTTCTCGGTGTGCTATTTTGACCAATCTGGGACTGTGTGCCTAATTTCGCCAATCTGAAACCTCTTAACAATTTTGTTCCGAAAGTTTCGGCGACCATGTTTCGGGACCTTCGCGAGCTAACATCCCAAAGATGTTCGGGCTCACATGCGGTTCCTCTTCGTCGAAATGTCTTAGCTCAAACTCGTCTAGGGATTGAACCGCACGTGTCGCATTACACACCCAAAAGTAGACACTTGAGACCCTTTCGTTAAATTATCTGGCTGATGGCAAGTTTGCGAAATTCAGAGTAAACATAACATATAATAACAGTAATAATAATATCGGGAACTAAATTGACGACCCATGAATGATGTATGCCACATTGGTGCGATTTGGTTTGATTAGTGTTCGTATATAGAGTTACTGTTACACTCGAGCGCATATCCATTTGACACAGTTCGATCATCCACAATCTCATCGTGAATTACAAGTCCAACACTCCAGCTCGTTAACTACGCGAAAGCTAGAGTTCACACCAGGCGCACGGCTGCTCACCGCTCAGAGACTAAGTCCCGCGATACTACACAACGCGAAATTTTTGAAGTCGTTTCACTTCCTGGCTCCCTAAAGACCGACCGTCCGCTTCCGCGTCTCCACCAGCACTGTTTACTTTGATGTCTTCAGCGGAACTGCACTCTTTGCTGTCTAGACCGCAACTGTCCGATTTCGCATCTCCGTCCGAACTGTCCCCTTTGGTGTCTCGATCGAAACAGTCCACTTTTGCGTCTACACCAGCACTGTCCCTGCCCGTCCCCGGCCGCGTTTCCCGTGCGCCGAACATCGTCACTCAACTGACCAGGGCAGTTTCCTTTCCTGAAGCCGTCCATCTGCTTGGCCACAGCTTATTCTACACTATTTTACATTTTAACATATTAAAATAATCAGAGCTTGACCACTTTCACGTTCTACATAAAGTAACAATAATATCCATTACAGAATAAACGTTAAATTCTTTTACATGAAACCAATTCAATTTCCTTCTTAATTTTGAATGTCACCGCCAATAGCCTTGCACCAATGTGCTTTCCATTAAATAAATAAAGAACAAAATTAAGTATAATGCACTAAACTTTACAACAAATATTCTAATACCCAATGAATCAGTAAGGAGTGATGCTGTCATCGTTCAGTGTGTTTTGTGCGGAGGATATGATGATTTGGTGCTTAACTGAAAATACTGACGATTTAAATTTACTATATCTTTTAAACAAATAAAGTTACAGAGTTGATATTTGCAACATTTGTCACTTTAAAGATGCGCCTCTATATGAAATGTCGATCGTTAAGATCGACCTAACCGTTCAGATGTTACCATTCTAGTCTTTGTTACAAAACTTGTTAATTTCACTTTAACAGTAAATCCTAAACTATTACAGATATGATCAATATTCAGGTTTAGTTGGGATCACCATGAAAATTTATGAAGGATGGTAGATTAAAATTACTGTGGCTTTATTCCCTGCATTACTACAAAATTAAATAGTTTTCCTACATGTTTCCCTTTATGGCCGATCTTACGTCAGCCATACTTAACACTGCTACGTCTCCTCGGCCTCGTGCTCTCGAAACTAGTTCTGTACGATGGGAGCCGTGTTAGAGGGGCCCTGCCGTCTTGTAACGCAGCTTCATTGCTGGGGAACAAACAATGTACCATGGGGAGAAGTTTAAGAATACATGCAAGGTTGTTAGGCTCAGTGACCAATTAAAAAGAAAAGGGCAACGAAAGCAGGCGTTGTAAAAATCACAGTTTAACAGGCAATACAGCCATAATTGAGAAGCCACCGTAAAGCAGCTATTGGCACCTATTCTAAAGCAAGGAAAGGACAAATGGCAATTTTACAGTTACAGAACTCAGAGGCTGCCTTCACTACCCGATTAAGAAAACTTTCCTTAATGGTCCTCGTAAGCATCTAGCTATAGCATCAGCATTCTTGAGATAGTCGTGTAGAAGGACCTCCACATACTCGGTAAGATTGATAAATTTGTTGCCCGGTGTAAGGTCGTTGCTGCATCGAGCAGCAGCCACAGGCCCGGCCGCCCGTTCGATGTTTACGGTCTCAAATCGTCCCAGTCAGAGGTGTACGTATTCCGCTTTTAACCTGCCTGTTAGCCAGGTAGGAAAGCTGCCGCACGGTATCACCACAGCAGGCAGGCTGCTTCACCCTCACCCAAACCAATCTGTGCTCAACCCAAGCAAGCTAAAGGAATATTGCTTTCCTGCCTGCCCGTCGTCCCATTGCGCTACATATAATAGGTAGACCAGAACATGGTGGATTTTATTTGTTCTTGTTTTCGGTGTATTTCGGGATTATTTATCTCGATATGAACGGTTTTGTGGAAATTCACGCTGTTTCGACTAGTTCTGGCTATTCATAATTCGAAACATCATCAGGTCACCTCTACTACATGTTTACAGTAGTAAACAAAACTGCCTCTGAAAGTAGAGATCCTTTGCAGCTAAGAATCTGAAGATGTCTGTTACACTGCAGTGTCAATTAAAGTACGGTTTTGAAAGCCAACCGCCTGTAACTTTAGTGTGTTTCAGCCAAATATTACCCCAGTTATACTAAACTTATTTAGTTTTTTTAAGATGTGTATTACGATTTCGCTGGATCATTCTAATGTGTGAGGAAAAAATAGTTCATTCCGAATTCCTCAAATTCATTTTAGCAAACACGACGCTAATTTTTCATATAACGTTAAAGTTAAAGGTACAGGTTTGAAAGGAGAAGCTTTTCTTTCATTTTAAGTTTTCTTCGCACTACGTTGAATATCACCAGAATGTGGTTTCTAATATTCACCGAGCCATGATTCCTATTTTATGCAATGTTTGCCCTGAATTTAGGAAGCCTACATACTGCTAAATGGTACCAAGTTCTTACCACACATTTCCACACACTAGTCAACCACTAAGTCTTTGTCCTTTTTTATAATATTTATGGAGTGAGGAAACTGCTGGTAAGATTTACATGTCGTAACACACTTGAGTTCCCGAATGGGTTTTTAGTATTTTGCACAGTTTACACTGGGGACACCTACCAATTTTTTGAAGCTGCCTCTGTTTCGTGGCTGGTATGCATTCCCCAATTCTTAGTTCCTCCTCAACCGCCTTATGTTTGGTTTGTTCATTTTGCTGCTCCCAACGTTCTGATAAATGAGTTGCAGTGAAAATATGTATGTAAACATGTACCTGGCTGTTCAGTAGTGACGTTGGACACATGGAGAAGGCTGAACGGGTCCCTTGAAACTTGCCAGGTTTTCGGGAAACCACGATGGTCTGCTTTAACCGCTGCGGTTCAGTACACATATACTCTTATGTCTCCGTTGCGGCAGGTAAGATACTCTAATGGTTGCGGCAGAGATAGGAGCAGGCATGCTGGCAGGAGAATTTATACACCTCTGATTGTAGCCGCGAGCGTCCTGTTGGTTAACACCGCACGCTAGCGAAGCTCTCTGTGCAGGCAGGAACTCCACTCAGCTGCCGCGAAATTCATACTTGCTCAGTGGGCACCGGCAGAATTGTGCACTGACCAACACGGTATCCTTCCCGATGTATATATCCAAAGTGTTTGCAAAAAATATATCTTTTTGTTTGCTACCAAAATATATCCTTTGCCTGTTACCAACAGTATGATGTTGGCTACTGTTTCGGAGGACTTTGCCCTCAATTCTTTGGCAATTAATAAGTATTATTTCAAGTTTTTCACTCTTCATAGTTGCTATCATATCAATTTTAATGATTTGTTTTTCTTGGGGGTGATACCTTTTCGGGCACCTCGGAGTTTCGTCTAATCTGAAACGCCTTCGCTCGCATTCCGCACGTGGTCTGTCACTACAGTGGCCGTTTCTGGTGTATAGAGCACACCTCACCTATTCAGGCCTATTTCACAATTACTGAACACGTAGTACAATTCGTAAGACCCACAGCCGAACGTGGCAAAAAATAGATGAAGTCTTTGGATTAGATCCTTCATTCAACTCCAGGGGACGCTGATCAATCCTCTGAATGACACTGCAAATTGACAGCTCTACGGAGACCTTATGAGTGAGGCTAGCTGTCTTCCATCCATCCGACAGACTCAGCGAAGAACCGCTTGACAACGTCGGAACTGACGTCAACAAAAATTGTCAGCTAACAGTGAGTCGTTCTCTCTATTACTTGCGTTCATGAATGCGCTACAGTGATAAAGATGTTTAATATTAACAGGACAGCCTGATATTTTGCTATTTTCAGAATATTCAAGGTTCCTGTTCCTTTTTCTGTTTTGGTTTTCTACTCATCAACAAGTGCACAGGCATTAATGTTTGCACCATGCAAGGAAAGTATTTATGAAAAAGGGGTATTTATAAACATTTAATATAAATAAATATATTTGTCTGGAGTGTAGTCTTGAGCGGAAGTGGAACGTGGATGACAAGTAGTTCATACAATAAGAGAAACGTGGACCTATATAAAACGTGCTGAAGATTACATGGGTAGACCGAACAACTGTTGAGGAAGTACTGAATCGAGCTGATAGACAAGAAATTGGTGGCAGTACACGACTAAAGTTATCAATTAATACGACATATCCAGAGCCATCAAGCATCCATTTGATAATGCAGGGTAGTGCGGGATGTAAAAATCCAGAAGGAAGACTTAGGCGCGGATACAGCAACGGAGTTCGAATGGATGTAGCTTACACAATTTTTTCAACGAAGAACAGGTTCTCACAGCGTCAACTAACGTAGAGAACGGCATAAAACCAGTTTTCGGACTGAATATTACAGCAGAGATATGAACACAATTTCATAAGTTTTTCCAAAAACTTTCTGTGATATGAGTTAAGAAGTATTCCTGGTATTGTATGTGTACCGTTGGGGACCTCTACAATTTTTAATTATTTTTATATATACAGTACGTATTCGTCTCGAGCTTGCTCACAGGTATGAAGGGCAGTGCAGTTAAATTATGTGAAAAGTTATCCCTAACGTTTTCAACTACGTTTTGAAATAAGACTAGTAGGTTGTAGAAGGATGATGAAGAATTTTTGTTTGAGTTTAAATTGTCAGTGGTTATTAGGCCTCTTGTAGCATTATTAAATTGTGTGTAACTCATTGTTTCAAGGTTCCTTTTGTGCTTGATATTTAAGCATCTGTAAACATTGTCTGAACGTTGTGTTTCTGAATTATCCGTGATTATAATTTATTATTTGATAGGTGATGCTCCTTCTGAAATAACCTTCCTATCGACAGGGAAAACTCTCTAAAAATAACCAAGAAGGTGATGTACCACGTATTGATTTAGTAATGGAATTTCTTGGCCCTCTTGTAACCTAGCCGATAAAGCAGGGGGCTCCATAAAAGATAGTGCGGAAAGTAGCATGATATTTTATGACAAACAATCGTCTTAATGTTCTTCGAAATTCAAAAATACATTAAAAGCTTACAAATAAAAGTGGAGATGTTGAATTACTGATTCAGATGAGTTTCATAATCCTATTGTCTTGTATAAACTTGACAAGCTCACAGGAACTTCATTTCACCTCGTTTAGCTTGTAAAAATAACTATTTGAAATTTGCTGACAGCGGCCACCCACCTTCAGAATACGAGGGTGGATTGAAAAGTCCTCGGAACGGAATAGAAAAAAAGTACTTACATCCCGGAACCTTTTTTTTATTTTTCAGTATAGTCACCTTGTGGATTAATGCACTTCGTCTAACTATGTTCCAGTGCCTTGATTCCATCTCGATAATGAGTTTCCTCCAAGCCTGCAAAATAGTTGTCAACTCCGGCTATCAATTCTTCGTTCGAAGTGAATCTTCGTCCACCAAGAAAAAATTTCAGTTTTGGGAAGAGATAGAAGACCGACGGAGCAATATCAGGTGAGTAAGGTGGGTGTGGCAACAATTCATAACTTAGCTCGTGTAATTTTGCCATGGCGGCGTCACATGTGTGCGGGCGCGCATTGTCTTGATGGGAGATGTCTTTCTTTTTTCCTAAACCTGTCCTTTTTAGCATATCTTTTGTTGCAATTATTCCAGGAGGTTAGCATAGTATTCTCCAGTAAATGTTTGCCCAGTGGGGAGATTGTCGACAAACAGAATCCCCTTCGCATCCTAGAACACTGATGCAGTGACCTTTCCCGCCGAAGAAATTGTCTTTGTTTTCCATGGTGGCTGAGAATCAACATGTTTCCACAGCATTGACTGTTGTTTCGTGTCTGGGGTATAGTAGTGCACCCGTCCGCAGCTCGTGGTCTTGCGGTAGCGTTCTCGCTTCCTGCGCACGGGGTCCCGGATTCGATTCCCGGCGGGTCAGAGATTTTCTGTGCCTCATGATGACTGGATGTTGTGTGTTCATCATCGTTTCATCATCATTGACTCGCAAGTCGCCGAAGGGACGTCAACTAAAAAGGACTTGCAATACGGCGGCCGAACTTCCCTGCATGGAGCCTCCCGGCGAACAATGCCATACGATCGTCTCATTTTTTGCAGTAGTGCACCCAACTTTCATCTGTGGTCACAAACCGGAGCTAAAAATCTTGTTCGTTTCTCCTAAAACGGGCCAAACATTGTTCCGATCTGTCCATTCTCATGCGTTTTTGATCCAGCATCAAGAGTCGCGGCACCCATCTTACAGATAATTTTTTCATTTCTAATTCTTCAGTTAAAATTTGATATATCCTTTCAGATGACATGTGGCAAGCGTGAGCAATTTCACGTCCATTCAGTCGGCGATTTTCCGCGACCATATTGTGCACTTTTGCAATGATTTCTGGAGTAGTGACACATCTTGGCTTCTACTGCTCAGATCATCATCTAAGCTTTCCCGACCAAATTTAAATTCATTTGTCTACTTGGAAACAGTTTAATACGAAGGAGCAGTCGCCCAGTGCGTGGTGTCACCGCCAGACACCACACTTGCTAGGTGGTAGCTTAAATCGGCGCGGTCCATTTAGTACATGTCGGACTCGCGTGTCGCCACTGTGTGATCGCAGACCTAGCGCCACCACAAGGCAGGTCTCGAGATACGATATAGCACTCGCCCCAGTTGTACGGACGACATTGCTAGCGACTATACGGACGAAGCCTTTCCTCTCATTTGCCGAGAGACAGTTAGAATAGCCTTCTGCTAAGTCCATGGCTACGACCTAGCAAGGCGCCAATTGTAACAGTGCATGTATCTTACGAGTCTCATTTGTATAGTCAAGAGAGATGTATCACAAGGAGTGATTAAAAGTTAAGTATATTCCAAAGCAACGTATTTTCTTTATAGCAGTCATAACGTATCCTGTTCCAGACTTGACGCCAGTCGGCGTGTGTGTACGCGTGCCTTTCGGCTCCCTTCTCAGTGCGGCATAGCAAGCTTGTTACGCCACAACACAGTATTTTCTGGAAATTGGCATGAATGTCCTTTGCTTTCATACCTTTCTTTACGAGGTACTTAAGACACGTCACCGCCACAGCTCTCTTCCAACAGCACCGACGTAGCATGTGTTTACAGGCAACACTCCGATGAATATCATGTGAACAATTCGTTGCGCTAGCGCTGACCTCTCGTGGTGATTCCGAGAACTTTTCAAACCTTCCTCGTAATTTCGTTGCGACTATGATTTGTGTCAGAATGCGTTTGATCCATCACTTGCTTTAATGTTTGAAATTGGTGACAATGCAAACACATAAAATAACAAAAATGACAATCGTAAGTGATCGAAATAGTTTATTTTTTGAATATCACTGACACATTAAAACAGCGTCGAACAGGGACATTGGATGTCCTACTTCCAATTCCAGAAATTTCAGTATCAATCAGTGATCACTGCCCAAACTTCGTCCCACTCTTTTTACAGGTCTGGTAAGATAATTAAATAAGATAGTACTCATTCCATGTAAGTTTACACAATAGTCTTTGGTGACAGCGAAAGTCACATTTGAATAACGATTCAATGTAGCCACATCTCACCCCTCTTTGCCCGCAGGCAGTCACGGCCAACAAAACATGTCCTACTTCAATAATTCAACCTCATTTAAGAGCTCGCTCGATTTTTGCGTAATCAGTGAGCAGCCTATTGTGTAAAAATAACAAGGCTTCACAAATCGTATTAAACTCTCTCTGGAAGCTGAAGCTAATGCTGAAAAGGCTGCTCCTCACGCTAATCCATTTCCAATTAAATGTAAATCCTCTCAGAGGGCTAAATCACTACATCCAGGGTGGGGCATCACAGTACCGCAATCCCTTTTCAGGATAGAAACAGGTTTCGTGTATGACAGACTAGCATATTTAGAATGTAGCAGCCGGAAACTGTGACCGAGCAGTTCTAGGCGCTTCAGTCCGGAACCGCGCTGCTTTTACGGTCGCAGGTTCGAATCCTTCCTCGGGCATGAATGTGTGTGACGTCCTTAGGTTAGTAAGGTTTAAATAGATCTAAGTCTAGGGGACTGATGACCCAAGATGTTAAGTCCCATAGCGCTTAGAGCCATTTTAACTATTTTAGAATGTAACATCATCAATCAATCACAAAAGAAAAGTTAATTCGGTGATTCATACGATAAAAAAAGATGTTTGCATTAGTGTAATCAAATTACTGAGCATAAAATTTTACGAAATAGTTATAAGCTTAAGGACATGCCGCTACATATAAGAAGCAGTCGAATGGAAACGAGTCAGAAGCAAAGTAAGAAGACTGTATACTATTTAAAAAGTAATCACCAAACTGTTACTGTTAATATATTTATCCTACTGTGAGACAAGACGGTCAATGCCTTCACGGAAACAAGTGTGCGGTTGCCTATGGAGCCAGAATTATATCCAAGCGTGCATAGCTTTGTTCGAAGCAAATCGACGAACACAAATGTCTTTCTTCAGGGCTCCAAAAAACATGGACAGCGGATGGGAAGCAAGCGGGACTGTATGGAGAACATGTGAGGGCTTCCCAGCGAAGCTTCTCCAGAGTGATTGAAAAAACCTTGGCAACACGTGGGAGAGCATTATCCTGCAAATAAAATTTTCCGACCGTCGACATTCCTGGGCGTTTCGCCTTGATGTATTTGATCTTCTTCAAACTCCGAAAAAACTGATACTCAAAGACAGCAGCCAAGCGACAGCATGGGCCAAAACATAGGTAAGCTACCTTCACGATGGAGTCATCTATACAGACAAGTTTTATTGAAGCTACGTGAAATCTGGGCTGGTTCCTCATCTTAACTTCGCGAACCCAACACCCAAACAAAACACACAGAATAATTTTTACTCAATTTTATTTTAGATAGCGCACGTTTTTCCTCCCCATATTTGATTGGTGATATGATGCGACTATTTCCATCTACCTCTGGATATAATACCAAGATAAATCCAGGATAGGTAACAGATACCGCAAAATCACAGAGGAACGTTATAACATACGAATAAAATTCGTAAACTTCCTCTACAGACGCGTCCTGGAAGACACTTTATTTAATGTATGAAAGTAGCTCCGATATAATGAATCATACACTACAGGCCATTAAAATTGCTACATCACGAAGATGACGTGCTACAGACGCGAAATTTAACCGACAGGAAGAAGATGCTGTGATATGCAAATGATTAGCTTTTCACAGCATTCACACAAGGTTGGCGCCGGTGGCGACCCCTACAACGTGCTGACATAAGGAAATTTCCAATCGATTTCTCATACACAAACAGCAGTTGACCGGCGTTGCCTGGTGAAACGTTGTTGTCTTGCCTCGTGTAAGGAGGAGAAATGCGTAGCATCACTTTTTCGACTTTGATAAAGGTCGGATTGTAGCCTATCGCGATTGCGGTTTATCGTATCGCGACATTGCTGCTCACTTTGGTCGAGGTCCAATGACTGTTAGCAGAATATGGAATCGGTGGGTTCAGGAGGGTAATACGGAATGCCGTGCAGGATCCCAACGGCCTCGTATCACTAGCAGTAGAGATGACAGGCATCTTATCCGCATGGCAGTAACGGATCGTGCAGCCACGTCTCGATCCCTGAGTCAACAGACGGGGACGTTTGCAAGACAACAACCATCTGCACGAAAAGTTCCACAACGTTTGCAAGAGCATGGACTATCAGCTAGGAGACCATGGCTGCGGTTACCCTTGACTCTGCATCACAGACAGGAGCGCCTGCGATGGTGTACTCAACGACGAACCTGGGTGCACGAATGGCAAAACGTCATTTTTTCGGATGAATACAGGTTCTGTTTTTAGCATCATGATGGTCGCATCCGTGTTTGGCGACATCGCGGTGAACGCACATTGGAAACGTGTATTCGCCCGTGGCTCTACCCTTCATTCGATCCGTGCGAAACCCTACATTTCAGTAGGATAATGCACGATCAAATGTTGCAGGTCCTGTACGGGCCTTTCTGGATACAGAAAAGGTTCGGCTGCTGCCCTGGCCAGCACATTCTCCAAATCTATCACCAATTGAAAACGCCTGGTCAATGGTGACCGAGCAACTGGCTCGTCACAATAAGCCAGTCACTACTATTGATGAACTGTGGTATCGTGTTGAAGCTGCATGGGCAGCTGTACCTGTACACGCCATCCAAGCTACGTTTGACTCAATGCCCAGGCGTATCAAGGCCGTCATTAAGGCCAGAGGTGGTTGTTCTGGGTATTGATTTCTCATGATCTATGCACCCAAATTGCGTGAAAATGTAATCACATGTCAGTTCTAACATAATATATTTGTCCAATGAATACCCGTTTATCATCTGCATTTCTTCTTGGTGTAGCAATTTTAATGGCCAGTAGTGTATGTACTGAAAAACTTAGTAGAAATGTTGTGACTGCAGTGGCCTTTCTTAACATCTGTGCGAATATTCCTAACTTCCAGAATAGTTACTGGATCACCCACTTTTATCCTGTGCTGAAAATTAACTTTTCTGAAGATCTATTTCTTTCAACATGGAAAGTACCTAAAAATAAAACAGTATATCTTGGTATTTAAAAACCAACAACTATTACAAAATATCTGATCAAAAGTATCCGGGCACTCCTTTTTAAAATGGAATTGACAAGTAGATGTCGCGAGAGGTGGACCAACCATTATAAAGGAGATGGGGAGCACCGTGTCATCCGTAGAGAAGCTCATAAGCAGAGCTCAGTGACTTCGAACAAGTGGTTTCGAAGGTGGAGTAGTCAGCGGATATGAGACATTCCAGCTCTTCCAATCCTAGACAAGTCGAGTGTCGGTGGTCTGGTTACGAAATGGAAACGCACAGGGACAGCCACAGCTAAATCGTGTCCAGGCAGAGCTTATGTGGAGACGAACAGGAACCGTCAAGTATTACGGAGGTCGGTTGTAAAGAAATCACAAGAAATAAGCGGAAAGTATCACTCGTGGGTTCTAAACTGGTACCAGCAGTTCAGCCAGTACAATGACTGTGCGTTGAGCCGCACAAACCTCGAGCAGCTCCTCATAAGCAACACATTTCCGTAGTGAATGCTAAGTCAAGTACAGAGCGACGTCACTTGTCACTGGATGACCGGAAACAAGTGAGCTGGAGTGACGAACCACTCTGCACCCTGTGGTAGTCCGGTCTGGGCGTGGTGAATGCCTGGAGAACGTTACCCCATACCTGGCATCATGTGTCGGGCCAACAGTGACGTACGGAGGAGGTGGTGTTTCGGCAGTGTGATCGCTCATTGCGCTTAGGAAAACGCTAATTGCGGAAGGATATGAACTCATTTTGCAGCATTGTTGTCTGCGTGCCGTAGAGGAGTATCTCGGAGGCAATGATTTTATCCGTCTCGCAATACATCCAATCTCAAAGCAGCATTAGTGACGCAATCCTCTGAGATCAGTAACGTTCTTGTAATGGAGAGGCCTCACAAGTACTGACCTAAATACAACGTGATACATTTGGGGCGAGTTAGGACATCACTTAGCTTCAGGTCGCAGCGCCTTCATCACTACCTTCTCTGGTTTCGGATCTTGAGAAATAATGGGCTACCATACATACTTAGACCTCACTGAACGTGCCCCCACCAGATTTCAAGCCGTACTTAAGGTGAGGGATGTGCGCATCCCATATTAATTGGTGTAGGCATACGTTTGATCGGACAGTGCATCGAAGAAAATTAATTTTAAATATCTTGTAATAAAGATACGTCTTACAGTATACGTCTAATTCAGATAGTTTGGGCAAAAAATTACGTATAAGGAATAAAATTAATACAGAAGTATACAAAACTGCAGAAAACGTAAATAATCAATTTAAGTAACTACTATAACAAAAGGAATAAATTACTTGACTAACTTACAGAACTTTCATCTAGTAGGTTCTGACGCCGGGATGCAATGAGATGGTGAGTGATGAAATTCGGTTAGCATGGAATCAAGAATTAGCTATTCGGGTGAACAGAGGCGATCACGTAAAGAAGACAAGTTGTAGAGGCTCTGTTTGAAGTAAACAACTGAGCGTCAAATAGCAGCCACACCAAATGTGACGAGGAAATTATTTAATGTATTTCCTTACTGTTAATTAGTTTGTTGTGTGTCGTCATGTCAGACAACTACATTTAATTTCTTTGAAAACGTGTATTTCCATGTGGAGTTGGCTAACCTTCAATCAGCAGCCTTCCGAGTTGGCAGACAGTCAGCTATTTGCTTCCGAGATACGGCGGGTACCCAGGAAATAAAATAGCCTGCGTGAACCAAAACTAGCACAGTGAGAGGACAGATCTCGAAGCCATAGGGAAGGCAGCTGTCTAGGACAGATCGTCCTGAGCAGCGGTTGCGACACGGGCACGAGATACTCAAATTGCTAAGAAAATCCAAGGAGAATTTCACACCGCATTTATTATTATTTATGCAGGCCCATAAGACACATAAGGTAAAGAGTAAAGACAAATCACATATACCAGAAACATCTGAAATAGAACCCGGGAATGTCAAAGATATGAGACATAAAGGAACAGAACTGCGACAAGTATTAGGCAAAGCTAACATCGATATTGCTGCTATCATTGAAATGATACGGATATTACAAGAAACGTTCAATTTTGAGAATTATGAGATCAACTGTCATGAAGTAGCACAAAACAGAGGAGCTTCTGTTCTGTTTCCATCTGAGTGTGGAAAAAATTAAAGGAACGGGATATATTCTGATACTTTTATAAAAGAATGAACAATAATGAATTGTCTTACATTTGTGAGAGGATATTTCTCCATATTATCTTGTTAAGCGCCGGAAGATCGAAGAAATCCAAATAGTAATTAATTTAATGATCTGTAAAAAACACTATAGGTGAACTAAATAAAAATTATTATATCCGTCTTCTGGAGGCCTAAATGTCCGAGAGGGTTATAGATCTATTATAGATGTAGTAGATGCAGAGGGAGAAAATACACCGAATAATAATTTGCCCCACATATCGAATTAAGAACAACATACTCATTTCTTGAACACCACAACGTCCATAAATTTACGACACCAGCTCGAGTTACAACTTCAATAACAAACTACCTTCTTGCACATAAAAAAGAGTGGTTAACACTAAAAGACGCAAGAGTCTATAGAAGTTTGGATGTTTCACCAGATCGCATTATCAGTAATAAGTGATATAAAGTATGGTGTCATATCGTTATAACAAAAAGCACTAAATGAGAAGTGTCAGACACAAACAATAAATAAAAACATAAATGGAGAGCTGTATTCTATTTTTTTTCTTGTTTTGTCATCAGTCGTCTCACTGGTTTGATGCGGCCCGCCACGAATTCCTCTCCTGTGCTAACCTCTTCATCTCAAAGTAGCACTTGCAACCTTGCAACCTACGTCCTCAATTATTTGCTGGAAGTATTCCAATCTCTGTTTTCCTCTACAGTTTTTACCTTCTACAGTTCCCTCTAGTACCATGGAAGTCATTTCCTGATGTCTTAATAGATGTCCTATCATCCTGTCCCTTCTCCTTATCAGTGTTTTCCACATATTCCTTTCCTCTCCGATTCTGCGTAGTTCCTCCTCATTTCTTACATTATCAGTCCATCTAATTCTCAACATTCGTCTTTCTTAGGTTAACTCTCAATCCTTACTGTGTACACATTAGACTGTTCATTCCGCTGAGCAGATCATGTAATTCTTCTTTACTTTCACGCAGGATAGGAATGTCATCAGCAAATCGTATCATTCGTATGCTTTTACCTTGAATTTTAATTCCTGTCCTGAATCCTTCTTTTATTTCCATCATTGCTTCCTCGATGTACAGATTAAATAATAGAAACAAAAGGCTACATCCTTGTCTTACACCCTTTATAACACGAGCACTTCGTTCTTGGTCGTCCACTCTTAATATATCCTCTTGGCTGTTATGTATATTGTACATAACCCGTCTGTCCCTGTTGCTTACCTCTAATGTTTTCAGAATTTCGAACATCTTGCACCATTTTACATTGCCGAACGCTTTTTCCAGGTCGACAAATCCTATGAAAGTGTTTTGATTTTTATTTAGTCTTGCTTCCGTTATTAACCGCAACGTCAGAATTGCCTCTCTCGTGCCTTTGCTTTTCCTAAAGCCAAACTGATCGTCATATAGCGCATCCTCAGTTTTATTTTCCATTCTTCTGCATATTATTCTTGTCAGCAAGTTGGATGCATGAGCTGTCAAGCTGATTGTGTGATAATTCTCGTACTTGTCAGTTCTTGCCACCTTCGCAATTGTGTGGATGATGCTTTTCCGGAAGCCAGACTCATACATTCCACACACCAACGTGAATAGTCGTTTAGTTGCTACTTTCCCCAATGATTTGAGAAATTCTGATGGAATGTTATCTATCCCTTCTACCTTATTTGATCTTAAGTCCTCCAAAGCTCTGTTGAATTCTGATTCTAGTACTGGATCCCCTATCTCTTCTGTATCGACTCCTGTGTCTTCTTCAATCACATCAGACAAATCTTCCCCCTCATAGAGGCCTTCAATGTAATCTTTCCACCTACCTGCTCTCTTCTCTGCGTTTAACAGTGGAATTCCCATTGCACTCTTAATGTTACCACCCTTGCTTTTAATGTCACCGAAGGTTGTTTAGATTTTCCTGCATGCTGAGTCTGTCCTTCAGAGAATCATTTCTTTTTAGATGCCTTCACATTTTTCCTGCAGCCATTTCTTCTTAGCTTCCCTGCATTTCCTATTTATTTCATTCCTAGCAACTTGTATTTCTGTATTCCTGAGTTTTCCACGACATTTTTGTACTTCCTCCTTTCATCAATCAACTGAAATATTTATTCTGTTACCCATGGTTTCTTCGCAGTTACCTTCTTTGTACCTATGCTTTCCTTCCCCATTTCTTTGATGCCCCTTTTTAGAGATGTCCATTCCTCTTCAGTTGTGCTGCCTGCTGAGATATATTAGAGAACTTCAAGCGTATCTCGTCATTCCTTAGTACTTCCGTATTCCACTTCTTTGCGCATCGATTCTTCCTGACCAATGTCTTAAACTTCAGCCTGCTCTTCATCACTACTATATTGTGATGTGAGTCTACATCTGCTCCTGGATACGCCTTACAATCCAGTGTCTGATTTCGCAATCTCTGTCTGACCATGATGTAATCTAATTGAAATCTTCGCGCATCACCAGGCCTTTCCCAAATTTACCTCCTCCTCTTGTGATTCTTGGACAGGTTATTCGCTATTACTAGCTGAAACTTGTTACAGAACTTAATTAGTCTTTCTCCTCTCTCATTCCTTGTCCGAAGTCCATATCTCGTGTAACGTTTCCTTGTGCTCCGTCCTATACAACTGCATTCCAGTCCCCCATTACTATTATATTTTCATCCCCCTTTACGTACTGAATTACCCTTTCAATATCCTCATACACCTTCTCTATCTCTTCATCTTGAGCTTGTGATGGGCGGCATGTATACCTGAACTATCGTTGTCGGTATTGGATTGCTGTCAATTCTGATAAGAACAACCCTAACGCTGAACTGTTCACAGTAATACACTTTCTGCCCTACCTTTCTATTCGTAACGAATCCTACTCCTGTTATACCATTTTCTCCTGCTGTTGATGTTATCCTATACTCATCTGACCAGAAATCGTTGCCTTCTTTCCATTTCACTCCACTGACCCCTACTATATCTAGATTGAGCCTTAGCATTTTCATTTGCAAATTCTCTAGTTTCCCTACCACGCTTCTGACATTCCACGGCCCGACTCGTAGAACGTTATCCTACCGTTGATTATTCAATCTTTTTCTTATTGTCCTCTCCCGGAGATCCGAATGGGGGACTAGTTGGGAATCTTTTGTCAATGGAGGGATCATCATGACACTTCTCCAATTACAGGCCACATGTTCTGTGGATATACGTTACGTGTCTCTACTGCAGTGGTTTCCATTGCCTCCTGCATCTTAATGCCGTTTATCACTGCTGATTCTTCTGCCTTAGGATAAGTTTCCTACCCATAGGACAAGAGAGTGCCCTGAAGCTCTGCCCTTTCCTTCTCCATCTTTGACAAGGCCGTCGGCAGAATGAGGGTGACTTCTTATACCGGAAGTCTTAGACCGCCAGTGCTGATTATTAATCGAAATTTAAGCAGCGGCGCGATTGGATCCCGAGACCGAAGACGTTTTGATTATGAAACAAAGACGCAACCCCTAGACCAGCTTGCGGTGAAGCATTAGGAACGAGGAAAATGAACTAAACTAAACATCGATTAAGGATTAGGCCTGTTCCGACTGGCCGATTGCTGCCCGTAAGACAGGGCGAGGAATGGTCTACGATCATCATGGGACACGTGATAAGCACGTTGCCAGTCTCTCCAGACGGTATTCCCAGTAGATGAATGCTGATGATGTGGCTTCTTCTTTGTTTCAGCTGCTTCTCGTCAGGTTTGTCGTGGATAGAGATGTAATTAAACAAGTTAGAAAATTTAATCATCTAGGGCACAGTTTTAAATATCCGGAGCCAGATGATGGAAAGGTAAACTTGGTCAGATTGAGACATTTCTGTGGAACCATTCGACTTTCATTAAAACATAATGCACTGAAAGAAACATTAATTAAATTTCACAAACACTTTTCTGCTGTATGGTAGTGAATTTTGCATTTTAACAGCAGATCAATTACGACAAATCAAATCATCAAAGATGAAGTTCTTTCACATTATAGAAAGATAGTAATTACTGGAACACTAAAGAAATACATGTTGCGTACGGAGAAGAGTGATTGCCGTATTAGATATTTCTTTATGTTTTAGACGCAGCCACAAGGTTACAACCATAACTGGTTTCGACCTACTTGGCCATCTTCAACTTCTATTCGTAATAGCACCTACGACGAATTTGAAGGTTACTGTGTCTAAAATAAGAAGCACTTTGTAAAATACAATTGTGGTAGAAGGCTACAGTCTCGTTTTTAATCCTTCCTCTACGTCGCTTCAGTAACAAATTATTTAACTTTTTGTTCTTCTTTATGTGCCCTAATTCTACTATATGTGAACTACAATTAACCATTTCATGTCCGATTACTTGTATCAACAGTACTTTCGTATGTGGTGTTCCCGCATCAGAAAGCGGTATATATTTTTCATACAAATTCCCAGGTAATCTTAGGTTTTACTTCAACGCTTGTTAAATGCTCGGTAGCAACAAACTCTATATAAATACCACCCGCCTCAACCTCCGGTTATTCTTGTAGTCACTCCACATTATGTGGCTTGACAGCGTCTGCCTTCAACAACTCCAATTCCATTTCTTTGGCGAGCAGAGAAATTGATATCCGTGATCTTATGGCTCTGTGCTGCTTTATTTCTTCCCAGGGCGAAGCGAAATTGAATCGGCTCCCGAAGTGATTGAACTTTCCGGAAACAATATTGCAATAGAAATATCGCGGATTGTTTGGTTTATCCTTCAGTATATCGGTAACTCTAAAAGTAAATTAATAAACTTCCTCGCAGCTAAGTGGCCCGAATGTTGTGACAACGTCTTGTGTAGATTAAATTTTCCACACTCAGCAATTTATGCATGTAACGAACATGTCTTCTTAATCTGCTGCGGATATAATGTTTTTCCCTTCATTTCTGGTTAAGAATCTTCAGTAGTCACTATGAAATACTTTTCGACGGTCTGAAAGATTAATGGCTTTTCAAATGTTTTCAAACGCCAGAAATAGACATAGAAGTAGTAATTCCTAGAATATTTAGAAACTAAAATCAATGAACTTTTATGTAAATTATAGTATGATCTAATAGGCCTAAAAATAGCAAAAGGGGCAGCACTTTGTCCTAGTTTCTTTGAAGATCAGATGTTCCTCTAACAAGGGGAGGCCACCAATTGTGAAATTCAGATTCGATTCAGACTGCGCGTAATAAAAGCTCATGGCCAGAGGTGTAATGTGGCAAAGCACCAAGATGCACTTCTCAGCCGTTGTCGAGAAAATCGACAGTTAAAAGAAACCGTTGCGGTGAAATACTCTCTATGATTAATGATTTTCTACAGCGTCATAGCGCAGCGGTAAGCGCTGGGGTTCGTAATCCGAAGGTCGTTGGATCGAATCTCGCTCCGAGCAATATTTTTTATTATTAGTTTTTTGCAATTCAAATATATATATATATATATATATATATATATATATATATATATATATATATATATAAACTATTAACGAATTGCTTATGCATGTTGGTGAAGGCGAATCGCTCTCCAATTGTACCGCCTCCATTTTTCCCTGTCCCGTCCGCACTGATTTTTGACGATGTTATAAGTTGCGCTAGGGACCGCATCTACCTTCATTCGAAGTTAGCAGGCAACTACGCTGTTATGGGGCGGCTCGTTTCGGCCCATTCAACATCTGTCCTTCAAGTGTAACGAGCGAGTAACAGAGCTTATATCTCATACCTGCCACAGCAAGTTTGTGTTCGTGGGGTCTCTATTCTAATTCGAACGTTTGACTTACGCTATACGTATTCGTTTCTACGTCTTCCGTTAACTATACGTGGTTAACATTATGAAGACAATTAATAACATTTGTGAAATACAACTTTGTTTGCGGAAAACATAATGATGTTCGAAGTCGCCAGTTTTTCCACGACAAACAACTTTCAACAACTTATTATATGCATAATTGTTGCAACTGATTGCCGGGAATTTTATATATATATATATATATATATATATATATATATATATATATATATATATATGAATTACAAAAAACAAATACTAAAAGAAAAAGTTGCATGGAGCGAGATTCGATCCGGCGACCTTCGGATTACGAACCCGAGCGCTCACCGCTGCACCACTAAGATGTACAAAATTGCTAATCGTAGAGAGTATTTCACCGCAACGGTTTCTTTTAACTGTCGATTTTCTCGACAACGGCTGAGTAGTGCATCTTGCTGCTCTGCCACATTACGCCTCTGGCTATGAGCTTTTATTATGCGCAGTATGAATCGAATCTGAATTTCACAATTGGCGGCCTCCCCTTGTAAGTATATTTGATCTTTTGTACTAGTGAGTTATCGCTTCATAAATAAAATTACGAAATAGTTTACCGGCCTCAAACATGTTGTTAATGTTGTTAGACGACCTTAGTTAAACTCAAGTCTCCGAAATTCGCTACCCTCTGACTGAGGCCGCTATCAGATACACACAGGAACTACATTTGCCGGCTGGAGTTGCCGTGCGGTTCTAGGTGCTACAGTCTGGAACCACGCGACCGCTACGGTCGCAGGTTCGAATCCTGCCTCGGGCATGGATGTGTGTGATGTCTTTAGGTTAGTTAGGTTTAATTAGTTCTAAGTTCTACGGACTGATGACCTCAGAAGTTAAGTCCCGTAGTGCTCAGACCAATTTGAACAATTTTTTTAACTACATTTAATCTTGACCATCTCCATAACCTGCAGTCAAGTGATCTTCAGGATCTGTCGACGTAGAAAATCATTCGGCTACATAAGGCGAAGTAAAAAGTCTGAAATTCTCAGAAAAATACGCGAGACCTATAGGAAAAGACGGACATATCCAATATTCTTTGCAGAATAGGAGAGGAAATTAATACGTTGAAAATGCTAATCGCAAAACGCGACCGAATAGGGCAAGATAGCTAGCTCAGTAGGTTTAAATAGTCAATTAAACCGGCATTGAGTATCAACACCGTTATCAATAATTAATAGTCTTTTAAGTCAGGAAGTTCGTGGCTTAGATGGGCATAAAAACTGGTAAGTAACTGATAACATTGCTAGACAGCAGGATAATTAATTTTGTTTGTTAAACTCGATCGTTTTCTTAGTATTACAAAAAGCGTAAGATGTTATTTATCTGAATGTGTGTCGTCGGATATGCCCGAAAGAACGGACCACGCATTCATATAACTGTGTCAACTCGATGGGCAATGAGTCTACCGCTATCATTGTGGATGCACAAATACGTCCGACCGCCTGCGGCTATCTCGATGTAGCGAGCACGGATGATCTGTACGGGGCTTCGGTCAGGTGGCGGTGGGTGGGAATGTAGATCGGTGAAGGAGTGTGCCGAGATAGTCCGGGTGGAGCAATGGTTCTCACAACTGCATAGTAAGCAGGAGGTACCGGGTTCGAGTCCTGCTCCGGCACACGCTGGGGTTCGAGTGCTGGTCCAGCACACACTGTCATTCGTTGCCGCTGGTTCCACGTAGTGTGCAGATGCAGGTGACATCAGTACTCCCTTTACTTTCCACCCCCCCCCCCCCCCTCCCCAACCACTTTACATAATAAGATATTATTATTTATTTTTCAATTATTCACTTATTTTTTCAATAAAAAAAGAAAGCAGCAGTGCTGCTAGCTAACTCTTCTAGTTCCGTGGAATTACTTCGTGAATTTGAAACCAATGAGCCTAAATTACAAACATTAATTTGAAGTATTTTGCAGCCGTTTGTTTTTACGTGATTGGTAATACAATAAATAACTCACTTCTGGCACAAAGAGACTACATCATTAGTTTTATACCGTACTTTAAAGTGAAACACGAATGACATTTTTTCTGTGAATATTTTCTAGAGAGAGACAGGTGTATGCCGTTGTTGAGCGACTGTACACTGAATGGAGGTCCCTTAAAATCAATGAAGCTAACGTATCTGAGACAATTCCAAGCAGTCCGATCTGGGGCTGGGCTGACTGTCTTCAAAGAGACAATTAGCGTGGCACTGCGAACGGATATTATGTCTGATTCAATGGGTCCTAGGACCGTGTAATCCCTAACAGTGTTATGTATGAAAATTTAGGACAGAACCGCGTAAGTATAATGAATACACCAGTTACAATTTATGATCTGCCTTTCTGAATATAACAGCAGTTATCAGCAGTTCAGCAAGGACAAGGACACACCACAACCGATTTCGTCAGAAGTCATAACACTTCTGACGCCAACGGCTGTGAGCTGAACGCTAGGAACCAGCGACGTGTGGGACTAGATGATAAATAAGTCTATTTCATGTAGGTGACCGAAATAATTGTTGAGATTATCCCAGTAGGTTTATGAATCATCTAGATAGCTTTACAATATATTATATTTCGGCTAGTTGTAGTCACCTTGAGGACTGTAACGTAGATAACATACATAACTATCTGCGTTAAACCTCGCTTCCTCCACTAAATCCTGAACTTAAACGCTCTTAGCTCTTCAGGCATTGTTTAGAATAATGTGTAATGGCGACAAATACTTCCCAGTGATACGTTGTGCTGTGTTTTAGTATTGAATAATTCGGTAAAGGCAAAGCTTTTTTAGTCGTCATCCATCCGAAGCAGCTTTGTACGTTCGTCTGTTCTGCACCAGAATCTCTGCATGATTATTTCATCCTGCGTACAACACAACCTAGTTACTTCTATAGCAAACTGTCGATTCCTTGATACCTCAGGATGTGACCCTACAATTAATTCCCTTCTTAGTCATGTCTTAGGGTGCTTTTCTCCTAAATTACATTCAGTACTGTTTTATTAGTAATTCGATCTACCTGTCCAGTCTTCGGCATACGTCTGTAGCATCACATTTCAAAGCTTCCGTTCTTTTCTTGTTTGATAAATTTACGTTTTACACCTCAGTACAATGTTACAATGCAGACAAATACCTCCAGAAAAGAATTTCCAACATTTCAAATTATGTTCGATCTTAAGAATTTTTTCTTCATCAAAAATGGTTTTCCTGCTTTTGCAAGTCTGCGTTATGTATCATATCTACTATGGCAATCGCTAGTGATTTTGCTACCGAAATAGAAAAATTCAGTTTTTGCTTTTAGTGTCTTATTTGATAATCTAATTCACTTTGCATCGCGTGACTTTAATCCATTACCTCGTTTGTTTTAGTTGAGTTTCCTCTGAAAATCTTTCCATGACACAATACTCTCCGTTCAACGAATCGTCCACATTCTTTGCCGTCCCTGACAGAGTCACAATGTCACTGACAAAATCTTAAAGTACTTCTGTTATTTTTTCGTCATCCTGAACATCAGCATTACCCTCGCAGATTTCTCCTCCGTTTCCGTATTTGCTTGCTCAATGTATAGGTTATGTTGCTCAATGTACAGACTGAATAACGTCGGGCACACTCTACAACCGAATCTCACTTGTTCCTCAACTAATGCTTCTCTTTGGCATCTCTTACAACTACAGTCTGATTTCTGTACAAGCTGTAGATGATCTTTACCACCGTTAGTTTTATCCCTACTATCTTCTTATTTTAAAAGAGTGTGATCCAGGCAACATAGTCAAAACCTTTCTCTAATCCTACAAGTGCCTGTAAACGAGCGTTTGTCTTTTTCAGTGTATCTTCTAATTTAAGTCGCACGGCCATTATTAGCAGTGTTCCTACGTTTCTCTAAAACCCAAAACTACTTTGTCTGTCTTTGGCTTCTACCAGTTTCTCCATTTCTTTGTAAATAATTTTGCAAACCGTGGCTCATTAATTGATGGTTCTGTAATAATGACACTTTTCAGCACACGTAGAATGTGACCTGATGTGGTATAGAGGTTGTATTTCCTGAAGAGAATCGAAGTAACAACCACTGCTGACATCCCTATGCATCAGATCACCATCAACAGTATGATACGGGATTTAGTACTAGATTCTAAAGCACCATTTGCCAACCAAAAATTGTCTGGTCTTTTCGTTTCTAAGGTTAAGGTATTTGTATTACAATCAGGATTTGGAGTGGGTGTGACTAATATTTCAACTACAGAGACAGGTGATTGCTTTGTACCTAACCTGTTCTGTGCGGCTGGTGCTGCTTTTAACAAATCTGACGTTGCTCTCGAGTATTTTTAAAACACCTCTACTTGTCTGAAATCAAACAACCGGTTTCTATTCGCCCCTTCCTGGAATTATCTCCTGTCTCTCCTTCACATGAGAAAAAAGGAGAGCAAGGTCACACTGAAAATCTGATTTCCTTAAATTTCATTAAAAATTTTCCCGTGCCACATGAAATGGTGGAAATAAACAATACTGATTACTTTCGTCAGGCTCCTGAGACGCTACAAATTCTACTGAGTTATGGGAAAAACTGAAAAACTAACAGCTACTGGGTCTCGTAGAGCACTATCCGTGTTTATTTCTGTCGACACATTTCCATAGCTAGAAATAGCACTCGCACAGAGAAGACGTCAGAAAACCAATTAGTGAAAAGAGCACAGGTAAAATAACAGGGTAATTAATCAAAAATGGTTCAAATGGCTCTGAGCACTATGCGACTTAACTTCTGAGGTCATCAGTCGCCTAGAACATAGAACTAATTAACCCTAACTAACCTAAGGACACCACACACATCCATGCCCGAGGCAGGATTCAAACCTGCGACCGTAGCGGTCACGCGGTTCCAGACTGACGCGCCTAGAACCGCACGGCCAGATCGGCCGGCTGGTAATTAATCATCGAGAGGTAAATCTTTCTCTTCGTTAGCGCCCGGTAGTCTGGGTAAGGTTGGCACTATGACGCAGCTTAACCCCCCACTGCTGCCCCTGTTTTCAGCTGCGGAAGCGTAAAATGGCTGTAGCAAATGTTTGATCTCTTGGAGAGAGATTCATCCATTGTGCGGAAAGTGTGCAAGTGTAAAGGCGGAGAGTTTTTATTGCTATTAAGACCAGAATAACTGTTCTTTAAGCTTCATATTATCTTAATAACAATGTTATTAAACGACCTAATATCACAAACTGATCCGAATCAGATTCACTTATAATCTACCTTCTGACCCATTTAACAAAGGGAAAAGAGTGGATTTAACCCTAGCAGTACCAACGCATTTTCCATAACCCACATTACCAAGTGAGAAGAAGGGGGTACGCCACGCCCATAAAAAAAAAAAAAAAAAAAAACTGGTTGACTGTAACTTTCATTAACAACCTATTTTCTTTAAAAGTCACTAGGGGACAAAAACTGAATATATCTTTTAGTACACTCTAAGCAATATCAACACACCTTCAATAACGAGATGACTGAAGGGGTTAAGGGGGGGGGGGGGGGGGGAGCACTTAAGGCCCACCTTAAGAAAAGAATTTAAAAAATGCAAGTTTCGTTACTTGTCGTTCACTCTCACTAATAACATAATTTTTGAAGAGACACTGATGTGTAAGTAAGGCCCTAAACCTGAAATTATTGAATGTGACATTCATTGAGAAAAGTGACAGCCACAACTAAAACTTAAATTTTTGGGCTAAGTTTTATTGAAAAATTTAAAAATTTATGGAACGTGGTAGTAGAATTCTTTAATAACAGTATACATTTTTCAAAATTTCAAAATGCAAATTAACTGACTAAAGTAAAGCATTTTCAAAGGGTAGGCATAAAGCGCCCCTCCCTGCCCTTGGTGTTGCAAGGGTAAATTGTACAAGTATACAAAACTGCCTTAATTTACTGGTTACAAAAGGTATTTTCTTATCCTAGTTAGTCCGTCTCCGTAGTTGAGTTCACAGAGCAGCTGACTGCCACGTAATGGACCCGGTTTTTGGTTTGTGGTACTGCAAGAGAGTTTTAATTGGTAGGAAGACAGGTTCGGGGGCACTCAATCTCATGATGGCAGTTGAGGATCTGCTTGACCGAGCAGTAATGCTTCCAGGTGTGCTACGTAAACAACGGCCAGGAGTGCGGTGTGCTGACCTCATGACCCTTCTTCATACCGGCATGTATGGCTGAGGATGACACGGTGGTTTCGGTCCAGAACGGCCGATCTTACATTTTTTTTTATCCTAGTAGGAGTGTTACTGACCTGTTCATAAGTATACAACCTATAGAAATAATAACAGAATCTGAGGTAATGAGTTTTAAATTTGACCACCTGTAATGGGGCTTGGGAATGTGAAACAATAACCAAACAGAAGAAATGGAACCTGTACATATAGCGTTCTCACTGTATCACATTGTCGACTGGTAATCAAGAAACAGTAATGTGGAGTATCTACAGAAGAATGTGGCTTTACTGTAAGGCTTCGGGACTGCAAGATGGCGCTGTTATTCGGCTGAAATCCCGAAACACCATGCAATACTCCTTGGTGTTCTTGTTGCCGTGGTCTTCAGTCCGAAGACTTGCTTTATGCAGCTCTCAATGCTATTCTATCCTGTGCAAGGCTGTTCATGTCCGAATAAGTACTGCAACTTACATCTTTCTAAATCTGCATACTGTATTATCTCCTGTTTTCCCTCTACAATTTTTACCCTCCACGCTTCCCTCCAATACTAAACTGGTGATGTCTTGGTGTCTGAGAGTGTTTCCTATCAACCGAGCGCTTCTTTAAGACATGTTGGGCCACAAATGTCTTTCCTCCCCAATTTTATTCAGTAACTCCTCACTAGTAACTCGATCAACGCATCTAATCTTCAGAATTATTCTCTAGCGGCACATTTCAATAGCTTCTATTCTCTTCTTATCTGAAATGTTTATCGTCCATGTTTCACTTCAATGTATGGCTGCATTCCATACAAATACCTTCATAAAATAATTCCTAACACTTGAATTTACGTTTCCTTCTTCAGAAACACTTTTCTTGATATTGAGAGTCTGTATATCATGTCTTATTTACTCCGTCCATCATCACTTATTCCGTTGGCCAGTAGTAACACTCGTCTACTACTTTAAGGCTCTCGTTTCCTCATCTAATTCTCTCAGTATCACCTGACTTGATTCTACCACAAGCCATTAGCCTTGTTTTGCTTTTGTTGATATTCATCTTACATCCTCCTTTCAAGACACAGTGTATTGCGTTGAACTGGTCTTCCAAGTGTTTTGATCTCTCTGACAGAATTACAATGTCATCGGTACCCCTCCCTGAACTTTAATTTCTATTCTCGATGTTATTCAGGCTGCTTATCGAGCCAGCAGTAATACTCATTACGTCGGAAAAACGTCAAGAATTGTAGGTATGTAGTTTCTGTGAAGAATGTTCGAGTTGGAGTACGGTATATTGCTAGGCGATTGGTCAGCATAAGTGATAGTAAAATCGGATGCGTCTCAAGGAAGCTTAATAAGACTACCAATGTACTCAGAATACATAAAAGATTTACTGGCCATGGTCATCAGAACTATTATCCATCTGTTGACGACACTGTTGTCTATAGAAAGGTATCGATTTTGGATAATCGTAAAGAAGTGAGGAACTACTTGGACTCAATTTCCACTTGCTATAATGAGTGGCTGCTCTTTTTAAATATCTCTGAATGCAAGGTAACCTCTGAAACAAAGATAAAGTATTCGATAATAAATGATAACCAGAGTAGAGATAAACTTCTGTAGCCAGACACATAGTTAAAATTGTAACCCTCATGAAATGGAGCGAACATGGTTAATGAGTAGTAGGGAAGGTGAATGGAAAATTAATTTGTTGGAAGTGCTCTGGGAGTATGCAGTTCGTCTTAAGTTAACTTAAATGTAGTTATTTTAGGAAGGGTTAAGTTATTCTGAGTAAAGGTGCACAACTAGTATTTCAGGAAGATTGTGTGACATTTATGCTATCTCCAGTTGATATTCATCGTAGGGCTCATAGGAAAAATGTAAGAGAAATTAGGTCCCGTACCGACGCATACAGACGGGTCTATTCTTTCCTCGTTACGTAAGTATATGCAAAAATTTATAATAACGGTATGAAGCAGTCTTGCAGTACACCGTTCAGTATCTTTCAGAGTTTATGTGCTAACGTGGAAAAACAGCGGGGAATCTTGGAGGGAAAATAGGAGCACGCTAGGAAAGACGTGTCCTGTGTACAAACCGCTACTATTTATTGGCAACAAAAATTCTTTAAAAATATTTGTGGGAATGAATTACAGAAAAACACAAAAAATCTCATTAATTAAATAAAAAGAAAGACACACATAAAGAACTTTAAAAGTCCTACTATTTTGTCAAATTTAAAACTAGTCTCCTACTCTGCTGTTAATCTTATAAGTATAGCATAATTTTCGTACTTTTTTTTCTTTCTGTTTCTTGTTTTATGCCTTTACCCTCCATGTGAAGATCGAGTGCTAAAGTTCTTTGAAAGCATCTCAATTTTTTAAAACGTGTGCCGTAACGTGGCAAAATTATTGCGTTTCCCTCAGCGCCACACTAACACCTTTTGCTACTGTACTACACAAGCTAGCAGTATTTATTTAAATATTCATCCGTCGGAAAGCAGGAGGTTTATAGAAGATATGATTTTGGATCAGATTAAAAGAGTGCTTCAACGCCCTTCACGCATTTTATGTTTTTGATCAAATGATCAAAGATATTTTTGTTTGCATACATAGTGTCTTTTGGCACAGTCCTAGAAAAATTCATTTCTGAAATCTTACCGTAATTCTAAAATAATTTTTGTAGCTAATTTTATATGAGCAACTGTTAAGAAATTTACGTTGACTTGTCGGCAAACTATCTATTCTTTCTTATTAACTGACCGGTAGATTGACAGCGAATGCAGATTTCCCGTAAATAATTGGAAGTTTTCTAGTTTCAGATCTATATAATAGCTACTTACTCTAATACATTTAGCACTGTGGTCAGCTTTTCCATACAGCGGTTGGACAAAAATATGGAAACACTACGACTAATGCGTCTCTGAAGATAAATGAATATGCAAGCCACCTGCAGGTTGCGCTGTTGTACTTGACTACGAACTGCACCTGTGCAGTGTCCTCAATACTTAATGTGTGTCATTCGTGGTCAGAACAGTATTTTGTGCACTTGTCAGTGTTTGACGTCAGAGCTAAGTGAATTAGAAAGGTGGGCAAATTGTCGGTGTTCGTATGGTGGGTCCTTCCGTAACCAAGTCCGCCGATGGGTTTGGTGTTGTAAGACGAACCGTGTGTAAAATGTATACCACATACGGGGAAAGTGGGAAACATCGTCCGTTACGTCACAGAGAGGGCGAGAGTGTGTTGAATGAACGTCACTGAAGGTCACTGAAGAAACTGTGATGAAAAACAAGAGGACGTTAGCTGAAAAAGACACTAGAGCACTGAACGTCGCACTCACAAATACCATCAGTATCAAATCAATACGAAGGAAGCTCCAGACTCAGGGAATTTCAGGACAAGGTGGATTTACAAAGCCATACTTCAGCGATGCAAGTGCTCGTAGCAGGAAAACGTGATGCTGAAGCCATAAAACCTGTACTATGGACCAATGAAAGAAAATCGTTTGTCCGGGAGAATATTATTGCACAGTGTTTCCAAGTTACGGCTGAGTTCATTTTCCAGGAATGAAACATGTAGGAGAGGAGGAGGGTAGAGGTGGATCAGTGGTGATTTGAACAGTCATATTGTGAAATTCCATGGACTCCATGGGTAGTCTTCAAGGTGACATTACAGTCAAGGAGTATGTGACTATTATGGCTTATCTGGTCCAACTCGTGGTATAATTTTTGTTCCTCTAATGGTGATGCTGTGTTCCGACACGACATGGCCCCTGTTCACGCAGGACTGGTTGTGCGAGCGCGAGGACGAAGTCGTATCTCCTCTGGCCTCGACACTCACCAGAACTTTATCGCCTACTTTCGAAAGAATGGTGCCTGATCCCTATCCACCTCCATCATCATTACCTGAACTTCCCACAGGTTTGGAGTATAAGATCTCCTTCAAAGTCTTACGGGACCTGGAATTATCCATTCCGAGACCACTGGAAGCTGTTCTGAATGGCAACTTTCTTCCTACACACTGTATAAGGCACAATAATGTGTTGGGCTTGTGGTGTCTCCATATTTTTTCCGATCCCATGTAGGTGATGTGTGAAATGATCCTGTTCCCATAGAGACGACGGTAAACCATTGATTATACATTCTGCAAGAAGATATGCTAGTGTGTGCTTCCTGCTCACATTAAGGCGCAGGTCATTGTTTACAAATTCTGCAGGTATGTGTACTGGCAGCTGTAACTACTCGCTAATGGAATCGACTGTCAGCAATGCATTTGAATTCAACAGTGATAGTGAAATTGATAAATAGATAGAAATAGTGATATGCATATAACAATGCCATCATCATCATCCTCTTATTCTCCTCAGGTATTTGACAGGAATTGCCTGTTACGCTACCCATCTCTGTCGGCGTCTGTCTCTTCTCCCAAGGCACTTATAATTTCTTGCCTTTAAGGGAAGTCTCTCACTCTCCATTCTTTGTAAATCTTCGTTCCATTTTCTTTTGTAGTCTCGAATTTTATCACTGAGACTAAAGATTTGCAGTTCTTCCCTAATATCTTAATTTGTTAGCTTGTTTTCTCTTGTGCAACCTTTAACACCTCTAAGGAGTTTCATTTCTTGTGCCTAAATCCGGATTTCTTGCTTCTTGGTAATCACCCAGGTCTCACTTCCATAGAGCAGTGTGGGAACTACAACAGTTTCGTAAAATTTAATTTGAGCGTCTTTCCTGGTTTAGTTTTTTAGGTTTCTATAAATTGTTCCACATACCCGACTGAATTTACTAAGCTTAATTTAAATATCTCTGTTGTAGCCATATGTTCAGAGGTAGCTGAAATGGTTTACTTGCTCTAAACTCTTCTGATCTATCCCTATTTTGTTCTTTATTTGTTCTTTCCCCATGATGGCCATTGCCTTAATTTTTTCTTTTGAAATTTCCATCTTAAGTTTTCCACTTACTTGTTTTAGCAAGTAGATTCCTTTCTGCAGGTCATCTTCCTTATCTGCTAGGATCACTGCATCATCAGCATACAGTACATTATTTAGAAGAATATAAGTATTATTTCATTAATGATTTTCATGTAAAAATAATCGAAGGAAAATGATCTGCTCCTTCCCTACAAAATATTCTCTACAGTAACGAATTAAATAGAAATCTACAAAATTCCTCGACAGCGAGTCCACGTAAAGAATTGTGTGTCGGACAGTAGTCGTATTTTAAGTGCAGATTAAAGTTGTTTATGATTTGCCAAGAATAGAAAGATAAGTTTGTAAAGGTTTTTTAAATTACCGCTTCCAGTCACAAAGTTTGTTAACTATTGTATTACTTATTTATTTAGCGACATGTTTCGAGGTAAGTAGCGAACTTAAATTTCTACAAAGTGCAGCACGTGTCTTTAATTAATTAACAAATAAGCACAATAGTTGTTTTAATGTCACATCTCGAGATATAAAGTTTGTTTCGAATGTGATCTGTGTAACATGTGATAAACTAAAGTTACGGTAACTTTGTACTTCCGTTTCACTTCCTCTGCATTTTTGTTCGCATTATATTTGTGCCTGATAGCTTTCTACTGTGAATCGTTTCCAAGCAACTTTAAATTTTGCTACATCCACAGCTGATTTTCTACAACAGTCTTCAGAGATTATATGCAGAATGTGTTTTGGTATCCTTTTAGTTATTTTTAACTCAGCGTATCTGTTCCGTAACAATATATCGTCACATATGCATCGTAACGATAAAAATTATCGCTGTGGAATATTCCTTTTGAACTGCCACACAATCAACGTCTTCTTTATGACAGAGGAGTTTACAATATATTAAATCATAATTCACTGAAAATGCCTTGTTCCTAATACAGATCAATTATTTGCGTCATTTAGTGTTTAACATACAAGTGTTTCGCTATGTATATTCGGATAGACTACGAAGAGGATTAGTTTATGGATTCATTTTCTGTCTACCGATCACTGTTTTGATTATTTCAAATTGACTGGTTTCGGGTCTACCGATCACTGTTTTGATTATTTCAAATTGACTGGTTTCGGGCATCATAGCCCATCTTCAGAGCATTTCTTACAGATACAGAGTAACCAGTCCTAACAGAAGTATAAGTTGATACTTTGATCGTATGATATGACAGTGAAATAAACGGTTCAGTTAAGTCTCTATAACTAAGCGAAGCGATCTGAAGATGGGTAACACTGACCGTACACTATCAGTTTCAAATAATAAAAACAGCGATGGACGGACGTCTGGTGTGCCGCCAATGACGATGACCGATGTGTAGGGTACACTGCAGTTCTTCAGTGCGGCTAGGTGTCCAATATACATCGAAAATTTCACTGCCTTTTTGTAGCTTCATGGGACGATAATACTAATTCAATTAGCTACATCTAGACACGTCTGAACGAGGATTTGGCTCTTCGAAAATTAAAATTACTTATTTACCTAGAAGCTCGTTGGAAACTGGATATGAAGACATGTATTATTACGGGGGCTGATGGAGCGGGATTAATTCCCATTCGTCGCTATGCAGCAGCGATGCGTAACGCGGAATTATGGACTAAAAATTTCATTGGGAAGTGAAACCGGTACTCTGAGATGGGCAATGCACACCGGGCGAGTTTTGAAGTGTATAAGAGAGAATTTTCTCTTAAATCCACGCCTGGCGTTGAAGGTAGTTACATATTTATACCAGTTGCGTAGCATGGCTATGGAATAGCAGTTGTGCAATTCATTGTAGTTCAAAACTTAAGAACAAAATCAACTTTCGCATAATGTTTCACTTGGAGGAAACGTAGCTCGATAAAATTGGACCATACATAGGAAGAATTTCTTCAGCGTAGTACAGAAGACAACCGAAATAAATACCCAATAAGACGAACAGAAATGACACTTTTATTCAAAGTCAATCATTATACTCAAACCACAGTGATTCATGAAGGTGTACTGGACATAAAATAGTGTAATCGCCACAGACGGCAATATACGCTCTGCAGCGTGCTACCATGATGACCACAATGTGGGCAGAGAATTCGTGTGGCACGGCGTTTCTTTCCTCCACCAGCGACGTCGTCAGCTGGTTGGTAGTTGGTGCATGTCGACGTGTAGCAACAATATGTCTCCCCAATGCATTCCACACCTGCCCGATGGAATTTAAGTCTGGGCAACGGGCAAGCCAGTACATTCATTGAATACGCTTGCGTTTCTAACGCTCCTCCACAGACACCGTTCGGTGCAGTCGCGCATTGTCATCCACAAAAATGAAGTCAGGGTCGAATTCACCATCCCAAACACGCACATGAGGAAGGTGCGTTGGCCAGTGAGTGTACTGTGCTCAAAGATTTGGAGGTCAGTACGCCCATGAAACATTATGTCTCCCCATATCTTAACACCTGGACCACCAAAACGAACATGTTCGACTCTAACCTGGGTGCATTACATATTCAAGTCTCACAGCATGTGAGGATACGTCCAGAATCACTACTAAACCCGAATCTGTTCTCATGCGAAAAGAGCACGCGAACCCACCCCTCGTTGATCTAGTCGTATAGCCTTGGCATCACCGTCGGAAACGATGCCGACGATGTGCGGGTGTCAACGGATCGCAATGTACGGACAGTGGGGGGACAGTGACCCCCCACCCCCAAGCAGTCCCGTGCAACTGTGGAGCGTGAGATTGCGTAACCAGTAGTCCTGTTAAATGTCGTTTGAAGTGCACCCGTTTTTTGACGTCGGTCGCTTCTTGCCTGTTTCAGAACATAGCGATGATCTGCTGCTGTAGTTGACAGTGATTGACCATCTCTCATCTCTTCAGAGAGAAGCAGTGCCATTGGTTCGGAACGCTCCCCATGAAAGTGAAACTATACTGTGAACAACACCAAGCACATGAGCTACACTCGTCACTTTTAGTCTTCCATTGACTTCTCCGATGGTTCTTCCCCGAGTTAAATCAGCCAAATGTTGTCTCCCGGCCATGTTGTAATAAAGTTCAGCGCCTCTGTGCAACGTAACTGCTCGCTGACTGACACGCACTATCTTCTCCCGTTCCTTCAGCTGCCTCATGTTATGTTGCCGCACGTATTTGGCGCTATAGTCACGTTGACATCACGCCATGGGACGTTCAGCTATCTTTGCCCTACAGGGAGACGTCTAGGAAAATGCTCCCGCACTTTCATTCATTGGCACCGAGTTTCTTCCATATTATTTTATTCTATATTTCTGATCCTTAAGTTTTACAGAGAATTGCAAGATCGCGTCCTAAATAGTTTTTAACTAAGGTTAAATACTGGAAATGAAATTTATCCATAAATTTTCCAGGAATATTTGAGGATTCTTAGCGAACAACCCACGATATTCTACGAGCTACGAATATTTTTGTCTTATGAAATTGGTTTTCGTAGTATTTTTAACTTGGAAATGTCTAAATCATATCCGCTGTACAATGACCCACCGAAAATTGTAACTGACATTAATTTTGATGTAGCATTATGCAAAACATTTTTCTCTCCATTCTATGGAACATATCTATACAGAAAACTGTAACTACTGGTCATTAAACGTGCAAGATCGTGTGGTATAGATTAAACGTCAAATTTGGGCATGAAGTTTGCCAAATGCTGATTGGCCTTTCGGCGCTCCCACACAAAGGAGTAACACCATTTACATTTTTTATATAATGAAAGCTTTCGCTGCAAGCTTTTCATACGCAGATAGCATTTGGATGTTGTTTCTTTGTGAGCTGATCGTACTCATTGTCGTGTCAAAACGACAATCATCACGCGTCGGAATTCAGCAGCCGAAGATCCTGGTCTGCCTGGGTTCAGGTTTGTAGTTCCGTGTTAATAGTTCTTCTGTCGTTCGGTCTGCAAAGACTGTTATACTTATATAGAACCTAAGGGGTCCACAGAGCTATATTCAACACATTACAGGTTCCCAGCGGCTTCTCACGCCTAGAACTTGAGAAGACTGTCATATTGGTTACTCGGCCGAGCAGGATCGTCCAGCCACAGCACATAGTTCGAGTCAGGAAATTTGGAGGCTTGCAGCAAGACAAGTATCCACACTGCGTCGACGCCAGGAGCATGGAGGCGGTTTAGCACTATGAGCATTGGCCGGGACTCCCCAGAAGCGGCAGCAGGGAGCCGCGCGTCACGGTTAGTTCATCAGCAGCAAGACTGGCTACAAGAGTGGAATCAGCTCTTCAGATGAGTTCTGGTTAAGCGCACAGTTTCAGGATGGACGTATCCGTCTCTGAATGGTCTAAGGCTTCAGAACCTGGCTCGGTGATAAAGATTTCCACTGTGAGCACAGCACCGTAACTTTCGGTTCAAACGGCCGCTAATTTGGAAACTGCTAGCCGGCTGGAGTGGCCGAGTGGTTCTAGGCGCTTCAATCTGGAACCACGCGACTCCTACAGTCGCAGGTTCGAATCCTGCCTCGGGCATGGACGTGTGTGATGTCCTTAGGTTAGTTAGGTTTAAGTAGTTCTAAGTTCTAGGGAACTGATGACCTCAGAGAAACTGCTTCTCGACATACTCTTAAATATTGACCTTTAGCTGCGACTGTTCAGAATTCACATAATTCCTTCTGAACGAATACTTTTACTTTAGTAAATTTTGTGGAAACAACGCCTCATCCAACCTTGTATCACAGAGACGTTATATTCAGCTGCAAAACATGTAATAGCGGTGTTAATAGCACAGAAATGCATTTAAACTGATTATGAGTGGTTACAAGATTTATTTCACTGTATGAATTAACTTTTGAGTTATGTAAAATCACGTTCAACGAACGGCTTTAGTTAACCAGCCTCTGAATGGTAGCGGCGAGTGAAAAACCTTTACGTGTACCTTTTAAAATAGAATGTTTCGTTAACTGGAAGTCTCCGTGTAACTGTTACTATTACATCACTGAACAAAAACTAATACACGTTTAGTGTGCTATCAACGAAACTGTACAAGGGAGGTAGTGTTAGTTTGGTGTGAAGTTATCGTCGTCCGATATTTTGAGATTTAGCGAGCTTCACTGTTCACGTTAAACATTTCCTCATTGAGGGTTAATTCCTCTTCCATCATACTTGGGCTTTGTTTGAAATATCACGATTATGACAACACTTTGGGGCCAAAACAAATAGCCTCAGAAACAAACATGATTATAGATTAGGTAATTATTTTTCTCAACAAGTTAATCGTGCACAGCATTGTGGCATTATGTGCACCACGTTCAGCTGGATGCAGCCTCTGATACTCTGTAATCTCGTCTTCACCATTGTATAACAGTGACACATTCACTGCGCTCCTTCTCTCTGTGTACCTTACGTCCGTTCCCGCCACAAGTCCCGCGTTGCTTTCCTCTGTGATGTGCGTCCACCTCTACCTACTGTATCGTCACACTTTTCCATTATGTGGCTCGCAACATCTCCACAAACGCTACAAAATGAGAAAGTTGACTAATGCAGTCTTGACTATTGCACATTGATACTACTGTTCATTGCTAAGTAAATTAAGGTTTCGCATGACTTTACAGATGTTGATGACGCATAAATTTTTGATATAATAAAGGTCAGTTACATATCGTTAGTGTTAAATTTAAGAACCAATTTACGAAACTAAAATGATGCACCACAACCGCAGTTCACATTTCTGAAATTTTATGAATGGTTTCCAAATGGTAATTCCAGTTTTTAATTGATTATTTGCGTAATACTGAAAAGTGTTAATACCAAGTAGTGCATTGGCAGTAACATCTCATTGCATAAGTAATAACTAATCATACGATTTGTAGGATACAGCTAGTTGGGCCCCAACTTGTAACTTAATTAATATTGATTATATTTATTAGTTATAAAACAATTTGAACTGTGACATTTACAGTTAAAAGATATTGGTTTCCCAGCTGCAAGAATGTGAATAGAGTATTATGCGAAATTCGTAATGAATAGATACTCCATCAACTGCTAAGTGAATTTCGTATGCATTAATGGTCAGGTGCCTGACGATGGTCTGAAGGAATGCATATACTGATTTTAAGTCGTGTCGTGTAGAAGAATATACCGAGTAAATGTATTTAGGATGGCAAGACTCACAGTAATTTAACAACAAAATTAGGAAAATGTTGAGAAAATAGAGACTACTGCACCCTCGATTCACAAGAAGACAGAAATTGGAAGGCGAAATGGTTAACATAAATTCGTGCGTCATATATTGTTGAAAGATCACGACAAGAATCCTGGTACGAATGGAGAACTGCAAGAAAAATAAATGGTGAATACAAAAGAGTGCAAGCGTTTAAATACCTGTGTTCGATAATAAGAGAAGATAATAGGACAGCAGAAGAAATTCAAGAAAGGACAGCAACTGAAAACAGATGCTATTATTTTTTGCAGAACATATTCAGTTTCAGAAATGTTATATATATATATATATATATATATATATATATATATATATATATATATATATATTGGACTAATTTGAGACACATAGTAAAGTAAGGCTGTGTGATGAGTAAGAAGGCTGGTTATTGAGAATGTACAGAGAATGTCGGATACTCGGATTGTTTATAAAGTGTTTGTGGGAAAGCCGTAGGGATGAAGGGGCAGAGGAAGACGGGGGAGAATGTTCCTTGAAGATGCTGATGAGGTTCTCAAAGCAATGGGAATCAGGAACTGGAGAAGGAAAGCAACAGGTACAAATAGATGCAGGTGAGGAAGGTTGCTAAAGTTCTACAAGGATTGTAGCGCCCACCAGTAAGTACAACAATGTGACGAGAGTCCTAGAAAATTCTGGTCTTACTTAAAATTTCTAATTGGACCAGCGGTTTCTATTCAGCAACTTGTGTGTGGCAATAGAAGACAGCAAATGGAAAGATGAAGTTTCAAATTTAGCTTTAAAAGCCATTGCAGCAGGAGGATCGAAAACACATAACACCATTTGACCGCACAAATACTACTACGGGTGACACAGAAATAGGCATCACTGACACTGAAAAGCAACTGAAAGAGTTTGTCACCAATAATTAGTCAGCATTCGATGGAATAACAATTTAGTTTTACAGTAGTCTTTGGTACTGGCTCATTACTTAACTTGCATTTATCGCGGATCTCTCACCTAGGGTAAAGTACTAAGCAACTGGAGAAAAGCCCAGCTGACACCCGGTTATAAGAAGGTTAAAAGAAGGCACTCACGAAATTACAGACAGATATCTATCATGGTTTGATGCGTCGTTCCCAAGCATATTTTAAGTTCAGTGTATGTTCTTCAGATACATGAGCTTCTATTCACAAATTAGCACGTATTTTGATATCGTCCGTCGTGAGAAACTTTGCTTGTTCTTTTCTCCTCTCACAGTATCCGGGAAACCAAAGATAAACGCAAAGAAGTGGATTCCACATTCGTAGATTTCCGGAAAGCGTTTGCTACAGCGCCGCACTACAGATTGTTAGCAGAAGAGAGAACATACGCAATAGTTCTCAGTAATTTCACCCTTAAATTAAGGCCGATGTGTGATACTGCTGGACTTGTATTTGGCAGAAATGCCCTCATTGCATGAGCTAATCTTTTTCTATCCCTCATATGTAATCTTGTTTCCAAACTAGCAGAATTCCTTCAGTTCATCTACTTCACAGTCACCAGTTATGGTGTTCTAGTGTATTGGTCATCTCATTTACGATTCTCTTCATTATTTTCTTCTTCGGCTTACTCTCAATCCGTATTCTAAACCCATTGAACTTGTTCATTCCATTCAACAGGTCCCGTAATTATTCTTCGTTTTCATTAAGGAAAGCAGACTGAAAAATAGGGGTGAAAGGCTGCATTGTTATCTTCTTCGTTATTAAGTGCAGCACAGTGTTATGTATGTTTCATTATTATTTTTTCTTTGTTCTTATCCCCTTTATAGGTCACCCGTATTTTCCTCAGAATTTCGAATATTTTGTACCATTTTATATTGTCAGACTGTTTTTATAGGACGACCAGACCTTGTCTTCATTTTTCTTATCTCTTGTTTCCACTATTAACTGAAACCTCAGAACTACCTCTCTGGTGCCTTTACCGCTCCTGAATTAAACTGATCGTCATCTGACGGACCTCCAGTTCTGTCTTCCATTTTTGTGGACTATTTTCGTCAGCAGCTTCGATGCGTGAGCTAATGAGGTAATTGAGCGATAGTTCTCGCTGTTATCTACCCTTGCTGTCTTCGGAATTGTGTGGGTGATATTTTTCCTAAAGTATGATGGTTTGTCTCCAGTCTCACAGATTCTAGAAACTAACTTGAGTGGTTACCACTTCCTCCAGTGATTTTAGAGATTTCGAAAGAATGTTATCTACCACTTCTGCTTCATCACAAGTCTTTCAAACCTATGTGAAATTCTAATACTTTCATATCAACTTCCATTTCTTCTTCTACCACATCATCAGACAGCTACTCACTCTCGTGGAGGCCTAAGTGTACCCTTTCACCTACCCAATCCCTCCTCTGCGTTTAACAGAGTAATTCCCCGTGGATTCTAGATGACGTCCTTGCATTTAATTTCAATGAATGGTAAGTCATTCCGTCCAACGATTCTGTGTTTTCGATTTCTTCACTTTCTGCTGCATTTCCTCATTGTTCTATTCGTAAGTGACTTATATTGCTTTATTCCTGTGTCTCCCTGTATATTTTTGAAATTTCTTCTCTTGTCGAACAACTGATTTCTTTTGTTACCCAAAGTGTCTTCGGTGATAACTTCATTGTAACTATGAGTGTCTCTCCAACATCTGTGATTACTCTATTTACAGATGGTCATTCCTCTTCAACTGAAATACTTACAGTGCTATTCATTATCAGAGTATTTACAATCATAGAGAAATTGAGACACATTTGTTCATTCGTCAGTTCTTCAGTATTCCATTGCTTTCGACATTGATTGCTCTTGGTGATTCTCTTAAATTTGAACGTGCTCTTTAACTTCCCTTCCGAGTCTATATCTGTTCCTGGGTACGTCTTACAATTCAATATCTGATTTAGGAATCTCTGTCTCATCGTGATGTTACCCAGCTGGAATTTGCCGGCCGCGGTGGTCTAGCGGTTCTAGGCGCTCAGTCCGGGGCCGCGCGACCGCTACGGTCGCAGGTTCGAATCCTGCCTCGGGCATGGATGTGTGTCATGTCCTTAGGTTAGTTAGGTTTAAGTAGTTCTAAGTTCTAGGGGACTGATGACCACAGATGTTAAGTCCCATAGCGCTCAGAGCCATTTTGAACCAGCTGGAATTTAGCCGTATCTCTGGGCTAGTTCCAAGCATTCCTCCTCCTCTTGCGATTTTTGAACAGTATATTCGCTGTTAATGGCTTAAATTTCAGGACTCAATTAATTTTCTTCTCTTTCGTTCCTACTGTCAAGCTTCTATTTTCTCGTCCCCCTACACGCACCCCCACCCCCTTCTGTTGCGTTTCATTCCCTCATGGTCAAAACATTTTACACACTGAAATATGCATTCTGTGTCGTCATATACTTTCTCCATCCCCGAAGAACTGATAGCATCAATTCGCTGCCGAATCTGATAAAGACAATCCTGTCACTGAACTGATCGCAGTAGTTCACTCTCTACCTACTTTCATAAATTCGTCTGAACGGAAATTCTTACTTTCTTTGCACTTCACTTCATTTACTCTTACAGTATTTAGAATGAACTATTACATTTTTTCTTTCTGGAAGTTGCAGTTTGCAAGTCACATTCAAGTTTGTGACATCTGCCGAGGCAGTGGACTGCTGTAGAACCATACGGCAGCGGGTGGTGGCGATGATGCCCTTGCTGGTGGAGTCTGGCGTCAGCTCTGCAACACAGTGGGTTTTGCCACTGCGCTGGAATATACTGCACGCAGCCCAAGGCCACTGACAGGAATGTACAGATTCCCCGAGTTGAGTCCAGGTCCTTTGGATACTGATGGCACACTCTAGGTGGCTCGTGGCGAGAGATCCAGCTCGAAGCCTGGAACCACTGGGACCAGATTACGGTTCATAGATCAGGGAATTGCCCAGATGATAACCCTGTATTAGCTTAGCTGAACATTCAACAGATGCCTGGCGCGGAGACTGGCCTGGCCGAACGCACAACGCCAATGGAATACCCCTACGCAGAGCTTGGAGCATCTAAGGTGGCTCCGGCAGATGTGTTATTACAGAAACTAGACCCCTGTCACATAAACTGCTGCTTGGTACAACAGCACGTAGCAGTGCCATCCACCGCTATCATTAGTAAGCCGCATTTCACAATGCTACACTAATATTACTGCACCTCCCAGATGCAGAAGTACGTCGGTAGCTGGCCTGCAGTCCCGTTACCTGAGTCCAGTAACCTACACGAATCTTATGCAGCAACTGTGCTCATGAACTGGTATGCTTCGCTGCTACACCTGGGATGAAAAGTGGCTCAAAATATTTGGTGAATATGTTTGAGATTGATCTGAAGGTACATTATTCTCTAAGTATCAAATTTACCAACATAACTAGTTATTCTTTTTATCACTATTGCCGGTTTCGACACATCATCGGATCCTTTAACATTATTAGTTGTACATGCTTTTTACAATATTGGAAGATACATAGTGATGTTGTGTCAAATTGTAACAAAACTGTCAGGTAACACCAGCATCTCACAAATAAAATATCACACAATATTACAATTTGAAGCAACGTTACAAAGCGACTTCCAGTTTTTTTTTAATGCATATACAACTAATAATGTTACAAGATCCGATAATGACTGGGTAAATCTATCCAAATCGTTAATAGTAATAAAAAGAGTTACTCATGATCTGGGCGAACTTGATTCATCAAGAATAATATAAAAATGCGTTGTATGCTGTTGTTTCTCCAAAGGTCACCAATCTATGCGAACCCTTAGTGGTATACTTGTGGGTATTACATCGATTTAGTTAATCACTCACTCTGAGAAGTTGTCGCCTGTTGTCCGCGACCAAGTTGTGAGGAGCGCCCTCTGTAAAGAATCTCTTCTATAAACCACGGATAGTTGCAACTGACCGAAATACAATAGGGAGGTCGGTGTAGAGGTAGCTAACCATTGGTTAAATCATAACTAAAATTCATCAGCAATGCCTCCCCGGATAAGTAGCCACCTTTTTCCTCCAAAGCTGTTTGTCTAAGTAGATGTGTGAGCGGACAGAGTTTCAGGGAAACCTCTTGCCCTTGAGGCGGAAAACTGCACCTAAATGATGGAAAAATAAACAATGAAAACACGAATGAGGATGCAGAAAGCAATGGCAACAACGACAATGTGTATATACAGAACATGTAGCCAGTGATTTAAAAACTATCATGATTATCTCTCCATTGGCATACGATATCGGATTAGTCCTCAATTTGAATCTGCCAAGGACAAGGTACCCGTGAGGGAAACGCTGAATAACCTGAATAACCAGCGAAAGCTTAACTTGCTCAACATTAGTTGACAGTTGATGGTTTGACATCACAATTACAGGTAGTCTGCGTAAACCATTTATGATCGCCACTGATGCACCGAGTATACGGATGGCGTTAACCTCTTCCGCATCAACTAAAGCCTGTAGATGGTGCACTGAAGGGCCGATACTGGTAGCTACACAATAAATGACATCAAAAGGACGGCTGCAGGTGTTCATTTTCTTACAATAACGCGCTACGGGTCGAAGCGAGGGGTGACGTCATCCATTACGACAAGCCACTACGGTCAGAACCTGGGCTGCAGCCTTCTACCTCCTTTATGCAAGTGTCGAATAATAACGTCCGAAAGAACAGACACCATATCCATATAAGTATATAGTTCTGACGATACCGGCCATGACTTTCTTCTGTGCGGATCCACACATATTACCCAAATTCTTACGGGACTTGGAAGAATGTATTCCACGAGTAATGAGTTTGTTGAGGTGGGACACTACGAAAGTAGTGTGAGGACATACAAGGTGAGAATGTGAGCCTCGCGCTAGGCGTGCACGAGATAGTCCCTGCAGTCGCACTATCATCTGTGCCCTCGGTGGCTCAGATGGATAGAGCGTCTGCCATGTAAGCAGGAGACCCCGGTTCAAAATGGTTCAAATGGCTCTGAGCACTATAGGACTTAACATCTGAGGTCATCAGTCGCCTAGAACTTAGAACTAATTAAACCTAACTAACCTAAGGACATCGAACCTGCGACCGTAGCGGACGCGCGGTTCCAGACTGAAGCGCCTAGAACCGCTCGGCCACCCCGGGTTCGAGTCCCGGTCGGGGCACACATTTTCACCTGTCCCCGTTGATCTATATCAACGCCCGTCCGCACCTGACGGTATTCATATAATTATAATAATAACGTTTTTCTTGAGTAACACCTCTTGACTCTGCACTCGCTATGGTAGTGAGGATCCCGTCCCACAGCTTCTCACACACGCCACTTTGGAGACAATAGTGCGCTTCCTTAAACAACAGATGACCATCTTTACTGCCAACGAGGAAGATGAGCATCATTCTTTTTGATCAGCCTATAGGCACACCACAGGTCAGAATCCGTCATCGCAACATCCGACGTCCAACAACCGCCCTCACTACATACAGTAATATACGCAATGAGCACCACTGCCTGCACCCGCACATAAAGCCACGTCTTAGTATGTGTCCTGGATGTTCTCACATTCTCAGTCAGTTGGGCTGCATTATGTGCGACAGAAGGGAATGGGTCGTGCATTGTGTGGCAAATCACCTCAGACCTGCGTGCCGTACACTGAGTTGGGAGGAGCATCAGCTCCTCCAACTTTGGACCCAGCGTGGTCCCACATCTGGCGCGTTCCCTTGGCATCACCTAAAGGTACAGACGGCACAGCATTCTCTTGATCGCTCACTCCTTACAACACACCGTCTTTCAGCGCCATGGACATTCTAACACAATTGGACATGACGATGGACAATGCGCCATCCCATCTGGACATGGAGAAACGGCCTTCTTAATCAAAACCGCCGGTAGAGATACCGACCTATTACCTCGTGTCTGACTAGTGTTCTTCTTCACAGTCCTAGAGACATTTGCGGTCATACCTGGTGACTTTGTGGCGGAGGAGAGAGGAGAGATTATCATGGCTAATTAACGACATCATTTCAGGCATCCACAACATCGAAGTTATAAAATCAAATATGTTCAAGGCAGTGGCATCTCTGGATGTGTGGCGCTCTTGGTCCCACCACCTTAAGGCATTCGCCTTTGCAACCATCAACCGAGAACATCGCGTTTTGATAGCCCGCCGAGTGAAAACTGTACACATCATCCTCGTGATGCGCTGTTGGAAGCTGACTACTCCTGGAATAGACAACAGACTGCTATAAGGGTAATTGCTTGGCTGATAAGGACTTGGCGAGGATTTACGGATTCTCTGCAATCACTTTTCCACGACCAAGTTTGCTCGTTCATACAGACCCAAGTAGTACAGATTTTTCTGATCTGTAGATTGATTACCTCCGGGAGAGGACTGCCCAGTGGCAGGTGACCACGAGAAAAAGACTGAATAATCAACGAATGAGGACCGTTCTAGAAGTAGGGGCGTGGAATGTTAGAAGCTTGAAAGTGGTAGGGTATAGTAAGGGTCATGGAAGTGAAATGGAAAGAAGACAAGGATTTCTGGTCAAAAGAGTATAGGGTAATGTTAACAGCAGGAGAAAATGGTATAACGGGAGTAGGGTTCGTTGTGAATAGGAAGGTAGGGCAAAGAGGATGTTATTGTGAACAGTTTAGTGATAGCGTTTTTCTTATGAGAATCGATAGCAAAACAACATCGACAACGATAGTTCGGGTATGCGTGCCGGCGTCGCTAGCTGAAGATGAAGAGAGAGAGAAGGCATTTGAGGATATTGGAAGGGCAGTACAGTATATAAAGGGAGATGAAAATCTAATAGTCATGGGGAACCGGAATACAGTTGTAGGGGAAGGAATAGAAGAAAGGTTACAAGAGAATATGGGCTTGGGACAAGGAATGAGAGAGGAGAAAGACGAATTGAGTTCTTTAGTAAATTGCAGCTAGTACGAGTAATAGCGAATACTCTGTTCAAGAATCGCAAGATGAGGAGGCCATGGGATACAGGAATATTTCAGTTACATTACATTATGGTCAGACAGAGATAACTAAATCAGATACTGGATTGTAAGGTATACCCATGAGCAGATACAAACTCAGATCACAATGTAGTAGTGATGGAGAGTAGGCTGAAGTTTGAGAGATTAGTCAGGAAGTATCACTACGCAAAGAAGTGGGATATGGAAGTCCTAGAGGACGACGAGATACGCTAAGGCTCTAAATACGCCTATACGGAATAGCTCAGTAGGCGGTACAGGTGAAGATGAAAATCACAGAAGTTGGCAAGAAAAACGCAGGTGCAAAGAAGATAATAGCATAGAAACCATGGGTAACAGAAGAAATACTGCAGTTGATCGATGAAACAAGGAAGTACATAAGCGTTCAGGGAAATTTAGGAATACAGAAATACAAATCGCTAGGAATGAAACAAATATGAAGTGTAGAAAACTAAGACGAAATGGCTGCACGAAAAATGTGAAGAAATCGGAAAAGAAATGATTGTCGCATCGACTGACTCATGCATCAGGAAAATCAAAACAACCTTCGGTGACATTAACAGCAAGGGTGGTAATATTAAAAGGGGAAAGGTAATTCCACTGTTAAAAGCAGAGGAGAGAGTGGATAGGTGGAAAGAGTACATTGAAAGTCTACATGAGGAGGAAGAGTTGTCTGATGTGATAGAAGAAGAAACAGGATTTGATTTTATGAGGTAGAGGATGCAGTACTAGAATCAGCATTTAAGAAAGCTTTGGAGGACTTAAGATCAAATAAGGCAGGAGTGATAGATAACATTCCATCAGAATATCTAAGACCATTGGAAGAAGTGGCAACAAATCTACTATTCACCTTGCTATGTAGAATGTATGAGTCCGGCGACATACCATCTGACTTTTGGAAAAATATCATCCACGTATGTAATTCCGAACTCTGCAGGAGCTGACAAATGCGAGAATTATCGCACAGTCAGCTCAACAGCTCATGCATCCAAGTTGCTGACAAGAACAATATGCAGAAGAATGGGAAAGAAAATTGGGGATGTTGTAGATAATGATCAGTTTGGTTTAAGGAGAGGTAAAAGTGCCAGAGAGGCAATTCTGACGTTGCGGTTGACAATGCAAGCAAGACTAAAGGAAAATGAAGGCACGTTCATGGGATTTGTCGACCTGGAAAAAGTGTTCGATAACCAAAAATGATGCAAGATATTGGAAATTCTGAGAAAAACAGGGGTAAACTATAGGGAGAGACGGGTACTAAACATCATGTACAAGAACAAAGAGGGAACAATAAGAGTTGACGACCAAGAAAGAAGTGCTCGGAGTCAGGGGGGATGTAACGGATTTTGGTCCAAAAAAATGGAGTGTCCAGAAATATTACTTTCTTGATCTACACAGTTTAATCCATGTTGGGTGTGAATTTTATCGTGACAGCAGCTTTAAAAACGCCTTTAATTTGTTAAGCTGATTAACTCTGCACTGGCGGCCACTCAACCTTTTCCGACATTTGGGAAACTGCTTGCTTCAGTTGAATTTTTGTCAGTGTGAAGGATATTTTCTTTCAATATCTTTGGTTGACATCTATGTGTCTGGCTGACATCTATATCTTTGCCTGAAAACTTTTTTGCGTATGATTTATTTACGTTTTGACAATACTAACACATATTAGTAGGTGTAAGGCTGAATTCGCAATCCCTTACTTGGAAGTCAAGATTTATGAATAATGGTTGGTGGAAAAACTGTGTTTAGCAAACGAACGTTTCATGGAAATCGGTTTACTAACAAAAAAGATGAAGCAACTCGAAGAATATAGTCTCTCTGCTTCAGCATCAAAACTTGTGACAGGAGAATTTTACAGGTGCGCGAATGATGATGATATGGAATCCAATGGATTCAGTGTTATTGATTTAGAGCTTCTCTGTTTTCATGTTTATGTGTTAGCTGTAAAAATACGGACTGCATGATTGTTGTTGAAGAAAGGAGAGTGGAATAGCATGTGATTTTAAATTATTTTGTAATTTGTGTGGCTTTGAATTTTCATTCTCCTCCTACAAAAAAACTGACAATCGTACCTATGAATGCAATTTTGTGTTAGCATAAGCTCTGAGATGCCTTGGATAGGGCAGGGAAGGAGGTTATTTGTTGTGTGGTTTTCTGAACATGCCTCCACCTTGTGCAAGGTTGAAAAAGTAAATAAACAAATATCTGATGCTGTATGCGATACTGCTAAAGTTTCTATGAAGAAGTCAGTGGAGGAATTTGTAGAAATAAACCAAAAAGAAATAGATCGTGGGGTAGATGTTCATGACAGTGAATCTCCTACAAATTTTACTGACCTTTGTGTGTCTGTAGAAGAGACCTGGATGAGAAGAGATCAGACATCTCTGTATGGAGTTATTGGTATTGACTCAGGTAACGTTTTAGATGTAGAAATTATGTCTACATTCTGCCACAGTGTGCTACAAGGAAAATATCTGACAATGAAGACAATGAGACAGGGACAAACTGTGGGAAGAAAAGCATGCATTAGCATGCTGTAAAAATTATAGTGGCTCAAGTAGGGGCATGGAGGCTGCTGCAACTGTGGGGCTGCTCTCCAGATCTGAGGACCAGTATGGTGTTAGACATAATAAATACCTTGGCGACGGGGAATCCCCTTCGTTCAAAACTGTAACAGATAAAAATCCGTTCAGTACAACAACAGAAAAGCTGGAATGTGTTGGTTTCATCCAAAAGAGGCCTGGTGGTAGGCTTCGTCACTTGCTGAAAGAGAAGAAAGGTAAAGTACTTGAGGATGCAAAACCACTAGGAGGAAAAGGCAGACTTACTCTGAAAGAAATTGATTCTCTTCAGTTATTTTATGGGAGAGCTATCAAGAAAAACACGCAAGGTTTAGGGGCAATGAGGCATGTTGTGTGGACAATTTTTTCCCACAAACTATCCACTGACCAAACACCAATGCACAATCTGTGTCAGAAAGGCGATTGGTGTAAGTTCACCAACAGAAATGAGACGTATTCACATCAACACTCATTACCAGAACCTGCTATGAATGCAATTAAGCTCATTCAAGTTTCTTGCAAACCCTAATTTATTGAGGAAGTGTCTTCACGGAAAGACACAAAATGCAAATGAAAGTCTCAACACTTAATTTGGATCAGATGCTCAAAAAGAACATTCTGTGGACTTGATGTACTCAAAATAGGTGTCTATGGTGGAGTTTCATGTTACAATAACGGAAATAATTACAGAGTTGAAGTGCGGAATAGAGTTGGTATAGATTCCGGTGTGTTTACAACAGAAGCATTTTACTCCATCGACGAGAGCATTGTCAAGAAAGCTAACAGATACAGTCCAGGCAGTCCAGGCAGATTCGAAGAGGAGAGAAGAGAAACCTAGAGGATGAGTGGTACCAGTATGGAGGATTAAAAAAATTGAGGTAAGCTTATTAATCAAGAAGTATGAGAAAAAATCTTTGGACCTCATTTTCTCAGAATGTATATGCTCTAATGCTATGAAATTTTTAGGTACTGTTTGCAATGTGCTTCTGTCTCCCTGGAACTGAAAAACACCTGACCCTGCAATTACATTCTGACTTTTAGATGACTGTATGCAGAAAAAAGTTAATTTTGCATCTGCAAAATTGAAAACTCTGTTGATGATACAGTTTCTACCATTAATTAATAACTGTAGTTCAATAGTCTTATAACCCCCTTAGGACACCACAATAATATTTTCAGATGAATTACTAGATTAGAATTTGAGTTATGGCTTTTTATAAAAAAGACAACAAAAAATTAAAAATTAAAATTATTACAAAATATTAATCCTGCACTTTTATTATATTTTTCCGTTAAATCGCAGCTCTTTTGCTTTACACATGCAAAATTTTAGATTTGTACAATAATAAATATGGCTGTAATGATCGTTTAAATAAATGTTTTCATTTTCCATTAACTCCCTCCTTAAAAAGTTTGTAAGACAGGGATGTAGTCTTTCACTTCCACGTGCTGGATCTCGGAATACTCAATACCCAAATGGTTTCCGAAATGGAATATCCTATGAGTCTAGCTCCAACTACACTACTGGCCATTGTAATTGCTACACCACAAAGATGACGTGCTACAGACGCGAAATTTAACCGACAGGAAAAATATGCTGTCATACGCAAATGATTAGCTTTTCAGAGCATTCACACAAGGTTGGCGCCGGTGGCGACACCTACAACGTGCTGACATGAGGAAAGTTTCCAACCGATTTCTCATACACAAACAGCAGTTGACCGGCGTAGCCCGGTGCAACGTTATTGTGATGCCTCGTGTAAGGAGGAGAAACGCGTACCATCACGTTTACGACTTTGATAAAGGTCGGATTGTAGCCTATCGCGATTGCGGTTTAAAGTATCGCGACATTGATGGATCGTGCATCCACGTCTCGATCCCTCAGTCAACAGATGGGAACGTTTAAAAGACAACAACCACCTGCATGAACAGTTCGACGACGTTTGCAGCAGCACGGACTATGAGCTCGGAGAGCAAGGCTGGGGTTAGCCTTGATGCTGCATCACAGACAGGGGCGCCTGCGTCGGTGTACTCAACGACGAACCTGGGTGCACGAATGGCAAAACGTCATTGTTTCGGATGAATCCATGTTCTGTATACAGCATCATGATGGTCGCATCGGTGTTTGGCGACATCACGATGAACGCACATTGGAAGCGTGTATTCGTCATCGCCATACTGGTGTATCATCCGGCGTGATGATATGGGGTGCCATTGGTTACACGCCTCGGTAACCTCTTGTTCGCATTGACTGCACTTTGAACAGTGGACGTTACATTTCAGATGTGTTACGACCCGTGGCTCTACCCTTCATTCGATCCCTTCATATCAGCAGGATAATGCACGAGCGCATGTTGTAGGTCCTGTACGGGCCTTTCTGGATACAGAAAATGTTCGAGTGCTGCACTGACCAGCACATTCTCCAGATGTCTCACGTCTATGAAGACGAGTTTCGAGTCATGCCCGTATTGCCCCATTGGTAGAATACTTTCCCGCTAAACGCAAAGGTCCCGAGTTAGAGTCTCGGTCCGGTAGAGTTTTAACATGCCACGAAATTTTATTCCAGCGCACACTCTGCTGCATAGTGACAAATTCATTCTGAGTACGTAAACTATGGTCATAACGCCACAGAAACGGAACATTTCTTACGTTTACCTATCGAAGTAAGTATTCCTTTCACTCATTATCTTGTAAATCACAGACAAAAATACCTTATCTCAATCACCTCTATGATTTAATTCTGGTTGACTATTCGATTCGGCACTGTGGACAGCATATTAGAGTGTGACAGATCACTAAATGATCAGATCTCAAACCAGAAGCACGAGTCAATGATTCACCTTCGGAGTTAAGTCTATGGGAGATGTGGGAACTAAAAGGATATTTGAGTTGGTGTCAAAATTACGCAATGTGTAAGCTTGCCATCAGTTCTCTAGAAAAGCATTATCATCACCTAACTAAGCACTTGAAGATACAGATGAAAACTCTGAGATGGTTATTTTGATAAGTCACATTTCGCCATAATAATACAAAAAGAGAAGAAAAAAGAAGAGGATATAGTATGGAAGGAAAACAGATTTCATTCAGGAAGGTAAAAGGTACCAGGGAAGCACTTGAGAATGACTGAAAGAAAAATCTGGATACCTTGCTGTCTTTTGCAAATCTATGGTATTTGTTTCTTGTAAACCAGCACGCACTACTTTTATCAATACACAATGAATCAGCCGCAGATCAACCTCTTGGGGGTCTTCAGTCTTGTGAGTGGTTTCATGCAATGCGCCATGAATTCCTCTCCTGTGCCAACCTCTTCATCTCAGAGTAGCACTTGCAAGCGACTGCGCTGAGAATACTAAATTTCAGGCGTTATCTCTCACCACGGACAATGCAGTGGCTGACAGTCTTCATTTAACGACAGAAACCAGCGGCGTTTGCGCAGAGTTGTCGCTGCTAACAGAAAAGCAACACCGTGCGACATAAATGCAAAAAACAAAGTGGGCCTTACGATGAACGTAACTGGTAGGACAGTGAGGCGAAATTTGGTGTTATTTGTCTATGGCAGTAGACAACCGACGCGAGTGCCTTTGCAAATAGCACAGCATGGCCTGCAGCGCCTCTCCTGGACTCTTGACGTTATCGGTCGGATCCTATATGACTGGAAAACTGTGTCCTTGTTAGATGCATCTCGATTTCAGTTGGTAGGAGCTGATGGTACGGTCCGAGTAGACCCCCCACAAATCCAAGAACCCACGTGGTGGTGGCTCCAGAACGGTGCGGGAAGTGTTTACATGCAATGGACTGGATTCTCTGGTCCAACTGAACCGATCATTGACCTGAAGTAGTTATGTTGGGCTACTTGGAGACCAGTTACAGCCTTTCATGGACTTCATTTTTATGAATGACAATGCGCCGTATCACCGGGCCACAACTGTTCGCGATTGGTCTGAAGAATATTCTGGGCAATTCGAGAGATGATTGGCCACTCAGATCGCCCGACATGAATCCCATCGAACATTTATGGGACATAATCGAGAGGTCAAAACGTGTACAAAATCATGCACTGACAACACTTTCGCAATTATGGACGGCTATAGAGGCAGCATGACCCAACATTTTAGCAAGGGACGTCCAGTGACTTGTTGAGTCAATGCTACTTCGTGTTTGGGCTCTACCCCGGGCAGCAGGATGTCCGACACGACATTGGTAGCTATTCGACCATACTTGTCACCTCAGTGTAAAAAGAAATAATCGAGGCATGCAAGGCGGTAACTATCACAATCATGCTCAGCAAGGGAGAATAGTGGCTGTTCAGCCTCCCATTTTGTTGTAAGTTTTACTTTTACTGTTATTTACTATTTCAAATTTTTGCCTGCAGGTTCGATTCCTGCCTCAGTCATGGATGTGTGTGATGTTCTTAGCTTGTTTAGGTTTAAGTAGTTCTAAGTTCTAGGGGACTGATGACCTCAGATGTTAAGTCCCATAGTGCTCAGAGCCATTTGAAACATTTTTTTATGCCTGCAGGACAGTGATTATCTTGAACGTTACATGATTATTATTTTTTTTCTTGATTCCTTTTTCTTTCTCTCTTACCAAAACCTCTTCATTCCATGGCTGTGTTCCTCTTTCCCTTGCTCTGTCCGTATTTTGTCTGTTTTCTCCTTTCTTTCATTTCAAATTTTGTGTTTATAATTTTGTTTCTGAATTTGCCTCTTTCGTTTCTCATTTCAAAACTGATGCCTACATTTTTAGGCCTTCGTTTCTTCGTTGAATTTTTTACAAGATCGAAAATCCTCTTTGTGAGTCTGTTGTTGGTCATTTTATGTATGTGTCCATAGAATGTGAGTCGGCGTTTCGTGATCATGTCTGTGAGCCTGTCTGTAGGTTCTTATAATTCTATGGTTGGTCTCTTCCGCTGTGTACTGCTCCAAAAATTTTGTCTGAGGATTTTACGCACTATTTTTTTTGTCGATTCTGATGCGTAGTGTGCTTTTGGTAGTACAACTGTACTGTACTGCCAGAGTTAACATGTCTTGAAGTATTTCTTCTATTGTAGCGCTTACATGTCGGTTTGTATGCTTCCTGTAAGTGTCTGTAATGGATGTGATATTTATCCGATAAATTTTATTTTGTAAGTGGTGCCTGTAAGTGTCTGTTGTATGAGGGCTCTAGTTTTCCAATCTATTCCGTATTCTTCTAATGTGTCAAAGAGAATCTGCTCATCTATGGGACTGTAGGCCTTCATAATGTTCTCGCATGCGACTACAGTGTTGTTCGTCTGTCTGACTTTCAGGAGCGTTCGCAGGTTCCAAATTTTTTCAACGAAGGACCTTCTTTTTCTGAAACCTGCTTGGCATTCACCTTCATTGTATCAGCTTGTGGTTCAAGTCTCTGGAGTAATACCTAGGAGAGAATTTTGTGGGTGACCGTTAATAATAAGATACCTTTGTAGTTATTAGGGTCTTTCTCGTCGCCCTTTCTTTGGAGTGCGTGAATCAACGCCCATTTCCATTCCTGTGCAATTTTCTCTGTATTTCACATTTCTTTAAGAATGTCATGGATTTTCTTTGTGATGGTTTGGTCTTTGAGTTCAGAGGTCTCACAAATAATGCCGTCTTCTCCTGCGGCCCTGTTGTTTTTTAAATGTTTTGTAATTTCTTCTACATCTGTTACTGAGGGCGGCTTTGAATCTGTGTTTGGTACTGTTTTCGAGAAGAGTAATTTTCCTTTAGGCTTCTGGCAATTGTGGAATTTATCAAAATAATTTTTAAATTACCTTTAGTAATCGTTTCCATAGATCCGTCTGGTTGTTTGAAGCAAATATTTGGACGCCGGTAACTATTTATTTGCTACCTCAAAATTCTATAACAATTTCTCGTGTTACTTCTCTTCACGTCTCCTGGATTTCATTTAGTTTATTTTTGTCGTACGTAACCGGCTGGCGAGGCCGAGCGGTTCTAGGCGCTTCAGTCTGGAACCGCGTGACCGCTGCGGTCGCAGGTTCGAATCCTGCCTCGGGCATGGATATGTGTGATGTCCTTAGGTTAGTTATGTTTACGTAGTCCTACGTTCTATGGGACTGATGACCTCAGATGTTAAGTCCCATAGTGCTCAGAGCCATTTGAACCATATTTTGTCGTACGTCCTTTTTACTCTTCTGACATCTTTCGACGATCGGTTCTCGACTTTTTGGGTATCTTGCCATGTCTCTTTTGTTCTGTTGCTGCTAAACCTCTTCCAAAACTGTATTCCACCTTCAGTGGCCTCATCACACGTTGCGTTCGTCAGTGTACGTTTTCGTCCCCTGGGAGGCTGACACCAACGCATTGCGGTCTGAATTATCTTTGCGATATCTGTCTAGTTTCTTGTTGAACATTAATTAACTTCTTCAATAATTTTGCAGTTGTTTATCTTCAAGCATTCTGGGTCTGTTCTTGTAATTTTTTCTGTGTTATCTTTCTTTTTCTTGACACTAGCGGAATCCGCCCCCCCCCCCCGCCCCCCATGAACCGTGGACCTTGCCGTTGGTGGGAAGGCTTGCGTGCCTCAGCGATACAGATGGCCGTACCGTAGGTGCAACCACAACGGAGGGGTATCTGTAGAGAGGCCAGACAAACGTGTGGTTCCTGAAGAGGGGCAGCAGCCTTTTCAGTAGTTGCAGGGGCAACAGTCTGGATGATTGACTGATCTGGCCTTGTAACACTAACCAAAATGGCCTTGCTGTGGTGGTACTGCGAACGGCTGAAAGCAAGGGGAAACTACAGCCGTAATTTTTCCCGAGGACATGCGGCTTTACTGTATGCATGGAGAGCTGCATCAAACCAGTCTCAGGACTGAAGACCACAACAACAACAACAGCGTAATTTTTACTTGTGGCAAGTGATGGTCGGACTCGAAGAATCCTTTGCGTATTCTCACACTCAGACTTTCTCTTTTATTTTTGCTTCTGACGGCTACGTGATCTATTTGAAATTCTTTCATTACGTTTTTGGGAGTTTTCCATGTTGTGAGTTTTCGTTTTGATTTTTGAAATATTTTAGCTAAAATTTTGACAGTAGAGTAACAGGTGTTCCGCCATTCTTGCTGGTGCGTTTGTGTTTTACTTTTAATATAATGTGGACTGGTTGGATATGTTAAGTTTTTCCCATTCGTACAGAAATTTCATATTTTCATACTTTGTGGTGTTATGGTCACTGATTAACGGCTTTTATAATATTTTCTTTAGCATTTCATTTAGATTTTGTACATCTTGTTTTTAGATGAATGGCTTTTGCTCAGTTAACAGCTGCGACACCACACCAGGTGTGCGCATCGCGGCAGGGAGGCACAGTGGAGTGCGGTGGCGCCTCTGGGCGTCGTAAAGCCGCAGGCACGGCGAGTGCGGCTCGTGCGACTGCCGCGGTACCCTGTGCTGCGAAGTTTTACGTTCCTGGCGGCTGGCAGCGAAATGTGGTACAGCCCGCAGGGGCCTGCGGGAGGCGCGTCTGTCTACCCGGATTGCGCGTTCCGAGCCGTTGCGGCCGGCGGCAGCCGCGCTGTTCATCCTACACGAGCAGCAACAGGCACTGGCGAGACGCGATGCACTTGTTCTGTGGCTCCCCCAGACAGCAGCGCATGTATTTCGCTTTGTCATTTAAATGTCTCATAAGAAAAACTTAACTTGCTTGTATGGGTGAAATATTATTCAACTACGAAGGTTAATATGCCGGGTGGTCAAAAAGTCAGTATAAATTTGAAAACTGAGTAAATCAGGGAATAATGTAGGTAGAGGCGTACAAATTGACACACATGCTTGGAATAACATGAGGTTTTATTAGAACCAATGAAATACAAAAGTTAAAAAAATGTCCGATAGATGGCGCTTCATCTGATCAGAATAGAAATAATTAGCATAACAACGTAAGACAAAGCAAAGAATATGTTCTTTACAGGAAATGCTCAATATGTCCACCATCATTCCTCAACAATACCTGTAGTCGAGAAATAATGTTGTGAACAGCACTGTAATGCATGTTCGGAGTTTTGGTGAGGTATTGGTGTCGGATGTTGTCTTTCAGCATCCCTAGAGATGTCGGTCGATCACGATACACTTGCGACTTCAGGCAACCCCAAAGCCAATAATCGCACGGACTGAGGTCTGGGGACCTGGGAGGCCAAGCATGACGAAAGTGGCGGCTGAGCACACGATCATCACCAAACGACGCGGGCAAGAGATCTTTCACGCGTCTAGCAAAATGGGGTGGAGCGCCATCCTGCATAAACATCGTACGTTCCAGCAGGTGTTTGTCAGCCAGGCCGGGGATGATGCAATTCTGTAACATATTGGCGTACCTCTCACCCGTCACGGCAGCAGTTACAAAACCAGAATCATGCATTTCCTCGAAGAAAAAAGGCCCGATAACGGTAGATGTGGTAAATCCAACCCATACCGTAACTTTCTCGTCGTGCAATGGAGTTTCCACGACAGTTGTAGGATTTTCGGTAGCCCATATTCAGCAGTGTTGGCGTTGACAGATCCTCGGAGCGTGAAATGAGCTTCGTCGGTCCACAACACGTTACTCAACCAATCGTCATCTTTCGCCATCTTTTGAAACGCCCACACCGCAATTGCCCTCCGCTTCACTAAATCGCCAGGTAACAGTTCGTGATGCCGATGGATTTTGCACGGATAGCATAGGAGGGTACGCCTATGTGCCAACCAAACAGTAGTGTATGGAATGCCTGTGCGACGTGCGACTGCACGAGTGCTGAGTTCCCCGTGCATAGACGAACCCGCTACAGTTTCCATTTCTTCCTGAACTGTCTCAGCAGCATTACGCCTTGTGCTCGATCGGCCACTACGGGGTCTATCGTCTAAACAACCCGTGGCTTCGAACTTCGAAATCATTCTCGCCACAGATGTATTTGTAAACGGATCTTTACCCGTTCGAATACCCTTCCTATGGCGATAGGATCGTAACGCTGAACTAGCACATTCCCCTTTCTGATAATACAGCTTCACTAAAAGCGCCTTTCAGATAATGTCAACATGCTGCGACTGCTGGCGCATCTGATTCTCTCTCTCATTACAGCTCCTTTTATACACGATTGTCATGCGCAGTCACTGAGGTTTTGCTGTCCAGCGCCATCTATCGGACCTTTTGTGAACTTTTTTTGGTTCTAATAAAACCCCATGTCGTTCCAAGCATGTGTGTTAATTTTTACCTCTCTATCTACATTATTCCGTGGTTTATTAAGTTTTCAAATTTATACTGACTTTTTGATCACCTGGTATGTTGTATTAACCCGTGATCTCGCTCTGGTCGCTACGAAGTTATTAACTGTGTATTACCGTTTTCTAAGGTGACGAAATTACTGCTGCACAAAACGTGCCATCGGTTCCAAAATAAAATTGATTCTTATCAAATTATCGTGTATTATGACGACACAGTGAAAAGTCAGAAAACAGTTTTTCATCTTTGATACTTCACGGCATGTTTAAGGGAAGTATTACTGAATTATGAACGTGCGATAGGAAGCTCTATAAAGCTCACCTCTCGAAAGCATAAAATTCGTGTGTAATACATTGACTTATTTCAGGTTCTCGTCGTATTGTTAGGCTTCTAACGATACTGTCTAGCACATTGTATATGCAGAATGTTTCTTAGTTCCCATTTCAGTGCTTGGAGTGGGAAAAGACGAGATACTCAGCATCACATGGAGAAAGCATTTCACTTTGGTGTTGTAGGTACTGGATATCTGGATACGGAAATCATCTCAAATACAGTGGTTTATCTAATAATTATAGCTCAGTTTGTATTACCTCACTTCAGGCTCAGTGTACGAAATTTCCAGTTTCTATATTTGGCTTATTCTATTAAAAGAAGTGGAAACTAAGTTGAGTGTTTTGCTTACATGTTGATGTCAAGAAATTTGGCCGCTGGAATATGACATCTTTTCGTAACAATAGAAGCTTCTCAGCGTATTTATTATAATCTATACGTACCTTTGATAGATAAACAAAGGTGGGATACATAGAAAAGCACAGGCCCCAATTCCATCCTCTGTTTTGAAACCAGTTACGAACGACAAATTATTGGATTGTTGCATACGTTCATAGCGTTTTTGTTTTCTATTTCGGTATTCCGGTTGCTATTGGTTTCTTTATCGTTGTAATTTTTTAACTAGAAATTCGCTGTTGCTGAGTTTATATATTGTCAATTTTTTCATTTTGAGATATTGAATGAAGCTGTGGACGCTACAAAATGGAGTGTCAGGTAGAGAAATTGGAACATTTCCGAAATATTCTTCTGTTTGATTTAATAGAGGGGTGACAGCAGCGGAGACAGGGAGACAAACAAACACATTTGTGCAGTGTATGAGGATAATTCCATTGGACACAGCACGACAAGAAAATGATTCTCGCGTTTTAAGGACATTTGTGACTATGCGTTTAGGAAGACCTTCAGGGCTTGATGAAGATCGTTTAAACACATTAATCTACAATGATCCACATCAGTGTACTAGAGAACTGACAAATGTGATGAACTGTGATCATTCCACCGTCATGCGACATTTACATGCAATGGGGGAGATTAAGAAACTGGGTGTGTAGGTATCACATTTTCTAAGCCAAAATCACAAAAATCAGCAGGTGGCCATATATGCATTTCTGCTTACTCCTTATCAACTCGCTCGCAACGACACCGAGCATTCCCTGCCTGTACCGTTACTGGTGAGTGGAAATAGTGTCTTTATGATAACAGGGAAAAGAAAGGAGTGGTTGAGCCCAAACAAAGCGTCAACTTGCTGTACAAAGACCTGCGCGCATCCACAAAGGACATGTTACGCATCTGGTGGAACGAGGAAGGCCAGGTCTACTATGAATTGTTTCCCCAAGGTGCAGCCATCACTTGTGACATTTACTGCCAAGAACTGAGCGGTCTTGCAGACACAATCGCAGAACGACGACCAGTAACACTGCGTCAAGTGATACTACCCCAAGATAACGCCGGCACACATTTTGGCAGATTGTACAGGAGTTCGCTTGGAAAGTCATTACGCTTCCACCTTACTCATCTAACCTTGCACCCTTTGATTTTCCCCTTTTCCGCCTTCTGTCGAACAATCTTCAGGGAACTTCAATTCCGGATGAAAATGCGCTCCCAACATGGTTCGACGAGTTCTTCGCCTCAAAAACACTCTATTTCTACAGTCGCGGAACCGAAAAGTTACCCCAGCGTTGGCAGACTGTTGTAAATAGTGAAGGAGAATATTTTATTGATGACTAAGGTCTCTGTTATGTTTATATGTTGCGTTTATTAACTTTATAGGAAACCGAACCCGATAAGGGATTACTTACAAAAACACAATGTTCTCATCAGGATCGACAGCAAAGCAACACCCACAACAATATTTCAGGTGTACATGCCGACATTGCATGCAGAAGATGAAGAGGTAGGGAAAATACGTGAGGATATTGAACGGGTGGTTCGGTATGTAAAGGGAGATGGAGTTCTAATAGTCATGGGGGATTGTAATACTGTTGTAGGGAAAGCGATAAACGAAAGTGTTGTGTTAGCTACTGTGGGAGTCAGTACCGACACAAACAAGGAAGAAGTTACGATGGCCGGTGGCAGGTATGATCTGTACATAGCACTTTCTGATTAAGAGAACCTTTTTATTTCTAAAAAGGAAAGAAACATGACGTCTTATTATGAGGTGGCTTGATGTACTTCCTATGCCTCCCACACGCAATTACTTTTACATTCTATTACTACTCCTCCTATTACTTAGTACTGATGCTCTTGAAGTCTGTGACCGAACTGGCCCCGACCGGTGATGAGCGGCTGGTTAAATCAGCGTTGTAGGAGGAAGAGAAAGGGAATCCAGTATTAGAACCAGAATTTAAAAAGGTTTTGGAAGATCTAAGATCAAATAAAGCAGAAGGGATAGAAACAATCCATCGTAATTTCTAAAAGCATTGGGAGAAGTGACAATAAAACGACTTATTCACATTAGTGTGGCGATGTCTGCTCTTCCCGTTGGCCAGCGTATAAGGGGCTTGTTGATGCCGTTTCCTTGCGCTACTCTGGTCGGCGAGCAGTCGATCCTTTAAGACTACACAGAAATAGTTCCGGAGAATATGGACCCGGTTGAAGAAATGAGAGAGAAGAAAGGCTATTTGAGTTCTGGAATAAAGTTCAGTTAGTAATAGAGAATATTCTTTCAAGAGTTACAAGAGGGAAAGGGGCGTACTTGGGAAAGCGCGCGAAGATGTCGGGAAGATTCCGAAATCAGATAGTTTATTGTACGGCGTAACTGGGAGCATGTATAGACTCAAACCACAACAGAGTAATGATGAAGTGTAGGCCATAGCTTAAGAGACTAGACAAGAAGAATTTATGCCGAAAGAAGTTGGATACGGAAATGCAAAGGAATGAAGAGTTATGCTTGAAGTTCATTTACGCTATGGACGCTGCTGTAAGGAATAGCTCAGAAGGCAGTTCAGTTGAAGAGAAATGGACGTTACTGAAAAGGGTAATCAAAAGACAAAAAAAGAAAACGGAAAGCAAAACGTAGGTACAGGGGAGGTAACTGCAAAGAAGCCATTGGAAACATATGAAATACTTCAGCTAATCAAAGAAAGAAGGATATACAATATTGTTGAGGGAAATTAAAGAACACAGAAAACAAGTCACTTTGGAAAGAAGTACATGTACGATGAAGCTAAAGCGAAGTGACTGCATGCAAGATGCGAAGAAATCGAAAAAGAGGAGATGGAAGGATTGACTCAGCATACAGAAAAGTCCCAAACAAACTTCCATGAAAATAAAAGCAACGGCGGTAACGTTTAAAGTGCAATGGGAATTCCATTGTTAAATGCAGAGGAGAGAGCGCGTAGGTGGAAAGAGTACACTGAAAGTGCCTATGAGGCGGAGAACTTGTCTGATGATTTGATAGAAGTAGAAACAGGAGTCGATAGGGAAGAGAAAGGGAATCCAGTATTAGAACCAGAATTTAAAAAGGTTTTGGAATATCTAAGATCAAATAAGGCAGAAGGGATAGAAACAATCCATCGTAATTTCTAAAAGCATTGGGAGAAGTGACAATAAAACGACTTATTCACATCAGTGTGTAGAGTTTGAGGCAACAAGTGCGAGAATTACCGAATATTCAGCTTAACAGTTCGTCCATGCAAGTTGCTGACAAGAATATTAAGAAGAATGGAAAATAAAATTGAGGATCTGCTACATGACGACCAGTTTGGCTTTAGGGAAAGTAAACGCAACAGAGGCAGTTTTGATGTAGCGGTTGATAATGGATGGAAGGCCGACGAAAACTTAAGACACATTCATACTATTTGTCGACTCTGAAAAAATCATTCTACAATATGTTCGAAATTCCGAGAAAAATAAAGGTGAGCTATAGGGAAAGGATGTAAGATAGACTGTTCAGTCTATAGATCGAAGAAGCATTGACGGAACTAAAGAAAGTTTCAGGAGTGGAATTAAACGTGAAGGTGAAAGTATATCAGTGATAAGATTCTCTGATGACGTTCCCATCCTCAGTAAAACTTGAATGGAATGAACAGTCTAATGAGTACAGAATAAATAAAAAAGACGAAAGTAATGAGAAGTAGCAGAACTGAGGACGGGGAGAAACATAACATCTGAATTGGTCACCAAGAAGTAGATGAAGTTAAGAAATTTTGCTACCTATGCAGCAAAACGACCCATGACGGACGGAGCGTGGAGGATATAACAAGCAAAAAACACTGGCAAAAACTGGATTCATTACCAGGAGGAGTCTACTGGTATAAAACCTAAGCTTTGAGGAGGAAATTCCTGAAAATGTGCGTTTTGAGCACAGCACTATATGGTAGTAAGACATGGACTGTGTGAAAACCTGGACAGAAGAGAACATAAGTATCTGAGATGTGCTGCTACAAAAGAATGTTGAACATTAGATAGACCGATAAGGAATGAGAAGGTTCTTTGGCGAGTAAAGTAGTGTATGGAAAAGACTTCCAAGAAGAAGAGACAGGATCATAGAATATATGTTAAGACATCAAAGAGTAACCTCGATGCTATTAGAGGGAGCTGTAGAAGGCAAAAACTGTAGAGCAAGTCAGAGATTACAATAAATCCCGCAAACTACTGAGGACGAAGTTTGCAAGTTCTACTCTAATATCGAAAGCTGACGAAATTCCACTAGATTTGGTAGCATCATGAGGAATAAGAGGTGCAGATAATGACTGGGTCCTAGCATATCTAGCGTACATACAAAGAGTAGACACAACACAAATTTCAAATAACGAAAACATTTAGTGAAACACTTTAACAAACAAAGTAGCTTTGTTCAGGAACTCGTCAGTGTGCTATATTAGGACCAGTACGGTTTCTGATACACATCAATGATATCGTCAGTAGTTTCAGTCATAGAAAAAGATTTTACTTACTGATGGTAGCGGTATTACTGTCACTGGGAGAACAAGAGAATTTCTAGAAGTGAAAGTAAATGAAACCATCGAGGAAATTTAGAAATGGTCGTTAGGCAGTCAACCTACATTGAACATAAACAAAATAGATGCCAAATATTTCAGTTTGAAAAGGAAAAATGGTCGTGTTAAATTAAAAATACTTATTACTTCTGATAGTTGTTTAACATGAATGAATGTTGATTCTAGGTTTAAGTTGTGCCATCACTCAGAGACACTGGCAAACCGAACATCATCTCCGTGTTGAGCTCTTAGAGTCTTGTCATAAGTGTGTAATAAACGGTGTCTTTTAGTTACACATTATTAATGGTTACATGCAACTGTAAGCTCTGGAAATCATTTCTGAGGAAAAGTTCTATAATATATGAACACAGTTTTCAAACTACATGAAAGGGGGGTGACGAAAGGTAGCAAAATTAGTAATCAGACTGACTGAACACATCGATGAAAACTTGGGTATTTTACACCACTGGCCATTAAAATTGCTACACCAAGAAGATGACGTGCTACAGACGCGAAATTTAACCGACAGGTGATATGCAAACGATTAACTTTTCAAAGCGTTCACACAAGGTTGGCGCCGGTGGCGACACCTACAACGTGCTGACATGAGGAAAGTTTCCAACCCATTTCTCATCACAAACAGCAGTTGACCAGCGCTGCCTCCTGAAACGTTGTAGTGATGCCTCGTGTATGGAGGAGAAATTCGTACCATCACGTTTCCGACTTTGATAAAGGCCGGATTGTAGCCTATCGCGATTGAGGTTTATCGTATCGCGACATTTCTGCTCGCGTTGGTCGAGATCCAATGACTGTTAGCAGAATATGGAGTCGCTGGGTTCAGGAGGGTAATATGGAACGCCGTGCTGGATCCCAACGGCCTCGTATCACTAGCAGTCTGGATGACAGGCATGTTATCCGCATGGCTGTAATGGATCGTGCAGCCACGTCTCGATCCCTGAGTCAACATATGGGGAAGTTTGCAATACAACAACCATCTGCACGATCAGTTCGACGACGTTTGCAGCAGCATGGACTATCAGCTCGGAGACCATGGCTGCGGTTACCCCTGACGCTGCATCACAGACAGGAGCGCCGGAGATGGTGTATTCAACGACGAACCTGGGTGCACGAATGGCATACTTTCGGATGAATCCAGGTTGTGTTTACAGCATCGTGATGGTCGCATCCGCGTTTGGCGACATCGCGGTGAACGCACATTGGAAGCGTGTATTCGTTATCGCCATACTGGCGTATCACCCGGCGTGATGGTATGGGGTGCCACTGGTTACACGTCTCAGTCACTTCTTGTTCGCATTGACGGCACTTTGAACAGCGGACGTTACATTTGTGTTATGACCCGTGGCTCTACCCTTCATTCGATCCGTGCCAAGCTCTACATTTCAGCAGGATAATGCACGACCACAAGTTGCAGGTCCTGTACGGGCCTTTCTGGATACAGAAGATGATCGACTGTTGCCCTGGCCAGCACATTCTCCAGCTGTCTCACCAATTGAAAACGTCTGGTCAATGGTGGCCGAGCAACTGGCTCGTCACAATACGGCAGTCACTACTCCTGATGAACTGTGGTACTGTGTTGAAGGTATATGGGCAGCTGTACCTGTACACGCCATCCAAGCTCTGTTTGACTCAATGAGCAGGCGTATTAAGGCTGTTATTACGGCCAGAGGTGGTTGTTCTGGGTACTGAGTTCTTAGGATCTATGCACCCAAATTGCGTGAAAATGTAATCACATGTCAGTTGTAGTATAATATATTTGTCCAATGAATACCCGTTTATCATTTGCATTTCTTCTCGGTGTAGCAATTTTAATGGCCAGTAGTGTAGCTTCTTCAATTTCACCGAGTAAGTTCATTTACCGAGAAGTAGCGCACATCAGTAAATAAACTTTCAGCACCCGTACAAACCTCTGCCTGTGACCACAGAACAAGATGTTCTGACTGATCTCATATTTAAAAAGTATTAAAATTGAGGAAGGAACTGCCCAGGGAGAGAGATTAGTACCACTAAGTTCTTTAAAAAGGAAACTAAAAAATACCCACTTATCAACAGATTGCTTAGGGGAAATAGATTAGACCATCGGTAAGAAACATAATACAGCTACACAATAACAATAATATTAATAACAATAAAATTCTCATCTCATGTCACATTTCCGCACTTAAATGTTTTTTCATGTCATTCCTGAAAACTGTGCTCTGAAACTCTTCAATAGATAATTAGTCAATGGTGGCCGAGCAACTGGCTCGTCACATGTGAGCACATCTCATCCATAGTGAAGGTATGCTGACGCAGTTATAGATACAAGGAAACAGAAAACAGAAATACAAATATGGAAACCAAACAAGGTCGCCATGGTTCTGGTCCCGCTTTTAGTGTGCGCGGTATTCCATGGAGAAGAAATAAAAACTATGAGGTTTGCTGACGACACTGTAATTCTGTCAGAGACGGCAGAGGACCTGGAAGAGCGGTGGAAGTGAAAGGGTATAGTCTTAAAAGGAGGATATAAGATGAACACCAACAAATGCAAAACGAGGACAATGAAATCAGGTGATGCTGAGGGAATTAGATTAGTAAATGAGACAAAGTAGTATATGTGTTTTGCTCTTTGAGGAGCAAAATAACTGATGGTGGCCTAAGTAGGGAGGATATAAAATGTATACTGCCTTGGCAAGGAAAGCGATTCTGAAGGAGAGAAATTTGTTAACATCGAGTATAGATTTAAGTGTCAGGAAGAGTATTTGTATGGAGTGTAGCCACGTATGGAAGTGAAACGTGGAGGATAAATAGTTTAGACAAGAAGAGAATAGAAGCTTTCGAAATGTGGTGCTACAGAAGAATGCCGAAGATTAGATGGGTAGATCACGTAAGTAATGAGGAGGTACTGAATAGAATTGGGGAGAAGAGGAATTTGTGGCACAACTTGACTAGAAGAAGCGACCAGTTGGTAGGACACGTTCTGAGGCATCAATGGAACGTTTGTTTAATATCGGAGGGAAGCGCGGAGGGTAAAAATTGTTGAGGGAGACTAAGGCATGAATACACTAAACAGATTCAGAAGTATGTATTTTGCAGTAGTTACTCGTAGATGAAGAAGCTTTCATAGGATAGAGTAGCATGGAGAGCTGCATCAAACCAATCTTTGGACTGAAGACAACAACAAAAACAACAGTAATCGGTACTGAGAAATGAAGGAACTGTTTAGCGCTAGTTTTTTTACTTTATGAAATAGCTTCTTTATAAAATTTTATTGTACAGTATCGATAAACCGACAGTGGTTGCGCTGTTTTAATCTAACTGGCCTTATATTCGGCTTATATTCGGGAGGGTGGAGGCTTCAGTCTTCAACCAGCCATGCTGATTTCGCTTTTCCGCGATTAACTGAATTACGTCGGGTGAATGGTGGGATGGCTACCACTGTAAGGCAAAACTTGACCTAGAGTATGTAAGTGCTCGTATATATGAATCATGTTTTTTCCTTAAAACCTTAAAGCCGTAATACACTGAATGTGTAGTATCCTTGTGAAGGTAATCCAATGGTGAATAAAACAGTTACTTAGACTACTACTAATGTAGTATAACTTCCATAGTGCGCATTATGAGTCATTTTTGCTAATAAATAATTCCAAAATTCACCTTTGCTGTAGATACCACAAACAATCACTTACTAAAGTAAGTGACCAATACGTGGGAAGGCACCAAACCTCGAAATGTAGGGTGTAAATCCTTCTGAATAGATTCTAATTTTGACCTCAGAATGTTTAAACTAATTATACAAATGGAAGGTTAAATTAACGTAATTTCATTCAACTTTACAAAACGAACCTGAATGTTAGAAGCCTGTTGAAGCTACTTAGAAGTCAGTTAGGGATGTGATTGGAACATAAAATCAGAAAGTCCTTGTTAATTAATTTGCATATTTGATTTTGTGTGACAAGAGGAATCTTATACGTGTATTGGTTGAACTAATGCAAAATTTGTATTAATTTGCAGTAGCGGAACCAATCATGTATATCTTGTGAAATGTGCGTAGTATGTTTGGCTCGTAGTAGCAGTTACAATTTAATGGAATTCAACCTTTTCTTTAAATCGATGGCTTCCCGTAAGGCAGCTATCATTTCCATAATGCCAAACATTTATCAGCTGTGAGTTAATGAAACCGACATTTCGGCAATAGTCGCAGTGTTCTCTGGTTCCACTGGTACACGTTTTTGTCCAGTGTCCACGATATTTCGTAACAGTTCTCTACATTCTTCGCAGTGATGCATAACCGTTGATTTCACTGATCTCCAGTAGTGGAATGGTTGGCAAAATTTGATTAGATTGGTTTCCATTGGCTGAGAGAGGAGATCTGCCCTCGTTGTTCAGTGCGTCTTCTAGAGAGATCGGAAGATCCATGTTAGGCTTCCCCAAGGTAAGGTAGACGCGGCGTACACAATGGGCATAAACAATTTGAATTGCGAATAAGGATAAGTTTTCATTTCTTACCTCTCAGAAGAGAATAAAATCGACGGGTAACTATAGTTATGATGTGATGTCATACTTAGTACAGGAACATGAGGAAATATAATGCAGCCGGGACAACACAGTATACCAGCAAACACAGTGGAAGGGCACTGAAACCTTGACCGAAACGTCAGTGTCACAGAGAAGTACTTGTTTTACCGCATGACGCGACACCATACCCAGAAAACCTTTTACTAATTCTGGATGCGGGAGCCTACGCACCTACAACACAAGTTTATTTCATGTACTACTAATATTGGAACAATGGTTCAGTCGTTCAGAAATGAACTGACCCAGTGAAATTCGAGGAAAGATAAAAACTGATCAAAATAGATGGGTGACAGATGAAATAAAATAATCGATTATTAGTCTTGTTACATGTGTTGTGTAGCTAATTAGTCTTTTGGACGATTTAATGTAGCGCTCCACAACTTCCTCTTCTGCGTAAACCGTTTTAACTCACAGTAAGAGCTACACACTGCGTCCTCATTTGTTGCATATGTTCCAGCCCTGATTCACCTGCAGTCATTAGCTTCTACAGTTCCTTCTAGTACCACACAAGTGATTCCTTGATGCCTTAAAACATAAGTTGTCTCCTGGTTAGTGTCTTTCACATAAGCCGCTCACCGACTACTTCATGGTCCTCAGTTATGATGTTAAGTAAATCGCTAATGTCATTCTTACTACTCCTCATCGCATTCGGGAGGACGACGGTTCAATCCCGCGTCCGGCCGTCCTGATTTAGGTTTTCCGTGATTTCCCTAAATCGCTCCAGGCAAATGCCGGGATGGTTCCTCTGAAAGGGCACGGCCGACTTCCTTCCCTGTCCTTCCCTAATCCGATGAGACCGATGACCTCGCTGTTTGGTCTCTTTCCCCAAAACCAACCAACCAACTACTCCTCATTAGTTTCGTCTTTCATCGGTTTACTATCAGTCCATATTATATTCTCATTAAACTGTTCATTCCATTTAAAAGGTACAACAATAACTTCCCCATTTCCACCAAGTATGGTAATGTTATAAGCGAATATAAACAGGGATAGCTTTTCACATTGAACTTTAACCCGACTGGTGAATCGTTCTTTTACTTTCGTCATTGCCCCACCACATTGTGGTGAAACGGGTTCATGTGAAACGTATTTAGATTATGAATTGATCGTGTGCTGTCCAGACCTGTCCACAACTCCTGATAAGTAATTCCTTTTGACTCTACATCGTTTATTCTATTGCAGCTTCGCCTCATCTGAGGAAGAATACGGTGGGAGAGGAAAAATTCTTTCTTGATAATATTTATCTGATTCTGTCCTAATACAGTTGTTGATTCTGTTTGTCGAAGTATATGTAGGCGAAATATATTGAAAACAGGAATATTGGTTCATATTTTTAGCAGTTCTCACAATTTGTAGATCTTCTCCAATATACGTAATCCATTGATTAAAGTTTTCACATGATGTACGTTTGATAATAAACTTCTTCGCAGACATACACAGATCAGCCAGAACATTATAACCACCTATCTAATAGCCAGTATGTCCACCTTTGACACAGATAACAGCGGCGACTCGTAGTGGCATGGAAGCAGTGAGCACTTGGAAGGTCGTCAGAGTTTGCACAACGTCTGCACACACAAGTCACCTGATTCCTGTAAAGTACGGGGAGTAAGGCGATAAGCTCTGACGCTACGTTCTATCACATCCCAGATGTGCGTGATCGGGTTCAGATCTGGTGAGCTGAGGAGCCAGCACATCAATGGGAACTCGCCACTGTGTTCCTCGAAGAACTCCATTACACTCCTGGCCTTGTGACATGGCGCATTATCTTGCTGAAAAATGCCACTATCGTCAGGAAACATGATCGTCATGAAGGAGTTTACTTGCTCTGCAACCAGTGTACGATGATCCTTGGCGATCAAGGAGCCTTGCACGAGCTCCACTGGACCAATGGATGCCCACGTCACTACCCCCTAGAGCATAATAGTGCCTCCGCCAGCGTGTCTCCGTTCCGCAGTGCAGGTGTCAAACAGTTGTTCCCGGGAAGACGATGGATTAGCCCCTCCCCATCGGCACGATGAAGAAGGTATCGGGATTTATCAGATCATGCAACGCTCTGCTACTGCACCAACGTCCAGTTACCGATGCCGTGGTGTTACCATTGGCACATGCATGCGTCGTCGGTTGCGGAGGTCCATCGTTAGGAGAGTTCGTAGCACTGTGGCTTCAGGCACTATTGTATACTGCCCCGTATTAAAGTCTAATTTAGTTCTGACACGGTTCGCCACTAGTCATGTTTCACAAGTCTGACCAGCTTCCGACGACCGACATCTGTAATGGGGCGTGGCTGCCCAAACCGACGACGAAGTCTTGACGTGGTTTCACCATGGTTTTGCCTCTTGTTGAAGACACTGCCCTAGCGCTCCTCGGGCAGCCGGCAAGTTTTGCAGTTTCCGAGGCTCTCGTAGCGTTCCTCCAGACCATCACAACCTGCCCTCGATCAGATTCAGATCGCGTGCCTTCCACATTCTACACATGGACAGCACGCTCACTGATACTACATGCACCGTGTGTCTGTTCCCTGAGAAATGTGTGTCTGACTAACAGTAATTCCTCGCCAGGTCACGCTGCTATGCCTGGAAAAGTTCACATTGGCCTAAGGTCGGTTGTCATAAAGTTACGGTTGATAAGTGTATCACGTAATGTGGATACCTCCAGAGTTATTAATTATCTGAGTAGCGTCAGCCACTGTAGCTGAGTGGACAGCGAGCCGACTTGTCATGCTCGGGGTCAGGGTTCGGCTTCCGGCTGGATTGGACATTTCATCCGCTCAGGCACTGGTTGGTTGTGTCGTCTTCATCACCATTATTGCATCACCGACGGGCAAGTCGCCGGCGTCACCTCAAAAGACTTGCATGAGGCGATCAGGTCTATCCGCAGGCAGGCCCTCGCCACACGACATTTCATTTTATTTTATCTGCATAGTAACTTCAACTGTGTTTATTTGTCATCAGCGATTAAATATTACGTGACGTATTAAAAATCTTACCTCAGGTACAACTTGACTCCAGCGTGGGCAAAAAGCTACTACACACAAAATTAACCACCTCAATGTTTTTAAAGTCTCTGTATCGTCACAATGCAATGTTCTTCAGACATGTATACATTTTTGAGGGAACAGACACTGTCATTGACGATTACAGGTATGGTAAACATTAAAAACTAGAATGGCACTCTGCAACTATGTGTTTGACGTCAGCGATTTGTGATACATGACAATTTGTGCTGGACCAAGACTCGAACCTGGGTTTCCTCACCGTCGCGTTAACCACTTCGGCTGTCCGAGCACGCCTCCAGGATCGACCCAGACTTAGTCATAATTCTTATGCTTGCACAATTCGGAATCCCGCATAGGGAGAAATTTATATCGCCGTTTCAGCTATTTGTCTCCCTCAGCGGTAATCACGAATTGCATGACATATGGAGGTTTGGGTCGGGTGCGTGGTCGGGTAACCGAATTGGTTACTGCGACCATTCACGATAATTGGGAAATCCGGGTTCGAGTCATGGTTCGACAAAAATTATCAAGTGTCACAAGCCGCTGACGTCAGTACATAGTCGCAGAGTGCGATTCTACTTCATAATGTTAACTACATTCATCATGATTCGTTTGCTTCATGTTACAATCCTTACGGTGCGGCTTCAAGCCTGTTGCCGAGGTAGACGGCCGCCGTAAAGGTGGTGCTTAATACGGAGACGTGATAATCCTGCTCCGTGCTAAGAACAGCCTGCAGCGCTCGCCAGGTCTCCGTGACGTGACTGTAACAAAAGAAGAAACAAACAAACAATTAGTTGTTTTAATCGAATTATTACTGTGATAAATTATCCAATTAATCTTATACCGTGCTATCGTGGAAGCGAAGTTCTTGGCTATACCACACGATTTTCTTATCACTGCAGTATACAAAGTGAACAGTAGCGGAGTAAGACTGCGTCCCTATCTTATGCACTTTCTAATCCATGCATTTGTTTAACTGTCTTCTCTTCTCATTGTCATCTATAGGTTCTCAGACTAAAAATGCTGCTACCACAGCACAAAAAGACGAATATGAAGAAAGTATAGGTGGCACAAAAGAAGAAGTCCGGTTGCACTGTGGAGTGGCAGAGTAAATAAAGTAAAAAGATTTCCGATTTGAAGAAATAGTTGCGTTAAAAAAGCTACTTTGTAACGCAAATAGTGCGCTATTTCCTCACATCGGAATAATTCTTCAAAAACAGTTGCTGAAAACGATGGAAGGAGACATGTGATAGGAAATGCTGATATAGTCGGCGCTCGGCGCTTCCAACAGAAACTGCAACGTGTAACTTCACCAAGTGATGTTGACACTACAACTGCTAGGTCACTGGCGTTTCCAGAAGTGGAAAAGACAGGGTGGTCGATATGAAGTGTTCCAGACAAATGCGATATGTGACGAAACTTAGTGGTGGACTCAACGGACACCTTCTATTGTGCCACTTGCATGCAGTTACTGTTGTTAAGAAAGTGTTTATCGCCAAGCGTGCACGTTCTCCTTTCAGTTCTTGCTTGTTTATGTACAGAATATCTAATAATAAATAGTACTTAAATACACAGATCTAAAGCCGGCAGTATATTTCTAATGTGCAGCCGATATTTGTGTAGGCTGGTACGACGATATTTTTACTGACGATATATCGGTATACATATACTGCTTTTGTTATGTCGAGAGCCGATAATGACGTTTTTCTAAATATCGATATAGCTGATACCCAATCTTTTTAAAAATATCAGCAGTCGTAATGCAATCTTCATACGTAATACTCATGTAAATATTTCCTCTTGAGAAAGAGAATAAATACTCGAAACGTGTTGTGCTAAGCGTAAAAGATACGTACATGGTGCAATGTTTCATTATTTAAAGACATTTTATCCTTGTTGATGGCAGTGAAATACACTCCTGGAAATGGAAAAAAGAACACATTGACACCGGTGTGTCAGACCCACCATACTTGCTCCGGACACTGCGAGAGGGCTGTACAAGCAATGATCACACGCACGGCACAGCGGACACACCAGGAACCGCGATGTTGGCCATCGAATGGCGCTAGCTGCGCAGCATTTGTGCACCGCCGTCGTCAGTGTCAGCCAGTTTGCCGTGGCATACGGAGCTCCATCGCAGGCTTTAGCACTGGCAGCATGCCGCGACAGCGTGGACGTGAACCGTATGTGCAGTTGACGGACTTTGAGCGAGGGCGTATAGTGGGCATGCGGGAGGCCGGGTGGACGTACCGCCGAATTGCTCAACACGTGGGGCGTGAGGTCTCCACAGTACATCGATGTTGTCGCCAGTGGTCGGCGGAAGGTGCACGTGCCCGTCGACCTGGGACCGGACCGCAGCGACGCACGGATGCACGCCAAGACCGTAGGATCCTACGCAGTGCCGTAGGGGACCGCACCGCCATTTCCCAGCAAATTAGGGACACTGTTGCTCCTGGGGTATCGGCGAGGACCATTCGCAACCGTCTACATAAGCTGGGCTACGGTCCCGCACACCGTTAGGCCGTCTTCCGCTCACGCCCCAACATCGTGCAGCCCGCCTCCAATGGTGTCGCGACAGGCGTGAATGGAGGGACGAATGGAGCCGCTTCTGCCTTGGTGCCAATGATGGTCGTATGCGTGTTTGGCGCCGTGAGGTCTCCACAGTACATCGATGTTGTCGCCAGTGGTCGGCGGAAGGTGCACGTGCCCGTCGACCTGGGACCGGACCGCAGCGACGCACGGATGCACGCCAAGACCGTAGGATCCTACGCAGTGCCGTAGGGGACCGCACTGCCATTTCCCAGCAAATTAGGGACACTGTTGCTCCTGGGGTATCGGCGAGGACCATTCGCAACCGTCTACATGAAGCTGGGCTACGGTCCCGCACACCGTTAGGCCGTCTTCCGCTCACGCCCCAACATCGTGCAGCCCGCCTCCAATGGTGTCGCGACAGGCGTGAATGGAGGGACGAATGGAGCCGCTTCTGCCTTGGTGCCAATGATGGTCGTATGCGTGTTTGGCGCCGTGCAGGTGAGCGCCACAATCAGGACTGCATACGATCGAGGCACACAGGGCCAACACCCGGCATCATGGTGTGGGGAGCGATCTCCTACACTGGCCGTACACCACTGGTGATCGTCGAGGGGACACTGAATAGTGCACGGTACATCCAAACCGTCATCGAACCCATCGTTCTACCATTCCTAGACCGGTAAGGGAACTTGCTGTTCCAACAGGACAATGCACGTCCGCATGTATCCCGTGCCACCCAACGTGCTCTAGAAGGTGTAAGTCAACTACCCTCGCCAGCAAGATCTCCGGATCTGTCCCCCATTGAGCATGTTTGGGACTGGATGAAGCTTCGTCTCACGCGGTCTGCACGTCCAGCACGAACGCTGGTCCAACTGAGGCGCCAGGTGGAAATGGCATGGCAAGCCGTTCCACAGGACTACATCCAGCATCTCTACGATCGTCTCCATGGGAGAATAGCAGCCTGCATTGCTGCGAAAGGTGGATATACACTGTACTAGTGCCGACATTGTGCATGCTCTGTTGCCTGTGTCTATGTGCCTGTGGTTCTGTCAGTGCGATCATGTGATGTATCTGACCCCAGGAATATGTCAATAAAGTTTCCCCTTCCTGGGACAATGAATTCACGGTGTTCTTATTTCAATTTCCAGGAGTGTACACTAGATACCACCATGTTTCCGTAAGATCTACTGTTCGTTCCCATTATTGGTGCAGCATGTCCGCCCCAGTAGCTGAGTGGTCAGCGTGACGGATTGCCGTCCTCTGGGCCCGGGTTCGATTCCCGGCTGGGTCGGAGATTTTCTCCGCTCAGGGACTGGGTGTTGTGTTGTGTTCATCATCATTTCATCCCCATCCGGCGTGCAGGTCGCCCAATGTGGCGCCGAATGCAATAAGACCTGCGATATGGCGGCCGGACCTGCCCCGCGAGGGGCCTCCCGGCCAATGACGCCAATCGCTCATTTCTCATTTCCATTGGTGCAGCATGAGGTAGATAAGCGATTCTTAGATTCTCTTTCGCTGTCTCAGTCCCAATCTCTTTTGCAGGCGATCTCCATTTTGGCTGCAGAACCCACTCACTTTGACCATTTAAGTAATCATTTCCTCGGAACACTATCCGTAGATGCAGTAATTCTTTGGCGATCATGTTACAAACTTTCCGGAAAGACGGAGAAGGTTAAATGTTTCCGTCGGAAGGAAGGGACGCTAGTCCGAAAACGAACTAGTCGAATGATGTAAGCGAGAATCCGAAATCTGATCATGACGTACAGAATTCCCACTGAATACGCCTCAGTATCCTCAGATAATTTCCTGTTATGACGGACACGTAACTTGATGTCAGAGAGACCGAAAATCCTAACTGTACGGTACTATTGAATTACTGAATTCCATTTACCGGCAGAAGTTTTAAGGTGCTACGTTTACAACTGTTGTCCCGAGCGTAATTGCAGGCATAACATCGTCGCAGGGAAGGAAACAAGAGGGAAAACTTGGTATAACGTATAGTCGACATCGAGATCATTAGAGACGGAGCGCAAGCTCGGACTGTGACAAGGATTGGGAAAGAAATCGTCCGTACCTTTTCAAAGAAACCATCCCGGCATTTACCTGGACCGATTTAGGGAAATCAAGGAACACCTAAATCCAGTTGCGGGTTTGAACCGTCGTCCTCCCGATCGCGAGTCCAGTGGGCACCGTTGAATAACGTTCAGTGGTTCCCATCGTTTTAACCCATGTCACAGACAGCGAGAGTTCTTCCCAGGAGATCCACTCCAGTCTCGAAAGTTGTCTTGTAAACAAGACGTTTCACATGGTGCCATGGAAGAAATCAAGTGGCGTGAATCGGTTGAATGTGCTCGCCACGAAACAGGACCCCTTCTTCCAATCCGCTTTTCGGGACGTGTCTGATCCAGGTACTCACAAGCCCGCCGCCCAAAGTGAGGCGTGTCTCCATCACGTGGGAACCATACCCGCTGCCGAATAACAATGCTATATGTTTCAGAAACCTGTGTAGTACGTGACTAATACACACTTTGTACACTTGTGTACTGAAGCCGGAAGGAATAAGAAACGGACTTGGAACGTAATCTTTCTCTATGGCTGCCCACACCTTGACTGTTAATGGCTAATCACAACTGTAGCTTGGGATTCTCATCAGCCCAGAGATGACCATTGCGACTATTCCATATCTGGTGAAATCCACTTCATTCACATGGAGGTAATGATGGACTTTAAAGGCACTGCGACCCCCAGCCAGTGGGCAAACAAGACACGAGGTCCGAAATCAGCATAAGTGAAAGCAAGTACATTCTGTGGATGATATGTGTGTTTCTGCATTCCTCGAAATAATCGTCATATAGTACTTGGCGTATAATTGACCAAATGTTGACTGCAGGCGACTCATCCACTCGAGAGAGCATAACAACTTCTACGAGTAAGTGGGGAGTTTGTGTAGTTCGTCGTCCTCCTTAGTCGTTGTATCGTGGTACCAACTGGCTTGTTTCTTGTAATTGTTGAAACAGTGCTGGAGCCATGGCATGAGCCAGATGTCTGCTACGCGGATGTTTGGTCCTGTACATGCTTTCTGCTGCTCTGCTGCTTCCATTTTCTTGTCCATACATGCAAATCACGTCTGCAACTTCTGGATAAAACTCGATTAGAATGGAGTTGATCGACATTAATATTTCATCTTGTAAAAACAGACTGTAGTTTAGTATAGTATTAACACCGTGCACCAGGATTCCTCATGTGAGTTGACGGTGCACCATCTGCAGTAAATAAGCTGGGTCACTAGCCCAACTATCTACACCTAAGTACTTGTCGCGATTTCCCATCCTGCAATCTTAGCAACAACAGTACTGATACATACAGGATCCTTATAATCCGACTTCCAATGCTTGAGAGGGACATCATGAAAAACCAGGACAATGAAACTTTGTGGAACATTTGTAAGGACATATATAAGAGGAAAGACGAATAACGAATAAACCATTAAAAGGAACACATTTTAATATGCTCATGAGAGGGAGCATTTATTAATTGGGTACCATGTTTACGTTCTAGGTTCAAACATTGCTCACTGTGACAACCATATGCATCCAAGACGGTTTGATACCGCTCTAGAAGTTTCTACACTGACACGCGAAACAACGGTGGACCATGGACTGTTCGGCTGCCGTGACACGTCTCGTGCACTGCTTGAAGATCGTCCATCACACCCAGCATTCTCAGCCATAGCAACAGTAACTTCTTCAATAATTTGTTGCGCAAGTGGCCGTCGGCTTCTCCCAGGAGCAATTCCCAAACTGCTATTTACTTCCAACTTTCTGAGCATGTTCTCCAACCCCTGTGACGAAAGGGTACCTCTCCGTATTCGTTTAATGAATCGAAATTCGCGAAGAGCAGCAGCATTATTGCTGTAGTTTTGACAAAACAGCTATACGGGTAAACACCTGCTCACTTTGTCCAGGCCCATGTTGACTGTCTTCAGCTGCAATGCACACTGGCGCTTGTCTTTCAACCCAACGTCGCCGTAACAACACTGGCGCCTGGCGGCAAGTCGTTACACACGTACTACTAACAGCACAGTTTGATCGTCATTCCTATAGAGTCGGGTAACCAGAACTGAAATAGTTTTCCATCTATAGTGGCTCAAGTAGGGAAAATTTAGTTGTGACGACCCTGTATATTCCGCTTTTGGAGGTATCAGAACGATTTTAGCTTATAACTTTCGATGAGGTCTTTGCTCAAATTAGTACATTTACCATTTTCTATCGTTCATGGAAGTCTGTAACATTATCGTGGAGTCCCCTTCTATGTACTGTGGCCCAAGGATCCGTCCGATCGTCTGTAACTAACACTAGGACGAAGGGCACCTTGCCACATTTTTCACTTTGCATAGTGATGGATGGCTCGAGATCAACAATAGTTCTACAGCACAACTCACAGTACCTGGTGAAGTCGATTTTTTTGTTTTGTTTTCCTTTATTGTATCAATTCCCCATCGGCGTGAGCTGGCAGCGGCATATGCGCTGCTCTTCAGCTGAAAGACATAGAACAAACAATAAAAGACATTTAAAAACAACAAAGGAGAAAACGTGGTGAACATAGATACAGAAAAGGGGGAACATCATGGAAGACAATAGACAAAAAAGGGGCGACTGTAAAATGGAGATAAAAACCGTAAAAAAGTAGCACACACACAAAAAAACCACACACTGGGACAATTAAAAGAAAACAAGGCGCAGTATGACCGGAGCATAAAAGTATCGATGGATGGCGTAGCACATAACAAACACTGACAGTAACACTAAGTACATGGCCAGCACACAATTAAAATCGCACGTTTTGGCGCACAGGAGAAACAGCACTAAACACAACACTGACGTGACACTCTGACAATGATCAAAATGGAGGATCTACTAAGCACAGGGAGATGAGGGATAAGGGAAGAAGGGAGGGAGGGGAAGAGAGGGGGGAGATGGGTGGGGGGCGCACCAGAGATGGCCAGGTAGGGAGGGACGTGGGAGGGAAAGAGGCAAGGATGGGGTGCAGGGGCTCAGGGGAGGGGGAAGGAGGAAAATCCGCTCTAGGGAGAAGGAGGAGAGAGGAAAAAAAAGGGCCCTGGGGAGGGGGAGAAAAGGCCAGGTTATAGTTGGATGGAAGGGTACATATCATGGGGAAGTTCATCATGTGGGAGGGGGAGGTGCTGGAAATTGCCCTGATGAAGGAGATGGAGGGTGTGGAGGTGGAGAGAGGGAGGGATACAGCGACAATGTGCGGGGGGTGTAGAGGAAGGAGGAGACCAGGGGAGGGGGGGGGGGGGATTAAGCCTCCGCACAATTTAAAGGATGCGGAGATGTTGAAGGAGCAGGAGGATGTGGGGGAAGGGAATGAGTTCATATAGGAGCCGTGTGGGGGAAGGAAGGCGGATACAGAAGGCAAGGCAGAGTGCGTGGCTTTCAAGGATTTGGAGGGTCTTGTAAAATCGGGTGGGAGCGGAGATCCAGGCAACGCTGGCATAATCGAATGGGTTGATCGCCGAAATATAATGCTAGAACTCGAAACAACTCGGCCGAGCACCAAAAAGCGTAAGTCAATCGCCGCGCTGGATTAGCCGAGCGGTCTCAAGCGCTGCAGTCATGGGCTGTGCGGCTAGTCCCAGCAGACGTTCGAGTCCTCCCTCGGGCATGGATGTGTGTGTGTTTGTCCTTAGGGTAATTTAGGTTAAGTAGTATGTAAGCTTAGGGACTGATGACCTTACCAGTTAAGTCCCATAAGATTTCACACACATTTGAACATTTTGAACATAACTCAATAAAGCCGAGAAAACCTGCAAGTTCACAGTTCTAATTTAATGCATTTTGTGCTGTACAAACGTCAGTAATAAGAAGACCACTCTGTGTGGCTGGATTGGCGGCAAGGTGGCTGGGGCGTCCACGTGTGGGCCGGGCGGCCGACTGCTCAGCGACGCGGCTGGAGCGGAGACGCGGCCTGCGCTGTAAGCCGGCTGAGCCGCGCAGCTCGCCGCTGGCGGCGACTCTAAGCCCCTGCGGTCGCCCCTCAGGCGGCAGCTTACACTACACCGCAGGCACCCCGAGCCAGCCAGTCCGTCTTCCGCCGACACACCACTCAGCCGCGCCGAAATCCTTTTACAGTGCCTTCTGCAGCCGCTACCTTTTACCCGCCATTTCCTCCCAGACCTGACACGTCGCCATTACGCACATCCTCCACGTCTGCTGCTACATGATGGATCAACATTACTCAAACTCTTCATTCACCGAGATTCGTAGTTTCTGTTGTCAGCTTCTAGGCCGTGCCCTGGAAACTGACTGCTGAATAGCTACAGCATTTTTTACCCGCGACAAACATCACTACGATTTTCACAAACACCACAGCACCAGTGCTGCATTACTTGTTACAGTTGATAACCTGAAACATGCCATAGGTCAAAATATTGACGCTACCACACTTCGAGACAGCTAGAACTTTCAAACACTACGTTAAAGTGGTTTGAAAGTTCTTCAGACGGCAATAAGGAATGAAATCGTCTTGGAAGTATATCTCCTCAGGAATCACACAGAGGTCAGTTCTGGACCACTTATTGCTTTCCTTGTGAGTCAGTGATACGTTATCGGCTGTGCCCTGCTGAGAGCAATATTCTTATGCCCAGATCTCAGACTTTACCTAAGTGTCGTCTTTATAACTTCGATCCTCCAAATCACTGATAACCTCTCTTCATTGTAAAGAAGGTTGCGAAAACTGGAACTTAAACTAAATTGGGAAAAGCCCCAAGCTGTTTCAGTATCTCAGGATAAATTAATACGAGGACTATCCAGAAAGTAAGTTCCCAGCGTTCGCGAAATGGGCACTACTGTAAAAATCAAAAATGTTTTATTTGTAACAGCTAGCCACAACTCCCAGCTAATTATCTAAATAATCGCCGCTCCGACTTAGATATTTGTGGTGGCGTTGTACCAATTTCAAATACCCTTGTCGTAGAAGGCAGCCGCCAGTGCTTTCCGCTAATTCTCTACGCAGGTCTACAGCTCGTTGGCTGTGCCAAAATGTGGGCTTCAAAGTTTCAGCGGTTCGAGCGAACAGAGATGAAACTCAGGGAGTCAATTGCGGTCTGTATTGTGGGTGACCAAACACTTATCACTGAAAACGCTGTAGGGTGATCTTCACTGCCCCTGTGCAATTGTCATGAAAAAGGAACGGCGTGACTGTTCTGTTACGTGGGCTGCGTAGCTTCAGGCGAAATTTCTCACCAGGCCCTCGTACTTGGTGGGAGACACTATTTTCTAGGTACATTTACGTGCTCACTGTGCGTTCAGAACTGAAAAGATCGATGTGACACGATCGACGAGCGTTCTACAGACACTTGCCAACACATCTGTGCAAAGCTTCATCGGATTTTTACAGTGGTTTCCATTTTGCGACCGATCGGTACTTACCTTCTGGATAGCCCTCGTATGTTCCCATGAGAAATTAGTAAGTTCCGTCCAGAAACAACTGACTGATATCCTTCTCGGTGGTATTTCAGAACCTTATCAGAAAACAGTGAAGAACTTGGATGTAACTTTGGATAAGCATCTGATCTGGGTAGAAAATACTGTCGCTACATGTTGCAAGACTTCCATTTGCCTCTGTGTCTTCGATTAGTTTCGGGACAAGTTTTCACTGGATGTGTAACGTAAACTTGTGCATTCACTTTTTCTACCTGACATTCAGTATTTCGATGTAATCTAAAACGGCACTAGAAGCTATTACACTAGACGGTCAGAATTAACTTAAATACTTATGTGCGTGACATCTGCAACATTCGTCTGTATGGCCATCTGTAGATACCAGTGCCACAACGATTGCAAGTAACTGCAGTGAGATAAAGCCAGGAAAACTTCTTTCGTTCCACATTTGAGGGTACGAGGTCTAGTGCAAACTGCGAGGCACCAAATACGTATGAGTAGGTGTTACTCTATATTCTGTCGCTGTAGCTCACTGTTGGAACTTGCAACATACTCTTGTGTGTATTCAGAACATACGTCTTCTACTTTTTCATTAATGAACTGCTCAAACATTTCTATATAAAAACTCTAAATTGTTTCCGCATTATTTTCATAGTCGTTGTGATCCAAGATATTGTATTATAGCACATAACTAACTTCATAAGAATTAGTTAACATACACTATTTCATTCAGAGAGCTAGGGAGATAAAGTAGCTGTGTACATAGACCAAAGTTGTTAGCGTACATTAGATGCATCTTGTGAATACCTTTTAAACACTACTCTGGACGTGTTATTCCCTCTAACATTGCATTTTCACCTCAATCTAATACCATACTTTCTTCAGACGACATTAATACTCCCGCAGTGACTAAAAAATTCAGTTATAGCACACACTAATGCATTGACTGGAAATTACATGCATCACATTGCAAAGTTACAGTGTGGACTAACCGTGGCCTATCAGTACTACTTCATACTCAATGAAAGGCTACCATTCTGCGATCATTTGCAACACAGTGAATATATGGATGTTTATAGGTGCAATTCAGTTTTTTAGACCAGTTTGTTACCTGCGAAATATTTCACTTAGAACATCACTTAGTATACGTGCGGTGCATCACATGCACTATAAAGTATCCCACCAGAAAGTCCTATCTCTTCAGAACACTGAAGCGTGGCATTACGTTACCAGTGCGTGTGCCTAGTTTAACACATAAGAAATAGTTGGACCATGGGGGGAGGAGAGGGAAATTTAGCATTATTCGTTTAAGACAGTTTTTAATTTATTGGGTCACAAAATTATTATTATTGCAAATGCGAACTGAGCACCAGATAACTGTTGTGAATTAAAGTGATTTTAACAAGGGAATCATTGTTTCATTAGAAAGAACATAAAACCGAACCATTAAAACTTACAAGACAGTCAAAAGAAATTGGGTGGTGTTTCAAGACTCATTTAAGTTTCATCTAAAAGCCGGCAGCTGTGTCCAAGCGGTTCTAGAGGCTTCATTCCGGAACCACGCTGCTGCTACGATCGCGGGTTCGAATCCTGCCTCAGGCATGGATGTGTGTGATGTCCTCAGGTTAGTTAGGTTTCAGTATTTCTAAGTATAGGGGACTGATCACCTCAGATGTTATGTCCCATAGTGTTTAGAGCCATTTCTTATCTAAAAGTCCTAGTAAACAAGTTAAAGACTCGTTAGTTAAGAGGAAGAAAATACAATACTAATCTTTGCAAATGGTAAAAGACAAAATTACTAAAGATAACCAGCAGAATACCGACAGAAGTAGCGCCTGCAAGGCATGATCACCAATAGCGTGTCCAAAGACTGGTCCAGGCTCTCAGCCAACTCATCAACTAAAACAGGCATGCACAAGGTCCACGAGGTCGCGCAGGCATACTCCATGGCTGATGTGAGGGATCAGATTAAAACTGACTTTTATGACAGACCAAAACTCTTTAAGACAAGTGAGGAAACGCGTATTACAATCGTCCTTTTTAAAGTAATTAAGAAAAAGGTGCCTCGAGAAAGGATGCAATTTTTACCAAATTAAAACATAAAATACCAAAAGGTGGCTCAGATAGACAAACATCCTTCAAAAAAATTTACAGCAGGTTCACTAGCCCGAACATGATAACATATGAAGTTCAATCAATAGGTGAACACAATGAAGCAAAAACTCTTGGCAGTAGAAGCAAAAATCGAAAACAAATTACATCCGAGAGCGAGGCCGTGAATAGCGTTGTTAGATGGACATGAACACCCTAAATGTCACTGCGCGGTTCTTGCTAATGGAGTGATACACCTGGAGCGAGTTCACTGGTTATATTTGCTTACCCGCCCAGTTCCGTAAGACCAAATTGATGAGCAAATCTCCAAGGTCATGGAGCATGTCAGTACATGAAATTACAACATAAAAGTAATAACAGATAAAAATAAAATGTTTATGAACCCAAAAAAAGGCAGTCCATAAGTCTAAGTAAACGCAATCAACAGTACAACAAGAATCAGCTTAAGTTTTCAAGGAACTCCTCGACAGAATAGATGGAGTAACCCATGAGGAAACTCTTCAGTTTAGATTTGTAAGCGCGTGGATTACTGCTAAGATTTTTGAATTCGAGCGGTAGCTAATTGAAAATGGATGCAGCAGTATACTACACAGCTTCCTGCGCCAGAGTTAATGAAGCCCGATCCAAATGCAGGTTTGATTTCTGCCTAGTAGTAACTGAGGGAAAGCTGCTTATTCTTGGTAATTAGGTAATATTTTTAACAAGAAATGATAGTAAGGAATATATATATTGAGAGACCAATATCAAAATACCCAGACTCGTGAACAGGGGTCGACAAGGGTTCGTGAACTTACAACATTTACTGCGCGAAACGCCCGTTTGGAAGAGTTATCCCAAAATATAATACCATACTACATAAATGAATGAAAATAAGCAAAGTAGAGTAATTTTTGTGTCGAACGATCACTCACTTCAGATACCGTTCGAATAGTAAAAATGGCAGCATTAAGTCTTTGAACAAGATCCTGAACGTTGGCTTTCACGACAGCTTTATATCTATCTGAACAACTACAAATTTGAACTGTTCAGTTTCAGTACTCATATGCCCATACTGTGAAATTGAAATGTCTGGTTTTGTTGAACTGTGTGTCAGAAACTGTAAAAAGTGAGTCTTGCTGTGATTTAGTGTTAGTTTATTTTTCTACAAGCCATGAACTTAGACCATGTACTGCACTATTAAAAACCGGGCCAATGTTGCACACAACATCCTTTACTACCAAGCTAGCGTCATCAGGGAACAGACATATTTTTGAGTTACCAGTAATACTAGAGGACATATCATTTTACATAAATAAAGAACAAGGGTGGCCCCAACACTGATCCCTTAGGGGTGAGTGTACCCCACTCAGACTCCACATCACAGCCGTTCTAAACATTGTGACTAATGAATGACCTTTCTCTGTCTGTTGCTAACGTAAGAGGTGAACCAATCGTGAGCTACTCCCCATATTCCGTAATGGTCCAACTTATGGAGCAAAATTTTGTGATCAACACAATCAAATGGCTTAGTTAAATTAAAAAATATACCTAGCTTCGAAAACTTTTGTTTAACCCATCCAGTACCTCATAGAGAAATGAGAATATAGCATTTTCAGTTACTAAACGGCTTCTAAAGCCGAACTGTACATTTGATAGCAAATCGTGTGGTAAATTATCCTTACATACACAGCATTTTCAATAACTTTCACGAACATTGGTGGCTTAGAAATAGGTCTAAAATTGTCTTCATTATCTTTTCCCCATTTTAATGAAGCGGCTGTACTACTCACTACTTATATCGTTCAGGAAACTGACCATTCCTAAAGGAAAAATTACAAATATGACCACATGTAGGGCTAACATGTGCAGCACAGTACTTTATGCTGCTAGGCAGTCCATCATATCCATGAAAGTTCTTAGTCTTTGTCTGTATCACAGAGGAGTATTTCAGACATCAATCTCGGAAAGCCATTTGCCAAGAAAGTTATATGATTCCCTGCAGGAACTAAATTTTTATGTAATTCGCTAGCAATGCTCAGAAAATTATTGTTAAGTCCTTCACATATATCTGATTTATCAGTAACTGAAATACTTTTACTAAGAACTGTCTTTAAATTGTCGACCTTGTGCTGCTGATCAGACACTCCCTTCACAACTGAACATATGGTTTTAATTTTATCCTGTGAATTAGCTATTCTATTTGCGTACCACATACTCTTTGCCTTCCTAATAACATTTTTAAACGCTTTAAAGTACTGTTTGTAATGGGCTACTATAGCTTGATTGTGAGTTCTTCTAACATTTTGATATAATTCCCGCTTTGTTCTGCGTGATAACCTTATCCCACTAGTCAGCCATCTGGGCTGCCTATTACTGCTAGTACCCAGTTTAGACCGTTCTAGTGGAAAGCAACTCTCAAAGAACATGAGAAATGTGTTAAGGAAAGCATTGTATTTATCATCTATGTTATCTGAACTATAAACATCCTGCCACTCTTGTTCCTTGACAAGGTTAAAAAACTATCTTGCCTGTATATGTAGTTAGATGAAACATACTGCTTCTTTTCGTTAGTGACCTACATATCTGGGTAACAGTGAAGAGCACGGGCAACGCTCACACGTTATTCTTTGATTTAGAATCCAATAAATGGAGTGTTTATTCTAAAAATCTGTTCTCGTCACATTTCGCCCATTCGCGGCCATTAAATTTTGGTCATCTTTAGTTGTGTGGTGGGACTGTTGATTACGGTAGTTTGTGTTTGTGTGTGTGTGTGTGTGTGTGTGTGTGTGTTGTGTTATCTTTCTGCATATTGATGTTTTTTGATGTTCTATATTCCTTCCACAGCTCTCTCTCTCTCTCTCTCTCGTTGTACCTTGAAAAGTGTGCACCTGTCGAAATACCGGCGGTTGTTCAAGAGGTCACCTGGTGACCTGGCTCCATTCCAGAAGTAGTTTGTACGTGCTCCAGCCTGATTCTGTTCTGAAATGTAACATCTGAATGCACTTTACAGCACTTAAAAGCTGTAAATGTGCAGAAAAACAGGTTCAAAATTCCTTATTCTAATGTGAGAGACGTTTCGTCTTCTATCGATGGACACTGAAGACGGACAACCTGGTACACGTCTATTGCGAATGCTTGTAAACGCGTAGCAACTTCGTAACTACAATTCGTTTATGTGCATAAAATAGCTTGTCGAATATTCTGGTTTTCATGTTGTGATACGTGTTTGATGTCTGCATTACTACACTGATTCTCAATTCAAATCTTATAATAAAGAAGGCGCTATGAATTACTGAAAGGTATAGACCATAAACCGCAAAGATTTTAACCGCTATTTGAACGTTCACCTCATGCTAGTGGTTTGTATTGTATTGTATTGAACTGGAGACCTAGAAACGACGGAGAGGTTTCGTCCCCGCCGTAGCCCTCAGTGGTTCACAACCCCACAACAGCTTACAGCAGTCCACTCACCCCACCGCCGCCCCACACCTAACCCAGGGCTATTGTGCGTTTCGGCCCCCAGTGGATCGCCCGGGGAATGTCTTACACTAGACGAGTGTAACCCCAAATGTTTGTGTGGTAGAATAATTGTGGTGTACGCGTACATGGGCCCGCATCTCGTGGTCGTGCGGTAGCGTTCGCGCTTCCCACGCCCGGGTTCCCGGGTTCGATTCCCGGCGGGGTCAGGGATTTTCTCTGCCTCGTGATGGCTGGGTGTTGTGTGCTGTCCTTAGGTTAGTTAGGTTTAAGTAGTTCTAAGTTCTAGGGGACTGATGACCATAGATGTTAAGTCCCATAGTGCTCAGAGCCACGCGTACATGGAGACAGTGTTTGCGCAGCATTCGCCGACATAGTGTAACATAGGCGGAATAAGAGGAACCAGCCCGCATTCGCCGAAGCAGATGGAAAACCGCCTTAAAAGCCATTCACAGACTGTCCGCCACACCGGATCTCGACACCAATCGGCCGGGCGGATTCGTGGCGGGGACCGGCATGCCTTCCCGCGCGCATGCTAGTGGTTTGTGAGCTGCGTAATTATCCGGAAAAACATGTTCGCTATTGTTCCAGGAACAGAAGCCCCAAATTGCATGATCTATACGATGGGCGTTCAAAAAGTAATGCAACACATTGTTTCAATTTTGGTTGAAGAAATGGTTAATTTGTTGTGGGACGACGTGGAACATTCGCAATTCAGTCTCTATAATTTCGTGAAGTTCCAATAGGTGACGTTGCTATCGTAGCCTTCGAAATGGCGTCTGTAACGCAGGTGCCTTCCAAGCAGAGATTTGTTATTGAGTTTCTTTTGGCAGAAGATCAGGGCATCGCAGATATTCATAGGCGCTTGCACAACTTCAACGGAGACCTGGAATTGATCAACAGCACCGTGAGTCGTTTGCCGAGGCATTTGTCAACGCAACGAGGTAGCATAAATCTGTCGGAACTACGCTTGCCGGCCGGCTGCAAACATCTTGGAACATGTTAGAACGTGCGTACACGATCATTCGAGGTGATCGACGGATCGTAAAACACCTCGATGCTCAACTGATCGTCTCTGTTAGTAGTGCTGGCACACTTGCCCATCAGTTGGATACTGAAGGTGTATGCACGTATCTTCCTCACCACCTTACAGAAAACCATAAAGAGCAACCTAGAATCATCTGTGCGGAATTGCGTGAGCGTTACGAGGCTTATCATGGCAACTTTTCCAGTACCATCATCATAAGCGATGAAGCATCGGTTCATCACTTGGAAACAAAACGGCAATTAATGGTGTGGCGTCACACTACCTCTGCTCGGAAGAAAACGTCCAATGCCTCATCCTCAGCCGGTAATGTCATGGCGACGGCCTCCTGCGATTTTGAACGGTTTATTCGTTTGATTTCCCCTCAGTGCAACAATCAGATCTGAAGTGTGTTATGCTACCCTCAGAAAACTGAAGAAATGACATTAGTGTGTTCGTCGCCACAAAAATGCAAAAGAGCTTCTCCTTCTCTATGGCAACGCAAAGGCCTCACATTAGTCTGTGCGCCCGAGAGGAACTCACAAAGCTTTGTTGGACTATTCCTCCTCACCCACAGCCAGGATTTTGCACCTTCCGATTGCCAGCTGTTGGGCCCAAAGAAGGATGCACTCCACGGGAAGCAGTATGTGGCTGATGAGGAGGTTAGTATTGCAGCAAGACGTCCTCTCCGACGTCGACCAGTAGAGTGGTGCCATGCTAGCTTAAAGGCCCTCTTAGTAAGGCGGCGTAAGGCCGTCGCATTGAACGAAGATCATGTTGAAAAATAAGGTTTTGTGGCAAACATTTTGCGACTATGAGCTCAGCAACCGTGTATGCAATTATATAAAATGTAATAGTCAGCCAGCTGGTTGCACACAATTTTTTATTAAAGAAACACATTAACCAGGTTTCATTAGTTTTACGTACATCTTCATCAAAATTGCAGAAGCTACATGAAATCACATAAGAATTTTAAAATTCTGTCGCTGAAGTTTTAAAGTTGCTATGCGATTTCATGTAACTTTTACCATTCTGATGGACCGGCCGCTGTGGCCGCGAGGTTCTAAGTGCTTCATTCCGGAACCGCGCTGCTGTTACGGTCGCAGCTTCGAATCCTGCTCGGGCATGGTTGTGTGTGATGTCCTTAGGTTAGTTAGGTTTAAGTAGTTCTAAGTCTAGGGCATGTTAAGTCCCATAGTACTTAGAGTCATTTGAACCATTCTGATGAAGATAGTCTTAGAACTATCGAAACGCGATTCCTGTATTTTTTTTAAAAAAAATTGTGTTTAACCGGCTGGCTGACTATTACATTTTCTATAGTTCTGTTGAAGAAAAAGGGTAATAATATGGTGTACCTGAAAATCTTGAATAAAAAGAAAAATGTGCTGCTTCACTTAGTGAACGTCCCTCGTACATTTAGGGGTGTCTCCTACTGGTAACATTTCCCCACGCAGAAATAGCTTTGCTTACTCGTACTTACGCCTTAGCGTGTCGTACTCGGTATGATCTTTTGCTTTCTAACTTCAAAATTTTGCAAACCCTGACAGTTTCTTTTGCATGACTTCACAACTGCATACATTCTACTTCTACACGATGTCAAAAATCAAATATTGTTATGGTTGCTGTTGTTGTTGTGAGCTTCATTCCGAAGACTGCTGTGATACATCTCTCCATGCTAGTATTTACATATAGTAAGCAAGTGACTTCCTCTTTGAATATCTACTGCGACCAACACCCATTTGAATCTGCTTACTACCTTTGCATCATTCTGTGATTTATACCTCCCACACTTCCTCTCATTAGCAATTTGACGATTCCGTCATGCCTCCGTGTGTGTCCTATTAGTCAAATGGTTGAAATGGCTCTGAACACTATGGGGCTAAACTGCTGAGGTCATCACTCCCCTAGAACTTAGAACTACTAAAACCTAACTAACCTAAGGACACCACACACATCCATTCCCGAGGCAGGATTCGAACCTGCGACCGTAGCGGTCGCGCGGCTCCAGACTGTAGCGCCTAGAACCGCTCGGCCTCTCCGGCCGGCTCCTATTAGTCGTGACATAAATTTATTTTCTCCGCAATTTGGTTAATACCTACAGATTAGTTATTCGAAATATCCCACCTAATTCTAAGCATTCTTCTGTATCATCCCATTTCAGTAGCGTCTATCGTCTTCTTCTTCTTTTTTTTTTTAAATGAAGCCATTGAGCTTTAGACTGTTAAAAATATTGTTTATTGCACTAAACAATATTTTAACAGCCTAAAGAAGAATGGCTTCTTTCAAGAATTTCACCAAGAATGTGGACCCTGTGCTGTTTTTCTGTCAGAACTGTTTATCGTCCACGTTTTACTACCGTAGAAGACTACACTCCAGACAAATGTACTGACGGAAAAAGATTAATATACCTGAAAAATACGACATTGATTTTTATCCAATGACGACGTGTGCCATATAGGCGATTGCAAATTTATTGATAATGGTTTCAGCGTCGTTTGTCAACAGATAGCGTAGTGGCATAGCGACTGGAGGTCCGCTGCTCGTTGTCTCGCGAGCACGGGACCCCGGGTTCGATTCCCGGCGGGGTCAGGGATTTTCCCTGCCTCGAGATGACTGGGTGTTGTTGTGTCGTCTTCATCATCATCATTCATCCCCATTACGGTCGGAGGAAGGCAATTGCAACCCTCCTCCACTAGGATCTTGCCTAGTAAGGAGGTGCGAGTCTCCCGCATCGTTCCCCTAAGCTTTGTAAAGAAACATGGGACTTCTTTTCCATTTCATAGCGACTGGAGGGCCATCCGTGTCTACCCTTTAACAGGAAATGCTCCAGCCAGAAGGATCAGTCTGGTGGAAACGTGTGAAGCACGCAGACAACTATGCCACAGAGACGCACTCTTGCCTCCTACACCCTAATGAGCGAGTTTGAAAGCGATCAATTTGTGACCTTCCGACAGAGAATTGCGCTCAAGTTGCACGTGCTGCGCCAGCCGTACAACGACGCTGGAATCAGTGGTCATGTTTACATCCTCACATCCGTAGACGAGGTTCTGGATGTCCGTACAATACAGACGACCGCTTGTATCACAATATCGTAAGGGCAACAGCAGCAGATCGTACAGCTACCGCAGTACAGAGAAGAGGGCTTGTGAGCCGAGACGTGTCAACACGAACTGCTGCGAACAGGTTATTAACAGCACGCACACACTTGCCCGTCTTCCGCTCACGTAACAGCACCGACGTGCGCGGCTCGACTGGTGCTGGCAGGGGATGATTTGGAAGATGGAATGGCGCGCCGTGATCTCCAGCGACGAGAGAAGAATCTTCCTGCACGCAAGTGATGTTCGTTTGTGAGTACGACGTAGACCTGATTAGCGCTGTCTTAGAGTGCATTCTTCCAAGATATACTGGCCCCACCCGAAGCCTTATGATCTGGGGTGCGGTAAACTACAACACTCGTTCACCTTTAGTGTTTCTGGAGGGGACGCTGACCAGTGCTCGGTGCGTACAGATTGTTGTTATATCGATTTGTTTTTCAACAGGACGGTGATTTGATGTTACAACTGCATAATGCTCGCCCAGACACTGCCTGTGAGACTCAACGTACTCTGCAAGATGTACAGCAGCTTCCCTGGCCAGAGTCAGAGCCTGAGCTGCCACCCGTGGACGCTGCATCACGTACTAACATGGGTTTTTCAGCATGGTTCGATATCTGGTACCTCAGAACCGCTTGTACTGTTGATCTGTAAATGCAATCGTTTCATGTACTCCATACGTACTGTTCCAACAATAAAGCTTGAGTGAACGGGAAAGCTGTAAAAGGGTGTACTTTTTTTTCCATCAGTGTACCTGCAAAAAATACAAATGAATCAAATGACTCTGAGCACTGTGGGACTTAACATCTGAGGTCATCAGTCTCTAGACTTACAAATACTTAAACCTAACTAACCCAAGGACATTACACTCATCCACGCCCGAGGCAGGGTTCGAACCTGCGACAGTAGCAGCAGCGCGGTTCCGGGCTGAAGTGCGGACAACCTCTCGGCCACAACGCCCAGCTCAAAAAAGACATCATTAAACTTAAATTTATATTCGATATTAACAAATTTCTGATTTTAAAAACGCTGTTTTTCCTTTTGGCAGTCTGCAGTTTGTGTCTTCTCTGTTTCCGCCATCGTCAGTTATTTTGATGCTCAAATAGCATCACTCGACTGGTACTTCTAGTATCTGATTTCCTTGTCTAATTGTATCAGCAACAGTCTGATTTAATTTGATTACATTCCCCTACCGCTGCTGTACTTTTGTTGATATTCATCCAACATGCTTTTTTGAAGTCATCATCCATTCCGTTTAACTTCTATTGTTTGTGACAGAATTAAAATATCAGCAGTAGCCCTTTTATTTCTTCTCTCTGAAATTTAATTTCTCTTCCAGATTTCTCCATGGCTCTTTCATTGATTGTTCGCTGTGAAAATTGAATAACGTCAGGGTAATGCTACGAATTTATCTAATTCCCTTCCTAACCACCGCCTCCCTTTACAACATAAGAAGTGTTATCCTCTCCTCGAGACGTCTGAGTCAAGTACGTGTAAATCTTCTGCCTGCAGTATGCTTCTATCTTATTAATTAAATCGTTAGTTTATTTTATTTTAAACCAAGTTATCGAGATATTTTCCACTTCCGTATTATATACACCACAATTTTGTTTCTTTGGTTCCAACTGGACTTCATTAGTTTTTTAAAGTTTAATTGCGTTGTGGAAGTTCCATTAAATGTTTCTTTTAATTTTTTTTACATTTGACGATAACATCAACGAATCTTAGTAGAATGTCCTGTGATGAACTTCTCTTTTCATAAACATCAATAACAACAAACTTCAAGTCTAATTACCTGTTTAGTCCGAGGTAGTTTGTCTTGAGCTCCTGTTTTCTGCTACTTAAAGAGACGTAATTCTCGAAGCCACAGGACGGAGATACATGACGTGACTATAGTGTTAGGGTAGAGTAGAGGATGTGGCAGTCATTTTCAACATACGAGATATATTCTAGGGGGTGCAGCAGTGTCCACTTTGCAGCGATGTTCGTAACTGGAATTTCCAGTACTTATAGTAAGAAATAGCTATCTGAGAAGAGGTGGTGTCTGAAATTTAGTTTGTGTTTCCCTTTCCACCACAGTCTTAGAACACACACTTGGTGATCTGCTCTACTTGTTACTGTACGACTTCGTTCAGGCTCTACGTACATAGCAAAATTTAAAACATATTTCCTTTAGATTTCATTATCAATAATATTGCACATGTACAGTGCGACTTGGACTTGCCAGCCATCTTAATGTTTCTGCAATTTCAATTATTATTTTATCAAATTTGGGGCATTATGGTACTTTCATCGTAGTTGGTTTACTCGTAATACCCAAGCTTAATCTAATGTGCGTTACACAAGATTTTTGTCCAACATGACTAACGACAGACAGAAATTTAAAGTTTGTTTAGCTTTGATTGTTCAGCTGAAACTATTACCTTCATCTAACTTCATTAGGAACTCCGTTCTTTAGCGTTGCAGCTTCTGGATGGAACAAGTCAGTACAAATGCACAAACTTCCGCACCTAGCCGCTGATGGACTGTCGTTTCATTGGCGTCGCTACACAACTTTGCTCTTCCGACCTACGGTTATCAGCAAAATTTTGCTCCATACGACGTCAGCTACTCTGCTCTGACCTCATTAGTTGCTTGTTTTTCTCCTCCCTGCTAATGGAGAACGGTTCTTTATTAATATCGGTACTTTTTTCCACCAAATTGTGTAAACTAAGTATCCAGTGATGCATGAACAACATGTAATATTAAGTGATGTATAGTGTAGGTTCATGTCCAATGTTTTTCCTCGAGCTCATTCGGCGGCGATTGGCTGCTGCGGGGCACCTCGTCATGGCGCTGAGCTCACCGCAGTAAGGCAGGAATGTACAGCGGCACAGCAGGTTTATTTCGTTCGCATTTACCAGCGCGGTACCGTTGCGATTTATATCAGTCGGTGCGTCAACCACAAAATTGGCTGCGGCCGGATTGCACCCGTATTCAATGATTTACTGTATGTTCTGGCTGCTCGAACGTGCCACATACCCTTATCAACAACTAGCAGGGCTCCAAATAGTGTACAGAGTACGTGATCACAAGAGGAAACGAATCTGTGAGGTCAGGGTGTGTTATCTCTTCGTGATTCACGCTATTGTGAAATGTCGGTGTATGTGGAGAACACGCTGCACTTTGTTGTAACAATTGATTTGTGAATTACAACGACCGTTCTTACCAATAGGTTTTCCTAACATGAAAATTTACATACGACCACGATGAACACACACAGCGGTACCTCGACGACGTTTCATGTCCTTACGTGACTCGAGCTGTAATTCAGAAGATTTTTATGGATCTTTAGCACTATAATTTAGAAGGCTTATCACATTCTGCCAAATCCAGTTTTTCCACATTTTATTTTAGGACTAAAAAGGTGCAATTGAATAAATATGAAGCTGTTAGGGAATCAGTGAGGCATCTCATGCTTGTAAGGAGCAGACTTGAAGAATAAACAGAACAGGATAGAAAATGTAAGAGAAAGTGTATAAGACATAATTTTATTATATATAAGAATGTAAAGAAACACAGAGATTTCTTTCGAAAGTAAGGAAGACTTAGGAGACCTACTGAATGGAACGATCAGAAGAGTCAGTACAGGAGCAAGAGTACGTAAAATGTCTCTAGCAAGTAAGATACCAGCAGTCGACGAAGAAAGGCGTATTTCTATACCTAGGACCTTTATTTTTACTAAATATTATCATGGAGTTGTGGAAAAAGTTTATCAAATCGTGTGTGTGGTGCATAGCGTTGTTTTAAGATGAAACGGGGCTGCAAGGTATATTGGAAAAGTATCTCGCGATATTGGTTCAACATGTTTCCCGTTGTTGTTGTGGTCTTCATTCCGAACACTGGTTTGATATAGCTCTCTACGCTACTCTATCACGTCCAAGATTATTCATCTCCGAATGAGTACTGCGGTCTACATCCTTCCGAATCTGACTGCTAAAATCTGCGTAGGAAAAATTTTGGTTATTTTCTCCACATTCGATTCTTTTAGTATGTGTAAGGGCGCTGATGACCTCGGTGTTGAGCTCCTGTAAGCTCTAAACGCACACTCACACACGCACACTTTCTGAATCTGCTTACTGTATTCAAATCGCGGTCTCCCTCTACAAGTTTTACCTCGCACACTTGACTCCAATACTAAATGGATGATCCCTTCATGTCTCATTCAGGTTGTACCACAAATTTCTCTTCTCCCCAATTCTATTCATTACCTCTCCATTAGTTACGTAGTCTAACCACCTAATCTTCAGCATTCTTTCGTAGCACCACATATGAGAAGCTTTATTCTTTTCTTGTCTAAACTGTTTATCGCGCACTTTTCACTTCCACTTTCACTATAAAAATACTTTCAAGAAAGACTTTCTAAATCCACATTTGATCTTCTTCAGAAGCGCTTTTCTACCATCGCCAGTCTACATTTTATGTCCTGTCTGCTTCGGCCATTACCAGTTGCCTTGCTGCCCAGCTAACAAAACACATTTACTACTTTAAGCGTCTCGTTTCCTAGTCTAATTCTCTCAGTATCATCTGATTTAATTCGACTACATTTAATTGTCCTTGTTTTGGTTTTGTTGATGTTCATCCTATATCCTCCTTTCAGGATACCATCCATTCCGTTCAACTTCTGTCCCAAGTAGTTTACTGTCTCCGCAAGAATTACAATGTCATCAAAAAGCCTCAAATTATTTTACTTTTGTTTCCATTTCGGCTTGCTCAATGTTCAACATTAAAGTATTAGAAAAGGTGGCGTAAAAAGTAAACAGTCTGTCAATATTTACAGTAACAAATGGAGAAACTAGAAAGAAGAATAACCGCAAAAGGCAAATATTTGTAGGGCTGTATTTACGGGATCGGGTAAATTGTCAACAAGACGATGAAATCACTAACAACGGACTACCGTGCTATTCCTCCCTCCTCAAGCCAAATTCCCATTCATGCCTCAGAGCACTTGATATTTCCAGTAAATATTCCCTTTAGACTTAAACAGAATTTCAAAGGCTCTCCAACTGCATTGGAATAGCACCTCAGGGAGAATACCGCTTGGATTGAGGCGTGAATGGGAATTTGGAAGGAGGTGGAAGGCGTGCCAGGGTAGTCGATGCATTTGTGCAGCGTGGCGTAGTGGTTAGCACATCCGCCTAATGAGCAGGAGACCTGCATTCATGTCCCCGCCTGGGCACAAATTTTCGCTCGTCGCTTCAGTCTGCATACACAGGGTGCTAAAAAACAAAAACAAAAACAAAAAATACCAGAAAACTATCCTACGTTTCATGGGATGATTGTACACACCAAAACAAAGGAAAGTGTTATAACCATGGGTCCTACAAAGCATACATCCTGACATTTGACCACTTGTTTGTAAGAGGTGCTCAACCTGATGTCCATTCATCTCAATGCTAGCCTCCGCCCTTCGGTGTAAGAACTCGCGCACTCTCTGAAATCGTGCTGGTTGGTTTTGAATGTGTTGAGATGCACGGAAGGCACGATTAGTGGGGGCACTGGGAGAGACCAATACTTGGAGAGTCCCCTAACCAAACGTCTGGTGGATTTAGGTCCAGGGAACGAGCAGGCCAAGTTATGGAACCTTCCTGGCCAATCCACCAACTTTTCTAATCCTCGTCACGTAGAAAACCAGTGCATTACTGTTTAAGAAAATATAGCCTGTGTCCACATGAATGTCCATTAGAGTATCTAGAAAAAAAATTGAAATAAATTGGTGAAGTAATTTTTGAGATTTGGTATTTAGTATTTAGCATCTAAGGAGACAACGAGAGAAGCGTTCAATAATTTTGAAGGTAAGACGTTGTCAAACGACTTCAGTAAAAACCCTGAGAGATTTAGGTCGCATGTAAAATCAGTAATTGGGTCAAAATCATCTATTCATTCTCTCTGCGATAACACCGGCACCGAAGCGGGAAATAACAGACAGAAGGCTGAAATACTGAATTCGGTCTTCCGAAGTTGTTCACGCGGAAGATCGTAACACTGTCCCTCCTTTCAATCGTCGTGCGAACGTCGATACAAAATGGTTCAAATGGCTCTGAGCACTATGAGACTTAACTTCTAAGGTCATCAGTCCCCTAGAACTTAGAACTACTTAAACCTAACTAACGTAAGGACATGACACAACCATGCCCGAGGCAGGATTCGAACCTGCGACCGTAGCGGTCGCGCGGTTCCAGACTGTAGTGCCTTTAACAGCTTGGCCACCCCGGCCGGCGAACGTCGATACAACCGATCGCGAAATTGAAAAGTAGTGGAAAGGCTTCAGGACCAGATGAGATACCTATAATATTCTATAAAGATTATGCGATAGAACTTGCTCCCCTTTTAGCAATAATTTATGGTAGATAGCTTGAGTAACGAAAGATACCTAACGACTGGAAAAAAGTGCAGGACATTCCCGTTTTTAAGAAAGGCCATTAGACAGATCCCCTACAATTATAGACCTACATCGTTGACGTCAACCAGTTGTAGAATTATGGAACATGTTTTATGCTCAAGAATTATGACGTTTTTGGGAAATGAACATCTCACGTATAAACATCAGCATGGGTTCCGCAAACAGATATCCTGCAAAACTCAGCTCGCTCTCTTCCTCCATGAGATCCACAGCGCAGTGGACAATGGCGCTCAGGTTGATGCCGTGTCCCTTGATTTCAGTAACGCATCTGACACCGTCCCGCATTGTCGTTTAACGAAAAGAATACGAGCTTGCGGAGTATCGGAGTAGGCTTGCGATTGGATTCGAGAGCTTCTTACAGATAGAAATCAACACGTCGCTCTTAACGGAACTAAACCGACAGGTGTAAAGGTAATTTACGGAGTACCACAGGGCAGTGTGATTGGGGCGTTGCTGTTCGCAATATATATAAATGATCTATTAGAAAACGTCGGATACTCTTTAAGGCTATTCGCAGATGATGCAATTGCTTATACCAAAGTAGCAACGTCAGCAGATAGTAGGAATTTGCAGAACGACCTGCAGAGAGATGATGAAAGGTACAGGCTCTGGCAGTTGCCCATGAACGTAAATAAATGTAACCTATTGCGGATACATAGGAAAAGAAATCCACTAATGTACAGGTACACTGTTAATGACAAACAGATGAGACTAGGCGTAACTATACAGAGCGACGTTAGGTGGAATGACCACATAAAAAAGATAGTAGGAAAAGCAGACACCAGACTCAGATTCATCGGAAGAATCTTAAGGAAGTGTAACCAACTCACGAAATAAGTGGCTTATAAGGCAGTTGTTCGCCCGATTATTTTGTTCATCTACGTGGAATCCCTATCAGGTAGGAATCATAGAGGAGACAGTTAAGATCCAACGAAGATTGGCGCGCTTCGTCACTGGACCGTTTCAAAATGGTTCAAATAGCTGTGAGCACTACGGGACTTAACATCTGAGGTCATCAGTCCCTTAGAACTTAGAACTACTTAAATCTAACTAACCTAAGGACATCACACACATCCATGCCCGAGGCAGGATTCGAACCTGCGACCGTAGCAGTCCCGCGGTTCCGGACTGAGCGCCTAGAACCGCTAGACCACCGCGGCCGGCCTGGCCCGTTTAACTGGCGAGAGAGTGTTACGGAGATGCCAAACAAACTGCACTGGTAAACGTTACTAGAGAGGCGTTGAGCGTGACGGAGAGATTTACTGTTGAAATTTCGGGACAGCGCTTTTGAGGAGGAGTCAAACAACATACTACTCCCCCCCCCCCTCCCCCCTCCCCCCCCCACGTACATCTTGCGTATTGATCACGAGGAGAAAATGCGAGAGTCAATACAGAGGCTTACCGACTATAATTCTTCCCACGCACCATCCGCAAGTGGAACAGGGTTGGAGGGATCAGATAGGCTAGTGGTACCAAAAGCACCCTCCGCCACACACCATTAGGTGACTTGCGGAGTATGATGTAGATGTAGGTAGAGCCTCAAGTGCCTCGCTGTTTCACAGTGCATGGTGGACGCGCGCCCTCATGGGGCTAGGCAGCGCTGTGGCCGGCCGGCCCGAAACTCAAAGTTTCGCAGCTGGAGGCCACGGAACGGTCCTGTGTTCTTCACGGAAAAACTGAAAATTTACGACAGAATGAGAAAAAATGGGTATTTTCCGTGTTAGTGGCCAATAGCGCGCATAAAGCCGTCGAGAATAGTTCATTAGCTGAGTATAATAAATAAGTAGTGTAGGAAGGAGAGGACGCCATAGTTTTAGCGAAATTGGGGATGGAGAAACTGTGAGTAATTAAAAAATTCATGTCATGGGTGGAACGAAAAATAAGAATAGCAGTAAACAGCTAAATCACAATACCTAAGGGAAAAAAAACCATGATGGCTGCCTGAAACTCGTAAAGATATTGAGTTAGTAGAAAAAATCAACGTAGCACGCATTAATGTCAGATGTAGCTTAGAAAGAAAAAATGTAAAGGAGTTCATCTAAGAGATGCGTATAGAAAACCACAGTTAAATGTAAAAAAAAAAAATGTAGACAGATAGCAGGAGAACCTGAAACGACTGTACAATGTGGAGGAACCGTCCCGAAGCGTGACAGGAGGTGGACGTTCTTGTGGAAACGGTCTACTGCCTGTCGAATCTCTGGAACAGATCTGAAACGAATGCCACGAAGTGGTTGCTTCATCTTCGGAATAAAATTAAAGTCACAAGAACCTAAATCGGGGGAGTACGGTGGATGGTATAGTACTTTTCAGTCCCATCGACCAAACAGAGCAGCCACAGCTGGTGCTGTATGCGCCCGCGCATTGTCATGCAAAATAATGGGTGGGTTGCGCAGAAAGTGTCGCAAAGCTGGTCGCAGGTGATGCTCCACAAGCGAACGGTAATACTGTGCATTGACGGTCTGCCCTGGGGAAACGTAATGCGTTAGGATAACACCATCACAGTCGTACATGAGAATCACCATAACTTTAGACCGCTCCATTCGCACATCAACAGTACAAGCTCTGCTAACGGTATACTACGCCTTCCTCATCGCCGGCAACGGGTTCTACACGGCTGTGGTGACTACTTTGAAGGGCAGTAACAGGTGCAAACATTTACCTCTTTTATATCGGTTGTGAGTAAATAGTTGCCTTTATTTAAGCTCCAACCCTCCTGTATTACGTTCCTCTGTATCTATTGGATCAATTCGTGCAGCTCCATTGTCTCTGCTATGACCATTTTGACTTTTTGTGGCTTTCATTATACAATGATTCTTTATAATGTTGAGTCTATGATTCTTCTTCAATTATGTTCATTCTGACAGTTTGTCTTTTATCACTGTTAAGTAGTTCCGTTAATTTATAAGCCATTTCTTACCATGGCCATCATCGTCTACTGAATGCGTCAATCTATCCGAAGATTCTTGCTTCAGTTTCCTTGTTATTGACTGAAGATCATTGATTGACTGTTAAATGGACATATAAAGTAGGAAGTCATCATTGATACACTAGTAAGTGAACAATAAAGTAGGAAGTGAAGAATAAGTGAGGAAAAGAGTCTATGAAAGACCCTTACGAGAAGAAAGAGCCACTTAGTGGAGCATATGCTACAGCATCCAGGATCAGTTAAGTTGGCGCTACAAGGAGTAGTAGAGGGGAGAACTGTAAGGACAGTGGAAGACTAGAATAGACGAAACATTTTAGAGGATGTTTGGCAGAAAATGGAGATTGCATGAAAAGAGTAGCAGAAAATGGAAGAAGACATCAACCATCTGAAGAACTAATAAAAAGAAACAGTGTATAAGCCGCAAAATACTCAGAACGTAACAACTTGTCCACATACATTCAATATCGTGGAACTGTCAAGAAATTCACTTTATGTGGACAAAAAATAATATTTCATTTTAATCAGTAGCGTTTCTATAAGCACAGGTTGGATAACTGGTCACGTATCCTGTACCTGTGAAGTTTATAGCTTGTGATCGGTTTGCTCCTGGCATGAAATGAAGCCTGCAAACACAAGGACGGCCGTAAGATGGATTTCACACAACCTTCACTCTAATTTCGGAACGCGTCCTTCAAGCGGACAGCAGGGACGCAGCTGGGAGTGCCAATTATTATTCCGGCCGCGTCACTCTGACAAAGCTGGCATAAGTAACCAGCTCTCAGGTCTCCGGGGCCATTAAGATATCGATTTCGCGGCAGTGCCGTCGCCTCTACAATTACGGATGAGCGGGACACTCTGTCACAAGCAGGGCCTTGTCCGCTAAAAGCCGTACACGATTCGAATGAGGTCCGACGTGCGGATGGGGAATACTACCGTGAAACCACAGGACACGTCGCCATGCTAGAGGGAAGCGTTACAGACGCCTACTGGATCGTCTGGAATATATTTTGCATTGTTTTGCCGTAACTGTGAAGCGTTTGTGTTGTCAACGTATTTAGCACAAAATGTAGTAGGTAGGAAGAGTTTTTAAATATTACCACTACAGCGTTGCGTTAGTCATTGTTCAAATTATTGTTGTTTTCTCCAGCAAATGTTGTGTTCTGTGTTTGTGTATGTCCGTTGTGTGTGTGTGTGTGTGTGTGTGTGTGTGTGTGTGTGTGAGAGAGAGAGAGAGAGAGAGAGAGAGAGAGAGAAGGCAGAGGGAACAGATATGTACACCCAAGAACATAAGTCGAGAAGTACTGTCATTCTATCAATTCTGTGTGTCTCCATTCTTCAGAGGCTGCGCTATGAAGTCCAAAAATATCGTCCATGCGAAATCTAACTAGCACACTTTATTCCTATTATTATTATCATCTTTATTCACTGAAGGGTCATCGCACAATGATAGTCAAGGTAATACAGTACAAATAAATAGCGCAAAATATACAACACACAACTATAGAATATGCTATATGAGGACAGGATAGGTGGTCTATGAGTAAAGGGCAGCTAGCTGGTCGTGGCCTTGATTCAGGAACTAACCCAGCATATGTCTTAGTGATTTAAGAAAACCTCGGAAAACCCAAATCATGATGGCTAGACACAGCAAATTGTCCTCCCGTCATGTCTTAACAGCTGCACCCCTCCATTCAGTTAGTCACTGTTGTGCAATGTTACATGATGCAAAAAAAAAAGTTTCAGGTAACTGCTAATATAAAACACCGTTGCGTTCTACATTGCTGAAAGCACAAAGGATACCTGCTGGAGACACACGGACACAGAAGATGCTGCTGTGCCCCTTGTGCCAGCTCCAGTCTGTTAGAACGCTGACTCCATGGCCGCACATGTTCAATTATGCTCCTGTTAGTCATCATGCACCACCCCCCCTCCATTTATACATCAGTCATTACAGACTTGCGTCATTTTCGTGTAGAGTTAACACGGAAAAAGGAGGAACTGGAACATATGTAAAAGTTGGACACCATGTCAAAAATATTGAAACGAATAACTTTTCGGTTGATCAGAACCTAGAACCATGTGATTGTGAGCTATTAGTGCAAAATATTTCTCTGATAACAGTAACAGTCTACAGATACCCTCTAGGAAAACTTTCAGCTATTTATGAGAAATCTCGGTGCATTATTGAGCTACACAAGAAGACACAGTTAGTTGTTTGTGGAGATTTCAGTGTAGACATCTTAAAAAATACAGGCAGGTGAAGCGAACTGGAATTATTATTTGAGTGTTTTGGTCTAATTTCAGTAGTCAGTTTTCCAACTCCTTCGCAGCAAAATAGTAGGACACTGGTCCATTACATTTATGTAAACTGTACTCACATTGCAACAATTAGTTTGTGCCCAATTGCCAATGGGCCATCTGATCGTGACACACAGTTAATGGAAATAAATATTATGGCACCTTGAAACCCTGATGCAGGTTCACACAAACCAGTGAGACTTATTAACGAAAACAGGATAAAATGTTTTAAGAGTAAGCAAAAGGTGTGTATGTGACAAGGTAAATGTCGATAAATATGCTGCTGTGAAATTCAGTTCATTCCATAGTAAGTTAGTGTGAATATTTGAAAAGTGATTTCCTAAAAAAAATTATTCAGAATATCCATTAAGGAAAAAAAGGTAAGTCGTGGATAATTCTGGGAATTAGAATCCTATGTAATAGAAAGTGCGAAGTTTATTAAAGGTCTGACATTACTCGCACATTACAGAAAATACTGTGGTATTTTAAGCAAAGTCATTAAGATGTCAAGAAGTAAGTAATGCAGATAACAAGATTAAAAATATAAAGGACGTTATCAAACAGGAGGCAGGAATGCCAGTCAGTGTACAGGACTCCACAATAATTAAACTAAATGACGATGTTGTGACTCATAAGACTCGTTAAAAACTTTCTCTTTTTATTTTTTACAAGAACTAAAGTAGATGTGCTTTACAGATTTAGAAGTGCTGAACACGAATATGATGCTTAAAATTATCTCCTAGTTCTGGGTTACAAGTGAATAAGATGTTTACGTTTCACCTCATACCTAAGTGACATCGTGAGAGATACTTGCAATGTCATTGCGACAAGGGTTCCTCTGCCTTAAGTGAATGAAGTGGACGCTTCCAGTACACGTTGGCAGCCTATTACATACAAACGAGACAAGTGAGGACTCTTTACAGAAGTCTCAGTAACTAGACTGAGGGTAAAAATAGTAATGAAGAACCATCCATCCTTGTCACGTACTTTGCGTTGGACTCCTTTTTTTTTCGTTTGAGTTATCAGTCTTCTGACTTGTCTGATGCGACCCTCTACGAATTTCTCTCCTGTCCAACCTCTTCATCTTAGTGTAGCACTTGTAATCTACGTTCTCCATTATTTGCGAGATGTATTCCAATCTCCATTTTCCTCTACAGTTTTTGTCCTCTATAGCTCCCTCTGGTTCCATGGGAGTCATTCCCTGATATCTTAACGGATGTCCAATCACCCTGTCCCTTTTCCATGTCAGTGTTTCCCTCATATTCCTTTTAGATTCTGCGCAGAACCTCCTCCTACCTGACCTTTTCAGTCCATCTAAGTTTCAACATCCATGTGTAGCACCACATTTCCAGTGCTTCGATTTTCCTCTGTTCCGGTTGAACCACAGTCCATGTTTCACTACCATACAATGAAGTGCTCCAAACGTAAGTCTCAGAAATTTCTTCCTGGCATTAAAGCCTATGTTGGATACTAGTTGTCTGCATTTGGGCAGGAATGCTCTTTCAGCCAGTGCTAGTCTGCTTTTGATGTCCTACTGGCTCCGTCCGTCATTCGCTATGTTGCTGCCTAGGTAGCAGAATTCCGTAACTTCATCTACTTCGTGACCATCAATCCTGATGTTAAGTTTCTCGCTGTTCTCATTTCTGATACTTCTCATTACTTTCACCTTTCTTGATTTACTCTCAGTCCATGTTCTGTACTCATTAGACTGTTTATTCCATTCAAGACATCCTTCTTCATTTTCACTCAGGATAGCAATGTCATTAGCAAATTGTATCATTGATTTGCTTTCACCTTGAATTTTAATTTCACTTCTGAACCTTTCTTTTATTTCCATCATTGCTTCTTCGATGTACAGATTGAACAGTAGGGGCGAAAGACTACATTCTTCTCTTACACCCTTTATAATACGAGCGCTTCATTATTGGTCGTTCACCTTATGTTTCCCTCTTGGCACTTTTACATATTGTATATTACCCGTCGCTCGCTATAGCTTACACATATTTTTCCCAGAATTTCAGACAGATTGCGCCATTTGACACTGTCCAACGCTTTCTCGAGGTCGACAAATTCTATGAACGTGTCTTGATTTTATTTTATCCTTGTTTCCATTATCAACCCAACGTCAGAATTGCCTCTCTGGTGCCTTCACTCTTCCTAAAGTCGAACTGACGGTCATCTTCTGTAAATTATTCTTGTCAGCAACTCGATGTATGAAATGTTAAGCTGATTGTTCGATAATTCTTGACAGCTCTTGCAGCCTTCGGAATTATGTGGGTGATCTTCTTTCGAGAGTTAGATATTATACCGTCAGACTTACACTTTCTACACACCAACGTGAATAGGCGTTTTATTTCCACTTCCCCCTATGAGTTTAGAAATTCTTATAGGGTGTTATCTATCTCTTCTGTCTTATTTGTTCTTAAGTCGTCCAGAGTTCTCTTAAATTCTGATTCTAATGCTGGATCCCCTATTCCCTCTAAATCGACTCCTGTTTCTTCTTTTTCACATCAGACAAATCTTTCCCCTCATAGAGGCCTTTAATGAAATCGTTCCACTTATCCACTCTCTCCACTGCATTTAACAGTGGAACTCCCGTTGCACTCTTAATGTTGCCACCCTTGTTTTTATGTCACCGATGGTTTTTTGACTTTCCTATATGTTGAGTCAGTCCATCCGACAATCATTTCTTTTTAGATTTCTTGACTTTTTCATGCAGTCATTGTCTTAGCTTCCCTGCACTTCCTAATTAATTCATTCCTCAGCGCCTTGTATTTCTGTAGTCCTGAATTTCCCTAAACTTTTTTGTATTTTCTTCTTTCATCGATCAACTGAAGTATTTCTTCGGTTACCCATGGTCTCTTCGTTGTTGCCTTCTATGTACTTGTTTTTCTTTCCAACTTCTGTTATTAGAGATGTACATTCATCTTCAACTTAACTGCCTACTGAGCTAATCCTTATTCTCGTATCTATACCCTCCAAGGCCATCTCGTAATTCCTCAGTTATTCTGTATCCCATTTCCATGTGTACTGATTCTTCCTGACTAATCACTTACACATCAGCCTACCCGTTGTCACTACTACATTGCGATTTCAGTTTGTATCTGTTCCTGGGTACGCCTTGCAATCCAATATTTGATTTCGGAGTCTTTTTCTGACCATGATGTAATGTAACTGCCCTACCTTCTCACTTATAACGAATCCTATTCGCGTTATACCATTATCTGCTGCTGTTCATATTACCCTATACTCATCTGACCAGAAATCTTTGTGCACATGTACATTTCACTTTATTGACCCCTGTTATATCTAGATTGAACCTTTGTATATCGGTTTTCAGACTTTCTAGCTTCCCTACCACGTTCAACCTTTTGACATTCTACATCTATATCTACATACATACTTCGCAATCCACCATACGGTGGGTGGCGGAGGGTACCTCGTATCAGAACTAGTATCTTCTCTCCCTGTTCCAGTAAGAACGACGGAAAAATGACTGCCTATATACCTCTGTACAAGCACTAATCTCTCTTACCTTATCTTTGTGGTCATTCCACGAAATGTAAGTTGGCGGAAGTAAAATTGTACTGCAGTCAGCCTCAAATGCTGGTTCTCTAAATTTCCTCAGTAGCGATTCACGAAAAGAACGCCTGCTTTCCTCTAGCGACTCCCACCCGAGTTCCTGAAGCATTTCCGTAACACTCGCGTGATGATCAAACCTACCAGTAACAAATCTAGCAGCCCGCCCCTGAATTGCTTCATGTCCTCCCTCAATCCGACCTGATAGGGATCCCAAATTCTCGAGCAGTACTCAAGAATAGGTCGTGTTAGTGTTTTATGTCTCCTTTACAGACGAACCACATCTTCCCAAAATTCTACCTATGAACCGAAGACGACTCTCCGCCTTTCCCACAACTGCCATTACATGCTTGTCCCACTTCATATCGCTCTGCAATGTTACGCCCAAATATTTAATCGACGTGACTGTGTCAAGCGCTACACTACTACATCTACATCTATATTGATACTCCGCAAGCCACCCAACGGTGTGTGGCGGAGGGCACTTTACGTGCCACTGTCATTACCTCCGTTTCCTGTTCCAGTCGCGTATGGTTCGCGGGAAGAACGACTGTCTGAAAGCCTCCGTGCGCGCTCTAATCTCTCTAATTTTACATTCGTGATCTCCTCGGGAGGTATAAGTAGGGGGAAGCAATATATTCGATACCTCATCCAGAAACGCACCCTCTCGAAACCTGGCGAGCAAGCTACACCGCGATGCAGAGCGCCTCTCTTGCAGAGTCTGCCACTTGAGTTTATTAAACATCTCCGTAACGCTATCACGGTTACCAAATAACCCAGTGACGAAACGCGCCGCTCTTCTTTGGATCTTCTCTATCTCCTCCGTCAACCCGACCTGGTACGGATCCCACACTGATGAGCAATACTCAAGGATAGGTCGAACGAGTGTTTTGTAAGCCACCTCCTTTGTTGATGGACTACATTTTCTAAGCACTCTCCCAATGAATCTCAACCTGGTACCCGCCTTACCAACAATTAGATTTATATGATCATTCCACTTCAAATCGTTCCGTACGCATACTCCCAGATATTTTACAGAAGTAACTGCTACCAGTGTTTGTTCCGCTATCATATAATCACACAATAAAGGATCCTTCTTTCTATGTATTCGCAATACATTACATTTGTCTATGTTAAGGGTCAGTTGCCACTCCCTGCACCAAGTGCCTATCCGCTGCAGATCTTCCTGTATTTCGCTACAATTTTCTAATGCAGCAACTTCTCTGTATACTACAGCATCATCCGCGAAAAGCCGCATGGAACTTCCGACACTATCTACTAAGTCATTTATATATATTGTGAAAAGCAATGGTCCCATAACACTCCCCTGTGGCACGCCAGAGGTTACTTTATCGTCTGTAGACGTCTCTCCATTGATAACAACATGCTGTGTTCTGTTTGCTAAAAACTCTTCAATCCAGCCACACAGCTGGTCTGATATTCCGTAGGCTCTTACTTTGTTTATCAGGCGACAGTGCGGAACTGTATCGAACGCCTTCCGGAAGTCAAGAAAAATAGCATCTACCTGGGAGCCTGTATCTAATATTTTCTGGGTCTCATGAACAAATAAGGCGAGTTGGGTCTCACACGATCGCTGTTTCCGGAATCCATGTTGATTCCTACATAGTAGATTCTGGGTTTCCAGAAATGACATGATACGCGAGCAAAAAACATGTTCTAAAATTCTACAAGAGATCGACGTAAGAGATATAGGTCTATAGTTTTGCGCATCTGCTCGACGACCCTTCTTGAAGACTGGGACTATCTGTGCTCTTTTCCAATCATTTGGAACCCTCCGTTCCTCTAGAGACTTGCGGTACACGGCTGTTAGAAGGGGGGCAAGTTCTTTCGCGTACTCTGTGTAGAATCGAATTGGTATCCCGTCAGGTCCAGTGGACTTTCCTCTATTGAGTGATTCCAGTTGCTTTTCTATTCCTTGGACACTTATTTCGATGTCAGCCATTTTTTCGTTTGTGCGAGGATTTAGAGAAGGAACTGCAGTGCGGTCTTCCTCTGTGAAACAGCTTTGGAAAAAGGTGTTTAGTATTTCAGCTTTACGCGCGTCATCCTCTGTTTCAATGCCATCATCATCCCGTAGTGTCTGGATATGCTGTTTCGAGCCACTTACTGATTTAACGTAAGACCAGAACTTCCTAGGATTTTCTGTCAAGTCGGTACATAGAATTTTACTTTCGAATTCAATGAACGCTTCACGCATAGCCCTCCTTACGCTAACTTTGACATCGTTTAGCTTCAGTTTGTCTGAGAGGTTTTGGCTGCGTTTAAACTTGGAGTGGAGCTCTCTTTGCTTTCGCAGTAGTTTCCTAACTTTGTTGTTGTACCACGGTGGGTTTTTCCCGTCCCTCACAGTTTTACTCGGCACGTACCTGTCTAAAACGCATTTTACGATTGCCTTGAACTTTTTCCATAAACACTCAACATTGTCAGTGTCGGAACAGAAATTTTCGTTTTGATCTGTTAGGTAGTCTGAAATCTGCCTTCTATTACTCTTGCTAAACAGATAAACCTTCCTCCCTTTTTTTATATTCCTATTGACCTCCATATTCAGGGATGCTGCAACGGCCTTATGATCACTGATTCCCTGTTCTGTACATACAGATTCGAAAAGTTCGGGTCTGTTTGTTATCAGTAGGTCCAAGATATTATCTCCACGAGTCGGTTCTCTGTTTAATTGCTCGAGGTAATTTTCGGATAGTGCACTCAGTATAATGTCACTCGATGCTCTGTCCCTACCACCCGTCCTAAACATCTGAGTGTCCCAGTCTATATCTGGTAAATTGAAATCTCCACCTAAAACTATAACATGCTGAGAAAATTTATGTGAAATGTATTCCAAATTTTCTCTCAGTTGTTCTGCCACTAATGCTGCTGAGTCGGGAGGTCGGTAAAAGGAGCCAATTATTAACCTAGTTCGGTTGTTTAGTGTAGCCTCCACCCATAATAATTCACAGGAACTATCCACTTCTACTTCACTACAGGATAAACTACTACTAACAGCGATGAACTCTCCACCACCGGTTGCATGCAATCTATCCTTTCTAAACACCGTGTGTACCTTTGTAAAAATTTCGGTAGAATTTATCTCTGGCTTAAGCCAGCTTTCTGTACCTATAACGATTTCAGCTTCGGTGCTTTCTATCAGCGCTTGAAGTTCCGGTACTTTACCAACGCAGCTTCGACAGTTGACAATTACAATACCGATTGCTGCTTGGTCCCCGCATGTCCTGACTTTGCCCCGCACCCGTTGAGGCTGTTGCCCTTTCTGTACTTGCCCAAGGCCATCTAACCTAAAAAACCGCCCAGCCCACGCCACACAACCCCTGCTACCCGTGTAGCCGCTTGTTGCGTGTAGTGGACTCCTGACCTATCCAGCGGAACCCGAAACCCCACCACCCTATGGCGCAAGTCGAGGAATCTGCAGCCCACACGGTCGCAGAACCGTCTCAGCCTCTGATTCAGACCCTCCACTCGGCTCTGTACCAAAGGTCCGCAGTCAGTCCTGTCGACGATGCTGCAGATGGTGAGCTCTGCTTTCATCCCGCTAGCGAGACTGGCAGTCTTCACCAAATCAGATAGCCGCCGGAAGCCAGAGAGGATTTCCTCCGATCCATAGCGACACACATCATTGGTGCCGACATGAGCGACCACCTGCAGATGGGTGCACCCTGTACCCTTCATGGTATCCGGAAGGACCCTTTCCACATCTGGAATGACTCCCCCCGGTATGCACACGGAGTGCACATTGGTTTTCTTCCCCTCTCTTGCTGCCATTTCCCTAAGGGGCCCCATTACGCGCCTGACGTTGGAGCTCCCAACTACCAGTAAGCCCACCCTCTGCGACTGCCCGGATCTTGCAGACTGAGGGGCAACCTCTGGAACAGGACAAGCAGCCATGTCAGGCCGAAGATCAGTATCAGCCTGAGACAGAGCCTGAAACCGGTTCGTCAGACAAACTGGAGAGGCTTTCCGTTCAGCCCTCCGGAATGTCTTTCGCCCCCTGCCACACCTTGAAACGACCTCCCACTCTACCACAGGTGAGGGATCAGCCTCAATGCGGGCAGTATCCCGGGCAACCACAGTCGTAGTCCGATCAGGGGATGCGTGGAACGAGCTGGCCGTCCCCGACAAACCCCCATCCGGACCCCCACAGTGATGCCCATTGGCAACAGCCTCAAGCTGTGTGACCGAAGCCAACACTGCCTGAAGCTGGGAGCGAAGGGATGCCAACTCAGCCTGCATCCGAACACAGCAGTTGCAGTTCCTATCCATTCTAAAAACTGTTTTGCTAAGAACGTCTGAACTAATCTACAGAGAGCGCAAACAAATCGACAAAATTTAAACGGTTATTAAAATACAAGATTGCCTAGTAAATGCAGTAATGCTGCTACTTGCGCACTGCTGACACTGCTCGGCGGCGGAAGGAGACTAAGCGAAATTACACTATTCAGGTACTAAGACACGATGCTACACTCTCAAATACTATAATACGCCCGAAATTTATGAATTACACAATGCAAGTACCAAAAACACGCAAAGAAATTAAGAAGTAAACTATGTAACAAATGAGTGAGCTAGGAGTATACGACTTGCTGCTGCAGCTGCTTATCCAACGGCGGCAGGGAGCACACTGACTGCGACCAACCGACACTGGCCGTTCAAAACAAAACAGTAGACAAACGACTACGCGAATTTACACTATTCAGGTACTAAAACGCGATGCTACAACTTTCAAATACTATAATACGCCCGAAATATATGAATTACACAATGCAAGTACCAAAAACACGCAAAGAAATTAAGAATTAAACTATGTAACAAATGAGTGAGCTAGGAGTATACGACTTGCTGCTGCAGCTGCTTATCCAACGGCGGCAGGGAGTATTCAAACATTACAGGGTTCTTTTTCCTATTCATCTGCATTAATTTACATTTATCTATATTTAGATTTAGCTACCGTTCTTTACACCAATCACAAATCCTTGAGTGAGCCTTGAGCAGCCGCTGGTGAAGTATCAGTGCAGCAGCAGTGCAGTAGCGAGTCGCATATTTAGCTTTCATATTTGTTTTGTAGTTTGATTCTTAATTTCTTTCCAAGTGTTTGTGCGCTTGCGTATTTAATTACATGAAATCCTTGCATATTCTCGAATTTGAGAGGAGTAATATTGCTTATTGATAGCCGTAGAGTATAAATTCGCGGAGTCGTTAGATACTAGCAGTAGGATGGATAGGGTGTGTGCGTGCAGTGTGTGGGCGCAGGGAGAACTGGCCATGGTTCGCGAGCAGCTGAACGTGCTGTTGGCCATGGCCAGCCGCCTTCAGGCTGCTGCCTCGAGGTGTAGCGACGGCGGAGAGTCTGGCGCGTCGCTTGAGACACCCCAGGTGTCGCTTGCTGCGTCCGCTGACTCAGCCGCCGAGGCACCTTCTAGTGTACCCGGCGCGTTGGGGCCGCCCTCACCTCCGGGTGAGTGGCGGACTGCAACGCGTTCGCGTCGCTCGAGGCGGAGGGCCAATGTGGAGGCTGGCCGGCTGGCCTCGCCCGTTCACCCTGTCAGTGGGCAGGTGGCAGCTCCTTCAGCAGGGCCCGAGCAGGCACACGGGGGCAAAGGCTTGGTGGTTATTGGGAGCTCCAACGTTAAGCGGGTGATGGAGCCCCTTAGGGAAATAGCGTACAGGGCTGGAAAGAAATCCACCGTGCACTCGGTTTGTCTGCCGCGGGGCCTCATCCAAGATGTGGAGGCGGCCTTGCCTGCGGCTATCGAGCGCACGGGGTGCAGTCGTCTGCAAGTAGTTGCTCACGTCGGCACCAATGATGCCTGTCGCTTCGGTTCTGAGGCGATCCTCAGTTCGTACAGGAGGCTGGCGGATTTGGTGAAGACCGCTGGCCTCGCACGCGGGGTGCAAGCAGAGCTCTCTATCTGCAGCTTCGTTCCCAGAGTGGATCGGGGTTCTTTAGTTTGGAGCCGAGTGGAGGGTCTCAACCAGAGGCTTTTTCGACTCTGTGACGGTCTTGACTGCATATTTTTAGACTACTTGTGGCGTGCACATGTTTTTTTTTTTTTTAGGCTAGGCTGTAGTGCGAGGTGTCCTGATAAACACTCACCAGTCGACGGGCAGGTAAGGAAATCAGGACGCGCTCAGTGTAAAGACACTTCAGCTATCAAGATATTAGCAATAAGTTTTCAGAGTGTTCGGAATGTTGTTGTTGTGGTGGTCTTCAGTCCTGAGACTGGTTCGATGCAGCTCTCCATGCTACTCTATCCTGTGCAAGCTTCTTCATCTCCCAGTACCTACTGCAACCTACATCCTTCTGAGTCTGCTTAGTGTATTCATCTCTTGGTCTCCCTCTACGATTTTTACCCTCCACGGTGCCCTCCAATGCTAAATTTGTGATCCCTTGATGCCTCAAAACATCTCCTAACAACCGATCCCTTCTTCTAGTCAAGTTGTGCCACAAACTTCTCTTCTCCCCAATCCTATTCAATACCTCCTCATTAGTTATATGATCTACGCATACAATCTTCAGCATTCTTCTGTAGCACCACATTTCGAAAGCTTCTATTCTCTTCTTGTCCAAACTAGTTATCGTCCACGTTTCACTTCCATACATGGCTACGCTCCATACAAAGACTTTCAGAAACGACTTCCTGACACTTAAATCTATACTCGATATTAACAAATTTCTCTTCTTCAGAAACGCCTTCCTTGCCATTGCCAGTCTACATTTTATATCCTCTCTACTTCGACCATCATCAGTTATTTTACTCCCTAAATAGCAAAACTCCTTTACTACTTTAAGTGTCTCATTTCCTAATCTAATTCCCTCAGCATCACCCGACTTAATTTGACTACATTCCATTATCCTCGTTTTGCTTTTGTTGATGTTCATCTTATATCCTCCTTTCAAGACACTGTCCATTCCGTTCAACTGCTTTTCCAAGTCCTTTGCTGTCTCTGACAGAATTACAATGTCATCGGCGAACCTCAAAGTTTTTACTTCTTGTTCATGAATTTTAATACCTACTCCGAATTTTTCTTTTGTTTCCTTTACTGCTTGCTAAATATACAGATTGAATAACATCGGGGAGAGGCTACAAACCTGTCTCACTCCTTTCCCAACCACTGCTTCCCTATCATGCCCCTCGACTCTTATAACTGCCATCTGGTTTCTGTACAAATTGTAAATAGCCTTTCGCTCAGTGTATTTTACCCCTGCCACCTTCAGAATTAGAAAGAGAGTATTCCAGTTAACATTGTCAAAAGCTTTCTCTAAGTCTACAAATGCTAGAAACGTAGGTTTGCCTTTTCTTAATCTTTCTTCTAAGATAAGTCGTAAGGTTAGTATTGCCTCACGTGTTCCAACATTTCTACGGAATCCAAACTGATCTTCCCCGAGGTCGGCTTCTACCAGTTTTTCCATTCGTCTGTAAAGAATTCGCGTTAGTATTTTGCAGCTGTGACTTATTAAACTGATACTTCGGTAATTTTCACATCTGTCAACACCTGCTCTCTTTGGGATTGGAATTATTATATCCTCCTTGAAGTCTGAGGGTATTTCGCCTGTCTCATACATCTTGCTCACCAGATGGTATAGTTTTGTCATGACTGGCTCTCCCGAGGCCATCAGTAGTTCTAATGGAATGTTGTCTACTCCCGGGGCCTTGTTTCGACTCAGGTCTTTTAGTGCTCTGTCAAACTCTCCACGCGGTATCTTATCTCCCATTTCGTCTTCATCTACATCCTCTTCCATTTCCATAATATTGTCCTCAAGTACATCGTCCTTGTATAAACCCTCTATATACTCCTTCCACCTTTCTGCCTTCCCTCCTTTGCTTAGAAGTGGGTTGCCATCAGAGCTCTTGATATTCATACAAGTGGTTCTCTTCTCTCCAAAGGTCTCTTTAATTTTCCTGTAGGCAGTATCTATCTTACCCCTAGTGAGATAAGCCTCTACATCCTTACATTTGTCCTCTAGCCATCCCTGATTAGCCATTTTCCACTTCCTGTCGATGTCATTTTTGAGACGTTTGTATTCCTTTTTGCCTGTTTCATTTACTTCATTTTTATATTTTCTCCTTTCATCAATTAAATTCAATATTTCTTCTGTTACCCAAGGATTTCTATTAGCCCTCGTCTTTTTACCCTCTTGATCGTCTGCTGCCTTCACTACTTCATCCCTCAGAGCTACCCATTCTTCTTCTACTGTATTTCTTTCCCCCATTCCTGTCAATTGTTCCCTTATGCTCTCCCTGAAACTCTCTACAACCTCTGGTTCTTTCAGTTTATCCAGGTCCCATCTCCTTAAATTCCCACCTTTTTGCAGTTTCTTCAGTTTCAATCTGTAGTTCGTAACCAATAGATTGTGGTCAGAATCCACATCTGCCCCAGGAAATGTCTTACAATTTAAAACCTGGTTCCTAAATCTCTGTCTTACCATTATATAATCTATCTGATGCCTTTTAGTATCTCCAGGATTCTTCTAGGTATACAACCTTCTTTTATGATTCTTGAACCAAGTGTTAGCTATGATTAAGTTATGCTGTGTGCAAAATTCAACAAGGCGGCTTCCTTTTTCATTCCTTCCCCCCAATCCATATTCACCTACTATGTTTCCTTCTCTCCTTTTTCCTACTGACGAATTCCAGACACCCATGACTATTAAATTTTCGTCTCCCTTCACTACCTGAATAATTTCTTTTATCTCGTCATACATTTCATCTATTTCTTCATCATCTGCAGAGCTAGTTGGCATATAAACTTGTACTACTGTAGTAGGCATGGGCTTTGTGTCTATCTTGGCCACAATAATGCGTTCACCATGCTGTTTGTAGTAGCTAACCCGCACTCCTATTTTTTTTATTCATTATTAAACCTACTCCTGCATTACCCCTATTTGATTTTGTATTTATAACCCTGTAATCACCTGACCAAAAGTCTTGTTCCTCCTGCCACCGAACTTCACTAATTCCCACTATATCTAACTTTAACCTATCCATTTCCCTTTTTAAATTTTCTAACCTATCTACCCGATTAAGGGATCTGACATTCCACGCTCCGATCCGTAGAACGCCAGTTTTCTTTCTCCTGATAACGACGTCCTCCTGAGTAGTCCCCGCCCGGAGATCCGAATGGGGGACTATTGTACCTCCGGAATATTTTACCCAAGAGGACGCCATCATCATTTAATCATACAGTAAAGCTGCATGTCCTCGGGAAAAATTACGGCTGTAGTTTCCCCTTGCTTTCAGCCGTTCGCAGTACCAGCACAGCAAGGCCGTTTTGGTTAATGTTACAAGGCCAGATCAGTCAATCATCCAGACTGTTGCCCCTGCAGCTACTGAAAAGGCTGCTGCCCCTCTTCAGGAACCACATGTTTGTCTGGCCTCTCAACAGATACCCCTCCGTTGTGGTTGCACCTACGGTACGGCCATCTGTATCGCTGAGGCACGCAAGCCTCCCCACCAACGGCAAGGTCCATAGTTAATGGGGGGGGGGGGGGTGTTCGGAATAAATTTCCTGAATTTACTGCCCTCCAGGAAGCGTGTGGCGAGCAAATTATTCTCGGGACTGAGGCCTGGCTGAACCCTGAGATAGGAAGTTCTGAAATATTTAGTGAAGGTTGGAACGTGTATCGGAAAGACAGATTAGACACCGTAGGAGGTGGTGTCTTCATTGCAGTTGACAAAAATATTGTGTCTACTGACGTTGAAGTAGAGTGTGGTTGAGAGGTTATCTAGATACGTTTAACAGGGCAAGGGAAATAAAGTTAATTGTGGGGTGTTATCACTGGCCACCAGGTTCCACCGTGACAGTTCTAGAATCATTCAAAGGGAGTCTACATTCTGTATCGCAGAAGTACCCGGATATTGCTATATTAGTCGGAGGCGACTTCAACCTACCTAGTATAGACTGGGATGACTATGGATTCATCACAGGTGGTACAGACAAGCCGTCGTGTGAATTACTTTTGAACACATTATCCGGAAACTGTCTTGAGCTGCTAAATCGGCAGCCAACGCGTAATGGAAATATTTTAGATCTGGTAGCCACGAACATACCAGACCTCATCGACGGTGTCATTGTTGAGACAGGGATTAGTGATCATGATGTTGTCATTACGACTATGGTTACGAAAGTTAATAAGTCGCTCAAGAAGGCTAGGAGAGTATTCTTACTAGAAAGAGCCGATATGCAGTTGTTAGCATCCCACTTAGTAAATGGTTCAAATGGCTCTGAGCACTATGCGACTTAACTTCTGAGGTCATCAGTCGCCTAGAACTTAGAACTAATTAAACCTAACCAACCTAAGGACATCACACACATCCATGCCCGAGGCAGGATTCGAACCTGCGACCGTAGTGCCTAGAACCGCACGGCCACTACGACCGGCACTTAGTAAATGAATCGACTTCATTTACTTCGGGTACGATGGACGTGGAAGAATTATGGGCAAATTTTAAACGCATTGTAAATCACGCATTGGACAAGTATGTGCCGAAAAAGTGGGTTACGGACGGAAAAGACCCACCATGGTTTAACAGTACAATTCGGAGAATGCTCAGGAAGCAAAGGCAGTTGCACTCACGGTACAAGAAAGATCGGAAGAATGAGGACAGGCAAAAGTTATTAGAGATTCTTGCTGCTGTAAATAGAGCGATGTGCGAAGCATTCAACCACTACCACCGTCATACCTCAGCAAAAGATCTTGCTGAAGGAAATTCTGCTCTTACGTAAAATCGGTAAGCTGGTCGAAGGCTTCCATCCAGTCACTCACTGATCAGTCTGGCCTGGCAACGGAAGACAGCAAAACGAAAGCTGAAATTTTAAATTTAGCATTTCAGAAATCTTTCACGCAGGAGGGTCGTACAAACATACCGCCGTTTGAGTCTCGTACAGATTCCCGTATGGAGGACATAGTGATAGACATCCCTGGGGTTGTGAAGCAGCTGAATGGATTGAAAATAAATAAATCGCCCGGTCCTGTTGGGATTCCAATTCGGTTTTACAGAGAATACTCTAATGCATTAGCTCCTTACTTAGCTACCATTCTTTACACCAATAACAAATCCTGTCCAAGTCATCTTGTATCCTCCTACAGCCACTCAACGACGACACCTTCCCGTACACCTACTCGTAGAACATGTAACTAAGAAACAAACAAACTAACTAAGGGACTTGTTGAGCTCAGGAGAATGGCAAGACACTACTGTCATGCATTTTACATCTTGACACATGATTTCCTTGTGAAACGAGTAAATATCGTACTGATATGAGTCGGGGTGCTCTTGTTATCACCTTCCATTACTACTCGCGTTCTGATTACGTTCATTCCAGTTAAAATTTGCAGACTGAATAACAGCTTAATTAGAATGACTTGAAAAGTAATTCCACATAATAAAAACGAATTATGTCTTCTCATATTTGTTGGTATCCATAATTATTGTCTCACATTACTTGTAACGTATTTTATATTACTTGTAAACAGTTCTTTGTTATGCAGCACACATTCGCTGCAAGCCCATAGAACCAGTCGGCACTTTGTCGTGGTACCCACAATAAATAGTGACCAAGATGTCGTACAAAAAACCACTTCAGAGAGAGAGAGAGAAAGCGCAACAGATCAATCACAGATGAACGGGTACACAGTGTTAGCGATAGCTGTCAGAGAAGGGTTCTACAGTCTGAAGTAATTGTGCTCTTTTGATCGCTAAGTTATGTTGTGCGTGGTACGGCACCGGTTCCGCCTATATGACCGCTTTTCTATGCGGTTTCGTCGGGGACGATGCAGCCTGTGCCAACAGTTCTCTCTGACAGCGAAGATATAAGGCATCCCTCCTGACTTTATTTGCTGCTTTGGGCCGGAAGTGTCCAAGCTGGTAGCGGGATCGCCGAATTGGAGTCGGGAGGTGACGTAGACAGGCCAGCGAGAGTTCCTGATGACTTTCGTGGAGCCATGTCTGGATTTGGGACCTCACTGTCATTTAAAAGTAGTGGGGAGTTTACCGTTGGTGTCCAAATGTCCTCCCTGGAAACCGACGGTAAAGAAGAGGCTCCCACTCCACTGGTGCATAACTGGGAACGTCATCGCTGGTTTCAGAGCTGTCTGTAGTATAATAATGCTGTTTATTGAGTCGGTGCTATCATAGTGCAGCGCCAGGTGTACGATGGTAGGCGTGGATTCATCTGATTTACGTGTCGTACCTACTTGGGGCTACTTTCTCCCACTACGACGGTTGAGAGGGCTTCTGTGACTCGGCAAAAGGTAAGGGCCGCAGACCTCTATAGTACCACAGACAGGGGCGGCGGCTGGGTAACAGTTTCATCTGAGTCCTCATAAATCAGTCTGGTCCTTTGTGAGGCTAGAATGTTGGTCAGGCCCTCTGCTTTTGATACGGCCGCCATCATTTTGCTCCTCTGAATCTTGAGTGTGTGGACGAACTGTTCGAACTCTCGTTTGTGGACTAGATGGAATGATCAAGACGAATGGTGCTGTTTTAGGATGGGTTATGCCTTTCTTTGCGCAGAATACCTGAAACAAGAAAGAAACGGAGAGCCGTTTTCCGTTGAAACGGTTCCCGAGGTATAAGTTAGTAAGATTTTATGTTCGTGTATATTCATAAGCCTTAAAGAAAGGGAAGCCACTTCAAAGGCACAACAACTGTTGTTTACATTTAAAAGTTTTATAAATGCTGATTACTTTTCTGAACTTACGTACTGAACTGAGTGCCTAGAAAATGAAAACTAAATTCAGGCAAGAATGATGATTGTTGGTTAATGGCGCACTTGGTGGCTAATAATCGTGTTCACGGTTAGTATTCATACACTCCTGGAAATGGAAAAAAGAACACATTGACACCGGTGTGTCAGACCCACCATACTTGCTCCGGACACTGCGAGAGGGCTGTACAAGCAATGATCACACGCACGGCACAGCGGACACACCAGGAACCGCGGTGTTGGCCGTCGAATGGCGCTAGCTGCGCAGCATTTGTGCACCGCCGCCGTCAGTGTCAGCCAGTTTGCCGTGGCATACGGAGCTCCATCGCAGTCTTTAACACTGGTAGCATGCCGCGACAGCGTGGACGTGAACCGTATGTGTAGTTGACGGACTTTGAGCGAGGGCGTATAGTGGGCATGCGGGAGGCCGGGTGGACGTACCGCCGAATTGCTCATCACGTGGGGTGTGAGGTCTCCACAGTACATCGATGTTGTCGCCAGTGGTCGGTGGAAGGTGGACGTGCCCGTCGACCAGGGACCGGACCGCAGCGACGCACGGATGCACGCCAAGACCGTAGGATCCTACGCAGTGCCGTAGGGGACCGCACCGCCACTTCCCAGCAAATTAGGGACACTGTTGCTCCTGGGGTATCGGCGAGGACCACTCGCAACCGTCTCCATGAAGCTGGGCTACGGTCCCGCACGCCGTTAGGCCGTCTTCCGCTCACGCCCCAACATCGTGCAGCCCGCCTCCAGTGGTGTCGCGACAGGCGTGAATGGAGGGACGAATGGAGACGTGTCGTCTTCAGCGATGAGAGTCGCTTCTGCCTTGGTGCCAATGATGGTCGTATGCGTGTTTGGCGCCGTGCAGGTGAGCGCCACAATCAGGACTGCATACGACCGAGGCACACAGGGCCAACACCCGGCATCATGGTGTGGGGAGCGATCTCCTACACTGGCCGTACACCACTGATGATCGTCGAGGGGACACTGAATAGTGCACGGTACATCCAAACCGTCATCGAACCCATCGTTCTACCATTCCTAGACCGGCAAGGGAACTTGCTGTTCCAACAGGACAATGCACGTCCGCATGTATCCCGTGCCACCCAACGTGCTCTAGAAGGTGTAAGTCAACTACCCTGGCCAGCAAGATCTCCGGATCTGTCCCCCATTGAGCATGTTTGGGACTGGATGAAGCATCGTCTCACGCGGTCTTCACGTCCAGCACGAACGCTGGTCCAACTGAGGCGCCAGGTGGAAATGGCATGGCAAGCCGTTCCACAGGACTACATCCAGCATCTCTACGATCGTCTCCATGGGAGAATAGCAGCCTGCATTGCTGCGAAAGGTGGATATACACTGTACTAGTGCCGACATTGTGCATGCTCTGTTGCCTGTGTCTATGTGCCTGTGGTTCTGTCAGTGTGATCATGTGATGTATCTGACCCCAGGAATGTGTCAATAAAGTTTCCCCTTCCTGTGACAATGAATTCACGGTGTTATTGTTTCAATTTCCAGGAGTGTATAATTGAAATTACTTTGTAACAATTTAATCAGACATCGTATTAAGGCTCCGGTTCTGTTTTCACAACCTTATGGCGAATTTTCCGCTTTACATCGTGTATTATTCCGGACCACTAGGTATGCTGTCTTGCTACAGATTTCATGAGCGTTATACCTCAGTGGTCTGCGTGCGGCAGGTTACTGACACGTTGTCGGAATGATGGCTAAGAGACTTGCCAGCATTCACCATCGTCGTCTCTTTCCAGTCCTAACACTCCTAGTGTCAACACACTTTGTATAAGTGGAGGTGCCATGTTCCGAGATGGCCAGCTATGCGGAATATACTCTCATAAGCAAAAGTTAGGGAAGAAAGGAAGCTTCACATGATATGTCACTGCCAAATGAGACATCATACTTAGAAAGCACAACTATAGGGTAGCACAAAAGGTGACTGAAAAAATACGCAAGGAGACGACGAAATAATGACACTTTAAAGACAATAATGCGGCTCATGATGGCATTCCGGCCTTCTGACAGGAAGGACGTGTTGTTAATAAAATGACAATACATGCTTCGCAACGTGTTCCCATGCTGACAACAAGAATGGTAAGGACTTCTTGTGGTAGGGCGCTCGTTTCCTCCATCAGCGCAGTTCACAACCCCTGGATGTTCGTTGGTGGATGTGAACCTCCTGCAGTACGTCTCCACACCGCACAGCATACATGTACTATGGGATTAAAGTCGGACGGCTTAATGTTGCATTGGCGTACTGACCTCCACATCTTTAAACATGGTACACCCATCGGTCAACGTTATTGTGACACTGTACTTCTTCCACATTACAGTCTTTTCATGGGTGCATTCGGTATTTTGTGGTCAACAACGCGAGACCGCCTCTAAAAGCGCAGGTGGACTCCTTGGAACGAAAGGACATTTGGCGAATGGATTGGCCTGCTCAGTCTTGCTCAAAAGTTTTGAACATTTACAGTTCCCTCTAGTACTATGGAAGTTACTTCCTGCTGTCTTAACATTTGTCCCATCATCCTGTCCCTTCTTCTTGCGAGTGTTTTCTTTATGTTCCTTTCTCCATCGAACCTCTGGAGAACCTCCTCGTTTCTTTTCTTTTCTGTCCACCTATTTTTCAAAGTTCTTCTGTAGCACCACGTATCAAATGTTTAGATTCTTCTCTTTCGATTTTTTCACTGTTGATTATTCACTGCCTTACAATGCTGAACTCCCAAATTCTCCAATTGGAGCCAATGCTTTGTATTAGTAGACTTCTATTGGCAGGGTATGTCCTCTTTGCCTGTGCTCGTCTGTCCTCCTTGCTTCGGCCGTCGTGGTTTATATTGCTGCCTAATTATCAGAATTCCTTAATTTAATCAATCTTGTGACCACCAACATTCATATTAAGTTTCTCACTATTCTTATTTCTGCTATTCTCATCGCTTTTGTCTTTTTCTCTTTTACTCTCAATCCTGCAGTTGTTCTTCATTGTCACTGAGGACAGCAATGTCATGTTGTGAGTCTTATTGTTAATATATTTCCACCCTGAATTTTAATCCCACTCTTGAATCTTTCTTTTATTTCCATCATTCCTTTTGCGATGTATACGAGTAGATTGAACAGCACAGGTGAAATACTATATCTCTGCCTTAATCCCTTTTTAATCCGAGCATTTCGTTCTTGGTCTTATAGTCTTATTGTTAGTCTTGTTTCCTGTACATATTATAAATCACCCGCCTTTTCCTATAGCTTACTCCTATTTTTTCTCAGAATTACGAAAATCTTGAACCATTTCACAGAATCGAACCCATTTTATAGGTCGACATATCGTATGAGTGTGTCTTGATTTTTCTTCAAGCTTGCTTCCGTTATCAACCGCAAAGTCAGAACTGTCTCTCTGGTCGCTGTACTTTTCCCAAAGCCAAAACATCGTCCTCTAACTGAGGCTCAATTTCTATTCCCGTCTTCTGCGTATTATTCTTTTCAGCAGCCTGGATACATGAGTAATTAAGGTGATAGTGCGATAATTATCACACTTTCTTGACCTTGCTATCTCTGGAATTGTGTGGATGATATTTTTCAGAAAGTCTGTTGGTATATCGCTATTCTAATAGATTCTGCTCACTAAGTTGACTTGTCGTTTCGCTGCCATTTCCCATATGACTTTAGCAAATTCCGATGGAATGTTATCCACACCCTCCGTTTTATTTCTTTCCAAGTCTTAAAAAGATCTTTTAAATTTCGACACTAATACTGTATACTCTGCAGCGACTCCTATTACTTCTCCTATCACATTATCAGTCGAATCCTCCCCACTTAGAGGCCTTCAATGTACTCTTTTCACCTGTTCGCTCCCTCCTCTTCACTCTCTTCTCTTTGTTTGGCTGTGGACTTCACTTGCACTCTTAATCTTACGATCCATGTAGGTTGATTTGACTTTGTGTGTGATATTTCAGTCCTCCAGCCGATAATTTCTTCTTAGATTTCTTCACATCTTTCCAGAAGGTATTTCCGTCGGATTCCCTGCACTTAATTCATTCCGAAGGGATTTATATCGCTATATTCCTCTGTTTTTCTGAGTATTTTTGTACTTCCTTCTTTCATCGATCAATTGATAAATTTTTTCCCTTAAATACATGATTTCCTCGCTGTTACCTTCCTTGTACCTATTTTTGTCTTTCCCACAACTGTGATAACCATTTTTTGTGATGGTCACTTTTCTTCAACTGAATTGTCTGGTAGCGAACATCAAACGCGCCTCATCATTCCTTCGAACTTCGGTATCCCACTTCCTACCATTCTGATTCTTCCGGACGATTCTCTTAAACTTGAGTGTACTCTTAATTATTTCTGAATTTTGAGATGAATTTATATATGCGCTTGGGCATCCCCTACAATCCAATATGTGATTGAGGAATCTCTGTCTGACAAACATGTAATCCAGATTGAATCATCCCTTGTCTCCTGGTCTTTTCCAAGTATACCACCTCCTTTTGTGAATCTTGGAGAGAGTATTCACTATTACCACCCGACGTTTATTGCAGAAATCAGTCTTTCTCCTCTCTCATTCCTACTTTCAAGCCCATACTCTCCGTTAGCCAATTCTTTTGTTCCTACAACCGTATTCCAATTCCCCATGACTATAACATTTTCATTTCCCTTTACGTACTGAATTACCAATTTAGTACCCTCGCATACTTTCTGTCTCTTCATCTTCAGCTTTCACGTCGGCATGTATACTTGGACTATAGTTGTCGGTCTGCTGTCGATTCTGTTGAGAACAACCCTATCATTGAACTCTTGACTCTAGGTCTCTCACTGACCTGCTTCCCTATTCATAACGATTTCTACTCCCTTAAATTGTTTTCTGCTGATGTTGATGTCATCCTGTATTCACCTGACCAGAAATCCTTATATTCTTTCTTTCATTTAAGTTACCCCCTATATCTAGATTGAACTTTTGCATCTCCCTTTCCAGATTTTCTAGGTGTCCTACTACGTTCAAACTTCTGTCGTTCCAGACTCCAACTCGTAGATATTATCCTTTCGTTGGTTTTCTCATAATCACCGACCCAATTTCAGTCCCCTCCCAGATGTCGGTGACTAATCCGGAATCTTTTGCGAGTGGTGAGATCATAATGGCACTGTTTTCAGTTACAGGTCACATGTCTCGTCGATACACACTAGTTCTCTTCAATGCAGAGGTTTCCATTACTTCAGTATACTCATGCCGTTGATCATTGCTTATTCTGGGGTACACGAAAGGAGCCTCCCCGAAGATCATGACAACGATCGGGCGTACCCTGGGCAACGTTAGGCCTGTGCCTAACGGCCAATCCTTTCAACACCAAGACACCACAAAAAGGCTTTTATCAAAGCCAGCGCTAAATATAATGTCCATAAACATTGAAGGGCTCTCTCATGAGAAAGAAGTGCTACTTGCTGTAGCATGTAAAACTCACAACTGTGATCTCTTACTAATCCAAGAGACCCACATTGGCCCCACAAATAGAAGACCAAAGATCCACGGAATGAAATTAGTAATTGAAAGACCACACGACCAATATGGCAGCGCAATCTTCTCCAAAATGGGCTTAGGTATTATATCTGCAGAACTGACATCTCAAGAAGACATCGAAATCTTGACTGTAGAGTTACAGTCCTGCACTATGACGTCTATATATAAGCCACCGAGCAGGGAGTTCAGATTCAGTGAGCCAACCAACTTCAACTCACAACCAACGAAAATAGTAATGGGCGACTTCAACTGTCATGGATCAGCCTGGGGGTACAGGCACACAGACAAAAGTAGGGACGACCTAGAAACTTGGGCAGACTCAACTGGCCTTAAATTAATACACGACCCCAAACTTCCATATTCCTTCAACAGCAGCAGGTGGAACCGTGGATACAATCCAGATAACATCTTTGTCAGCGAAAACGTGGCACATCAAACCAGGAAGGATGTGGGAGAACCCCTCCCACATACACAGAACCGAGCTATATTATGTTTGGTTGAAGCAGTTGTTAAACCAGCAACCACCCATTTCCAAAGACGTTTTAATTTTAGACGTGCCCTATGGGACAAATTCTCTGAAGAACTTGACAAAGAGGTGCAGGACCTTGATGCTAGCCCGGAAAAATATGACACTTTCATTGAATTAGTTAAAACTGTCTCCCGAAGAAATATCCCCCGAGGCTGAAGAACTAGTTATATCCCTGGACTTGACGGAAACTCAAAGGTTCTTCTGGAACATTACCAACAGCTCTTCGAGGAAAACCCTTTTTCAGAGGAAACAACTGTGGCGGGAGAAGAACTCCTCCAGGCCATATCAGCCACAAGAACAATGAAATGGTGTAATCTAATCACAAACCTAGACATGAAACAGAATAGCCGAAAGGCCTGGCAACTTCTTAAAAATATCAATAATGACCCCTCATCTAATACACAAAATTTGTATAAGGTCACACCAAACCAAATAGCAAATCAACTTCTACTTAATGGTAAAACCAACAGGAAGCACCCACGAAAGAAACTACAGAGAGGCACTCAAGAAAAATACCACCTAGGCACCCCCTTTACTCTGAAAGAATTAGAAGATTCCATCTCCATAATGAAAATTAATAAAGCCGCTGGCCTAGATCATCTACGCCCAGAACAAATAAAAATGTTCGGACCTGTTACCAGACGGCGGTTACTAGATATGATGAACAAATGTGTTCTTGAAATGAAAATCCCCAAGACTTGGCGGAAGGCAAATATAGTAGCTATACCAAAACCTGGAAAAAAACCCACAGACCCTAAAAATTTTCGACCTATCTCTCTGCTTTGCCAGCTCTATAAAGTATTAGAAAGAATGATCCTTAACCGCATCTCAGAACACGTAGACAAGAATATAATTAAAGAGCATGCAGGATTCCGCCCAGGAAGGTCATGCTGTGGACAAATCCTCAACCTTACACAGTATATAGAAGACGGATACGAGCGGAAACAAATTACAGGTGCAGCCTTTATCGACCTTACAGCAGCTTACGACACCATAAACCACATTAAGTTAATATCAAAAATATATAACACCACAAAAGACTACCGACTGGCGCAATTCATCCAGTGCCTGTTGCAGAATAGACGATATTTTGTCACGCTGCAGTCGAAGAAGAGCCGATGGCGGACCCAGAAAAACGGCCTACCTCAAGGTAGCGTCCTCGCCCCATTGCTGTATAATATTTATACCAATGACCAACCGATCAGCATGGACGCTCGCTCCTTCATCTATGCAGACGATACAGTCGTTGCCACCCAGGGAAAAACCTTTGAAGAGGTAGAAAGTAAATTAACTTTAGCGACTGAAAAGCTGGGTGACTATTATGATAATAACCACCTCAAGCCAAACCCAGCAAAAACCCAGGTCTGTGCTTTTCACCTACGTAATTAGGAAGCAAGGAGGAAACTCAACATAAGTTGGAAGGGACAACATCTATCTCACTGCGACACACCAAAATATCTTGGGATTAAACTTGACCGTGCTCTCACCTACAAGGAACACTGTTTGGCCACAAAGATGAAAGTGAGTGCCAGGAACAACATCATCCGCAAGCTAACAAATAGCAGATGGGGAGCGCAACCTACAGTTCTCCGCACGTCAGCTTTAGCTTTATGTTTCTCCACTGCGGAGTACTCGGCACCCGTTTGGCAAAATTCCACCCACGCTGAACAAGTAAATATAGCATTGAATGGGACTGGACGCATCGTGACAGGATGCCTCCGCCCAACTCCCACAAAGCAGCTGTACCACCTCATGGGCATAGCCCCGCCAGACATCAGAAGAAGGACTGCCGCAGAAATGGAGAAACGTAAACAGGAGACAGGTCCCAGGCATCCAATGTTCGGATACAATCTTCAACCTCGCCGACTTAAATCAAGGCAGAGGTTCCTACGAACAACTGAAGCAACTCTTTTATCGCCTAGAGCACGACGAGAAGAGCTGTGGTACAATGTGGACCCAGGAAGACCAGGGAATAGCCCCAGGGAAGAATCCACAGCTGGCTCTGAACTCCCATATACGACCTGGAAAGCCCTGAATAGACTACGAACAGGCGTATCAAGATGCAGAGCAAACTTGGAAAAATGGGGCTACATCAGTGCAGACGAGCCCTGCGAGTGTGGAGAACAGCAAGACCCACAGCACCTACTGGTCTGCAGGAAACTAAACAACCCGTGTTCGACTCAAGACCTATTTGAAGCAAATGACAAGGCTATTCAAGCTGCAGTGTATTGGACTTCACGTGGGATATGAAAATCGCTCTGTTTCGCATCCTTTGCGCTTATCGTTATATGTTACATACTTTTCTATAGTATTGTAGTTAATTTACCTTATAACCATGTATTATTGTATTATAACTGCTTCTCTTGCATTGTAATATAATTTTTTTTTTTGTAAAATGGTGATGTCTTGGACACGATAAATAAATAAATTGCTTATTCTTCCGCCAGTTTCCAACTACAACGGCAAGAAAGTGTCCTGAATCGCTGTCCGATCCTCCGCCCTCTTTGACATGGCCGTTGCTGAATATTTTTATTGAAAATGTAAGCAATGGCTGTATTCAGACGTAAGACCAAGCACGGTTTGATTACTAATCACTTATTTGACTCTTAGACCACAGGTACACAATAGAAACCCAGAGGAAAGAAACCAGAAAAGTTAGTCTATAACATTGGAGAGCGTTACATGGTACCACCACTTATACAATATTTATGTCGTCTATCATTTTAAGTCCAGCAGCATCCATACTTAGTATGATCTGTACCGTTGGTGAGGGAACAATTAAAAACGTAATTGACCTATTGAGGTTTTTGAACGACGCTGTTACTATACATTCACCACGCAATGTGATGCGGTGGTTGCTATAGGATTTTAGGTTTTTTGGTACAATGTAAAGTAGCGGTGAAACCATTTGGACATAGGCATCCCATATGTGTCATAGACTGGCCGTTTATATATTATTTATGGAAGAGAATTACGGTTGCAGATTTAGCTGCGGCTGAAGCGCATCGCGATTTTTCGGTGTTGTCTGGACTTCACTATCGACGCTTGCTCAATGTAGCGACGACATACTTCTGCCTCACGTCCGTATTTATAATAATAAAATTCTCAATGGGCCATTCGGGAACGACGCAAGTTTGCTTGGAATCGTGTCATAGCGCAGTAACGGGAAAATCGCCATAACAGATCGAGCATCATTCGGGTCACGCTTCTTTCCGCAGCTGCGCCATGAATAACGGGTCCCCACGGCCGCTCTGCCATTAAGACGTCAATTCCGACTCGCAGTCCCTGGAGACCAATTAGGATGATATATGTAGTCAGAAAGCTCAAACAGGATTTAATTCTGATCTATCAGTGGAAAGCAGTATCTGCCAGGAAAAACTGTCTTGTAGTGCTGAAACGGACGGCTATGCCAACCTAACAGCATGTAAATGAAGCTTATGACAATTTTTCCCTACGTTAGTAAATAAATAATTACATCTTTATTGTCGTAGCGCTATTTACACTTTATGTAATAACCTGCCTTCGTAACATAGGAGATGTGCACCCAGCGTTACAAAACGAAAAAGAAAACGAAGCACCAATTGTTTACACGCAAAGAGTTGAGTTTTCTCAAAATTCCCAAAACCTGAAGACATAATAAAAAACAACAGAAGCCGCAATTTTTTAGTAAAAAATTCGAACAGTGAACATAATCTAACTACAGTTTAGAACATAGCATTTTCTTCATATTGGCGTTTGGTTCCAGGGCCGCTGCAAAAAGCAGAACTTGCCACAACAAAACTATATTTAGATAAGCCTATATCACTGCTTAAGGAATTACAGTTCTATTAACCAGGAAATATGTACCAGACATACAGTGGCAAAATTAATTATGCTTAGAAATCTATATGTCTCTGTGTGCTTGTTACGCATTCATTTGATGATAGAACTGTAGTTTTCTGTGATAGGACTTTCTGCCAAATTTTATAATAATCCAATATAAGAAACTGCCACTTCCTCTAGTCGAGTGGGTTAGTTTAATCATAGTAACGTGAATAGAGACAGAAATTCAGGAAACAGAAATTTAGGAAACGTTCTAGTCAAAATCTGCATATGACGCTATTTCTTATGTTCAAATGTTCAAATGTGTGTGAAATCTTATGGGACTTAACTGCTAAGGTCATCAGTCCCTAAGCTTACACACTACTTAACCTAAATTATCCTAAGGACAAACACACACACCCATGCCCGAGGGAGGACTCGAACCTCCGCCGGGATCAGCCGCACAGTCCATGACTGTAGCGCCTAGTCCGCTCGGCTAATCCTGCGCGCTATTTCTTACATTATGTTGATGGAGAAGTAAAGAATACCATAACCACTGATGAAAAAGTCTCAGTGAATTTTAACGATGTAAACAGCAAAACGAACCTTAACATGGCTTTATAAATACGTGTGGCGAGTGAACTATCTTAATGATTTCGTCGACTGTATAACAGTGTGGAGGGAGTCGTGTTGAACGAAAATACTTCTTCTTTCATCCTATTATGGGAAGAAAATTTGTACATCTAGAAAATTCCTAGCCAGTGGTGCAACAAAATTTTATAATAGAAGAAACTGTATTTCATAAGTTAAATAAAAAGCAAAAAGAAATGAACAGAGGAGTAATGCTTACCTCGATTAAAAACTTAATTACTGATGTAATGGAAACACTTGTTCACATTTTTCACCACTAACATCTCATCATCAGAGATTAAAACTGATAAAATTACACTGGAAAATGACAGTGTTTGTTGCATACAAGAATATTTTCAGAGAGGAAAAAATTGTTTCCTAGTTTGTTAATCAAGGCTACATTAAGTTATTTTATTAAGTGCCTGAAAAATCATTTAAAATCTTTGGGGACAAGACCACTGCAGCTTACGCAATTTCGTGATCACACGTAGTAGTGAGTAGGATTGCTCTCACTGACATCCCATTCTCAGTAACGAATTGCGAACTGTTCACCCAGGAACAGTAATCGCTGGGCTCATCGCCTTATCATTATGCTGCATTGCAGAACCTTACTGTCTGTCATATAGCGTGACAGGCAAATGACACATGGCTAAGCACAAACAGCTAATTCACGTACAGTATTTACGGCCATGCCGTCCTTTACAACATTTTTGTTGTATTTCTGTACACTGCTGACTATACTTTTACCAGCACTAACAAAAACGCAAGTGCAATTTTAATCATTCTGAAGGATCACAAGAACTACGGAGAAATTGGTGTGTTCATTCACAGCATTATTCTGTTGCAGTGAAAAAATTTGGGTAGCAAGAAAGAAACATTGCACAAAAGGAATTTCTCGAAGCCATTTGTTAACAAACAGATAACGTTTTTTTCTTATTTTTCAATAATGATACTAAGTTTAGTTTATAGGTGACATTCAGAGCTTCATTTGCTACTACATTCGTGTCTGTCATAGTCTAATCCAAAGGAAACTCAACGCAGCTGAAAATTGGAGACATCATGTTAAACTGGAATTTAGAGTAATGATGGAATGAAGCGTACTTCACTTGCTAAAAAAACGTTCAACAGCCTAGTTCGCATAAGATATTTATTTATTTAAGACAGCCGATTTTGACAGACTTTGCTGTCATCATCAGGTCTTAAAAATCTTTTTTGCTGTAAAATGTGCTCATTTTACGTTGAACCTCACGCTAGGTTGTCCAGTGGATAAAAATCAGCACATTATAAGAGATTTGTCATAAACAAAATGCTTAAAAAGTAGATTTTCATTGTTGAGAATATGTCCAGTTTATGTAAACAGATGTGCTACTGTGTACCGTGTTTTTGAGATGTAACAGGCATCCGTGAGTGATATGTGTATAGACATGGTCTTTTGCACTATGTTTTTAAATATTCTAGTAGTGACAAACCTTTTATAATGCCCTGATTTTTATCCACTTGAAAACTTAGCTTCAGGTTCAACGTAAAATGAACAAGTTTTATAACAAAAATATTTTCAAGACCTGACGATGACAAAAAACCCTCTCGGGCCCGGATGTCTTAAATAAATGAATATTCCATGTGATCTGGGCTGATGAATTGTTTTAGCAAGTAAAACTGATCGCCCCCTCAGTACTCTCAAATTGAAAAAAAATCAGTCAGTACTTTATTTGACTTTGCCAGAGATGAAGGACGTATTTTTGGTGCGGGTTAAAATTTATGACTCCACACGAGACCTGCAGAACACTACGAAGAAACTTATCCATCATAACATACGTAACTAGAAAAATTATGTGGAGAAACACCGTCGACGAGCGACTTAAATTGAAATCAGTGGAGAGTGCAAGTACATTCCTTGCCGTACACGCGTTTGCAAGCAGAAAATTGCTTATTATTGCGGTTTGACCTTCTGTACAAAATATATTCTCTAATCCTGATTAACGCCATGTAGTAAAAACTGCACTGTGACCTTTGCTCATGCAGGATACGACGCAAGGAAAACGAGGTATGGAATCTGACACTGTCCACAAATTCCAATGCAATTAAATAGGTTGGTACATCGGTAAACGATGTTTTTGACTGGCGTGTTGTCACACATGTTGTTATAAGTGTATTTACCAATTGTCGTTTTTCAATTAATGATGAATTATAGCTTTTGTGGTAAGTTTTGAATGTTGCATATTTGAAGTTTATGTAGAATGTTACTTTAACATTAAGAAACGGAGTATCAAATTGAAAAGTAACGTTTGCGACATTTCGTTCGCATTGGATAATGATAAGGGGATGGGGGAGGTGTAGGCAGTGAATACAGTTCATAATATTTGTTGTCAACTCAGTCATGTTCAGTACAAGTAGGGAACTAATTGAGATGCAGTCTATTCTAACAATTATCATCAGGATTTAAATTGAGAGTAAACATCGCCAGCAGAGAAGCACTGCTTAGGATCTCCATCCCACGATAAGCTTCGTGAACCTGTTATTGTTTCTTGATTCCTCTCTATCTTCAGCGTACTGCAGGTTGACATCTTCAAGCATCACATGCATTTCGCTTACATTGACGAAGCAATAGCAGTTATTATACAGTAACAATTATGAATAAATGACACTTTTTGTTATTTTGATTATTGTACACTAAATAGCAGTTTTGTTTAATGAAGATGTACCGTCAACATTTTGTGGTTCGGCCACAAATCCTTCTCCTTTCATGTTAACGGAAGCTGTAATCGAATTTGTGTTGGGCACACTCGCAGTGTTCGCTTCTTTGCTAGTTTATCAGGCCACTTCACTTTCTTGATTTGCAGCTTTATGTTATTTCGAGCTTTCAGGGCATTGCCAATGAAAGTATTCTCCAGAAAACCACTTTTTAAGTTTAAACTGCTCAAAACAACAAAAAGTTTTATCTACTCATAATGTTTACAGTAAAATCACTGGTGATGCTGTAGAATAAAAATAAAAGCGAGTTCTGTTAAGCAAATGACTTAAGACTGAAAAAAAAAATCGAAGACTGCTGCTGAAATCTAAGACTGTCACCCAAATATTTCCCCCTATATTATGGTATTCAAGTTTCTATTGGTGCGTCTACTACTCTTACTACTCTTACTACTCTTAACTTAAGACCCCCCAGTTGCAGAAATGCGAGTAATACTCATTGACCTACTTTTTTGGTCAATTTGACAGTTGTCTGCTCAGCATACTTCAAATAAAATTATGAAGCCTTCCAGAAACAACTCAACTGTACAAATGAATTCTTCCCGCCATTAGTATGAGATGTGGCAACAACGTAGAATGTGCCTGGCAACTCTACGATTGTCAGCGCACTTCCTGGAATGCCTGAAAAGTATCCTGTTATAACCACTTGATATTTTATTTCCCTTCTGATTAAACATTGCAAATGAGTCTTACTTGAGTGGGGACAGAATTACTAAGCGTATGTTTCCGAGTCCAAGAAACTGCAGCAAACCTTACCTTTTACGTCCCGTCAGAAGCCCAGCATTCGTTTGTGAGTACGGGCTTGACGACTCCGGGGTTCGTGAGCTGGGGACTGCTAAACGCCGCCAGTCCTCTGTCACCGTAAGGGCCTTACTGCACTGGGACGCCACGGCAGGTCTGCTGGCCGCTCTGCTGGCAAAAATAGGGTCCGGCAGTACAAGACGCCAACAGAAGCACCAGAGAAATGCCTTCAGTCAATTTCTAAACAAAAGGGAATGCTGAAAAAGAAGTTCGGGCATTGCTGATGGTGACATTAGCGGTGCTAGGGGTCCACTTGTACGTGGACCCCGATTTTCTAATATATTTGTTGAAAAATGACCTGAAACGATGGTCATATATAGAACAGATTGTATTTTTGACACCACTGAATCAAAGATGTTGCTTGAATGGCAGAATCGATTGTAAGCAGGAGCGCGTGGAGCGCAGTAGCAGTTGCAACTTCACCCTTGTAAGACTTAAAGCTAATGGCTAGCTGGGAGAATTTAGTTGTTGGTCTATGGACAAAAGATATTGTTTATACTCACACAGAACCCGTAAATGTTAGGTGTAGTTATTTCTATAAAAGTGTAAAGTGTGTTATTAATTTGGGAGGCTGTAAGATTATCAGGAATTGAAGTGATACTGATTTTTAACAGAAACTGAGCATTGTCCATGGCAATTATATAAGAGTAATGAATTTATACTGTAGCTCGAAGGTAAAGCAACGGGAACAAATTTGTAAGATAACGAAATTTTGTATATTTAGCTTTAAGTATGCAGCAACCCAATGTGGATTTCGCTAATTTTTACAGTTCTGGCCTTTGAATGTAGGACGAAAGTATTTTCCATCAGATTTAGTATATAGGTTGATTAGGTATACCCGATTTCTAATGTTTTGTGTGATTTGCAATTCTGATGCAGAGAAGTTAAATTTTTGAATCTATTTTGTCGAACTATGTCAGACTTTTTTTCATGTAACATCCAAGTGTTTTAATTATGACAGTAAGTGCTAATTGCAGATTAGTTGAGAAGTTCGCTTATTTTGAAGTTAATGTAAAATGAAACTTCCTGGCAGATTAAAACTGTGTGCCCGACCGAGACTCGAACTCGGGACCTTTGCCTTTCGCGGGCAAGTGTTCTACCATCTGAGCTACCGAAGCACGCCTCACGGCCGGTACTCACAGCTTTACTTCTGCCAGTATCTCGTCTCCTACCTTCCAAACTTTACAGAAGCTCTCCTGCGAACCTTGCAGAACTAGCACTCCTAAAAGAAAGGATATAGCGGAGACATGGCTTAGCCACAGCCTGGGGGATGTTTCCAGAATGAGATTTTCACTCTGCAGCGGAGTGTGCGCTGATATGAAACTTCCTGGCAGATTAAAACAGTTTTAATCTGCCAGGAAGTTTCATATCAGCGCACACTCCGCTGCAGAGTGAAAATCTCATTCTGGAAACATCCCCCAGGCTGTGGCTAAGCCATGTCTCCGCTATATCCTTTCTTTTAGGAGTGCTAGTTCTGCAAGGTTCGCAGGAGAGCTTCTGTAAAGTTTGGAAGGTAGGAGACGAGATACTGGCAGAAGTAAAGCTGTGAGTACCGGGCGTGAGCCGTGCTTCGGTAGCTCAGATGGCAGAGCACTTGCACGCGAAAGGCAAAGGTCCCGAATTCGAGTCTCGGGCGGGCACACAGTTTTAATCTGCCAGGAAGTTTCATATCAGCGCACACTCCACTGTAGAGTGAAAATCTCATTCTGTTAATGTAAAATACACTCCTGGAAATGGAAAAAAGAACACATTGACACCGGTGTGTCAGACCCACCATACTTGCTCCGGACACTGCGAGAGGGCTGTACAAGCAATGATAACACGCACGGCACAGCGGACACACCAGGAACCGCGGTGTTGGCCGTCGAATGGCGCTAGCTGCGCAGCATTTGTGCACCGCCGCCGTCAGTGTCAGCCAGTTTGCCGTGGCATACGGAGCTCCATCGCAGTCTTTAACACTGGTAGCATGCCGCGACAGCGTGGACGTGAACCGTATGTGCAGTTGACGGACTTTGAGCGAGGGCGTATAGTGGGCATGCGGGAGGCCGGGTGGACGTACCGCCGAATTGCTCAACACGTGGGGCGTGAGGTCTCCACAGTACATCGATGTTGTCGCCAGTGGTCGGCGGAAGGTGCACGTGCCCGTCGGCCTGGGACCGGACCGCAGCGACGCACGGATGCACGCCAAGACCGTAGGATCCTACGCAGTGCCGTAGGGGACCGCACCGCCACTTCCCAGCAAATTAGGGACACTGTTGCTCCTGGGGTATCGGCGAGGACCATTCGCAACCGTCTCCATGAAGCTGGGCTACGGTCCCGCACACCGTTAGGCCGTCTTCCGCTCACGCCCCAACATCGTGCAGCCCGCCTCCAGTGGTGTCGCGACAGGCGTGAATGGAGGGACGAATGGAGACGTGTCGTCTTCAGCGATGAGAGTCGCTTCTGCCTTGGTGCCAATGATGGTCGTATGCGTGTTTGGCGCCGTGCAGGTGAGCGCCACAATCAGGACTGCATATGGCCGAGGCACACAGAGCCAACACCCGGCATCATGGTGTGGGGAGCGATCTCCTACACTGACCGTACACCACTGGTGATCGTCGAGGGGACACTGAATAGTGCACGGTACATCCAAACCGTCATCGAACCCATCGTTCAACCATTCCTAGACCGGCAAGGGAACTTGCTGTTCCAACAGGACATTGCACGTCCGCATGTATCCCGTGCCACCCAACGTGCTCTAGAAGGTGTAAGTCAACTACCCTGGCCAGCAAGATCTCCGGATCTGCCCCCCATTGAGCATGTTTGGGACTGGATGAAGCGTCGTCTCACGCGGTCTGCACGTCCAGCACGAACGCTGGTCCAACTGAGGCGCCAGGTGGAAATGGCATGGCAAGCCGTTCCACAGGAGTACATCCAGCATCTCTACGATCGTCTCCATGGGAGAATAGCAGCCTGCATTGCTGCGAAAGGTGGATATACACTGTACTAGTGCCGACATTGTGCATGCTCTGTTGCCTGTGTCTATGTGCCTGTGGTTCTGTCAGTGTGATCATGTGATGTATCTGACCCCAGGAATGTGTCAATAAAGTTTCCCCTTCTTGGGACAATGAATTCACGGTGTTCTTATTTCAGTTTCCAGGAGTGTATTTCATATCAGATTTTGTGAAGGAGAAACTTTATTTTGAATACAATTTTCAAACTGAAGCATTTTGTCATAGGATATGCCCTTATCAGTACATCATCCTCTTGCACGCCGTGTTTATTTGAACTCAATGAATATTTTTTTTAAATCATTTTTCAATCAGAGTCAGAAAAATATTAATGTGCCAGAATCAGAAAAGTATCAATGTTTGTAACAGCTTCAATGTGGGCAGCATTGCACAACGCTAAGCCAATATCACATATTTTCACTGACCATTTGCAGGGTTATTCATTTATCAACCAGTCTACTGATATTATTTGTATGAAGCTATTTTACGGCCGTTATTGCTCTTCGCTGTGCCAAGATTGAATATTTTCTATGCCTACTATGGAGAAAACAGAATACCAAGATTTCATCCGTTGGTCTCTAGAGCTAAGGAAAATGCATTTCATTGTTTATTTGCATAGGTAATTTTATCAGTTTATTGCACAGGGCCATAGAACTCGGTGCTCACGAGACTAGGTAAATTTCAGAGGGATTGATTTTATTATGAAAATTGTGTATTGGTTTTGCAGATTAAGACATTTGCTCAACAAGGCATCACACAGCACACTTGCATGACACAAACATCACGCATTTCATATTCATCGGCAAATAAAATAGCAAAAACTTTTTCAAAGAACGTTGCATCGGGTTATTTGATATGCTTTATACTGATTTCAGAAATTAAAGTGCCAAATTTTTCAGTGTCCTAGGAATGTCATTCTGTTCATTTGACAAGGTAGTGGAAATCTGTCGAGATTAACTGACGGAAAAGAACACAGTTTTAAGGAAAGTAACGTCACCAGACAAAAAGATTTTCGTGACCTATGTACTCGGTGCCTAATTATTTGTTGTGTACACTGATATTTACGGTTTCAGTTGTAACTGCGAAGTCTGCATAGAAGTGCTTTTCAGTTTTAATTTAAAATGCACTGTATCATAAACTGAAATTAAATTTACAAATCTTTTAGACAAAAACCTGATACCTGCCTCCTTTTTTTACATATATTTTTCCTTAAAATAATTCTAGCTTGTCTGATGTATTTGGCCCATTAGCATCACTTGCCGCAGCAGGAAACGTAGCTCTGCTATTTCGGCCTGGAAGTAGGTTTCGAGTAAAATTTACATAGCCCGGATAGCAAACGTGCTCTGTCTGTGGTGCAATGCTCTTGTGGTTGGAGTGGAGTATTAGGTACAGGCTGTGAGGAAGTTGAGGATCGATAATTTCCAGCAACTCCAGGCAGCCCGTCCTGAAAGTTCGTTACTGTAAGTGGTTTGAACGTAACTGTAGTATGCAGAAGCTTTTTCTTCGATCTGAGCTTCATTTATGACCCTCGTCATTCCCAACATCTTTTTCCCAATTCGCATTTCGAGTAGCTCTGAGATGAAGTGTCCCAAGTTGCTGATCTCATCTGAATCACGGAGATAAAAGATTCTGTGTCAAAATATCCAATTCGCTCACGTGGGCGGATAAAACTAGGTACGGGTGAGCGGCAAGTGGCTCTTGCCAGCTCTGTGGGAGCAGCCATAACCCACCATCTGCTCCACTGGCAGCTCCGCGAGGCTGGCGGCCTGACGGCAGAGCCTCGTGGCGGCGGCTCTGCCTGCAGACCAGCCACACTCAAGTAGAAGCCAAGTGCGGGAGGCTCCACTGCGTCCCACGCTTCTGTCTGGCGTCTCTGCAAGCAGACCTGCAGTGGCATCCCCGAGCAGTAGAGCCCTAAGCTCTGTGACAGTGGGTATGCTTTAGCGACCATCGTGAATGGCGGCGGTGGAACATTGTGTATTACAAGGACCGCGGATTTTGGCTTGACCGCCCGGATAGCGAGGATGGTAAAAACCTCTATAAAAAGCCCGTCAATCTTAAAGCGTTCTGCGCGCTGATGAGGTGCTTGGCTGTTCAGATGGAACAGCCACTACCGAGAATCCTCCAAGGATTTACCACGCTTTAGTTGTGCATGGCTTACTCAGGCAGGCGGGGCTTTGTTGGCGTGGACTGTTTGCTTCCCTAGTTGCTCGTGGGATCACTATAGCATCCACGACTTCTCATTCATTTCCTTCCGACAATGAAGGTGGTCCATTAGACAGTACTAGCAACCATCCTTCAAAGCGAGCATGCGAGAGTAGCCCTCCTGAGCAGTCTGCCTCTAAAGATAAGGAATTGTATCGTAACAGGGCGCGCCCAGAGTGTTAAAATCTATTTCTTGCGGTAAGGGAAGAAGATTGTGAGTTCGAGGTACCGCCATTTCAAAAAGGCCTTAATGGTTTGGCTGGAACTCTCAGATTTGTTAAGTGGCTGCGTAGTAGCACATTGCTGGTGGGAACAGCGGCAGCGTAGCAAGGTAACAACCTTTTGAAATCCAGATTTTTGATTGAGTATCCTATTGCAATTGAACAGCATCGTATTATTCATTACAGTCAAGGAGTGGTCACATGTAGTGACATCGTGCTTGTGGTCACTTCAGAGCTAATGGAGGAACGAGCCGATGAAGAGGGCATTGAGGTGAATCATGTATTGCTTTATGTGGATAAAAAAGTCGAAAAATCAGACTCATTTACATTGACGTTTGATTAGCAGGCTTTGCCAGATTATATTAAAGCTGGATTTTTGAGGCTGAAAGTCACACCATGCTTTCCCAACCCTATGAGGTGTCTCAAGTCCCAAAAATTCGTGCGCACCACTCTCAGGTGTAATAAAAGAGCTACATGTGGTAAAACGAAACTAAGTGTACCTCCCCTGGCCTTTGCGTCAATTTCTCGGTCTACATCCATCTTGGAGGAGAGAGTGTATGGTGTACAAGGAAGAAAAGAACATCCAGTAATTAAAGGTGACCAAGCGCGTATCTTACGCTGAAGGGATGATGTACAGTTCCCTTAAACCCCCAAACATTTCCACCTCATTTGCTCCAGTGCTCACGAAGAAACCTGCAATTATTTCCACCCAGATATCACCTATGACCTAGAACCCAGCAATGCTCTTACTCATGCACCTGTGGCACGACAATTCAGATGGAACTGTCTCCACGTACGAGTTACCACTACGTCCGCTCCTGTTGTTGACACTGCATTGGCAGAGCAAGTGCTACACAGTGGGTTGTCACAGCCAACCTCGGCGTCGTCGACTAAGGTTAAGTGTACTGTCAAGAAGGCATAATCGAAGGCGGTAGCTCGTCAGATCCAGAAACACTCCACGGATCATGACTCGGTCATGAGTCCACTCATTTCTCTTCCTTCGGAAGTGGGTTCTCCTACGCTCAGAGGGATAAGGAAAAAACATAAACATCCCAGATAAATGGCTCATGTGATTCAATGGAACATGAGTGGGTACAGAGTACATGTGAAGGAGCTGAAACGGTTGTCACAGGAAAGACCCCAATGTCTGTGTCATAGTAAACGCATTTCAAATATTTTGATACCCTTGTGCTCAGGGGATACAGCCCTCAACGGAAAGATGACGTCAGTGGAGACAGGGCTAAAGGTGGAGTGACTATCTTTCTGAATGACACTTGCCACTCCATTTCTGTCTCCCTCAAACCAACTATTCAGCCAGTTGCTGTTACGTTGCATATTCCCCTTCCTGTTACCGTCTGTAGTGTGTATCTGCTGCCCAACGAATGTTTGGATAGGACAGGACTTGTTGACTTGATTTCAGAATTCTCTCCACCCTTCCGACTAGTGTGGGATGTTAATGCACCCAATATGATTTGGGTATCTCCATCAAAGAGTTCAGGAACGGGTTGTCGAAAGCCTTATTGTGTCAGAGAAGTTACGTCTTCTTAACACAGAAAGCGCTACCATTGGGTCATTCTCAGTCATAGACCTTGCTATTTAGATTTCCTACCATCGTCGATGCTGTTCACTGGGAAGTGATCGCTGACTTGCAATCCAGTGATCACTTTCCTGTCAGGATCCATCTCTCAGATAGAGCTATCACTGAAAGGAAACCGCCACAATTGATGTTCAGCAGAGCGAACTGGACACTGTATACAGTCAATTACCTGTTTTAAAACGTCGAAATAGTGTCCAGGGCTAGATAGATCACGTTACTAATTTGATCCACCATGTCGCTGATGCATCTATTCCCAAGTCTTCAGATCGATTTCGGGGGGGACATGTCCCACGGTGGAACAATGAATGTCACTCCGCCATTAGGGAGCGATGCATGACCTAGCGACCATTTAAATGTCAACCTTCTGCTACGAACCTCGCAGCCTTTCGAATGGTGAGGGCACAAGAGAGAGAACAAGAAGAGACCTTGGCAAGTATTTCTGCACTCGAGCATTCATTTCACTAGCTCTTTGAAGAGGTGGCAATCCATGTGGTGATATCTGGTAAATGTACCAGATGACCTATAACTGCTGCACTAAGGCTGGGGTGTCTCCAATCTACACATTGGTCGTTGCGGACGTCACATGACATACGTTCAATTTCGTTTCGTTGATCCTTCCACTCAGTTTTTTTATTACAGGGTCAAACCAGCTCTCTGACCGAACACGTTAAGCTACCGTGCCGGCAGTTTAGTTCTTCATGTCCCGAAGAAACCATTGAGCATTCACATGAAATGATTCTCTTAGACAGACCATTAACTATTGACGAAGTGGCACATCGTCTGCAAATTTATCACGGTTCTGCTTACGAAATCATCCACAATAGACTTGGGTTTCATAAAGTTTGAGCAAGATGGTTCCCAAAACAAACTCACACAGTTGCATAAACAAACGCGCTTGGACATGCGCAAAAGAAAAAAAAAATATAATAAAAAATAAATAAATAAATAAATAACTAAATAAAAATAGGATCTCTATGGTAAAGAAGGGGACAACTTCTTAGACGGCATCATTACTGGTGACGAAACATAGATCCATCATTTCGAGCCGAAGAGTAAACGGCAGAGAATGTAATGGAAACATCGAAATTCGCCATGCAAGGAAAAGTTCAAGACTGAAACGACCGCAGGAAAACCAATGCTTACGGTTTTTTGGGAAGCAAAACGTCCAGTACTGGAACATTATGGGGAAAGGGGCACAACAATAAACAGAGTACGTTACAGTGAGATGCTTACTGCCAGGCTAAAGCCTGCAATTCGAATTAAACAACGAGGATTGCTGTCAAAAGGTTTTGTGTTGTTGCACGACAATGCCCCTCCGCATACTGCTGCCCACACTGCTAAAACGCTCTAGAAATTCAAATTTGAAGTACTGTATCATCCTACATATAGTCCCGATCTTGCCCCTTCTGACTATCAGTTGTTTACTCCACTCAAACAGGCATTAAGGGGCCTTCGATTTGCCTCGGACGAAGCAGTGAAAGGAGCGGTGCATTCCTAGCTCGCAACTCAACCGAGAACCTTCTTTTATGAGGGTCTCAGGAAGGTTGTACAACAATGGACCAAGTGCGTTGAAACTCAAGGAGACTATGTCGAAAAATGATGTTCTTTTAAGTTTCCTATTCGATTACAATGAAATTTTATAACTACTTTGTGGATGATAATTGACTTATCCTCATAGGTACACAGTTAAGTCTCCTGTTCGATGTTGATTGTTTGTGGAAGACTTTCCATATTCTGCTCCTCCTCCAAACTTGCAACGTCCATTTGCCAATTGCAACTTACGGTAAGGCGTTTGGAGGTGTGGGCAGATGGTATAGCATCTAAATTTTCCTCAGAGAAATGTGTTTGCGTTAATTTTTATCGTTCTTGTCGCCCCTTTAACCTACCTCTTCTTACAACGAGGCTCACTGTCCTTAATTTTAAAAATTCGGTGAAGTTTTTGGGTCTGACTTTTAATGAACGCCTCACCTGGTTACCACACCTGAAGGCTATTAAGGCCCCAGGCTAATAAGGCCAAAGTTTCAAAGACACTAAACGTTTTAAAATGCCTCAGCCACAGGTCACGGGGAATAGATTTGAAAATGCCTATTTCAGTTTTACAATGTGTTGGTGCGGTCCCGTCTTGACTATAGTTGAACAGTTTATGGCTCAGTACGACCTTGTTATCTGAAGATAACTGATGCTGTTCATCATGATGGGATTCGGTTAAAGACAGGAATCTATAGAACGGGTCCAATTCCTATCCTCTTTGTTTAGGCAGTGAACTACCGCTGTTCATCTGGCGACGATCTTCATGATGCATCATGTGTACAGCCTACTCTCCACTCCACAATCACAAGCATTCCGTAGTGTTGCTCGCTCTCCACTGGAAAGCCTATTTAGAAACAGGCCATGAGCAACGGAGGCATTCGCGATTTGCGTTCGGCAGTACTTAAGTGGCTCTTAGTGCAGAAGATATTTTGCGCGTCATCGAGGCTACAGTCGCTCGCTGCCCTGGCCAATACGGAGATTTACCAGTGTGCAAGAAGGTTTTTACTCTGGAGCCTATGTTTTAAAGAATTTTAGCCTAGCACTGTGACTATGTGGTCGTTTACACTGATGGATCTAAGCAGGATAATTCCGTCGACTGTGTTATCAATATTCGCTTACTTGGTACATTCACAGTGTATGACGCTGAATGAAATGTGATCTTGAGGGCACGCAGTACCCTCCCGCTTCGATGTTCCTCATCTGCACCGACTCTCTGAGCACCCTTCAGGCTATCGATCTCATGTACCCGCCCTAAAAATATCTTCAGCTTATTCACGGCACACTTTTCCACTTCTGCTGAATACCAGGGCACAAGGGCATTCACGGTAATGAAGCAGCAGATGCAGAAGATATGGGTGCGTTTTTAGACATTACAGTTTCTGAATGTGCTGCCCCTGTTCATACAGGTATCCTGCTATTGAGACCAAAGATCATGTGGCTGCGTTGGGAGGAGTGGTAAGGATTGGAGAACAACAGGCTGAGGTCCGTGAAACCAAGAACAAGTTCGTGGCTTCCTCCTTCCGGCCACTGCAGCGGGAGCAAGTACTTTTAACGCACCTCCGGATATGACACTGTCCTCTGCCGCAAGGATTCTTTCTTCGGCATGATGACGGTACGTTGTGCTTGTGGTGTGCTTGTTTCTGTAGTCCACGTTTTAACTCAATGCGTCTTATACTGTAACCAGTTACCACACGACCTGCCTTCTGTTTTAGGTGATGATGAATCGAATGTTTAAAGATTGTGTGTGCTGTCTGGTCTTCTCAATAGTCTCTTAGGCAAAAGAGGTTATTGTGATTCTACGGTGGTAACTTCATCGTTTGTTTCCCAAGTGATAGTGTACGCACAGTTTCTTGTTCCAATGTTTTATATGTTGTGTGATTTTAGTCTATGTACGCTTTGTGATAAAAAGTATCTGGACAACTGGCTGAAAATGACTTACAAATTCGTGGCGCCCTCCATCCGTAATGCTGGAATTCAATATGGTGATGCGCCACCCTTAGCCTTCATGACAGCTTCCACTCTCACAAGCATAGGTTCAATCGGGTGCTGGATGGTTTCTTTGGGAATAGCAGTCCATTCTTCACGGAGTGCTGCACTGAGGAGTGGCATGGATGACGGTCGGTGAGGCCTGGCACGGAGTTGCCGTTCCAAAACATCCCAAAGGTGTTCTAGAGGATACAGGGCACGACTCTTTGCAGTTCAATCCATTACAGGGATGTTATTGTCGTGTAACCACTGCTCCACAGGCCGTGCATTATGAACAGCTGCTTGATCGTGTTGAAAGATGCAATCACCATCCCCGAATTGCTCTTCAACAATGGGAAGCAAGAAGGTGCTTAAAACGTCAATTTAGGTCTGTGTTGTGACGGTGCCATGCAAAACAACAAGGGATGCAAGTCCCCTCCATGAAAAACACGACCACACCATGACACCACCGCCTCCGAATTTTGTTGTTGGCACTACATTCGCTGGCAGATGACGTTCACCGGGCATTCGCCATACCCACACCCAGCCATCGGATCACCATATTGTGTACGATGATTCGCGATGTTTCGTCAGAACACACAACGTTTTTCCACTGTTCAGTCGTCCAATGTTTACGATCCTTACACCAAGAGAGGTGTCGTTTGGCATTACCGGTGTGATGTGTGGCTTATGAGCAACCGCTCGACCACTTCCCGCCTAACTGTCATAGTACTTGAGTGGATCCTGATCCAGTCTGGAATTCCTGTGTGATGGTCAGGATAGATGTCTGCCTATTACACATTACGACCCTCTTCAAATGTCAGCGGCCTCTTTCAGTCAACAGACAAGGTCAGCCTGAACGCTTTTGTGATGTACGTGTCCCTTCACGTTTCCACTTCACTATCACATCGGAAACAGTGGACCTAGGGACGTTTACAAGTGTGGAAACCTCGCTTGCAGACGTGTGACACAAATGACAACCAATCACCTGTCCACGTTCGAAGTCCATGAGTTCCACGGAGCGCCCCATTCTTCTTTCTCACGATGTCTGATGACAACTGAGGTCGCTGATATGGAGTACCTGGCAGTAGGTGGCAGCACAATGCACCTGATACGAAAAACGTAGTTTTTGTATGGTGTCCGGATACTTTTGATCACAAAGTGTACTTTCCCATGTACTTAGTTGATACATCCGTCTTCTGCTGTTTTTCGTGACAGTGTAAAAGTGAGTGTCCCAGGATAGGTGTGGTTTACATTTTGCAATATACATTTTGTTGTATGCTTCTAGCAACTCATACCCACGCTGGCACATTTTTAGTTAACTAAGGCCGCTGATAACCCCGCCGTTAAGTGACCTACGCATGAGAAAATACACTCCTGGAAATGGAAAAAAGAACACATTGACACCGGTGTGTCAGACCCACCATACTTGCTCCGGACACTGCGAGAGGGCTGTACAAGCAATGATCACACGCACGGCACAGCGGACACACCAGGAACCGCGGTGTTGGCCGTCGAATGGCGCTAGCTGCGCAGCATTTGTGCACCGCCGCCGTCAGTGTCAGCCAGTTTTCCGTGGCATACGGAGCTCCATCGCAGTCTTTAACACTGGTAGCATGCCGCGACAGCGTGGACGTGAACCGTATGTGCAGTTGACGGACTTTGAGCGAGGGCGTATAGTGGGCATGCGGGAGGCCGGGTGGACGTACCGCCGAATTGCTCAACACGTGGGGCGTGAGGTCTCCACAGTACATCGATGTTGTCGCCAGTGGTCGGCGGAAGGTGCACGTGCCCGTCGACCTGGGACCGGACCGCAGCGACGCACGGATGCACGCCAAGACCGTAGGATCCTACGCAGTGCCGTAGGGGACTGCACTGCCACTTCCCAGCAAATTAGGGACACTGTTGCTCCTGGGGTATCGGCGAGGACCATTCGCAACCGTCTCCATGAAGCTGGGCTACGGTCCCGCACACCGTTAGGCCGTCTTCCGCTCACGCCCCAACATCGTGCAGCCCGCCTCCAGTGGTGACGCGACAGGCGTGAATGGGGGGACGAATGGAGACGTGTCGTCTTCAGCGATGAGAGTCGCTTCTGCCTTGGTGCCAATGATGGTCGTATGCGTGTTTGGCGCCGTGCAGGTGAGCGCCACAATCAGGACTGCATACGACCGAGGCACACAGGGACATCACCCGGCATCATGGTGTGGGGAGCGATCTCCTACACTGGCCGTACACCACTGGTGATCGTCGAGGGGACACTGAATAGTGCACGGTACATCCAAACCGTCATCGAACCCATCGTTCTACCATTCCTAGACCGGCAAGGGAACTTGCTGTTCCAACAGGACAATGCACGTCCGCATGTATCCCGTGCCACCCAACGTGCTCTAGAAGGTGTAAGTCAACTACCCTGGCCAGCAAGATCTCCGGATCTGCCCCCCATTGAGCATGTTTGGGACTGGATGAAGCGTCGTCTCACGCGGTCTGCACGTCCAGCACGAACGCTGGTCCAACTGAGGCGCCAGGTGGAAATGGCATGGCAAGCCGTTCCACAGGAGTACATCCAGCATCTCTACGATCGTCTCCATGGGAGAATAGCAGCCTGAATTGCTGCGAAAGGTGGATATACACTGCACTAGTGCCGACATTGTGCATGCTCTGTTGCCTGTGTCTATGTGCCTGTGGTTCTGTCAGTGTGATCATGTGATGTATCTGACCCCAGGAATGTGTCAATAAAGTTTCCCCTTCCTGGGACAATGAATTCACGGTGTTCGTATTTCAATTTCCAGGAGTGTATTTGTCTTAGACGTGGTTGAAGTGAGTTGCGAATACTCGTCTCAATCTCGCCAGTGGATCCTATGACGTATATCCAGAGACTCGACCCACAAGTTTCCGTCACTGCCCAGTTAAATGAAAACTCATCAATTTAGTCTGTGGCCGGATACAAGTGGACTGTAGAGATGTGGAAAAGAGAGCGAGTACACAAGTTGGCAGGTATAACTGAGAACTTGCGGCATTACCGCCACTTACGCAACTGTTGGACATTGTGATTATTATTTACAAATACAATGATTATTCGGTTAGCAGTAAACATTGTTCTGCTTAGACACGAGATCTGTCAAGTCCCTCTCATATCCTTCTGCTTTACCAAACAATTCACTAGTTTTTTGTTTGCTAAGTATTTGCAAATATAACCAACCTCTTCGTAACCAGTGTGCCATTGCATTCTTTAGGTTTGTATGTTTGAAGACTGATAATCTGTTTCCGCACTCCTGCCTCCTTTTCATATCCAACTATCCAACTAGCAAGAAGATGAAATTCAACAACGGATGAAAACAGGTACATTAATATACGAAATTTAGGAAGATTCTGCAATGTGTCACACTACTTGCACTTTTAGCGATGTATCCGCCTGCTGTGGTTAAAAGTTGGTTAAGATTAGTTTCAACCAATAATTTCGGAGTGAACATAGGCAGAGCATAAGTAATTGCAATCAGCCTGGCTAAGAATTACCTCCTTGTAATAGAATGAAAGTAGGTAACATCTCCTCTTAACAGTACAAGGAATAAGCAAGTCAGTTTTTACTGAAATAATAATATTTTTCGTCTGATGTAATGTTTTCACTTAACTGCATCCCGACTTGTGTTTTGTGCCTTGAAGGCAGAGTAGCTTTTCCGTTTCCCTGTCAGCGCACGAGCGATGGGACACAGCATCTCCGAGGTAGCGATGAAGTGGGGATTTTCCCGTACGACCGTTTCACGAGCGTACCGTGAATATCATCAATCCGGTAAAACTTGAAATATCCGACATCGCTGCGGCCGGAAAAAGATCCAACAGGAACGGGGCCAACGATAAATTTCAATGCTTCGCGACACATAAGAAACGATAGAATTCTCTAGACAAATATATTTTACGAGTGGCAAATAGAGTTATAATTACACTGTCTCTCTTATATAATCGTTACCCTAATTTTCCGCGAATAAAACTCACTGCAGACTTATAAACGTCATGTGAAAAAGCTGTCGGACATATATAAGTGCTGTGCGGCTGGTTCCGGTGGAGGTTCGAGTCCACCATCGGGCATGGGTGTGTGTGTTTGTCTTTAGGATAATTTAGGTTAAGTAGTGTGTAAGCTTAGAGACTGATGACCTTAGCAGTTAAGTCCCATAAGATTTCACACACATATATAAGTGCTGTTATAAACATGATACAAACAAATGTGCTATTACAAACGTGATCACATCCAAATATTACCAATAGCACAAAACTGAGAAATAATCAGAAACACGCACCAGGATGCAAGATTGTTGAATACGTCGAAATATCTGAGACGTAAGGCAAACAACTGTTCACATATATATAAGCCATAAATTTTTGTATTATACTACACTGACGGAAAAGAATCGCAACACCAAGAAGGTGTTGAGCGACATAAACGAAAACTGGTAGGTGGGTTTCTACGTCTTAAAGGTGATGTATCAAGCGAGAGCTCATTGGAGAGCACAGTGATGGTATTCCATGTTTTTTGATGAAACATGGTTCCGCCTTGGTGCGATAGCCGTGTATTCGTTAGCAGGAGGCATACTGATGGCCTTCAACCAACCTGTGTGCATGCCAGATGCAGGAGCACTCTCATGCTAATCCCATACGCACAAAGTGCAAATTTGTAGGTCAGTCTGGTGATTCGATCAGTTATGGCTGCCATTCGTGAGCAGCTTTCAACGGTGTGTTTTCCAGCAGGATAACTTCGCCCACATACCGCTGTTGTAAGCCAACATGCCACACAGAGGTTCGACATGTTGTCTTGGCCTCTTCGATCACCAGATCTGTCTCCAATGGAGCACATTAGGGACATCGTCGAAACTCGAACGTCAACCCTAAACTGCGTTAACCATCGCTGCATTGACCGACCAAGTGCAATGGGCATGGAACTCCATGCCACAAGCTGACATCCGGCGCCTGTAAAACACATTTCATACTAATTCACATGCTTGCATTGAACATTTCGATGGTTACGTTGGTTATTAATGTACCAGCACTTCACATTTGCAACGGCTTATGGTTCGAATGCCTCTGAGTACTATGGGACTTAACATACGAGGTCATTAGTCCCCTAGAACTTAGAACTTAAACCTAACTAACCTAAGGACATCACACACATCCATGCACGAAGCAGGATTCGAACCTGCAAGCGTAGCAGTCTCGCGGTTCCAGACTGAAGCGCCTAGAACCGCTCGGCCACTCCAGCTGGCTGCAATGGCTTAACTCACCTGTGAATTTGCAATGTTAATTTCTTAAATACGTTACCTAGACAAATTTATTACCGAAATTTCATTACTGTGTATTAATTATCTTTTAGTTTTGCTATTTTTTTCGATCCATTAACACAGACATAAGTCATGAACTTGTAGCGTAATATGTTGTGGCATAATTTGTAGAAAAAGCAACTACTGGTACAGACCTAAGCAGTAAATTTTCATTGTATTATTTTACAAAATGATGTACCATCACTACAGGTTACCTTAAAATGACAAAAATTACCGAAACGAGCTCATCGTGATGCAAATATAGTGAACTGATAAAGTTGTCGCCGGACTGGGTCGCCGAGCGGTTCTAGGCGCTACAATCTGGAACCGCGCGACCGCTACGGTCGCAGGTTCGAATCCTGCCTTGGGCATGGATGTGTGTGATGTCCTTAGGTTGGTTAGGTTTAAATAGTGCTAAGTTCTATGGGACTGAAAACCTCAGAAGTTAAGCCCCATATTGCTCAGAGCCATTTGAACCATTTGATAAAGTTGTCAATTCCAGTAAAAACTTGGAAGATTGCGTCGTTCTTCGTCCTGCGGGCACATCACAAAGAAAACAAAAAGTTTTTAATTATAAATAACCTCTTCATCGCCGTTTAAAATATTCAAAAGTGATAAATGGTCTATGACTGACCTGAAAAAGCCGGCCGGGGTGGCCGAGCGGTTCTAGGTGCTACAGTCTGGAACCGCGCGACCGCTACGTTCGCAGGTTCGAATCCTGCCTCGGGCATGAATGTGTGTCATGTCCTTAGATTAGTTAGGTTTAAGTAGTTCTACGTTCTAGGGGACTGATGACCTCAGAAGTTAAGTCCCATAGTGCTCAGAGCCATTTGAACCATTTTTTTTTTTGACATGAAAACTGGAAGAAAAAAACAATGTTGCTTCCAAATAGAATAATGACTTCATATCGCTGTTTCGGGCTGAATACTGACTTATTGGTGCTATTTCCTTATAGTTTCGAAGCAAAGTACTGCCTAGTAGAGACAAAGTTGCACAAAGCCATATGTGAAAAAGTTTGTTTTGTATTTGGTGAATGTCTGGCGATAGGAAACAAGCAACTGAATCGCAGTGACAAGAAATAGTAGCGCTATTCTTTAGCTCAGGGGCGGAATGTTTACCGCAGAGAAGACTCAATCGCGGCAGCGGAAAAGCCGACCCCCCAGCGTTCCTGTGCGGCCCGCCGTGTCTGTGTCTCGCTGGGCATGCTTCCCGTTATTTGTGCTATTGATTTCCGATGACTGCGGGGAGCGGCGGCGGCAGTGGCGGCAAAGGATGTCGGCACGCGGGGAAACTCTTCCCCTAGAGCCACGCACCTAGTGGCGGTCTCGGCGTCCCGCTACCAACCACTTGACATCATCTCAGTACACGCCCGCCCCAGCTGGTCGAAAGAACTTCAAGGTTTGCTGCCAGCACGGTAGTCCACTGATATATCTTCAACACCGATCATCTGGTCTGTTTTCCTGTTATGAGTTTGAAACGCTGTAAACTTCATACAATTACGTGCAGCTTAAATGGCAGCTACGTACCGTCGACGTTAAGAGCATAATTGACAGATCTGCTACCAACATAAATCAACGAAAATTAATAATTCCATTAAAAACACGTACTAGGTAGGCAACTACTGCAACTAATTTTAATTTTATCCATTGCTGAAATTTTTCTTACATTGCTGATTTAGTAGTTACCTCCGTGATCGGTCATAATTCTGTCCCTTCACTTTATTTGTAGACAGTGCTGACGATGTCGTAAAATTGTTACTCCTTGTCATTTTCAGATATATCGATTATTCGCTGAAAATAATGTTCTTTGAATATCAGTATACCTAAGCTACCGCCGGGGAATCGGAACCCAAACCAGTTGCAGTTTTTTCAGTTTCCAGGGAAAAAAGAAATTGGTTTTCGTCGTTTCATATAACTAATGGTCAATTTTAAAATATTAAAATGCTGTCATCTAGCGGTTAACATGTATAATCTTATGTGAAAGGGCCGTCGGAGTAAAGCAACTTATTCTTGAAACTATACCGGCTTAAAAGTAATGTATGAAGTTTCGGAATTGCAGCCGGATAACATCGACTTCTTCCCAAGATATTTCGGCTGACGACCATTGAGACATCTTCAGGTGATTGTTTACTGCTGGAGATTGTTTATTCACATCATTAACTTTACACAAAAAATTGGCGCGGAGACGTATGCGCAACGGTAATCGCTACAAGAGTGACCTGTGTTTTGATTCGCTCTCTTTTCGAATATTGCTCCATCTATGAAAGGAAGAATGCCTCTCATGATATTGGAGCTCCAATGTATGACCTACTTAGACATTTCGATTCTTTACGGCGAAGTGTTCGCATTATATTAGCAACTCTGATGACTTTATTAATAGACTGAAGTCACTTCTACTCATTGAGTCTGACTTACTAGTAAGCTGTGATGTCGTCTTACTCTTTACCAGGGTTGCTCTCATGGACTCATTGTCTTTCATAACCAGTATGTTCAAAGCCGACGTCACAGCGCAATTTCATAATGTTCTTTCGTCAACCACGTTTTTGAAACTTCCTGGCAGATTAAAACTCTGTGCCGGACCGAAACTCGAACTCGGGACCTTTGCCTTTCGCAAGTGCACTTGCCCGCAAAAGGCAAAGGTCCCGAGTTCGAGTCTCGATCCGGCACACAGTTTTAATCTGCCAGGAAGTTTCATATCAGCGCACACTCCACTGTAGAGTCAAAATTTCATTCTAGGAACCACGTTTTTATTCTCTATTGAATATTTTGAGTAAACTGACGTTGTTGCCACGGGTAGTTCTCTCTTCCCCCTGCCTGTAAACATTTTTAGTCTCTCAGGAGAGGACGCTTGATTCGGCAGAACTTGAACAAAAACTCTTCTGGCGACATGTGGGTCATACCTTCGTAGTGTGGCTCCACGATGGAGAAAACCTGTCATGCTTTCTCCAGCACCTGAATTCTATCCACGAGAAAATCAAATTTATGATGGAAGTGGAGAAGAACGGCTGCTTGTTACTTGTGAATGTTTAGTCACTCGGAAAGTGAATGGATCATTGGGGCCTTTGTTCAGAGGTGATGGATATTCCCTCTTCAGATCAGCACAGCTGTAAGGAGGGAGATACCTGACCAGCCACAAGACCAAGGGGAGAAGAAGTGGTTCAGGTCCAGGCGTTCCTCTTATATGCCGGGAATATTTCGCCGAAATGAGGAAGGATTTTAAACATCATGTCAACGTAATCCTACACCCGACTGTTCTTGTTCTTCTCGGTTCGCTAAAGGACTATCTGGTATTGCGAAGTGCTCGAATCTACAGAATATCTTGTCAATATGTGAAAGCCTGCATTGGTCAGACGACGTGTTAATGTGCTTGAAAGATGCGTTGAATTGGATCGCCACACTTGCTTTTCGCAGGCCAGTAAGCCAGACATAGCCGAGCATTGTACCCCCACAGGGCGTTCCATGGATTAGTTTACCACGGAAATCTTGGGGTTAATGTGGGATCGGTGGAAATACGTTTGGCAGAAGATATGATTAATCGTGATGATGGCTTCCGACTGATAAGGCTTAAGATCCAGTGATTTCTGTAATATCTTCAGAAAGAAAGGATTTTATCACTAAGACACGCCTAACGGCAGTTCATTTTATAAAACTGACATCTGAATTTTATCTTCACGAGTCGACATTCCGACAAAGAGCGCGCATATAGTACCACCATCACGGAAGCATTTGCGCGGAACGGATGAAGTAACGTACTGCGCGCTTACGGAGACTATAGTCACCCATTATTTAAGAATGAGTGCACTTAATGACTTTCAACAAACTTTACACTTTACTGAAAACATCTGAGAATCTTTTTCTCGTTTCACACCATACCAAATAATGAAAGGAAAAAAGTTCATCACGTACGACATTTTCATCGTACATGCAGTAAAACTACTGCATTCGGTATGACGTATTAATTTATTACATCTTTACTACGAACTGTATATGGAAGATATTTTAAAGATAGTATGTACATATAGCACTGAATGCACTTGCAAAATTATATCATTCCCCGACACACAGTTTAGGTGATATGTCATCATGAACTTTAAGGTGAATGAAAATCTGGTTTTTACGGTTATAGAAACCGTGTGTATGTCTTGAGGCATTTTCCCACACTATATTCATCGAATATTTGAGAATTAGAGCAGTTACTGACTTGCAACAACGTTTACACACAATCTCAAACCTTTAACAATTTGTTTTTCGTTGACGCGACCCATAAAATGTGAAAATGGCGCGCAATGATAGTTAAACATCAGTTATGACGTTTTAATTTATTTCTACGTTGCTACGCACTGTAATCACAACACACTTTTCTGACATAGCGCAGAGTAATACTACAAAATTATAATGTTGTACGAGACAGACGGGTGAAAAACAAACTTTTGCTTGAAACGGAGTGCAAATTACCCAAAATACAATTAGCCAGTATTAATAGCACTTAGGGATTTCCAACGAAGTTTAAATGCAATTTCTGACCTTATCTAAACCTGTTTTCCCTTACATGCTTAACGTCCAGTATTTAATACATTGACTTATTTGTAATGTCATCAGGAGTTTGAACCTGTTTTATTTCTACATCTACATCTACATCTACATCTACATGGTTACTCTGAAATTCACACTTAAGTGCCTGGCAGAGGGTTCATTGAACCATTTTCATGCTCTTCTCTACCATTCCAATCTCGAATGGCGCGTGGGAAAAAGGAACACCTAAATCTTTCCGTTAGAGCTCTGATTTCTCTTATTTTAATATGATGATCATTTCTCCCTACGTAGGTAGGTGTCAACAAAATATTTTCCCATTCGGACGAGAAAGTTGGTGATTGAAATTTCGTAAATAGATCTCACCTCAAAGAAAACCGCCTTTGTTTTAATGACTGCCACCCCAACTCGCGGATCATATCGGTGACACTCTCACCCTTATTGCGCGATAACATGAAACGAGCTACCCTTCTTTGCACTTTTTCGATATCCTCCGTCAATCCTACCTGGTAAGGACCCCATACAGCGCAGCAATATTCCAGCAGAGGACGGACAAATGTAATGTAGGCTGTCTGTTTAGTGGGTTTGTCGCATCTCCTAAGTGTTCTGCCAACAAAGCGCAGTCTTTGTTTCGCCTTCCCCACAAAATAATATGTAAGTTTTTTTTCTTTAAAGACTTTGAATTTACTGTTAGTTGACTAATTGACTGTTAGTTTTAGTTCAATCGTCTCTAATAAAAAAACTAATCCCATTACTTGGTATTTATTATAGGCAAACAACTGTACTGTCTTCCTCAGCTTAAAAACTTGTGCAAAATTGTCGGTTCTTCTCCTACATTAATCATCACTTCAGCTACATAAGCAAAATTTACTTGTGAAACATGCCATCGGCCTTACGGCCTTGCATTGTTCAGTACACTGGCCCTTGTTAGATCACCGAAGTGCAGCAACGTCGGGGGCGACCAGTACTTGGATGGGTGACCACTTGCTGCTGGCAGCTTCCACTTTGCCTTTACGGTAGGGAGAGGAAGGGTGGTGGTGTAAAGTTCCTGAACGCCCGACTTTGCGCCAATGTCCTGGACTAAATTCTAACACTCTCCGCTCTGTCTCACCAAGTCTTGCCACTTCACACTATTGGTGGCAGTCCGTCCGTCGAATGGGGACGTTGAGTCGCCCACTTGGTGCTGTTCGAGAGGAGTAGACTGTGTGTCGGCACTGGGTTTCACCTGATCCCTTCTCTCATCATCATCCAACACAGACATTACTCCGCACAACACACGTCCAGTAGAGTCACCTGTATTCGTGACATACATTTAAACACATATCTTTCGCACTTCGCGAAGAAAATGTACCACTGTGTGCGAAGAACAGAAAAAAACTTTCCAATTAGACGGCTGAACCTGCCCACCGGGGTCTCTCATCCATTAATGTCATGCGGCTTTACTTGTGCTGCAGGATAATTCTGAAGTTCCTCTCTTCTGTTTCAAGTAGCAACTGACCTAACGCCGTACAATTTCAAAATTAATCAACTACTGTATCACAAGTAATACATACAGTGAATTAGACCAGACCTGTGCCTAGACTTGTTTCGCACTGACACTAAAATTCAGTGTTAAATTGTCTACAATCTTTGTGCCGTCTTGGCTGTTTCCAGTTAGATAAGTTGCCGGAAATTGTCTTATAATACGTGTTCTTTTAAGGCAATTTAAAACAGAACTAATGATATGATTTGTCCAGTGGCATTACCTTTTGTACTTAGTAGTGGACCATATACTTAATACCTACAGTAGGTTTTCTCAAGAGGACAAGTGTCCTCACTCCACCGCGTCCCACCGGCTCTGAGCACTATGGGACTTAAATTCTCAGGTCATTAGTCATCTAGAACTAAGAACTATTTAAACCTAACTAACCTAAGGACATCACACACATCCATGCCCGAGGCAGGATTCGAACCTGCGACCGTAGCGATCGCGCGGCTCCAGACTGTAGCGCCTAGAACCGCTCGGCCACTCTGGCCGGCCCATGGGATCAGCCATATGCCAATTTTTAAGGCATCCCTGATTGCGATCAGCACCTTAAGCATTGATAACCCACATCTAGATTTACACTGAGGTGACAACAGTGAGGGGACGGCAATATGTACATATACAAATGGGCAGTGCATTGGCGGAGCTGATGTTTGTACTCGCTTGATTCGTGTGAAAACGTGATTATGACCGAATGACATTAACAGACTGAATTTACAGACTTTCAACGCAGAATGGTAGGTACACCTGGCCACATGGGACACTCCATTTCGAAAATCTTTAGGAAATTCAGTATTCCGAAATCCACAATGTCCTGAGTGTTCCGAGAATACCAAGATTCAGGCATCACCTCTCATCCCGGACAACGCAGTGGCCGACGCCCTTTTCTTAATGATCGAGAGCAACGCAATTTCCGCAGAGTTGTCACCGTTGAAGCACATCATATTTACGCCAGTGACTGTAATAAGTTTTTTGTTTCACTATGGCAATTTCGGCCTTAGGTCATTACCAAGTGCTGGTACTATGGCTTTAAGCCATGTCAACGTAATACAAGCTGACACAGTTGTATGCCGTTGTCAATCCTGTTAAATACATTCGTGTCGTTGTTACATAGTGCAAGCACACGTATTCAAACATCGTGTGCTCGCACTAGGCACAGGCCTAGTTAACGGGTGGTTATAACTAAACTTTCCCTATTTTACACGTTGTAACACGGAAACTAATTACTGTATGAGTACCAAACTTCGAAGCATGAATTTCAAGGAAATAGGGAAGAGAAATAATGCAGAATCAATTGAATTGAAATACTTTTAATGTGGTGCTACGACACATCATAACATTACATACCGGCAACATTACAACTGCAAAACGGGCTTAGTATGGCGCCCATCAGTGTCCTGAAGTCTGAAAGCGCAGGATTGCATTCTGTGCAGCAGAACAGAGCATGTCCGTAGGTATGCTGGCTACCTCAATTGATGTGCTACGTTCCAGATCGACACATGCGTGATTGCTGGTAAACCCTGCCCTTCAGGTAGCCCCACAACCGGAAATCACAGGGAGTGAGATCAGGTGATCGTGCCGGCCAAACATTTGGAAACGATTTGCTGATAATTCGATCGTTTCCAAATATGTTTCGGATAAGCAGATGAGCTTCACGATCGATGTGCGATGGGACCCCATCTTGCATGAGAAATGTTGAATTCAATGCTTCTCTCTTCTGTAAGGCGGGTATGACATGGTGGCGAAGCAGATCGCAGTAACGCTGGCCAATCATACTGCACGTTTTTGGTCCCTGAGAGCCAACCTGTTCAAGAAAGAATGGGCCAATGTTGAATGTAGCATTGAAGCCACGCCGTACGCCGACAAGTTCACCATACAGAGGAAGTTCATGCACAGTGGTTGGAAGTCAAGAACCCCACACTTGGCAATGTTACGTGTTCACCTCACCCGTCAGAGAAAAATGAGCTTCGTCTATCCATATGATGGTCCAGGGCCAGCCACCGTCAACTTCAACCCTTGCGAGAAAATGGAGAGGGAAGTCAACAGGTTATTGTGCGTCCTGTGGTCAATCTCCTTTACGAAATGGATCTTGTACGGATACCATTTGAGAATGGTTCGAACCACCTTCCGCACAGTGGGCCACGGGATGTTCAACTGTCGTGACACAGCACGCGCACTGCTTGACGATCGGCAGTTGGGCACAGCGTTTTCTGCCACAACAACAGCTATTTCATCAACCACCTGTGGTGCAATCGTTCGTCTGTCTCTTCCAGGAGCGACGCCCAGTTCTCTAGTTGATTCAAACTTCTTCATCATGGTCCGCACAGCAGTTGGAGAAAGAGGATCTTCCTTAATCCACAGCCGGTGATATCTTTGAAGTACAGCTGCACTCTTCCTTTGTCCAAGCTCATGTTGACACGTCAGATGTGTGTGACTATGAATCAAGATGACTGATCCCTGCACCAGGTGGCCGTAGTTGGAACTGGGCGGTGGGACTGTGACGGAAGGAAATCATGCACCCCATACTCTGGACACTATTGCTACCTACTTTGGTACTTGTACCGTTATTAGTTTCCGTGTTATAAAGTGTTGAATAGGGACAGTTTCATTATACCTACCCGGTATTTTGCGTTCTGCGATGCGTAGACGTCCAGCATCTAGTAGATTTCTGGTGGTTTCACCGTCTTCTAACCACTTTCATAGATGGCAACGACAGCGGCACGCGAATAGTAGACCAAGCGGCAAACATCGGAACGCAACATTGTCCTAAATAAACCGAAAGAAGACACGAGTCGTGTAAGTGGTGTTTGTCACATTGAGTTTTAGTGCCATAAATATCAGCTAAAATTTTTCTTCAAGTCAGTGATTTTGCTCGTATTTGACGTCACACCAACACTGTATCATTCTATGGGTTAAAAGCTCGCAGTGGAAACTAGCGGTATCTGACGTGCTTCAGGGTTTGGTATTTGGACCGATACACTTCTGACTGTTCAACTGTGTGTGAAATCTTATAGGGCTTAAATGCTAAGTTCAGCAGTCCCTAAGCCTACACACTACTTAACCTAAATTATCCTAAGGACAAACACACACACTCATGCCAGAGGGAGAACTCGAATCTCCGCCGGGACTAGCCGCACAGTCCATGACTGCAGCGCCTCAGTCTGGAACCGCATGCCCGCTACGGTTCAAAATGGTTCAAATGGCTCTGAGCACTATGGGACTCAACTGCTGAGGTTATTAGTCCCCTAGAACTTAGAACTAGTTAAACCTAACTAACCTAAGGACATCACACACATCTATGCCCGAGGTAGGATTCGAACCTGCGACCGTAGCAGCAGCGCGGTTCCGGACTGAAGCGCACAGAACCGCTCGCGCTCAGCTGCTGGCAAAAATTACAAAGAATTAAAAGTATTGGCCGTAGCTGGCCACTACGTTTTTCCATCTGTTGGGCAGCATACGATTCCCTCGGCGGAAGAGCTAGGCGTCTTTTGAGGAGATCCGTGGATCGATCCAGTTTGGACTTGTTCGTATGGCCGGAACTGCTGGTCAGTCAGAGCGTGTGCCACTGATCGAAAAAGGTGGTAGTCAGAGGGAACAATGTCTGTAAAATACGGCGGATGAGTTAGGATTTCCCATTACAATGATTCCAGTGTTTTTTGAAGGGTCCCAACGACATGGGGTGGAGCATTGTCTTGCTGCAAAATCACCTTTTTTTATCGCTGTATTGTGGCCTTATGTCTTCCTGTGCTCGGTTCAAACGCACCGACTGCCTTTGCCAACGAAATGCTGTGGTTGTTTCCGTCGGTTTCAGTAGCTTCGAAAACCTGCTGTCTTCCACCGCCACGCCGGCCTTCGACGTCAAAATCAGCGTTCTGGAATCGTTATAGCCATTCTATGCGTTTTCTTTCGGTAATAAGTGGCTCACCAAAGGTCTTACCCTGTATTTTACGAGCCTCAGCAGCGTTTTTCTTCATGTAAAAGCAGAAAATTTCAGCTTCCCTCAAATGACGAGAATAAGCCTCGTAAGCTGACATACTCAATCGAGAATAACTTTATGTTGCAATTACTAATCGATGAATAGTCTGATGGCGCTATGTTTACAGATTCCTAAACTTACGTATGATACTTACGACCTATCACCAGCACCATAACTTCCTGCTGCTGCCATGTATTATAAATTGGCGGAAGCAAAGTCGTAGACTTACTAACCTTGACATTTATCACCAAACTCAACGATGACTTGTGTGCATTACCAAGAGGGACACGTATATGTCCATCTAAAATCCTAGTGATCCATATCGGTTAACTTAGCTCATTAACAAGAAATTTCGGTAGTGTTTACCATATTTAACCGTAAATCAGAGAAACATAATGTTTTTCTGCCTCAGTGAAGAGTCTTGTGATAATAGATGAAATCCATCATTGGGCTGAATACAAAGCTACAGTTTACTAAATGGAAACAGCATCTTTCAACGCCCTTCTGTAGTGTGCTAGCTTGAGTGGGCAGGGAAAAAGTGTGGAACAAATTAATGAAATTCGTTTACATTTGAACACTTATTCATTTATGGATAACTTTAGTTAAGATAAACAGAAAACTGAAATTTTAATCGAACAAAAGGCTAATACCACGAAATCTACTTACCGGTGACAATTGGCTGCCTGGCCAGTGGGCAACCCTCGACACTGGAATGTGCGAAGTCGACCTTGCAGATGTCACAGATTCTTCAAAATGTTGATTTACAAAAATGGGAAACATTGTTTGCCTACCATGATGAAAAATGATGCAAGATTGACAAACTGAAAGTCACTGGCTAGAGGCTGTAGCTTAGGCAAATTTTGTGACACAAATGAAAATGACAAGTCTCACTGAAACCGTCTCGGACCTACTTGTTTCCTCGTCCACGCTACTAAAAGTAAATCTCAAGATATCCTGCCTCTGCACGGTATTTATGTCAGTGCACGGCTGTTCTTCGGCAGTTCATTGTGAGCCAGATCTTCAGTTCTGAAGTGTCTGAAAGAACAGACACCATTACTACGATCCTGCTGCTATATACATACATGATGAAACTGAAATTACGATCTTAGCCGCAATCGGGCATTTAAATAAATTCGGTGGTGACAAGTGAAAATTTTTGCCGGACTAGGACTCAAACCCGGATTTCCCTCTTCACGTGAGAGGTCGTCTTGACCGCTGTTGCTGCTCGAGTATGCTTCACGTACAACCAAAATCCCCAACTTTTCGCACACGACAGGCGTAACGTACCCTGTACGCTACCCTTATTGCTAGCAAACTAACGCTAATTCTCGCAAATGGTTGGACGAAGAGTGCATCTTCTCTGAATGTTTATTAATTCCCGTCAAGTAGCTTATAGCATATGTGGTGTCTGTCTTTTCGAACATGTGGACTGTTATTGAGTTGTTCAGTTTTGACTGACGTTCCTTGGGAGACAGTGTTGTTCGTCATTTTACGTACTAGCAACATTGTTTTAAATTTTTTGGACAATGTCAAGTATGACATTGTCCTTGCCTGTCCTATCTTTTGGGTCATGTTTGCGTCAAGTGTTGGGTCCAATTAATGTAACCTCCTGCTGTGAATTCGTGTTTTGTTATACCACACATGATAGAGCAATTGTATCTAGCCCATGTGTGGGGTTTGTTAGGATGACAAGATTTTTTCTCGTTGCTCCTCTATTTTAATTATTAGTAAGTTTCGCTTCCATTATATTCATTACGTACTTCTTTAGGTGATGTGCGTAAATCTGATGTTCCTTGAGCTACAGCAGAAGACCCCCATTGGTTTTATTTGTAAATGCTCTGTGCACTGGTAGCGCCGAGACTTTTTACAGATGGTACCATGTATATGAGAAAGCTATCATGATTCAAGTTTAATTTGATAGCCACCAGGCAACTGTTTTAATAACAGTTCGACTCTGTTAAAGTACAGGGTGCTTGTCGCGCTAGGGCCCTGTGAAACGTTTAAGACCTGTGAAGGAACTAGGTGTATGTTTTTTATATTTAATATGTGTCGAAGTGTTTTTTAAAGACATGGTGAACCAAGTTGTAAATGTTTGTGTTGACAATATGAAAGATTTGTTTAATGTGTTGGCTAGTGTGACCATATGCAAAAGTCCATTAAACTGGATCGTGATTGATGTTTGTAGGCTCACTCTTGATGTTACGTTTACTGGTAAACGGTAACTTTGAACTACGTCGGGTAAAACCGCCAGCACGTCCCCACCACCAACGCTCCTAACGAGACACGGTTGATACAGTGCATCTGGTTGTAGGGAATATGGCTGAAAGATGCTTAAAATGAAGAAAATGGGTGATCGAGTAAAATTTCATGTAACGCTAAAACTTAAAATCTTAGAAACAAAGTCAAAATAACCCACAAAATTACTTTAGTCTTGCAACTATTAAACTATACTTGAAATCGCGGAAATACTTAACTGTAGTAGGGACAATGAAATAAGGAAGGCATTACACAGAAAAGATAGAACGAATGTTAGTGTATCGTAGGCCACGTCAGATTTAAAGGGTAGTATTTACTGAATGAAATTCATTCATACTTACTACGTAAGCCGGCCGGAGTGGCCGAGTGGTTCTAGGTGCTACAGACTGGAACCGCGATTCCGTTACGGTCGCAGGTTCGAATCCTGCCTCGGGCATGGATGTGTGTGCTGTCTTAGGTTAGTTAGGTTTAAGTAGTTCTAAGTTCTAGGGGACTGATGACCACAGCAGTTAAGTTCCATAGTGCTCAGAGTCAATTGAACCGTTTGAACTTACTGCGTAAGTTAAACCTGTTTTTCTTCTCTATTGACTGACAAATCTTTTGTATGTTTCTTAACATTTCCTCCTAAAGAATTACTTCATGATATAATTTTCCATAAGTGCTGTTTGAAATCCGTGATAGCTGTTTCATCGACCTTTTATCGTACCTTTCTTGTTACACTTTCATCGTTAATTCCTACACTTCTCTCGTTAATAATCGTACTACCGTTGTTCGTTTAAATTATTGCTACCGAATTCACCACTTGTGATTTTCCTTCATTTCTCTCTGGATCACGACCTGCGGCCAAATTTTACTTTGAGCTGTTGTTTGCCTCTCGATGTTCATGCCGAAAAGAAACAACCATCACTCAGTAGAGAAAGCACTCAATTGTTTGTTTTTGTGAGCATGGTGTCCGTGGTGCTTACAATTCTCAACTGCATTTAAATTACGTCTGTGAAAATAATGGGAAAATGCGTATTTATGCAACTAGCGGTGCTATATTGCGTCGTATTTTATATCAAGACGTGTATACTGCTGAGAACCAACACGAGAGTAGCCAGTGCAAAAGGAATGAATATCACAAAAATATGTAAGCAGACACCTTTTCGTGATTTAACCGAAAATTGAACATAAAATGCCACCATTCAATATGTTATTATCAGTTAAACATAATGCGTATGGTGAAATAAACACGCGGTTTCTGGAAGTTGCTCGCTCATAATTTGAACACCTTAAATAAATATGATATAATCTTCTGCTGATTCTCTATGAACATTGCCTGTTCAGCTTTTATACAAGTTATCACATTCTGTGGACACTGAGAGCCTTGAAGCTAACATACATATTTATGAGAGTGATGGGGATATACAGGTAATCAAGAGACAACTTAAGTCGTGTACAGTACTTAAGGCGAATCGATTTTCATATATGTGCTAACAGTCAGTACGGATAAAGCCGTAGCAGCTGAGATGCATTTGAATGATGATAGAATACGACCACTATCGGCTTTTTATTTCTCAGGCGTATTACCCGCAGGTGACCTTTGATGCTGTTGTGTGGACAAGTTAATTTAGTTTAGTCACAGCGTAACAAATAAGTTCAGTACCTCAGGTGAGACACCGGCCGTTATACTATTTTAGAACTATTCAGTGAACTAGTTACTAAGATGAGGATTGATAGCCCCTCAATCTTTACAGTCGCATTCTCATTTTATTGGAACGTTATTAATCTGAAAAATGGATCTGCCCGGAAATGATTCCAGGTTTTCAAAAAAGCTGACGATAATGACTGCTAGTTCGCGTCAAATTCTAGAAGACAGGCCATCATCACTGACGTTTGAACAGACGGGTATCGAATAGAAAAAGCCATCTTTCCACAGAAGCCCTTTCGCGGCGCGCAGACACTCCTCGACTTGCCTCCGGAAACAAATGACTGGCGCCGGCAGCGACCCTGACAGCAGATGGATGTCGCAGATTCTGCCTCTGGGGGAAGGGGGCGTCTCCAGATAGCTGTCCGGAAAGCTTGCTCTCCATCTGACAGCGACAAGAAGTCTCATTTCGGAGATGAGAAATTTTGTATTCCAAAAATTTCTTTGCTAGAGCGTAGTTCTTGTTTGAGCTAAATCTTATTTTCACTAAAAAAAGAGCATGCGAGCAATTGCCTAAAAATTGATGCCTGTGCCTAGAAGTACCTTATGCTTCTATTGACTTCCACACAGTTTACGCATCACTTTTCCTTCCGACCCACGACCCAATAGAGAATAATATATACTTATACGTTGCCAATTTGACATAAAATAAAGATAATTCCTAAATAAACTATAATCCATTTGTCTTGTTGGCAATGTTCATTTTTCTTATCACTCTTAGTTTGTTCTCAGCAAATTTTTCACGATGGTAAAATGTTGTTGTTGTTGTTGTGGTCTTCAGTCCTGAGACTGGTTTGATGCAGCTCTCCATGCTACTCTATCCTGTGCAAGCTTCTTCATCTCCCAGTACCTACTGCAGCTTACATCCTTCTGAATCTGCTTAGTGTATTCATCTCTTGGTCTCCCTCTCCGATTTTACCCTCCACGCTGCCCTCCAATACTAAATTGGTGATCCCTCGATGTTTCAGAACATGTCCTACCAACCGATCCTTTCTTCTAGTCAAGTTGTGCCACAAGCTCCTCTTCTCCCCAATTCTATTCAATACCTCCTCATTAGTTATGTAATCTACCCATCTAATCTTCAGCATTCTTCTGTAGCACCACATTTCGAAAGCTTCTATTCTCTTCTTGTCTAAACTATTTATCGTCCACGTTTCACCTCCATACATGGCTACACTCCATACAAATACTTTCAGAAACGACTTCCTGACATTTAAATCTGTACTCGATGTTAACAAATTTTTCTTCTTCAGAAATGCTTTCCTTGCCATTGCCAGTCTACATTTTATATCCTCTCTACTTCGACCATCATCAGCTATTTTGCTCCCAAAATAGCAACACTCCTTTACTACTTTAAGTGTCTCATTTCCTAATCTAATTCCCTCAGCATCACCCGCCTTAATTCAACTACATTCCATTATCCTCGTTTTACTTTTGTTGATGTTCATCTTATATCCTCCTTTCAAGACACTGTCCATTCCGTTCAACTGCTCTTCCAAGTCCTTTGCTGTCTCTGACAGAATTACAATGTCATTGGCGAACCTCAAAGCCTTTATTTCTTCCCCATGGATTTCAATACCTACTCCGAACTTTTCTTTTGTTTCCTTTACTGCTTGCTCAATATGCAGATTGAGTAACATCGGGGATAGGCTACAATCCTGTCTCACTCCCTTCCAAACCACTGCTTCCATTTCATACCCCTCGACTCTTATAACTGCCATCAGCTTTCTGTAGAAATTGTAAATAGCTTTTCGCTCCCAGTATTTTACCCCAGCCACCTTCAGAATTTGAAAGAGAATATTCCAACCAACATTGTCAAAAGATTCTCTAAGTCTACAAATGCTAGAAACGTAGGTTTGCCTTTGCTTAATCTTTTTTCTAAGATAAGTCGTAGGGTCAGTATTGCCTCATGTGTTCCAACATTTCTACGGAATCCAAACTGATCTTCCCCGAAGGTCGGCATCTATCAGTTTTTCCATTCGTCTGTAAAGAATTCGCGTTAGTATTTTGCAGCTGTGACTTATTAAACTGATAGTTCGGTAATTTTCACATCTGTCAACACCTGCTTTCTTTGGGATTGGAATTATTATATTTTTCTTGAAGTCTGAGGGTATTTCTCCTGTCTCATACATCTTGCTCACCAGATGGTAGAGTTTTGTCAGGACTGGCTCTCCCAAGGCTGTCAGTAGTTCCAATGGAATGTTGTCTATTCCGGGGCCTTGTTTCGACTTAGGTCTTTCAGTGCTCTATCTAACTCTTCACGCAGTATCGTATCTCCCATTTCATCTTCATCTATATCCTCTTCCCTTTCTATAACATTGCCCTCAAGTACATCGCTATTGTATGGACCCTATATATACTCTTTCCACCTTTCTGCTTTCCCTTCTTTGCTTGGAACTGGGTTTCCATCTGAGCTCTTGATATTCATGCAAGTGGTTCTCCTTTCTCCAAAGGTCTCTTTAATTTTCCTGTAGGCAGTATCTCTTTTACCCCTAGTGAGATAAGCCTCTACATCCTTACATTTGTCCTGTAGCCATGCCTGCTTATCCATTTGGCACTTCCTGTCGATCTCATTTTTGAGACGTTTGTATTCCTTTTTGCCTGCTTCATTTACTGCATTTTTATATTTTCTCCTTTCATCAATTAAATTCAATATTTCTTCTGTTACCCAAGGGTTTCTACTAGCCCTCGTCTTTTTACTTATTTGATCCTCTGCTGCTTTCACTATTTCATCCCTCAAAGCTACCCATTCTTCTTCTGCTGTATTTCTTTCCCCCATTCCTGTCGATTGTTCTCTTATGCTCTCCCAGAAACCCTGTACAACCTCTGGTTCTTTCAGTTTATTGAGGTCCCATCTCCTTAAATTCCCACATTTTTGCAGTTTCTTCAGTTTTAATCTACAGTTCATAACCAATAGTTGTGGTCAGAGTCCACATCTGCCCCTGTAAATTTTCTTACAATTTATAACCTGGTTCCTAAATCTCTGTCTTACCATCATATAATCTATCTGATATAGTCGCCACCTGCTATAAAACACACATTTTGACAACTTTCGTACAGCTTCTGGATACTATAAGCAAAGGTTTCCAGTGGAATCGATCGCAGAACGGCTGTCACAAGATCTTAGATGGCACTCACGTCCTCACAACGTTCACCTTTTATGGCCTCCTTCAAGCGGTGCAACAGAACGAAGCCTGCAGGAGCCACATCAGGGGAGTACGGAGGGTGTTCAAGAACAGTTATCATTTTCTGCGCCAGGAATTGGCGCACACGGATCGCACAGTGTGCGGGGGCATTGTCATGGAGCAGCATCCATTTTCCAGCCCTGTTTGACTCTGGCCGAACCTGCCGGATACGCTGTAGCAATCGATTCAAAACGGACTGGTAAAATGCATCATTAACGGTTTCACCTGCAGAAACAAATTTCTTGTGGATGATGCCGTTGTTGTAGAAGAAGGCGATCAACAGTGGTTTCACCTTGGATTTCTGCAGACGGCTTTGTCTTGGTCGAGGGGAAGACGGTGAACACGATGACATTGATTGCTGGTCTCATCTCCCGTGACGATGGTGTCCAGAAGCAATGGATCTTGGTCACACATGCAAATGAAATTACAAGAAGTTTCCATCCGTTTTGCTTTCTGCTCGTCTGTGACCTTGTGCGGCACAAATCGGGAGCAGATCTTCAGCTAACCCTAATCTTCGCGGAAAATGCTGTGTACCGTGTCCTTGCTAATGTCCATTTCCTCCACAATCAATCTGAGTGTCCGTCGCCGATCTTCAAAAAGGTTCAAATGGCTCTGAGCACTATGGGACTTAACTTCTGAGGTCATCAGTCCCCTAGAACTTAGAACTACTTAAACCTAACTAACCTAAGGACGGCACACACATCCATGGCCTAGGCAGGATGCGAACCTGCGACCGTAGCGGTCGCGCGGTTCCAGACTGTAGCGCCTAGAACCGCTCGGCCACCCTGGCCGGGTCGCCGATCTTGTGCCAGCATTTGTCGCACCTTATCGATCTTGTTTGTGGCTCTGCTTAGTTGATCTGAATGTGGCTCATCCTCAGTTGTTTCCTTGAATTCACGGATGCGTTTAAACCATTCGTAAACGTATTTTCTGCTCACGGCTTGCCTCCCGTTCACCTGCACCAATAATACTCCGTCACAGTCTTCCACAATTTGTAGCAGAACTTGATGTTTACACTTTGCTACATTGCGCTGTGACTCTTCCTTTCACACTCACTGCGTTCAACTGATCGCAGTCTGTTTACACAGCCAGTCACATGCAATGTATGCCGTTTATCGATTCTCCTCAAGTCTTTGAAGGCCCATGCGCATGCACGCACACATGCGCCAAGTTCCCCTTTAGATGTGACTCCATTCACAGAACTTTTACACACGCCACGTATAGCTAGATCTGAGAATGAATTATTTTATTCTGCGTGGGTTATGCGAGCTAGAACTGAGCACCGCATCACGCCAAAACCCGATCTCTATCTTTCACCGTCAGTGGGGCACCATTTTTCCCATAGACTTCATCTTGTCCCCGCCTACATCTTTATTAAGAGGCATAACGCTTAAATGCGATGCTGGACGGGAATTTACCTCTCTCCAATAACTACTGAGCAGCATAATTCTAAGACAGTGTTTATTCTGAGCATATACAGAGTGGTCCATTGATAGTGACCGGGCCATATATCTCACGAAATGAGCGTCAAACGGAAAAACTACAATGAATGAAACCTGTCTAGCTTGAAGGGGGAAACCAGATGGCGCTATGGATAGACCGCTAGATGGCGCTGCCATAGATCAAACGGATATCAACTACTTATTTTTTAAATAGGAACCCCCTTATTTTATTACATATTCGTGTAGTATGTAAAGAAATATGGATGTTTTAGTTGGACCACTTTTTTCGCTTTGTGATAAGTGGCGCTCTAATAGTCACAAACGTATAAGTACGTGGTATCACGTAACATTCCGGCAGTGCGGACGGTATTTGCTTCGTGATACATTACCCGTGTTAAAATGGACCGTTTACCAATTACGGAAAAGGTCGATATCGTGTTGATGTATGGCTGTTGTGATCAAAATGACCAACGGGGGTGTGCTATGAATGCTGCTCGGTATCCTGGACGACATCATCCAAGTGTCCGGACCGTTCGCCGGATAGTTACGTTATTTAAGGAAACAGGAAGTGTTCAGCCACATGTGAAACGTCAGTCACGACCTACAACAAATGATGATGCCCAAGTAGGTGTTTTAGCTGCTGTTGCAGCTAATCCGCACATCAGTAGCAGACAAATTGCTCGAGAATCGGGAATCTCATAAACGTTAGTGTTGAGAATGCTACATCAACATCGATTGCACCCGTACCACATTTCTATGCACCAGGAATTGCATGGCGACGACTTTGAACGTCGTGTACAGTTCTGTCACTGGGCACAAGAGAAATTACGGGACGATGACAGATTTTTTGCGCGCGTTCTATTTAGCGACGAAGCGTCATTCACCAACAGCGGTAACGTAAACCGGCGTAATATGCACTTTTGGGCAATGGAAAATCCACGATGGCTGCGACAAGTGAAATACCGACCTTGGTGGGTTAATGTATGGTGCGGCATTATGGAAGGAAGGATGATTGGCCCCCATTTTTACGATGGCAATCTAAATAGTGCAATGTATGCTGATTTCCTACCTAATGTTCTACTGATGTTACTACAAGATGTTTCACTGCATGACAGAATGGCGATGTACTTCCAACAATATGGATGTCCGGCACATAGCTCGCATGTGGTTGAAGCTGTACTGAATAGCATATTTCATGACAGGTGGATTGGTCGTCGAAGCACCATACCATGGCCCCCACGTTCACTGGATCTGACGTCCACGGATTTTTTTCTGTTGGGAAAGTTGAAGGATATTTACTATCGTCATCCACCGACAACGCCTGACAACATGCGTCAGCGCATTGTCAATGCATGTGCGAACAGTACGGAAGGCGAACTACTCGCTGTTGAGAGGAATGTCGTTACACGTATTGCCAAATGTATTGAGGTTGACGGACATCATTTTGAGTATTTATTGACTTAATGTGGTATTTACAGGTAATCACGCTGTAACAACATTCTTTCCCAGAAATGACAAGTTCACAAAGGTACATGTATCACATTGGAACAGCCGAAATAAAATGTTCAAAAGTACCTACTTTCTGTATTTTAATTTAAAAAGCCTACCTGTTACCAACTGTTCGTCTAAAATTGTGGGCCATATGTTTGTGGCTATTACAGCGCCATCTGTCACAAAGCGAAAAAAGTAGTCCAACTAAAACATTCATATTTCTTTACGTACTACACGAATACGTAATAAAAATTTGGGGTTCCTATTTAAAAAAACAATGCAATTGATATCCGTTTGACCTATGGTAGCGCCATCTAGCGGGCCAACCATAGCGCCATCTGGTTTCCCCCTTCAAGCTAGACAAATCTCGTTCTTTGTAGTTTTTTTTTTTTTTTTTTCGTTTGACCCTTATTTCGTGAGATATTTGGCCCGGTCACGATCAATGGATCACCCTCTATATTGTAATTAATATTCTGCCTAGATGATTTCTGTTTACAAATACCTGGAACGTACACGTAAGTTCTGAGCGGGGTAAGCAGCTAACCAACAAACCGAAGATCAATGAAATAAATTAATAAAACCGAGATTTGAAAACGATAAAAGTAGATTTTAAAAAAAATATTTATTGCATCACCCGCGGTTGCAATTTGTCACACATGACAATTACTATCGTTCCCTAAATGATCATCTTCAGATCTACAAATCAAATAAAAGTAATCCGTTAATAAGTATCTGTTTAAGTAGACAGGATTATAGATGGGCTTATTTAGTTATCCTTAGTTCCTCCTATGCTAGGTAGGATATCGGGCAACAAGTTTCCTCTAGCGAACAAGATCAGCCACCAGGTATCGGGCAACAAGTTTCCAAAAATTGCTCTGAGCACTATGGGACTTAACATCTATGGTCATCAGCCCCCTAGAACTTAGAACTACTTAAACCTAACTAACCTAAGGACATCACACAACACCCAGTCATCACGAGGCAGAGAAAATCCCCGACGCCGCCGGGAATCGGACCCGGGAACCTGGGCGCGGGAAGCGAGAATGCTACCGCACGACCACGAGATGCGGACAACAAGTTTCCTCTAGTGAACTCGATCAGCTACCAGCTTTCCAGCTTCCTCTCATTTCATGTGCATACACTGAAGAAAAAGTGCACTTCCAGTTATTAAGAGGCCTTTCTCTACTTCTCTATCCATCGGTTGCTTTTCACAACAATGGTAATTTGTGGATTCTTCTATCTTCCATGCGTAGAAAATACCTTGAAAGCTTCGCACTTCTTTCAGCAATGACTTTGTGCAGGCTGCGTAGACCACTTCTTCTCAGCTTATTTTCGTTTGAAACATGACGGCGATAACTTATTTTCAAAATTCGCCTCAAACATCGTTCGAGAAGAATATTGAGCTTGTGTCCTGATTTGACTGCTATTTTCCAGGTCTCATATACTTGTATTGCCATCGGCAGGATGACAGAGTACAGCTAAGCTTTGTGGACAAACTTGGAGTCTAACCACCTTATGGATCGCCTTCGCTGGAATACTGCAGAAAGTTTCCCAGTTCTGCCTCTACGCCCAAATTATTAAGACAGGGCTGAGATACGGAATTCGGCCAATGTCTTGTAGTACCTTCTGTTGCATTATAATTTGAGTCGTTACATTTACAATTTTTGCACATTGTTTTTCTCTTGTTACCATTTAGTTCAAAAATGGTTCAAATGGCTCTGAGCACTATGGGACTCAACTGCTGAGGTCATTAGTCCCCTAGAACTTAGAACTAGTTAAACCTAACTAACCTAAGGACATCACAAACATCCATGCCCGAGGCAGGATTCGAACCTGCGACCGTAGCGGTCTTGCGGTTCCAGACTGCAGCGCCTTTAACCGCACGGCCACTTCGGCCGGCTTACCATTTAGTTTTAGCTCGGTAATAACTAAATGTAAACTTTGTTGTGTTTCTGCCAGAAGGACGATGGCATCAGATACTGTGTGTAAGTCTCATTCAACGTATGCCCATGTCCACATTTACGACTAAAACGAAAAGAAATGTTGACAAAATGCACCCTTGATGACGCCTGTCCAAATGCTAAAGAAAGGAGTGTTCCCACCTTCTGTTCTTATACGGCAACTACAGTCTAGGTAGGGGATGGTGTTGTACCTGGGGACAGTTCTCAGACTTCCGCCTCTAGCCAGCTCTGTAACAGATGTTTAATATATTTTGTTACTCCATTTTCAAAACATGGCATTACTTTTCATGTGCTGAAATTATAAAAATAACTCCGCAAAATTAAGTCATTTCCAAATGTAAAAAACATGTTCGAAGGTACAACATGGTCGTGTACCTAGAAACAAATATTATACTGAAATTTAAAACCGTTGAAATTGAGGAAATATTGTCAATACGATATTTACTTACCTCTCTGTTACACTATTACTGTGCGACACACCAAGTTACTCAAATTGAGAATAGGTATTGTCAAAAATCAGTTACAAGTTAAACACATTTTGAAACTGAAGCTACTAGAAACAACACAAATGTCAATTCTCAAAATAGGTAAAACTGTTAAGACATAAAGGAAACTTAGGTAAGTTGCAAGTATCCCATGTTCCATGGTAAAAGCTTTTCTTTTATTTGATGGTACGAGATGGTGCATGACTGACGAAGTATGTCTTCACCGCATGTCTGCGATATAAATAGTTCAAAAACTGTATAGAATTTCACTCGCCATGAAATTCTGTCACTGAATAATTACCAGTATACTGCAAATAGCTTTAGTGTATTCTACAGGACTTAAATGTATACAACTCGAAACCTACAAACGCTACATAAAACACAGCCTCCTGTCTAGCAACAACAAAACTGTAGAAAATGGCGGTCTGTATTGAGTAATCCTCCATGTGTTTATGAAGTCAGTCATCATATTGAAGTACCAAGCAAAAAACATTATACGTTTCTGGGTATACTCTCTTCTAGTTACAACAGTCGCTCTTACAGGGCTCTGAAAACACCAGTCAAGCGGTCAGGAATTCAAAATTGGCTTATAATGTACCGCAATGATTCTCGGTGTATACTATCAAATGATTCTTTAAAAATTAATAATATTCTAGTAATTTTAGCAGAACAAATATTTGCTCATGGCAGGATCTCCGGCTCCGAAAGCCATTCCGTCCTTCTCACAGATGACAATCTGCTGCGTCTTATATCCATTTTAGAAGCACGGGGCAAAATGCTTTGCTTGACTTCGAGAGAAACGTGAAACCGCTTCGTTAGGTAGTTAAACAGTCACCCCATGCCTCCAGTGTTCTGGAACTTGCCTCATTTGCCACAGGTACTGCACAGTTAAGCAGGATGGGGAATTAATTACAGAGCGCCCTATCTCAGTATTTCGGCTGAGATTACGGACAAAGCTACTGCGTTATTGCTTTTAAGTTTTGTCATTGCTGCGCACATCTGTGCTTCTGTTAAACCACTTGTTTTTGAATTTAGCTCTTGCATTTTTGTCTCACTTTCGAACTTGTAAACATTAAATGGGATAGGTAGGTTTAATGTTTCTTTAAAGTACTCAACCCATCGGGTAGCTTATTTATCTTTTGCTACCAAAAGTTTACCATTTTTACCCTTGATGGAGCCGTTTGAAGAACTATGGCTGCTGTGGCCGAGAGGTTCTAGGCGGTTCAATCCGGAACCGCGCTGCTGCTACGGTCACAGGTTCGAATCCTGCCTCGGGCATGAATGTGGATGATGTCCTTAAGTTCTTTAGGTTTAAGTAGTTCTAAGTCTAGGGGACTGATGACCTTAGATGTTAAGTCCCATAGTGCTCAGAGCCATTTGAAACATTTGAAGAACTATGGGCTCCAGTACGTCCTCGAACGATACGGTACAATGTCCTGGTGTCTTTTCGAGACGCAGCAATTTACACCTATCTACCTATCCGTTCAAACCACTCTTTCTAGTCTGCTCTATAACAGCTTTTCAGTAGGCGGTCTAGCTCGGCGTTCTTTCATCTAGTCATCTGAAGCTCTTCTTCATCTTTAACTTATTAACGCTACTGGTTGATCACTTTTCTCTCGTCTCTCGGACGCCAAGTTTGGTCTTGAATCCGTCGCTCTTTCTGTGGTCCTCTGTTCGTCCAGTCGTCTCTTCAGCACACTGAACTCACAGAACCCTAGAATTTACAGTACACCATTGTATTTAAATGTCATTAGTTAGATCTGATGTGCTGGAATAGATTTCTAAGGCTGATTAAGATTAAATTTTTTGTTTCCTCGTCTTTCATACTTGCTCCATCAAACGGTCACTTAGCCTGTTGGCGTTGCTGCGATCTGAACTTCATTTTCTGGCTGACTCAGGCCAAGAAATGGTCCGACTCAAAATCTGCAGCACAAAAGGTTCGTGTTACTCACAAAGAAGACTTCCAACGGCTCTTTATACGAAGATGATAAATTTCACTTAGAGTGTTTCTACCAGGCGAACACCTTTCTTTTGTATTAGTTTCTGCTGAAAGAAGAAACTATTGCTTATGAAGAGTCCACAATAGATGCAGAATAATCTGAGACGTTCACAATTATCATTCGTGCTTTGTAGTGTCAGAAAGGGTCCAACAACGTGCTGAAAGCCATTAGAGTCATTGCTAATTGATGCATTCAAACCACCTGAATCACCTTGTAACCGCCGTGTAAGAAGCTTAATCAGCCGGTGTCGTACTTCTGAAATGAGACTTAGTACGCACGTCGCGTAGTAAATATCTCGCCTGATGCGCCGTTACGACACAGGCAAAGGTCAGTTGAGGAAACTAGGCCATTAAATATTAAACGTAGTGTTATTAAGGAATACACCCTACCGACTGCGCAAAATAAGAGGGCACGTACATTCGCGAGTGAGTGGTTCAAAATAAGAATTAATATTATAAGGGAAATGGGTCATAAGTGTGGTGTCACCGCCAGACACCACACTTGCTAGGTGGTAGCCTTTAAATCGGCCGCGGTCCGGTAGTATACGTCGGACCTGCGTGTCGCCACTATCAGTGATTGCAGACCGAGCGCCGTCACACGGCAGGTCTAGAGAGACTTCCTAGCACTCGCCCCAGTTGTACAGCCGACTTTGCTAGCGATAGTTCACTGACAAATTACGCTGTCATTTGCCGAGACGATAGTTAGCATAGCCTTCAGCTACGTCATTTGCTACGACCTAGCAAGGCGCCATTATCAATTGCTATTTATCTTGTGATGCATGTACCGTCAGACCGATGTTCACCAATTATGGATTAAAGTTAAGTATTCCAGAAGCTACGTACTATTTTTGCTACTATAAAGACCTTGTCCTACTCCAGACCTCGCGCCATCCTGTGTGAGCTTAAACGCGTGCCTTTCGGCTTCTTCATAGTGGCTTGGCTGTCTTGCCAAGCCACAACAATAAGTACAGTTACGTCGGTACACAAACAGTTGTATGCGAACGTGCGGTAGGGATAGAGGCACATAAGGTCTAAGTACTGTCATTCCCCGCAGTTTGGGTAAAAATAATTGTGGTTAAAATGCATTTATTCATCCAAGTAAGAATAAAGGGTGATTCAAAAAGAATACCACAACTTTAAAAATGTGTATTTAATGAAAGAAACATAATATAACCTTCTGTTATACATCATTACAAAGAGTATTTAAAAAGGTTTTTTTTTCACTCAAAAACAAGTTCAGAGATGTTCAATATGGCCCCCTCCAGACACTCGAGCAATATGAACCCGATACTCCAACTCGTTCCACACTCTCTGTAGCATATGAGGCGTAACAGTTTGGATAGCTGCTGTTATTTCTCGTTTCAAATCATCAATGGTGGCTGGGAGAGGTGGCCGAAACACCATATCCTTAACATACCCCCATAAGAAAAAATCGCAGGGGGTAAGATCAGGGCTTCTTGGAGGCCAGTGATGAAGTGCTCTGTCACGGGCTGCCTGGCGCCCGATCCATCGCCTCGGGTAGTTGACGTTCAGGTAGTTACGGACAGATAAGTGCCAATGTGGTGGCGCTCCATTCTGCTGAAATATGAATTGTTGTGCTTCTTGTTCGAGCTGAGGGAACAGCCAATTCTCTAACATCTCCAGATACTGTAGTCCAGTTACAGTAGCACATTCGAAGAAAAAGGGACCAAAAACTTTATTGGCTGAAATGGCACAGAAAACGTTCACCTTAGGCGAGTCATGTTCATACTGAGTTGTTTCCCGCGGATTCTCAGTGCCCCATATACAGACATTGTGACGGTTGACTTTCCCATTACTGTGGAAAGTTGCTTCATCACTAAACACAATCTTTGAAACGAAAGATTCATCTGTTTCCATTTGAGCAAGGATAACATCACAGAAATCGATTCTTTTAATCTTATCAGCTGCAGACAGTGCTTGAACCAATTTCAGACGATAAGGTTTCATAACTAACCTTTTTCGTAGGACTCTCCATACAGTTGATTGTGGAATTTGCAGCTCTCTGCTGGCTCTGCGAGCCGATTTTCCTGGGCTGCGAACAAATGTTTGCTGAATGCGTGCTACATTTTCATCACTCGTTCTCGGCCGTCCAGAACTTTTCCCTTTGCACAAACACCCATTCTCTGTAAACTGTTTATACCAACGTTTAATACACCACCTATCAGGAGGTTTAACACCATACTTCGTTCGAAATGCACGCTGAACAACTGTCGTCGATTCACTTCTGCCGTACTCAATAACACAAAAAGCTTTCTGTTGAGCGGTCGCCATCTTAGCATCAACTGACGCTGACGCCTAGTCAACAGCGCCTCAAGCGAACAAATGTACAACTAAATGAAACTTTATAGCTCCCTTAATTCGCCGACAGATAATGCTTAGCTCTGCCTTTCGTCGTTGCAGAGTTTTAAATTCCTAAAGTTGTGGTATTCTTTTTGAATCACCCTGTATAATCAGACTTCGTAATTAAATGACAAGAAAGATTGCAGGCTCTGACTGTCGTGGCAAATATAACTTAAATATTGAAATTGACATTGGTGGGCATGAAGGTGTGGGGCGGCGGGTGGAAATTATTATTGTTGTTATTTAAATGTAGAATGTAATGTAGAAAAGATGCATTTCCCGGCCGATGCACCAATTGTGGGGCGGCTGGTGGAATATATGTTATATAAATGTTCCTATTAATTATCCTGTCTTTTGCCGTTCTCAACTCTGGCTCTCTAACTACAATATTGGCAACCAGAAAGTGATTAGCAAAACGTGAAGCCTGTAATTAGAATTCCTAGTGCCCACTTCATCTGAGAAATACATTTATAGCTACAGCTTATAGCTCTGAGGAATTAGGAGATTGTCTGGGATTCATAATCAAAAACGATCCTGTGAAAACGTTCGCTATATTCTGAAAGTCACAGATCAGAAAAGAAAGAATCCACACAATCCAACTACCAGAGCAGTTCAGAGTCTAATGCGCTGATGCAACTATAACTGTCGAAATTAAATGTTTAAGTGAATGCTCGCCATAATTTGATGATAATGTTCAACAAACGCCACGCTAAATAATGGTAGAATGTTTGTCCCGCGGCGGCACGTGAAAATACGACATACGCAAACTGAAGATAGATCATTAAAGTCATCCCTGAATTAACACTTCACTCGAAAACGATTTCATGGTTACGCGTATCCCGAGTAACTTAATACGGCATCCGAGGCTGTTTATAGCAATAATACCGACGCGACGTGACTCCCGGCACAGATGGTGTGCTAGTCAGCGTCTGGAGAGAACTGGGGCCTTACTTCCTCGCGCTGCGTTCTTATATACACTCCTGGAAATTGAAATAAGAACACCGTGAATTCATTGTCCCAGGAAGGGGAAACTTTATTGACACATTCCTGGGGTCAGATACATCACATGATCACACTGACAGAACCACAGGCACATAGACACAGGCAACAGAGCATGCACAATGTCGGCACTAGTACAGTGTATATCCACCTTTCGCAGCAATGCAGGCTGCTATTCTCCCATGGAGACGATCGTAGAGATGCTGGATGTAGTCCTGTGGAACGGCTTGCCATGCCATTTCCACCTGGCGCCTCAGTTGGACCAGCGATCGTGCTGGACGTGCAGACCGCGTGAGACGACGCTTCATCCAGTCCCAAACATGCTCAATGGGGGACAGATCCGGAGATCTTGCTGGCCAGGGTAGTTGACTTACACCTTCTAGAGCACGTTGGGTGGCACGAGATACATGCGGACGTGCATTGTCCTGTTGGAACAGCAAGTTCCCTTGCCGGTCTAGGAATGGTAGAACGATGGGTTCGATGACGGTTTGGATGTACCGTGCACTATTCAGTGTCCCCTCGACGATCACCAGTGGTGTACGGCCAGTGTAGGAGATCGCTCCCCACACCACGATGCCGGGTGTTGGCCCTGTGTGCCTCGGTCGTATGCAGTCCTGATTGTGGCGCTCACCTGCACGGCGCCAAACACGCATACGACCATCATCGGCACCAAGGCAGAAGCGACTCTCATCGCTGAAGACGACACGTCTCCATTCGTCCCACCATTCACGCCTGTCGCGACACCACTGGAGGCGGGCTGCACGATGTTGGGGCTTGACCGGAAGACGGCCTAACGGTGTGCGGGACCGTAGCCCAGCTTCATGGAGACGGTTGCGAATGGTCCTCGCCAATACCCCAGGAGCCACAGTGTCCCTAATTCACTGGGAAGTGGCGGTACGGTCCCCTACGGCACTGCGTAGGATCCTACGGTCTTGGCGTGCATCCGTGCGTCGCTGCGGTCCGGTCCCAGGTCGACGGGCACGTGCACCTTCCGCCGACCACTGGCGACAACATCGATGTACTGTGGAGACCTCACGCCCCACGTGTTGAGCAATTCTGCGGTACGTCCACCCGGCCTCCCGCATGCCCACTATACGCCTTCGCTCAAAGTCCGTCAACTGCACATACGGTTCACGTCCACGCTGTCGCGGCATGCTACCAGTGTTAAAGACTGCGATGGAGCTCCGTATGCCACAGCAAACTGGCTGACACTGACGGCGGCGGTGCACAAATGCTGCGCAGCTAGCGCCATTCGACGGCCAACACCACGGTTCTTGGTGTGTCCGCTGTGCTGTGCGTGTGATCATTGCATGTACAGCCCTCTCGCAGTGTCCGGAGCAAGTATGGTGGGTCTGACACACCGGTGTCAATGTGTTCTTTTTTCCATTTCCAGGAGTGTATAAAGCCGCGGTGCGGACGGCGAAGGGAACTCCTGATCAAATCGGCTCTCCCGAGTAGCCACTGGGCTAGTAATGCACCACCTTAAGTTATTGAATAAATCATTGCTTCCTTTGCTGATGGCCGATGAAGCTCTCAATTTCAATGTGCAATCAGCACACAGGTAAGTAATCATAATAAAGTATCTGACGTGGCTAAGTCAAATAGTTTGGGTGAGAGAATTAATTTAATTACACTACACCCAGTAGACGAGCTCTGAACTTGCCCTTTAGAGATAAGCTATCGCTATAGTTTTATAGTTATTCAGTTGAAATTTCTCACATGTTTGTGATAATAGCGTATCTGCCTTCTACTTAAATTTAAACATCCTAGCCTAATTTATTCGCCTACTTAGTCTATCTTGCTTCCGTAATTTTTAAGACAAAAACCAGAAAATCATGAATTTCAACTAAAATTTTAATTTGTGAGATCCAGAATACTGTTTCTACTAAATTATTATGAAAAAGGAATCCAAATATAAATTTTTAAATTTCTAGCTCTTTTCTTTTGCGCCAATGATTTTTACAGAAAAATGTCCAAATTTCGAAAATGGTTAAAGTTGTTGAACTGATATTCAACACATATTGATTTAGTATTACTCCTGACATGCTAGAAACGTTTCAGGTTATTTACTTGATTTTTAAAGTATTGTGGTACATTTATGAGGTCAGAGCTAGTTATAGCAGACTAGGCTGGCACACAATGGAAAGGCTGATGAGAATTTTATAAGCGTGAGTAGGCTTCTTCCCTACATCACCCTCTTCTTAATTTTTTTATGTTAATGAACGAAAAAAAATTTAATTACAAAAAGGGAAGCAAGAGTACAGCTTAACTCCCTATGAAGAATTAAAATTTAAATGTAAACATATAGAAATATTAAAAGAAAAAAACTGATTACCTACTTCAATTATTTAAATTGCTGACATGTTCACTGCCTCTTAAGCAACATTATCACTCAATATTTAAGGAAAATCAATGAAACACTTTGGCATACATATTGCCTTAGACAGAAAAACACATAAAATATGTACAATTATGAAAATCTTAAATACATTAAATATATTTTTACATACACAAATTGAAAGAAAATAACACAGTTATTCATAATACATAAACAGATAATTATATCTTAGCAGTCTTTTCTAAACCTGAAAGAAAATTTTACAAATCATGACAATTTCATTTTTACACACGTGGTTGTAGCCGCTTTGGCTTGCGTTCTACACATCCATTCACAAGGGTAGAGGAGGGGAAGTTGCTATGGTGTGCGTCCTTCACGTTCACTCTAAATTATTTGGGGAAACGGGAGGGGTCACTGTGAGTTGTGTCCAAGTCACTCTACGCTTTCACGCAGCTACCAGGCTGCCATTATCTGGTTTGTCCTGTAGAACAAACAAAAAGAGTGCCTCAGACTCTGTTCACTTATTATCTAAGGGTGAGTCACAATGAAATGGGGATATACACATTTTATCTTTCAATATGTTGCTGGAACAAAGTTAACAGAACTTTTACAATTTTACTTTCGCGCTTACTTAACTGTCATAAAATCGGTAAACAAATGGCTCAAAACGCCGTTAGTCACGTACTAGAGAAAATTTATGCTCAAGGCATACAATCATAAATCATATTTAATCTCAATTTATCATTTCTGGGCTGGAACACTGAACCAATGCTCGGTACATTCCTGATACATTTGTATTTTATTTACTTAGCTGACTCATCTTCGATTACCTTATTCTTAGAGATAGTATGAGTATATTTGATTAGTAGTTGTCTTCTCAGCTTCTTTGTACATGTGAGTAACTTGTGGTAATAGTACATCTCTGAGTGTTCAAAAAACACTACGTTTAGTTGACTACTAAATCCACTTATTGGTCCTCTGCTGCTGTGTCAGTTCCACATCTGCAATTATGTACTTACTTCATCGAAGTGTATTTATGCTGAACTATAAATAATGTTTCACGTCTGCCATTATGTTACTCAATTATGTTGCTAGTGTGTGTACTTATTAACACTCACTCTATTAACATTTAACACATAGGATAGCACATTTATTTCATATCTATAGTGTATTGCAGCTGATCAGTTTGCTCACGTGGCAATCCATTTCCACTCGATCGGACGCTGAAACCACAGGTAGTCTCTCTCGACCTACCACTAAAGTGCATTAAGTAATTATGGACGAGCGTAATGCTAAATTCCTTAAACCTATAGGACACCATGAGCTGCTCTGTCTCATCTAACATAAGGGTACCTATGGTCGCATTCACTCCTCCAACCCATAACCTCAATACATGTAGGTGTGTCCTGTCACACACTACACCAAATAATGGCCAGCTCCAACCTTATAAATATTTCAAAGACGTGTCCTTCACGTATCAACCACAAATGCTGTTCAATTCTATTACACTGCCATTCCTTGCTACACAATGTGAGTTCATTCTTACGACGTATCTGCATATTTTTCATAACACTAAGCAATCTCTTTTACAATTAATTAGTTAGCTCTACAGCATACAATAGGTTTCACTGCCACTTCAGATCCTGCTTGTACACGAATTTGTGTATCTTTTTAAAATATTATTGTGGGACCATTTGCAATGAAACAACACTTTGTACTTACAATATTACCAGGGTTCTATACATATTTGTTACTCAAATACATTTGTATCTTAATTACATCATACTTCTCTGTTGTTTATGTCACTGTTAGGTTTGTCACATTAGGTATTTTCTTCACTAATCGGTGGATAGAATGGTTACAGAACTCATGGCTTGATAGCCATGACGGAAAATTTTCGTATTGGAAAGAAGAGGTCAAAATTTTAGGTGGATAGAAAAGATGAAGAGTGAGTGAGATCTGAAAAGGAAAGAAGATCTCACACAGCTGGGACTGCACAGCTGCCACACTGTGTAGAGGTTACAGAACTTCCTCCTCCCTACAGCATTCATTAGTTTAATATTGGTTTGATAACCATAACGGAAAATTTTAGTATTTGAGAGTAAGACCCGAAATTTTGGTGGATAGTAAAGATGAAGAATGAGTGAGACCCGAAAAGGAAAGAAGATCTCACACAGCCGGGACTGCACAGCTTCCACACTGTGTAGAGGTTACAGAACAACCTCCTCCCTACAGAAATCATTGGTTTCAGAAAATTTTCATATTGGAAAGAAGGAGTCAAAATTTTTGTGGATAGGAAAAATGAAGAATGAGTGAGACCTGAAATGGAAAGAAGATCTCACACAGCTGGGACTGCACAGCTGCCACACTGTGTAGAGGTTACAGAACAAGCTCCTCCCTACAGAATTCAATCACTACCTATGAACTTCTTTAGGTCGATCACGTTCCTGAGACCTAATAGCTTTTTACTCTTAGGGTGCTCTAGCCTATATGCATTGGCATGTGGTTTTCCTATCATCCTAAAAGGTCCTTGGTATACGAACATAGATTTTTTTGTTTCTTCATTTATCTTCTTTGATTTTTCCTTGGTTTTGACAAGGACTAACTGACCTATTTCAAAACTGGTGGGTACAGCTTTTGCGTCATGACGCTTCTTCCTTTCCAATACTCTTTTTCTTATATTTGCCCTAGCCTTTAACTTCTTCTCGTCTGTGGATATTTGCGTTAGAATAGGGAATTGTACAATATCTGCAATCACACTGTGTGGATCTTGGCCAAAAATCAATTCGCAAGGTGCAAAACTAGTTGCATCATGCCTTAAGTTGTTAATTACATTCTCAAAATACTTCATGTGCTCTGCCCAACTTGAGTGTTTCCGAGCACAATAAGTCCTGCAAAGCCTATTCAATTCTCTCATAATACGTTCACTCATATTTCCTTGGGGGAAATACGCTGATATTTTCAGATGTTTCACTCTGGCCTTATCCAGACATTCGTTAAATCTATCAGAAGTAAATTGAGGCCCATTGTCTGACAGCAAATTCTTCGGAACGCCAACGTTCACGAAGAAATCTTTTTCCAACATTTCTACCAACGTTTTTGCATTTGCTCTTTTAATTGGGTATAGCTTAACATATTTACTAAATCCATCCACAACAACAAAAACATGGGTGCAACCACCTCTCGAAGCAGGAAGAGGGCCAAACAAATCACAAGCCAGTAATTCTAGGGTTTCATTGGCTCTACTGAATGCATATCCCCTTGTATTCTGGTGTTAGCAGCACGGACTTTCTGGCACACTACACAAGATGCTAGACGCTTATCAACACGGCGGTACATGTTGTCAAACACTACCTTCTCTTTTAATTTTGCAATGCACTTCTTTGCACCGTAGTGCCCATAGCTCAGGTGTACATAGTCGATTAGTAAGTCTACACGTTGTGGGGGAAAGCACAGCTTCCACTCAGAAACACCTACCTTTTTCCTCCTAAACAGAATACCTTTATGCAGACAATAGTATTGCGAAACCTTAGGATAGTTCGCATTTCCTAAATAGCTCTTCACTAATTTCAGTTGGTCATCTGCATTCTGCTCACGTCTAAAATTCTTAATCACTCTCTTTAATGCACTTTCTTACTTTACTTCGTGTAATGCAAACATTCGTACTTCACTTAGGTCTGTTGCTGTAATTCCCGCGTCGTCACAGAGCTCCGCACTTCTAGATAACCCATCAGCTACCAGGTTGTCTTTCCCTTGAATATATCTAACCTGAAGGTCAAACTGTTGGAGATACAATGACCATCTTACCAAACGAGTATTCCTCAACTTACAGGTCTTTAAAAAGGTCAACGCCTTATGGTCACTGTAAACAATTATCTTGTGACCTAATAGATACTGCTCAAATTTCTGTACCCCAAATACAATTGAAAATGCTTCCAGTTCTGAGATGCCATAAATTCTCTCTGCTGCCTGTAAAGATCGACTTGCGAAATCTATAGTCTTGCGCAATTCTTGTTCGTTCTCTATTTCTACTTGGAATACCTCCACAGCTATACCATATCCACTAGCATCAACAGACATACAGAATGGTTTTTCAAAATCAGGATGATGTAAAATAGGACTATTAATTGAAGATTGTTTAAGCACCTCGAACGCCTGCTGACATTCTGCTGTCCAAACCCAAGGGGTATTCTCTTTCAGCAGGAGGTTAAGGCAGGGCGCATTAAAAGTCTGATCACTAACAAACCGCCTATAGAAGCTGAAAAGACCGAACATCCATCTCAACTGCTTCTTGTTTCTGGGAGCCTCAAATTTTTCAATGACTTCTAGCTTGCCTGGGTCAGGCAAAATACGTTTTCCACTTATCATATATCCCAAGAAACCTATTTCCTCTTTAACGCACCCTGTCTTTTCAATCTTTAGTTTCATGCCACCTCTTTCAATAGCCTCTAACACTTCCTCTAATAAAACAATGTGTTCTTCCCAGGTAGGAGTTGCTATTAACAGATCATCTACGTAGACTGTTATTTTATTACTTAAGGCTGGTCCTAAAACATTGCACATCACACGTACGACGGCACAAACAGAGATATTAAGTCCGAAAGGTACCACACGGTATTGGTAACAAACTCCTTCGTACAAGAAAGCTGTGTACTTCCTTGAACTTTCCGCCAGTGGCAAATTCCAATATCCACACGTGATGTCCATAGAAGTTGAGAATTTTACTACCTGGAACTTTTGCAATAACTTGTCCATGTTCTGCGGTCTATCACTTTCCCTAACCACTATTTCATTCAACCAACGAGCTCCAAGACCAATCTGACACTCCCGTCTCTTCTTGGTACAACAACAAGAGGATTATTGTACTCACTGACCGCTTTTTCAATCACACCCCACTCTAGCATTCTCTGTATCTCCTTTCGAACCACCTCTCTCCTAGCTACATGTATTTGATATGGCTTCCTGAAAAACACTTGGCCAGGTTTCACCTTTAATTGACATTCATAACCTTTGATCACGCCAGGTCGATTTGAAAACACCTTATGATGCCTTTTTAAAATCTGTCTCAGTTCTTCCTTCTGATTAGCTGAAATTTTATCGATTTCCTGCAATTTACCTTCTATTTTGTGCAAAATAATTGCTTTTTCTTCTTCTTCTGTGTTTAGCTTATTTTTACTAAGATTATCACCTTCGTCCCAATATCTCCTATTTCTCAGAACTCGTATAGGCAGCTCCCAATTGTCATCATTAGTTACTACATGTTTATCAATAAAAGGTACTGTAATTACTCCGGTTATTGGCAAGACCATTTTTAACTGGCTTCTTTCAAAGTCAACAACACTCTGATATTTTGACAAGAAATCTACGCCAATTAAAACCTCAATACTGAGATTGTTTACAATTAAGCATGGATGATCAATTAAATTACCATTAATGTTAAAGGGCAGCAAAGCTTCTTGCTTTACCGTTTTTGACACCTTGCCAGTAGCACCAATTATTCTTAGTCCTGCTACCCTCATTACTGTAAGCTTGTCTTTACCAGGTAATGCATCAAAGAAGGACTGAGATATCGCACTCACCCCACTTCCACTGTCTAAGAGACAACGTACATTGATACCCAACATATTCACTATTATTATAGGGTGGCTTATTCTAGTTTGCACAGGTGGTTCCTCAAACTCATCCAATAGTTCCTTTTGGATTTGTCTCCAACTAAAGTGATCGACATCTGTCTTCATTACATTTAGGTCAATGTGTGTAGGGATTTCCTGAATTACATTTTCAGCTGCCTTTTCCAGTCGGTCTATTAATTTTAAATCGAAACACCGCACGACTTCATTACACTTAGTTTGCTGAACATGACCCAAATTACCTCAGTTTCTTCTGGCGGTTCCATCGCCGACAGTCTTTTAGTGCAGTTTAGTAAAATTTTTAACAGCTTTTCACTTAACTTAGTTCCTTCTGCACGATGTATGGCGTTGCCGGCGCGGCGTACCAGGATTACTGATGCGACGCGGCGCGTTGAACTGCAGACCGCACTTTGACGGCTGCTGTGTGTTTGCATGGCCCGCAACTGCAGGCGCTGCTCTGGTTGCTCCGGCGGACGACTGCGGAGAGGCGAAACTGGCTTCTCGCGATGCCGGCAGCGCCGCTAGACTCAGTGCCAGCTTCGTCAATCCAGATGCGTTGTTAATCCAATTGCGTCGCCCACATGCACACGTAACACTATCACTGTTCTATTACTCAGTTGCGTGTCGCATTTCGATCCCAAATCCGAATATTTAAAAATCACTTTCACTATTACTCAGTTTCCTTCCCAGGCGATGCACCAATTGTGGGGCGGAGGATGGAAATTAATACTTGTTAATTATTGAAATGTAGAATGTAATGTAGAAAAGATGCATTTCCCGGCCAATGCACCAATTGTGGGGCACTGGTGGAATATATGTTATATAAATGTTCCTATTAATTATCCTGTCTATTGCCGTTCTCAACTCTGGCTCTCAACTACAATATTGGCAACCAGAAAGTGATTAGCAAAATGTGAAGCCGGTAATTAGAATTCCTAGTGCCAACTTCATCTGAGAAATACATTTATAGCTACAGCTTATAGCTCTGAGGAATTAGGAGATTGTCTGGGATTCATAATCAAAAACTATCCTGTAAAAACGTTCGCTATATTCTGAAAGTCACAGTTCAAAAGAAAAGAATCCACACAATTCAACTACCAGAGCAGTTCAGAGTTTAATGCGCTGATGCAATTATAACTGTCCAAATTAAATATTTAATTCAATGCTCGCCATAATTTGATGATAATGATCATCAAACGCCACGCTAAATAATGGTAGAATGTTTGTCCCGCGGCGGCATGTGAAAATACGACATACGCAAACTGAAGATAGATCATTAAAGTCATCCCAGAATTAACACCTCACTCGAAAATGATTTCATGGTTATGCGTATCCCGAGTAACTTAATATGGCATCCGAGGCTGTTTATAGCTATGATACCGACGTGACGCGATTCCCGGCACAGACGGTGTGCTATTCTCCATCTGGAGAGAACTGGGGCCTTACTTCCTCGCGCCGCGTTCCTATATATAAAGCCGTGGTGCGGACGGCTAAGGGAATGCCTGATCAAATCGGCTCTCCCGACTAGCCGCTGGGCTAGTAATGCGCCACTTTAAGTTATTGAATAAATCATTGCTTCCTTTGCTGATGGCCGATGAAACTCTCAATTTAAATGTGCAATCAGCACACAGGTAAGTAATCACAATAAAATATCTGACGTGGCTAAGTCAAATATTTTGGGCGAGAGAATTAATTTAATTACACTACACCCAGTAGACGAGCTCTGAGCTTGCCCTTTGGAGATAAGCTATCGCTATAGTTTCATAGCTACTCAGTTGAAATTTCTCACATCTTTATGATAATAGCGGATCTCCACTCTACTTAAATTTAAACTTCCTAGCCTAATTTATTCGCCCACTTAGTCTATCTTGCTTCCGTAATTTTTAAGACAAAAACCAGAAAATCATGAATTTCAACTAAAATTTTAATTTGTGAGATCCAGAATACTGTTTCTACTAAATTATTATGAAAAAGGAATCCAAATATAACTTTTTAAGTTTCTAGCTCTTTTCTTTTGCGCCAATGATTTTTACAGAAAAACGTCCAAATTTCGAAAATGGTTAAAGTTATTGAACTGATATTCAACACATATTGATTTAGTGTTACTCCTGACATGCTAGAAACCTTTCAGGTTATTTACTTGATTTTTAAAGTATTGCGCAACATTTATGACGTCAGGGCTAGTTACAGCAGACTAGGCTGGCACACAATGGAAAGACTGATGAGAATTTTATAAGCGTGAGTAGGCTGCTTCCCTACAAAGGGAAAAAGATGAACACATTCACGTACCTGTATTGTTGAGCAGTGCCTTCGTGAAGATCGTCGCCTTCATCTAAATTCTCCACACAAACTTAAAATAATAATAACCTTCCAGAGTTACAGGAGCAGGGATACGTGGTATTGTAAATGAGAAAGTCGTTTTGCTTTATAATTTCCTTTCGTTATGTAACACAATTTCACTTTATATTACGGAGAACTTGGTTTATACATCTTATCACTAGGACATGAGAACAACGAAAGATAACTATTACTAAAACCAATAAACGAAGAGCATAAATCTTCTTTTGTCCGTCGTGTGAAGTACTTTTCAAATTAATCTTTGGTATGAGAGTCGAATTATTATCTATACATTTATCAATAAGAAAAAATAAATTAAGTTCCTTTATAACCTCCAAAACCTATAACGTCATGACTGGGTATTTAATCAACTACGTCGTGCAGCTCCTCATAGTACTCATTCTCGTTCTCGTAATTCGAAACTTCCGTTGTTTCATAAACCAGCACACTATTTGTCCAAACCCATGCGGACATTGGTCACCACGTCGTGAGTAAAGCACTGTTTCACCATCGCTAACTATTTCATAACTATCCATACAAAGAACTTAACAAAAACCCTGTGTGTTAGTTTTGTAATGAATCACGTAGGGAGTCCGTTAAGATTTATCTTAATTCATGAGTATGCGGTTCAGTTACCAGGTCTTCTGTATAACATGACTGCTGAGAGGTCCACGGTCTAAGGGTATGGGGAATATTATGTCTGCTTAGATGTATGACAACGCTGCAGACCTCTTTCATTTGCTCGAGTCACGCCGCCCTCAGTGCGGCCGGCCAGACCTACAGAAGGTGCCTGTTGGCAGGGTGTTCTCCGACATCGATGCGACAATGCCGTAGTAAGGTGGCAGCCAAGGAGTGCCCGACTACGTTCGCTGAAGAAATGAAATGATGTAATAACGGTATATGCTCAGTTCAAGCTTGCTTTGTGTAGCGTCAAGATTACTGCGCCAGGAACAGGCTAATACAATACTAACTGAATTGTACTCAATGTAAACAGGAGAAATCACGACTCAACCAGGTTTTATTTATTTATTTCGAGCTGTCAGTCATCTGACCAGCTTGATGCGTCCTGCCTCGAATTTCTCTACTGCAGTATCCTTCTCATTTCAGAAATTAAAACCTATGTTTTCAATAATTGGTTGCATGTATTCTATGCCTTTCCATACAATTTTTACCCTCTACACTTCCCATTAGTACCATGGAGATTATTGCATAATACCTTAACACATTTCCTATCGTCTTATCCCTTCTCCTTGTCAATGTTTTCCGAATGTTCCTTTCTCCGCCGATCCTGAAAAGAATTTCCTGATTCCTTATCTTATCCTGCAATGAACTTCCTCATTCCTTATCGTATCCGTCCACCTCAATTTCAACATTCTTCTGTAGCACCACATCTTAAATGCTTCGATTCTCTTCTATTCCTGTTTTCCCACTGTCCATGATTCACTGCCAGACAATGCTGTGCCCCACACGTATATCAAAGAAATTTCTTACTTAAAGTAAGATACCAGTTGACTTCTCTTGGATAGGAATGAAGTCTTTGCCTGTGCTAGTCTATGGCTTTATGTCGTCCTTGCTCTGTCTGTCATTGGTTATTTTGCTTTCGAGGTATCAGAATTCATTAACTTCTAACGGAGTTAAGAAAGAAGCCATGAATCTCACGGTTGTTTACAAAGTATAGATGTAGATGTAGGTTTGCAGAGTATAGAAGTAGATGTAGAAGTCTACTTCTTAAACATCAGCTATTCTCATTTATGCTCTCATAACTCTTTTTTTTTACGGTTTCCTCTCAAACCATACTCTATACTAAATATACTGTTCACTCCATTTAACAGATCCTGTAATTCTTGTTCAGCCTCATTTATGATACCAATCTCATCATCGAATCTTATCAGGGATATCCTTTCACCCTAAATTTTAATCGCTCTCTTGAACCTTTCTTTTACTTCCGCAATTACGTCTTCGATGTATAGGTTGAACAGTCGGGGCGAAAGACTACATCCCTGTCTTACACCATTTTTAATCCACGGACTTCGTTCTTGGTTTTCCGATCTTATTGTTTCCTCCTGGTTCGTGACCTATTACAAAATACCAGGATAAAAAATTAGTCACCCCAGTGTTCATTCACAAATGAACGGTTAAGCATTTACAGATGGCGCAGTGGCCGAGTCAGGTTTCTAACTGCGTGCGTGCTGCCTCTACGTGAGTGTAATGCACAAGTGATCAGTAGGCAGTGTACGTACACATGGGTAAATATACGGACGTGGCAGTTTGACAAAAATGAACAGTCGTGTTTGGCCGCGCCCATGACCATATAGTGAGTGAAGTTGCTGAAGTTGTTGAAGCTTCGCAGCGGATCGTTCAGCGTGTCTACAAGCAATAGTGGCTGCACAACACGACGTCAGACAGTTTGACAAAAATGATCAGTCGTGTTTGGCCGCACCTATGACCACATGGTCAGAGAAGTCGCTGAAGTGGTTGAAGTTTTGCATCGGATCGTTCAGCGTGTCTACAAGCAGAAGTGGGAGCAAAACATGACGTCAGAACTGACTGAGAAGCAACGAAGGCGCATTTCACGGCTTGTGATTCAAAATCGCTTCTAAACCCGATGGGAATTGGTGCAAGCAGTGAATGAAGGTCCAGATCCATCCTAGTCTGTTAGCGAGAGAATATTGCTGAGGGAACTGCATGCAATGAAAATTTGGAGTGGGACACCTCGCAAGAGGTCCTTGCTAGTACAGGCGCATTAGGAAGAAAACAGCAAACTTCATGCTGCTGGAAGAATATGTGACTAGTTTTCTGAACAGTCCCACGATCCTGTTGCATCTCGACTGGGCTGCGAAATCACCTGACTTGTTCACGATAGAAAATCTGTTGGAGGTGTTGGAACAGCGGGTAGGACGCCGACATCAGCAGCCTTACATTTCGGTGGATTTGCGCTATCAGATTCTCAGAGAGTGGCTTAATCTGGATGTGATGGACTGAAAACCTTGTGGACTCACTTCCTAACCACATCCAGGCAGTTATCAAGACCAGGGGCGGAATTAAACGGTATCAAATGAAGCTTGAAATAATTTCTCTCAGGGCTACTGCTTGTTGTCTGGTCTTTCCCTCTAGCTTATTCTTATTTTTCCCAGAGTTATGAACACTTGCACCATATTACCCAGTCGAGCACTTTTCTAGATCGACAATGCCTGTAGCTTATAACTATTTTTCTCAGTGTTTCAAACACTTGTACCTTATCAACTTGTCGAAAACTTTTCTAGATCGACGAATCCTCGAGTGTGTCCTGATTTTTCTTCAGCCCCACATCCATTATCCAAGAGAAAAAGCAGATCTGGCTCCCTGGCACCTTTGCTTTTCCTAAAGCCAAAATGACTGTCATCTAAGAGTTCCAAAAGTTTCTTTTCCATTCTTCTTCTCGTGAGATCTTAAGCTGATTGTCCGATAGTTTTCGCAGCTATCTGTCCCTCATATCTTCGGAACTGTGTGATTAATATTCTTCCGAATGTCTGATTGTACGTTGCCAATCTCATACATTCTAACATTCTACATACCAAATTAAATAGTCGTTTTGTTGCCATTTTACCCAATAGTTTTAAATATTCAGATGGCGTATTATCCATGCCTTCACCTTTATTTGAGCACAAGTCTTCCAAAGCTCTTTTTGATTCCACGTCTTCCTTATCGACTCTGGTTCCTCTTCTATCAAGTCATCAGACTTGATTTTCTCCACCTATCCACTCTTTACGTTGAGCAGTGGAATTGGCGTTGCTCTTTAATTTTTCCACTCTTAATTTCACCGAAGGTTGTTTTGACTTTTCTGTATGCTGAGTCACTCATTCCGACGACCATTTATTTTTCTATTTCTTCCCATTTTTCCTGCAGCCGTTTCGCCTTGTCTTCGCTGCAATTCTATTTGTTTCATTCCTAAGTTATTTATATTTTTCTATTCCTTCATTCCCTTAACATCTTTATACTTTTTCGTTTCTTCGATCAGTTGAAGTATTTCTTTTGTTACCCAAAATTATATAGGAGTTACCTTCCTTGTGCCTATGTCCAACATCTGTGATTACCCTTTATAGAGAAGTCCACTCTCCTTCAACTGAACGTCCTGCTGCGATATTCCTTATCGCAGAATCCACATACTTACCGAACTTCAAATTTAATTCCACACTGATTCCTTAGTAAGATCCTCTTAAACTTCAGTCTGCTCCTCAGCATTGCTAAATTAAGATCAGAGTCATTCTCTCTTCACCATCCGCCTGCGACTTTGCCATGTACACCTGAACTACCGTTCTCAGCGTTGACATGCTGTCGTATCCGATGAAACAACTCTTTCACTGAACTGCTCATAGTAGTTCACTCTCCGCCCTACTTTTCCTATTCATAGAGAATCCTACTTCCATTAATCAGTTTTCTGATGCTGTTTATTACACTATATAGTGACTAGAAATGCTTATCTTATTTCCTTTCCACTTCACAGATCCCCACTGTACCTAAATTGGGCATTTTAATTTTCCTTTTCAGCCTTTTTAACTGTCCCACTACGTTCAAACTTCTGACAGTCCTTGCTCCGATTCGTGGAGTGTTATCTCTTCGTTGGTTATTACATCTTTTTCTCATGGTCGTCTCTTCCATGGCAGTCCCCTCCTAGAGATCTAAGTGGAGGCCTAATCCAGAATCTTTCGCCAATGGAAAATCACCATGACACTTTTTCAAACGCAGGCCACCTGTCGTGTGGATACACAATGTATCTTTAATAGGTTGGTATCCATAGCCTTCTGAATCCTCATACCATTGTTCACTACTGATTGTTCTGCCTCTTTGGAACAGTTTCCCACTCCAAGGGCAAGAGAGGGACGCTGAACCTCTTTCCGTTCCTCGGCGCTCTTTGACGATGCCTTTGGCAGAGCGAGGGTGACTTCTTACGCCCGAAGTTTCCGGCAGCGATTGCTAATGATTTTTATTCAAAATTCAAGCAGTGGCTAGGTTCGAACATGCGGTCCATGAAGTTTCAGTTACTAGTCAAAGACGGAAACCCTAGCCACCGGTTCAGCTCATTGTTTCGCAAAACAGGAAAAAATGTGACATAACTGCAGTCTTCTTGCTTGAAGTTTGTGATCCTTGAAATTTATTGTTTGAAGTAATGGTTTATCAGAGTTTGCTCCTGAGCAATATTTTATTTAAGTTTAAGAAATGTTTAAGTGAAAGCTACAGACTGCTTATTACGTTAGCTGTTAGAGGAACGGTCTGAAGTTGCGTAGGAAGTTCTATGTATTTATTGACTCTTAGCTGCTGACCTGCTTCAGCCCCAGACTGCTGAAGAAGTAGAGTTAGTTTATTCTTTGGACAAGGTAGAAGCTCCGTGGGAATTTACAAATTTGGCAGTCGTGCGTAGGTACGATCTCTCTTCTCTAACTTCACGCACACAGATACTACAATTTTTTAGCACATCTTAGCTGTTAAAAATAGTGATAATCAGAGGATTTAAATTTGGCCACTTTAGTGTGTCATTTGATCTGGCTCGATGACAAATTCTTAGAGAATAACAATTATTAGTGTTATTGAAATTCATATCTTTGGTTCGCAGTTGTATTTTTGTGTGAGATGCTTTAATTGCCTCCTGTTCTTCCAGAACATAGTTTACCAGCATTTTACTAATCCCACTGTGCCTCGTACAGATTAATGTGTCGTGGATGATAGGTATGGGAGGGGGGCGGGGAATGGAAGGTGGGAGGGATCTGGATAGGTAACTAATAATAAATGGTATTAAAATGTATCAAAGATATTGTCTACAGAAAGTGATAAAATAAACTTAATGCTAATAAGCTGTTTGGATAAAGCGCCTAAAATTTATACATACATAATTAAACAGTGTTTTGTAGAACACTGCTTGCAAGCCGTTTTCTCCAAAGGGCGTCTGAGGGGTGTGTATGTGTGTGTGTGTGTGTGTGTGTGTGTGTGTGTGTGTCTGTGTGTGTGTGTGTGTGTGTGTGTGTGTGTGTGTGTGTACATTGAGCTCAGTGTGCCCCTCTGACACGCTGCCTGATCAGAACGCCGGGATACTATGGTCGCCTTATGTGGAGTGGGTCTGTAGCAGATGTGGAGAGTTGCTGCTGCCTGCACCGTCTGGCATGGGGCCAATATTCTTGAAGCACGTAGAATTCTTAACGTTACAATTGAGCTTGAATATTTTATATGGTTCTTTCAGGTGATGTCAACAGATTCCATGATATTCAGTAAACGACTTTCAGGCACAGAGTGGATGCATCATGGAAGCATTTGAGACCTATTGATTTCAACGTTTTTTTCGAAAAAATAGTTTATCCACAAATTATAGTGGGTAAGGCACGATTTTAAGAATTTTTTTTTTTTAATTTTAAATGTTTACAATATATGTTACCTGCTTATACAGGTATTAATTAAAGTTTGTTTTCACCTTATTTTTAGATGTTAAAATGAAAATTAATTTATCTAAAGTAGTTACCATGTGCGACAACCGCAACTGAGTTGTTAAATAATTATTTGTAACAACTCCCATGAAAATACGTCACCCATTGTCAAAAGTAGATGTGGTGATTAAATGATGAATTGCTTGTAGTTTGTGATTACTCAGTGGGGTCACAAAACATCCTTTGAAATACTTTACCCTCTTAGATGAAGCGGAGTTGTTTTAAGGCGAGTCCTTCGATTGTTGCTAAACAATATGAAGCCGATTTTGATTTGTTCAGTTCAATACAACAGACTTGCATGATAGAGAGCACGACTTTTAAATGGTTATGGAAATGGGCGAATGACTAATGAGAGTGCACTTCTTGTCGTAAACATTTGTATCATCATTGGACAAGAGATAAAAGGTGTCAGTCTAAGTAGTTTAAGACAGAAATCATATCTTTTTGCAAGTCTGTTTCAAGTGTTGCAGATGTACATGTGTTTTTGAAACATCAGTCTTCTGATTGTTTTTGTACGTTCCGCTACGACTTCTGCTCTTATGCGATCTGTTCATCCCAGAGTATCAATTTTACTCGAACTTCTCAGTTATTATTTGTTGCATGTATGCTATTCTTTGTCTTCCTCTACAATTATTACCCTTTACAGTTTCCTTTACTACCATTTCCATTCCGTCCTAAGACATTTACTACCATTCTGCCTGTCTTCTTGGCAGCATTTTCCGTATGCTCCTGCCTTCGTATAATCTGCGTATAGCTTCCCCATTCCTTGCCTTATCAGCAAGCACGGGTTCGATTCCCGGTCGTTTAGAGATTTTTTTTCATTCGTGGACTGGGTGCTGTGTTGTCTTCATCATCATTTCATCCTTATCACCGGCACGCGAGTCGACCAATGTGACGTCGACTGAAATAGGACTTGCACTCGGTGGTCGAACTTCCCCAGATGGGGCCTCCCGGCCAACAGTGCCATACAACCATTTCGTTTGAGTTATCCAGTGTAGGCCTATAGATGTTATCTAATAAATCGAGATTCTGCACGTCTGTTTCACGTGCAGTAAACGACTTATCTGCTCAAGAGAAGCGATATGACCAATGAAACCTTACCCAGTCTACTAACTTAAATCGAATTGCCCTCTTTCGCTTAACGAGTCTGCTCGGGTATGTAAGTGGAAATACAGAGCACTACTCTATGGCAAATTATTATTTCCTCTTTCAGAATGACTTCCGTTGGAAATAACTTGTAGATTTTTTACATTAACTTTAGTTTTATGCTTAAAGAAGGCGCAAAAATTCATGAACAACACATAGACTACAGCAAATGTCCTCCAACAGACTATGTGAGTACACAATACCAGAAATTTAGAAAAGCAAAAGAAAACACCACAGAATTACTGTATGCAACATGTTCTCATGTTCTATAGTCATATGGAAACGTTGGCTTGTGTAATGATGGGTAATGGTGATTGTGAATTGTTACTTCCGATTACGATTTTACGGTACACGTCTAGATCGCCTATTAATGACTGAAACTGGTTATGCAATAAACTTTGAGTAATACAGATCCGTGAAACCATGGTTTACCAACGATTACATGTTCCACAGATTATAAATGTAGCTTTAGAACAACGAGGATAGAGAAAACAATTTGAAACTACCACAAGCACAAGTGCACACTTTATACAAGTAAAAATAACAGTTATAAGAGCAATATTAAATTTCTTTAGAACGCGTGAAGAAATTAGAATTAAAAATAACAGTTATAGGAGCAACATTAAATTTCCTTGGAAAGAGGGAAGAAATGTATACCTGAGACGATATTATTCTGCTGCACATTACACTCATGCGGTATGTGACAAGCCTAATGATTTGCGATTGGTAGCCACACGTCACCGTTCGAACAGCGAACGGTTCTCGGTGTCTGCTGTGGATCCGATCGAGCCTCCTTTAGATGCTAAACGCACTGCCTTACAGTGTGCCCGACTGTAGTTTCCAGTGAGTGAACATACAAAAACAGTCGTCAGTCGTAACCAGGCTTCCATACGCCAAAAGACCTGATGCATTTCGAGGGTGCAATAACTTGGTAAAATGGGGCCTTTAACGTCCGCATTATGGCCCGGTTTGGGTTTGATTCCGCCATTTCCGCGTAACGGCCACGAGCGGCTCGTTCACGGCGGAACGCTGGGCGCCGCAGGAAGAGCGCGCGTCCTGTGTACAGCGAGTAATGACCCGCGCGCCCGCCCAGTAAAGCCGCACCGGCGCTGTACATAGCGGCAGGCTCATGAATGAATACGACACACTTCAGTCCCGTTCGATGGCAAAAAGTTACCAACGTAAAATGAGCTAAACGTTCACTACAGTGACGGGAATTCTGCAGGATAGAAACACCTTCCGTAATCGATATGTTAATGGTAAACCTTCCAAACTTTTCAAAGGCAAACTGTGAGGAGTATAGATTTAAGTGTCAGGGAAGTCATTTCAGAAAGTATTTGTATGGAGTGTAGCCATGTATGGAAGTGAAACATGGACGGTAAATAGTTTGGACAAGAAGAGAATAGAAGCTTTCGAAATGTGGTGCTACAGAAGAATGCAGAAGAGTAGATGGGTAGATCACCCGCAAGGGAGGTGGAGTGTACCAGAGAACCTAACTGGATCTGAAAGCACTTGATATTTATACAAACATTTGGGTGAAGACAGTTATGACATAATATAAATATAGATATTTGTTCTTTTACGTTTTCTTCTTTATAACGACGTTTTATCCGAATATTGATAGCTGTCTGTAAGCTCTTTTGTTATATCTACGAGCGTCCAGAAATTCATTAATCAGGTATTAATGCGCTAGCAAAATAACTTGTGATGGTCGAAGTAGAGAGGATATAAAATGTAGACTGGCAATGGCAAGGAAAGCGTTTCTGAAGAAGAGAAATTTGTTAACATCGAGTATAGATTTAAGTGTCAGGGAAGTCATTTCAGAAAGTATTTGTATGGAGTGTAGCCATGTATGGAAGTGAAACATGGACGGTAAATAGTTTGGACAAGAAGAGAATAGAAGCTTTCGAAATGTGGTGCTACAGAAGAATGCAGAAGAGTAGATGGGTAGATCACATAACTAATGAGGAAGTATGGAATAGGATTGGGGAGAAGCGAAGTTCGTGGCACAACTTGACCAGAAGAAGGGATCGGTTTGTAGGACATGTTCTGAGGCATCAAGGGATCACCAATTTAGTATTGGAGGGCAGCGTGGAGGGTAAAAATCGTAGGGGGAGACCAAGAGATGAATACACTAAGCAGATTCAAAAGGATGTAGGTTGCAGTATGTACTGGGAGATGAAGAAGCTAGCACAGGATAGAGTAGCATGGAGAGCTGCATCAAACCAGTCTCAGGACTGAAGACCACAACAACAACAACAACAACAACAACAACAATGCGCTAGCCGGCCGGGGTGGCCGAGCGGTTCTAGGCGCTACAGTCTGGAACCGTGCGATCGCTACGGTCGCAGGTTCGAATCCTGCCTCGGGCATGGATGTGTGTGAAATCCTTCGGTTAGTTAGGTTTAAGTAGTTCTAAGTTCTAGGGGACTGATGACCTCAGAAGTTAAGTCTCATAGTGCTCAGTGCCATTTGAACCTTTTTTTATTAATGAGCTGAAAATATTCCTCTTTGTGTGAAAGGCGACCCATTAACCCTAGCAATACCAACGCATTTTTCTTAACTTGTGCTAAAAAAGAAGAGGGAAGTATTTTATGCCAACAGGAAAAGATAAAAAAAACAATTTCGTTATTTGTTCTTATCTTTTACAAACACCATACTATTTAAATAGGTACTGACGTGTTAGTAAGATCCAGAACTAGAAAATGTTTTGGAACAATCTTAGCAAATCCGACGCATTTTCCATTACCAAAGATCACAAAAAAAAATTGAAAAAAACACAAAATATGTTAATTGTTGTTGTTCTTGACTTTTACTTATGACATACTTTTCAAGGGTATATTCACATATAGGTATGTTCCTGAACCATAAAATATAAATGTTACGTGAAAGTTACATCCACCACTGAGACTGAAGTTTTTCGGTTAAATTTTATTGACAAATTTAAAACAATTATGGAATCTCGTAGAAGAAATAATTAAAAGCAATAAATATCTTCTTCAAAGCATTAAAACGTACGGTACATGACTAAAGTGTAGTATTTTGTAAAGATGGGCGTGACGTATCCCAGCCCATTTTCGTATTGCGATGGTCAATGAACAACAAGTGATCTGACTACTGTTAATGAGCCGCGCGGCGTAGCCGTACGGTTTGGGGCGCCTTGCCACGGTTCGCACGGCTGCCAACGTCGGAGGTTCGAGCCCTCTCTTGGGCATGGGTGTGTGTGTGTTGTCTTTAGCGTAAGTTAGCTTAAGTTGTGTATAAGCTTAGGCACCAATGACCTCAGCGGTTTGGTCCCATAGAACTTCCGACAAATTTCCAAATTTCTACTACTGTTAATGAAATATAAGGTAGTAAGCACACTGTCATAGTGCACTGGAACATATATAGGAACCTTTAACATAAAGAAAGGCAAGCTGCAACCGAGAACTTCTACCGTCGTAACACAACGCTTTAGTGTAAACGCATCTCTCCGTGTAGGTAAGATGCGTGCCAAGCAGTTGCAACTGCAGACTGCGTATTTTAAAACCTAGCAAACAGTAAATGATTAATTTAATGCAAGGTCTCGAAGCATTAATCTCTGCAGCACGTACCTTGATGCTCTCTGCCACTCGTACTTACCTTATTTAACTGTAAATTATACATAAAAAAGGAAAATATAGGCGGTTTATCGGAATATTAATTCTGATGAAGATAGTTTATTTTAAATATATAGTGCTCGCTCCTTCCACTGATATGAGCAACGGATAAAAGTGCCAGCGATCATGTAAGTTAGTGGAATTGGAAAATGATTTCGAGGGTAAAATAACTCGTGCAATCTTTTAAATAAACTTCAGCTATTTCAGAAAGCAGACACGAAAATCCATGAGCAACATACAAGGTGGTCATAAATATTCTGAAAAGTTCGTAGGGTCGTTGCAGAGGAGAGTGTGCTCAGAAATAGTTGTTAAGAAAAAAATTGGATACATTGCACCGCTACCGAATTACTTAGCACTGAAGTTAGCCAATGAGGTCGTTGCGAGCGCAAATTCAAGCAAATTGCCAGAGGTAGTTTCCAAATATGTGTGGAATGTGTTAAATATATGTGATAAATATGTGACATATGCATACGTGGGCAAAACCATGGGTACAAAGCTCCTCCTTAACCCCTGGTTCGATTTCAATTGAACATAGTAAACGTATCATTTATTACATGGAAAGAAATTTGTAGGGGAACGAAGCAGTAACCTGCACTGGGATAGTGGTGACAAAGTGGAGAGAGAAAGGGGGAGGAGGACATGAACACAGGTGGGAGACGTGCAGTGGGAGGGGACAGGGTAATGGACAGAAAGTAAAGAGGAAGAGATGAAGAAAGAGAGGGGTGATGAGCAGATGGACAGAGACATGGAGGAGGAAGAGACGGACAGTCAGAGGGAGCATGGGGGAGGAGGTAATGGAGAGGGTGATGGGGAGTAGGAGATGGACAGAGTGGGGAGGAGGAGAAGCTGGAGAGGGAGAGGGGAACTAACAGAACGTTAGAATAAATGCATACCCAGTTAACGCTACTCAGCTAGTGAAATATAGATGCTGTGAAACATCTACTTTCATTATTACAATAATTCAAAACACAAAAATAAAATCTGTACTAGTTTGACTGGTCACAGACAAAGATGTGCAAATTGAGGAGGGGAATAAACAACCATTCATGGGTCGTTGATCTGATTTCGGCATCATGTGTTGATCTCCTGCCGAATCTCTTTTGATGTTGTGTTCATGTTGGTTGACAGCCGGCAACATTCATTTCCATATGCCCGAACTTTCGCGAAGGCTCTCAGAGAATCTTACCTTCCTTTTCGTCCAGCACTTCCGGCCCATTTCTTTTCTAGTAGAACACTGCCCAGCGATCATCATAGTGTTATTGGCCTGGTGCACAGCATCTGTTGTCTGTTGAGTTTAGTTCGCAGAGACATAGTCAATACCATAATTGCAAACTGAAAACATATGAGAAAAAAACGATTGCTTAAAAGATGGTGACTCAGAGTCTGGGAACGGAGTCGGCAATAGGCTGACATGCCTCCAGAGAACTGTCAGATTTATGCGAAACAACATGTAAGTCACTTGTCACGGATCTCTTTTGTGATCTTGAGTTACCTCAGAATTAAATATAAATCTTCTCAATATCAGAGTCCCATAACGTTAACTCCAAATAGTTTCCGATAGGGTACCTAACGCTCTGACTGGTCGGTAACTCCTTCAGCTCACTGGCTAATCCATCCGACTGCAAGATAATGACTGACATATACTTACTTCTCAATGTTTTCTAACTGTTTGCTCATTGATCCCGAGGCTGCCCCTGCTGAGCTGTTTTTCTGTTCATTTTCCCCTACTCTGTCCTTCAGGACTTCGAATTTCCCTTCATATGGTCTTTGTCATCGATTGGATCAATTTGCAATCTCAACTAATGAACAGTCGATTCTGTGCAGCCATTTCAGTCAGTCTCTATGCAATGATCCCATACCTTTCAGTCCTACCTGGAAAAACTCTCTGGGCGGCAGCTGACGTGTAACATGAGAATTTTCAGATTGTTCTCATACTGGACCCTGGACCTGTCCCTCTTCTGTGGCTTTGGAAAGATGTAAAGATGCTGCTTAGTTAAAGGCCTTTTGACCCGAAGGTCAGGCTGCTAAGTTTTACTGTGTGTATACTGAATCTATCGAAGGGTACCGTAAGGAGGATGCGCAATGTGTAGAGTACAAATCTGACACTGTTAATGATGACGAAAAAGGGAAGAGAATGTACGTAACTTGAGATCGGCACAAGGCCTCCACCTGTCAACTAGAGTACAAGAAAATGCCCACTTTGTGGACCACGTCAGACTCCGGGCCTATTTGTCCTGCACGCTCAGTCTGCGAAACACTGCGGAATGATCTTGGATTTAAATAAGGCAACAGCTGGAAATGTTGGTACAGAAGATAATGCCACCATTTGACTTCCCTTAGCTGGTGATTTATTACTAATGAAAATTTGAACTGTGTACCTCAGACCATGGGCACCAGCAAGCATTGGTGGCCTAACCTACGGAGACAGGTACAGGGTGATTCAAAAAGAATACCACAACTTTAAAAATGTGTATTTAATGAAGGAAACATAATATAACCTTCTGTTACACATCATTACAAAGAGTATTTAAATAGGTTTTTTTTCACTCAAAAACAAGTTCAGAGATGTTCAATATGGGCCCCTCCAGACACTCGAGCAATATCAACCCGATACTCCAACTCGTTCCACACTCTCAGTAGCATATCACGCGTAACAGTTTGGATAGCTGCTGTTATTTCTCGTTTCAAATCATCAATGGCGGCTGGGAGAGGTGGCCGAAACACAATATCCTTAACATACCCCCATAAGAAAAAATCGCAGGGGGTAAGATCAGGGCTTCTTGGAGGCCAGTGATGAAGTGCTTTGTCACGGGCTGCCTGCCCTGAACTAATTTCAGACGATAAGGTTTCATAACTAACCTTTTTCGTAGGACTCTCCATACAGTTGATTGTGGAATTTGCAGCTCTCTGCTAGCTCTGCGAGTCGATTTTCCTGGGCTGCGAACAAATGCTTGCTGGATGCGTGCTACATTTACATCACTCGTTCTCGGCCGTCCAGAATTCTTCCCTTTGCACAAACACCCATTCTCTGTAAACTGTTTATACCAACGTTTAATACACCAACTATCAGGAGGTTTAACACCATACTTCGTTCGAAATGCACGCTGAACAACTGTCGTCGATTCACGTCTGCCGTACTCAATAACACAAAAAGCTTTCTGTTGAGCGGTCGCCATCTTAGCATCAACTGACGCTGACGCCTAGTCAACAGCGCCTCAAGCGAACAAATGTACAACTAAATGAAACTTTATAGCTCCCTTAATTCGCCGACAGATAGTGCTTAGCTCTGCCTTTTGTCGTTGCAGAGTTTTAAATTCCTAAAGTTGTGGTATTCTTTTTGAATCACCCTGTATAACGATGCTGCCGGCTTGATAATTGTTAACTTTGAAAACCGATTTGCGCTAATAGTTAAAAGTAATTGCAGACAAACCTGAGAGTTTTTAAATAACAATTCAGCGTAGAGCAGAAGTGGATTGCAGTATTGAGATGTGGATGTCACGAAATATTTGAGAGAGAAGATAACTGTTCATCTACGTTTGAATTACGAGGCATCTTCAAAATGAGGAGCCCTGCTGGAAAAAGACCAGTCTGTTACGTCCTATAGTATGGGTGGATCTTGAGAAGGATTTCTTGGCGTTAGATTTAGTGAACCGGCGCACTGAAGTACCGTGATTCTAGGGAAAATCTGTGGCGTGTTAGGTATTAAGTTTGCGGAATACACGTTACACGCCTATGTGTTGTACATATGTAATAGGAATGGCTAATCCGACAAAGTGCTACATGATTTGTCGTGCGATGTACAGAGTTCCAGAAAATGAGACGAAGTGTAGAACCTAAAATAAATCCAACTGAAGAATTTTAGGGCGCTGACGTATAGTTGTGATTCTAAAATATGAGAAAAGGATATTTCCTTTTTGGATTTGAAATTAAACCAGCCACTTTAGAGTAGCACGCTGCTCTTGCGTAGATTTCAATGTTTCAGAGGCAACGCAGAGGGCAGAAACATAGCAATAGACACCTAAACAGTTGTAAGAGGTCCGAGCAGATGTAATTTCGATGTATTGCTCATGCACTGCCTGCAATAGGCAAGGTATAAGAGAATCGCTGACCAGAGAGCGGTGTTGACTGAGTAGGAACTGTGTAGTTGTAGCAGTAAGTTGTTGCTAGTCTGCACTAGTCTGTAGTCTGCTCTGGTCTGATATAGCGTATCGTGTTGGCTGGGCCAGTCGCGATGCAGTGATGCCGGAGCCTGAGTATTATTGTATAAGGTAAAAAGTAGCCTCGCGCATTTCTAGTTATGTTATCTGAACTCCCATGCAAATGTTTTAAAAGTGTCCTAATAATAATCTTTGTCACATAAAGTAATTTTTTTACAAGCATTCATTTCAATTTAAAGAATTTACTAATTTCTCCAATCCATGATCATTCTGATTGTTGCAAAAGAAAAATCAGTTGCTTCCTTTCATAAATGACAAATCCATTGCACAGAGCTGTGCCAGAAAATTTATTGTAACAGCAGATATTTGGCGACTTTATTGAGGTAAGAATTTTTGCATTTTTATTCAGAATGATCTTACAGGGCCATGATGCAGCACTGCTGTCGTCCAAAATTTACCAGGTTACTGAATTTATTTTTTATTACAAGGTTTAAGAATTTTTTTGTTTTGAGCTTACATTAAATGAGAAAAGAATTTTGTGGGTACATTAAATGGGAAACAAATTTTGTGTGGAAGTTAAATGTGAAAGAATGAATTTTGTGGGGAGGTTACACAAAAAATTAGAATCACTATCCATAATAGTTATTTTATTATTTTTTGTGGGGAGGTTACACTTGGCGACCCTGCCAGGATCGTATTTCTTTGTGAATCTCTGAGAAGTAGTCATATATCTGCTCTTATTTACTTAAATGTAGTTTGCATCTGGCGCAATGCATTTACTAATTTGTCACTCTTTCTTTCACAGATTACGTCGTGAACAGATAATTGTTTCTAATGAAGGTGAACAATATTCACAAAACACATCAAGTTTATTTGATTCCGGTGTAGTGACCAACAGTGCATATTCAATTGGCAAACCTATTCAAGAATTGCAGAATGACCAAATGGTTACACAAAACGTGACACATGCAGATACACCATCACACAGTACAGAGGGTAGAGCCACTAATTTTGGCTGGGATCAAGTTATGGCATTTTTACTACAAATCAATGAAAAACTAGACAATGAACACAAAAAGCTTAATGAAAATCTCAAACGAATTAATGAATTGTACAAACAACGTAATGAAAATCTCGAACAGTGGAATAAAAAACTGAACAACAATTTCAAACAACTTAATGGAAAACAAGACAACAATTATAAACAATTTAATGAATCGAACAAACAGCTTAATGAAAATTTCAAACAGTCAAATGAAAAACACGACAACCTCAATGAACAGAACAAACAACTTAGTGAAGAGATTGCAGCCGTTGCCGTGCAATGTCATGATGCTAAAGAACAGTTACGTGAGGAAAGTAAGCTTGTGCTAAGAATAGTAGCGAAGAGTTAGGTAATACACATGCAGCCACAACTAAATTACTTAGAGACGAAACTAGTGCAGTCACTGAAGAATGTTCTGAACAAGCAACACGGTTACGCGACGAGTTTAAATTAATGGCAGCAGAACTTCCACACACGCTGGATGCGGAAGTCGATAAGCAATTTGAACTACAGATCAGCCAAATTGACGAACATATTAAAGTGACTGAAATGAAAAATATTTCAGTCACTAACGCGTCACAGCATACGCCACGTTCAGAACATTTGTCACACTCATACAGCCAGTGTAACTTAGGTAATTTACAGAGACCACGCGACTTCGAATCCGAAGAGACACAGACAAACAGATTCTCATGCAATCCTGAACCTGTTCACACATTCAGAGACGATAACGTTGATTATAAGCAATTTTTATCTGTAAAAAAATCTAAGGTATTTAAAAATGACAGAACACAAATTCACCCTTTGGACTGGATACAACAATTTGCTTTTGAATTTTTACCGGCATTGCCTGTAGCACAGAAACTAAAATTTATTTGCAGCGCGTGATTGACCTCAGGGGATTCATTACACTTTGATGAATATGTGCCGTAGCATGCACAGGGCCCCGAGCTGTAGTAGTGCTACTTCATCTTTAGTTTTCTGCACTGCTGCCTTCTCTTTTACTATCCCTTACATCTATCAAAACAGCTCTTCAACTATCGATCCATCTGGGATTAAGGAAGTATAAAGAAAACCTGATATGACGAGTTTTACCTGAAAGTGACAGTTTTCATTAGACACTCTCGAGATGACAAGAACTACCAGCATAATTTTAATAAGTGACAACATTTTTAATTAACAGTATCATCAAAATTATCGGCAACAGGAACCACATTTGGGTAACAATGGAGGTTTTTCCCACCAACAGCAACAAAACCAACTGGTTAGCATACCTAACCAACAATGTAGTCTGCAAGGTCAACAAATCTTTAATGCTTCGCCGCCTACACGTATAGCGTCGGCCACACCAAATAGTAACGCACAGCAGCAAGGAAATCAGTACGTACAGAAAATACACCATTTAAACTCATATCGCAATGCACCGTATAGAAATGACTATCATGACAGACGTAAAAGTAATGAGCACAATTTTCAGCGTACGTTTAATAACAGTCGGTCTTACCAGCAGCAGAATCATCCGCAACAACAAATTATCATGAATGAACCAGACAGTAGATATCATCCCGAACGTAATACGTCAGGACGAAATAACAGAACAGTACAAATAGTTGAAATGCCACAGCATCCTCCCGCAAATAATAGCACGACAGATAGAATTTGACTAGATACAGTACAGGTTGCATCTTCCAGCAACGCAAGCAATACATTTGACACAGAGAATTTTGTTCACAAAAATGTTATGACTTTTGACGACATCCGAGACACTCCTTTGCAGGAAAGACCAGTTATTCAAAAAACCATTTCACACTCTGTCATTGAAGTAAAGATTGGATCATCCAAATTTTCGGCAGTAATCGATTCTGGATCACCTATGTCAGTTATAAATGAGGAAACTTTCAACGAAAGTAACAAAGAGAATACCTATCCTACGTTACCATTAGGCAAAACTAAAGTAAAAGGAGCAGTATCTGGTAAAGGAGTAGATGTAAAATTACAGACACATTTATCATTTTGTATTGCAGGTCATACGTATCACTCAAATTTTTGGATTGTTCCCTTATTGACAACAGACGTTATTTTAGTTACGAATTTTCTGAACAACACGACGCAATTATTGACTTTCAAAATTCCTATTTAATGTTAAAGGATGAAAATGTACAACTGGCATTTCAGCACTCTTTATCTGAAGAAGAACAAACAATTAATCGTACAGAGGTCATTTCTGCATCACGTAACATAGACTGTCATTCCACATTGTTCACAAATACGTATCTTCACAACTACAACACACCAGACGAAGCCGACTATGACGTTATACAGATGATTTCTGATAAAGTTAAACAGAGCAGTGAAAATACAGACGACGAACGCACGCAACAACGCAAAATTCTTTTACAGCAAGCTCCAGTTTCTGACAACGTCCCTGGTACTATGTCCGGTTTCATGTATGAATTTCAAGTTAAACAGCACGACACATTTAAAGCCAAACATTATCCCATTCCGTATATTCACAGAGAACAAGTTAAGAAAGAATTGCAAGCTATGCTTGACCAAGGAATTATTGAACCGGCAGTTAGTCCGTACATAAACCCACTCCATATTGTTAAGAAAACGGATGGTTCACTTCGCCTCGTACTTGATTCGCGCCACATCAATGGCATTATTAATAATGAACAGATCGCCCACAGACACTAGAAGAACTTCTACAGATATTTCATGGTACTGCTATTTATTCCACATTAGATTTGAAATCGGGATTTTGACAAATTCAGCTCCATCCGGACTGCAGAAAGTACACAGCTTTTCTCTGTTTTGGTGACTGTTATCGGTTTTGTAAATTACCGTTCGGTTTAACTATTTCTTCAGCAGCATTTATTCGCGGATCGAATACTATACTTCCGACAGAATTAAAAGGCAGAATCACAACGTATGTAGACGACACTCTCATTGCAGAAGCTAAGTGGTCTGAACACAATCTGATTCTTGAACAACTGTTACGAAGTTTTCGTGCACAAGGACTCACAGTTAATCTCAGTAAATCGCACTTTGCCAAACTTCTATAAAATTTCTTGGACATGTAATTTCAGCAGAAGGCATTGCGCCTGAGCCGGAAAAACTTCAAGCTTTACGTGACATTACTGTTCCTACGACGAAGAAACAACTACGCAGCTCTTTGGGTTTAATTAACTTTTTTCGTAAATTTATTCATTACTCTGCTTTAGACACCCCTAGATTATGTCGATTGACAGGTGAAAACACTATTTGGTCCTGGGATAGCCAAGCACATTCTGAATTTGTCAATCTAAAACAAGCTTTGTTGAATGCACCACTTTAACACATCCAGATCTTACTAGAAATTTTTCCATTGCCACCGACAGTTCTAACACCGCTTTAGGCGTACACATTTTTCAGGAAATTGAAGAAGATGGTCGTACAGTAATTAAAAACATCGCCTTTGCGAGTCGCATTCCGTCACCTGCTGAACGCAATTATTCTGTTACAGAACTTGAAACATTATGTGTTGTATGGGTATTTACGAGATTTCGGCATTTTCTTTATGGAAGACATACGACCGTTTACACAGATCATAGAGCTATATAGTTTTTATTTTCCGCAAAATTTACACACGCCAGGTTAAGCAGATGGAAACTTTATTTACAGGAATTTAATTTTACAATTGTTCACATTCCCGGTACACAAAATATTATAGCAGACGTACTATCCCGTTCTCTCAGCAACAATCAGCAAGACATCGCAACCAACTTCTGCCAAGCAAATTTTAGCGTCATGTATATTCAACAAGTTGAATTTGAAAATTTCATTTCGTCGTCATTACGATACATAGCACAAGAGCAGAGTAAAGACAACGTATGGAAAGAAATTAAACACCTTTGACAAGATAGGAATAATGTTACTATTAGAAACCATTACACTGTACGCAATAACATACTGTTTCGCCGCTCTCACCCTGACAGCAATAATTGGTTATTATGTATTCCTGACGAGCTTGTTAACAAATTAATTTGGTATACTCATTTAAGTTACACACATTACGGAGCCAGAAAATATTTTCTTATACTGAGACAGAACTGTTATTTTTCCAACATGGAGAAACGTATTCGACGAGTTTTAGCGTCATGTAAAATCTGACAGACAGCTAAGTCAGATACGCCTTCACATATTCCTCCGTTACATCCCATTTTACCTGTTAAATTGAGACACATGGCCGCTGTAGACATTTTTGGTCCGATTCCCAGAACTAATAGAGGTTTTTGCTACATCTTTGTCGCTGTTGAACTCACTTCGAAATTTGTTACCTTCACTCCGTTACGCAAAGCTACTGCTAAATCTGTTTCGAATTCATTTGTAAAACATTTTTTAATTTCATGTAGGGCATGTATTTAAAGTAATTTCCGACAATGGATCACAGTTTCGATCTGCGTTATGGACACATATGTTACGAACAAGAAACATTTCTCCGATCTATATATCCAAGTACCACGCTTCTTCGAACCCTTGTGAACGACTAATGAAAGAAACTGGTAAACTATGTAGAATATACTGCCATAAAAAACATATTGATTGGGATACACACATACTCTCATTCCAGGACGTAATTAACTCGATACCAAATGAATCTACTATGCTATCTCCGACTGTTATACTGAAAAATGTTGAACCACCTAACAAAATTAAAGAATTAGTATCCTTTCCTACATCTCGTCGACTACGACACCATGAAATAATTGACATTGCGCTGAACAACATCAAATGTGCCGCAGGGCGCCGGAGAAGACAGCAGAAACAGGTTTGTACACGCCGTGACTTTCACATTGGACAGAAGATATTAGTACGTACACACTATTTATCCAACAGAGGAAAGAATAGATGCAGTAAATTTGAGCTTCTGTACGCAGGTCCATATCGAATTTGCAGCATTCCTCACCCAAATGTAGTACACGTCGAAACTCTGAGAACTAGAAAAAGCAAGGGCAATCACCATGTCTCCAATATTAAACCCTTTATTGAATGAACATACTTTATGATTTATCACAATGTAACGCCATGTCCTGATTTTTATATGACCACTTATGCAATTATATTTATATGAACACTTACTGATGATTATTGTATTTTTTTCTTGGCAAGTGCCCGGCAAGGTAAGGTTAGCAGGTCGCTTTTCTTGTCGTTATATATCAGACCGTGCACATTTTCCATTTTTCGTGTATGTATGATTGTTTTCCTGTTTTGTTTGTATGCACTACGAAATCTTTAAGATATAGCAAACACCAGTTGACTTTGACATTTTGCCTAATGATATCTCAACATCGTGACTATTTTACATTTTTTTTTGCTACTACATTATGATACTCTGTGTACATTTTGCACCTGAACACTGTCTATGTTTTTGACATGATACGTTTTCTGTCATGCTATGCTGTATGCTTAATTATATCACTAGACACAAGTTTTTATTTAATGAGTATATGATTTAAATGCAAGATATTAATCCTTATTCATCATTTTCAGAAAGCAATAACGTGTAAAAGAAATAAATTAAACAAACCACAGTGGATTACTATGAAATGGGAATTTCAGCTTCGGAATGAACGAAAGGAGATGCAATAACTCCTCAAGAAGAGTAAATGGATCAGAATTAACAAACACTAACAAGAATATACTATACACATCGTATGATAGCAGTCTTAACTAATTATTTTTCTTTCAGAATACAAGGCGATTGATGCAGGCTGTCAGACAGAACTACACATCTTTGTTTTAGTGATGAAATATGCTAGAAATAAGAAACTCTATACTATGAATAGTTGTATGAAGTAAATGGTAATATGAATAATGAATAATGAAGTGTCTTTTTGCAGATGATAATGAATGATGATGAATGGAGATGAAGAATATGGTAATACGAATAATGAAGTTTTTCTTTGCAGGTGATGATAGTGATGAATTTTATATGACCACTTAACGCACCACTTTTAAGTTTTTCTTTGCAGATGAGAATAATGATGAAGTTTGTATATTTACTGTTAGTTAAGAACTGCTACGTAGTTATTTATGTATTTGTTGCAGTTCGTTTTGACAGTATGTCTTATGTCGCGTGGTATAATGACTGAATATTTTGGAAAGGACAGCTAGAGTACATTCATATTGAGTACACGTTTCATTACCTGTTAATTCGAAGTTCATTACTTTTCAGCATAATATGCGTTTCTTCTTTCAGCTTAATAATCCTATTTGTATTTTTTCTAGGAGAAGCTATTCATGAAATTAATGTGCTATAAGCAGTTAGTTATTAAACCCGTTCTAGTACTTGCATTTTTTTTACCAATTTGTGTGTGTCATTCATGCATGTGATCACATATACTCTGCTTGTTTCATAACATTGCTACAGCTGACTCATGACGAATGACATTACTAATCCTTATTTCCAACAATAAGTCAAAAGCAAATATTTTCATGCCCCAGCAATTAATTATCGATCCCAGTGCAATGCATTGCTAGCACAAAAAATGTATTACCAGTTCCAAATAATGCTACCAGTTTAAGAGAGTTCTGAGTAATACTGAATGATGTTTTCTAACCACAGACCTTGAGTAATAGTTACAGTGTGTTACATTTTAAATATGTCCTATGTCACTTGAATGATGAAAAAAAAATTGTTCAAATGGCTCTGAGCACTATGGGACTCAACTGCTGAGGTCATTAGTCCCCTAGAACTTAGAACTAGTTAAACCTAACTAACCTAAGGACATCACAAACATCCATGCCCGAGGCAGGATTCGAACCTGCGACCGTAGCGGTCTTGCGATTCCAGACTGCAGCACCTTTAACCGCACGGCCACTTCGGCCTGCTCACTTGAATGATGAGTTCTGAGTAATACGGAATGATGTTTTGTAACACTGTATAAATGCTATGCCAATAATTAACTCTCATTTTGAATGATGACTTCTGAATAATATTGAATAATGTTTTATAAAACCATATGAATACTTTGTAACTGGCCAATGAATGCCACTGTTTCTTATATTTTAAATTTGTTTTATGTCACTTACATGCTATTATATATGAATACTAGTAGCTTGATGCTACACTCATTAGCTCCTGTTTGGAATGATGACTTCTGATGGTTTGTAACTGACCAATGAGTGCCAGTGATTACTATAACTAGATGAATTATGTTAATGCTATGCCATTAATTAACTCTTGTTTTGAATGATGACTTCTGATGGTTTGTAACTGGCCAATGAGTGCCAATGATTACTATAACTAGATGAATTATGTTAATGCATTGCCAATAATTAACTCTTGTTTTGAATGATGACTTCTGAACAATGCATAAAAATGTTTAGTACTGACCAATGAGTGCCAATGTTCACTGTAATCAGATGACTTATGAATAATGTTCTGTAATACTTCATACATAGTACAGAAATGTTTAGTAACTAGGCAATGAGTGCCAACAATTACTCAAATCGGTTGATAGAGTAGTGTAATTCTCAATGATGACTAGCATAAGACTTAATGTCCTTCACCTTCTGACCTAATTACCAGAAATTACTGCAATATCCGTCTGTCCTGTCCATCCTCATGATCATGGAGCACTTTACTTGGTTTTTGCACTAATTCTACGTTGGTGAAAGAGTATGGATTCTGCAGGAGTGTGGTGTTGACACATCATGCTGTCCACCACCTCGAACAATGGAGATGTTATTATGGTCACACAGTTTGGTGTACTTAATGTACTACCAAAATGATAACATTGAATATTAATACGACATTTCAGTGTCTTGGCTACAGGGAAGAGAACATCAGATTGTCTCACTTGGCGTTGTGCTTCTGTAGATAGATATGGACTTTCAGTGCAGCTATGTGCAACCTACTGCTCTACAACCATGATGCAATCCTACCCTTTCCTATCCTAGTTCTTGTAAAATGGTAAAAATTTAAACAGTGCGTGTGCACTTTATGACATTTGTTAACATGTTTTATACTCATTGCGTATAGTAGTTCTTGTAAAATGGTAGAAATATATACAGTGCGTGTGCACTTTATGTCATTTGTTAATATGTTTTGTACTCATTGCGTATACTAGCTCTTGTAAAATGGTAGAAATATATACAGTGCATGTGCACTTTATGTCATTTGTTAATATGTTTTGTACTCATTGCGTATACATTTTGTAATTTCTTGATATGTTCTGTACTCAGTGCATGTGCACTCTATTTCATTTTATGTTCTGCACTTATATATATGTATATACTCTGTGACTGTAAACTTAGTTAATTAAGAAAAGTTTGTTGCTCATGGCAAGTCCAATTGACTCACCATCGCTGCCAAATTTTTGCCCCCCCCCCCCCCCCCCCCAGTGGAGGGTTATGTAAGAGGTCCGAGCAGATGTAATTTCGATGTATTGCTCATGCGCTGCCTGCAATAGGCAAGATATAAGAGAATCGCTGACCAGAGAGCGGTGTTGACTGAGTAGGAACTGTGTAGCTGTAGCAGTAAGTTGTTGCTAGACTGCACTAGTTTGTAGTCTGCTCTGGTCTGGTATAGTGTATCGTGTTGGCTGGGCCGGTCGCGGTGCAGCGATGCCAGAACCTGTGTATTATTGTATAAGCTAAAAAGCAGCCTCGTGCATATCTAGTAATGTTGTCTGAACTCCCATGCAAATGTTTTAAAAATGTCCTAATAATAATCTTTGTCACATAAAGTAATTTTTTTACAAGCATTCATTTCTATTTAAAGAATTTACTAATTTCTCCAATCCATGATCATTCTGATTGTTGCAAAAGAAAAATCAGTTGCTTCCTTTCATAAATGACAAATCCATCGGCCAGCATTGCACAGAGCTGTGCCGGAAAAATTTATTGTAAGAGCAGATATTTGGCGACTTTATTGAGGTAAGAATTTTTGCTTTTTTATTCAGAATGATGTTATAGGGCCATGACGCAGCACTGCTGTCGTCCAAAATTTACCAGGTTGCTGAATTTATTTTTTATTACAAGGTTTAAGAATTTTTCTGTTTCGAGCTTACATTAAATGGGAAACAATTTTTGTGTGGACGTTAAATGTGAAAGAATGGATTTTGTAGGAGGTTACACAAAAAATTAGAATCACTATCCATAATAGTTATTTTATTATTTTTTGTGGGGAGGTTACACACTTGATATACTGGGAAAGTAAACTCAGACTACATGATGTTTCGTATTGCTTGTCAATAATGGATGAAAATGTTTACAGTTACGTGTTTGGTAAGTATGGTCACGTGGGCAATCGAAACGGTTCAGAATGGTTCAAATGGCTCTGAGCACTATGGGACTTAACACCTGAGGCCATCAGGACATCACACACATCCACGCCCGAGACAGGATTCGAACCTGCGATCGTAGCAGCTGCGCGGTTCCAGACTGAAACACCTAGAACCGCTCGGCCACTCCGACCGGCTCGAAACGATCCAGTCACAATAATTTGACCTCCTGTTAGAAGCCTGAATAACCTATTGCAGGCGCACATGCAGGAAGACAACCAGTGATGTTCTGGAAGGTACCAACGGGGACGTGGAACCATGGCGATTCCACCACCATGGCCAGTGTAGTGGGACGCGAAATTGAAGCGTCACTCATCCACTAGTGTCAGCCCAGTTTGCAGGTGAATATGAATTTAATTTAGTGTTTTGTTTATGTATTTTGTAATATTTGTAATGTTTGTGAATTATCTAAATTTTTCTATTCATTTTTATGTTTCATGTACGGAGAGGGCGGTGCAGCGAATGGAGACAGCATCTTCACTGCCGAGACCAGAGAGAAAATTGCTGGCCACTGTACGTCGCGGGTCGACAGCCAAAGAGCAACAGAAGATCCTGAAACCGAGTTGTTGCGTCGTGCTTCTAAAAACTGAAAACATAAGAATTTGTAATGTTTCTACAACAATGACATCATAGAAAGTTTAATCATGTTGTAAATGTTCTGTCCTATCTTGTCAAGGATCATGTTCACGTCTATATGCAGTATATATGAAGATAATAAACTAGTGTGTACTACAAAAATTTAAATACGTGTTCGGATAATTTATTTATGAAGAATTATATTAAGGAAGAAGTATTATTGTTTTATTTGACAAGATTACTAATTTTTGACAACGCTCATCGTGAGTTTGAGTCTTAAAAGCTTATTCAATGTGGTTTTAATATTTATTAAAGCAGGTAACTTGCATTAATATAATTTCTGGGAAGAAACAAACGACATCTAAATTAATAAAAGTTGGCGCAACCCACTGGACTGAGTGACGTAATTCTGCGCATACGACTCAAATGATGATGTTTTAATTACAGTTTCGTTCAAGAACTATTCAGGGACAACTTTAAAAAGAATTTAAATAATTTTGAAGTGTTTTGTAGCTGACGTAGGTGACGAAGTCTGCACATGGTCATCTGTCATAAGAAAATCATTTATACAAAACTTACGTCGTTACACTACACCAGCTGCCCTTGGTTTATTGATTGAGGAGCCATGGCTCGAACGGACTGATCGAAGTGGTTTCACAGTCTCGATTGGGTTTAAATGCTGGGAGTTCGGTGGCCAGGCGATTATGAAGAACTCATCCTGTTGTTCTACGAACGACTCACGTACACTGTCGTTTGTGCATTGTTCTGGTGATAGATGCCATGATGCTGAGGAAAGAAAACTGATGTAGGGTTGGACAAGGTCTCCAAGGATAGATGCATATTTGTATTCATCCACTATCCCTTCTAGAACGATGAGATCACTCAGGGTATGCCACGAAAACATTTCCCAGACCATAATCCTCCCTCATCCGACCTGGACCCTTCCCACGATTGTTGCACGGCTGATGGAGGGCAAGACATGAGTCATCTGAAAACGCCTGCAGTATTGGTGCTTAAATTCCAGTCAGCATGGATGCATGTTCAAATGTTGAGATGTGTGTGAATTCCTACTGCTGAGGTCATCAGTCCCTAGACTTACAGACCACTTAAACTAACTTACGCTAAGGACAACACACACACTCATGCCCGAGGGAGGACTCGAAGCTCCAGCGGGAGGTGCCGCACAATTCGTGACATGGTGCTTCTAACCGCGCGGCCACTCCGCATTGGAATGTTGTCTTTAGTAATCCCCTGCAGCTGAAGATGCAACTGCCGGTCACCTTCCCGCGGAGTATTACTGACGATGTACACATACGGATCAAAAGCCACAATAGAGCTCGTTACGTGACGAGAAGACATCGTAAAAGTGGAAATCTTTTACAGCTTCAAAGTTGCGATTGTAACAGGATATGGAAATATATTCTAGTAACTGACAATCGCTGACACTCTTCCACCTAATGAATAGTTCTAAGGAGTAATAAAATGTTTTGTTAGGTAATAAAACGTTTTCTTATTTTGTCACTTAACTTGAAGGTAGACAGTATTTCCATGATACAGAAGTAACAGTTGCGTCATATGTTTGGAAGGGTTCGTTATAGGTGACAATCACTCAAAGGCCGTGACTCATAATAATAATTTGACAACTAGAATCTGTAATGAAGAGTTTTTACACTAGGACATTACAGACTTGAAATTGTTATTATACGTTCACAAAGAATGACAAACAATATTAGCATACATTATAATTAGATTGTGCTGTTAAATGCGCATAATCAAAATATTATTAAGACTTAAAGATGTTAAGGCGTGGTATGTTACATGGAAAGTCCGAAATGTGCTGGCAGACTTTTAGGTCGTTTATTTACTAATTTTTAATTATATTTATCCGCTTTTTGTGACAAATAATATAGCCTTTACAGTTGCTTACGTTAGGGACTGCAATTAAATTTTAAAGACACAGCAATTTTGTACATACATAAAATTACAAGTTCAGGCTTTCATATGTTGGCGATATCTGCCTCTTGTAGGTAACGAATTTTAAACTGTTAACTCTGAGATTGTCCTCATTTTTTGATATTTTAATATTTATGGCATGGGAATCTTCATTTTACGAGGTTTTCTCACAGTTTACTTTGATGCGGAATGCATTTGGAACATGTCAATATCATATGACCAAGATCTAGGTCATCTTCTGGATGTTTACTACGTGAGACAATGTCACTCCAATCCTGTAGAGACGTGCAGGAAAACATGCGTTTCCCAAACTTATTTTAGTAACTAATATTTCATATTGTTTTTGCTTTATCACAGTTACGTTGATAGAGTACGCTGAACTGAAGTGCACGGAAGTGCTTTTTCTACTGCAATACTTGCAACTAAGTTTTCTATATGTTTTATACGCGAGAAAGTCACAAAATGAAAACTGTGTTAATAGTGGGTCCCTTACTTTGATGCAAGACCTTCTACAACTTCATTATGCCGAATACCTCAATGTCCCATTACCCACATTAGATGAACGTATTTATTTTCTTTGCTGGCTTTTGTATTAGCTGAGCTACATCACAAATATAGCTGTTAACAGCTTTCCACTTTCAACACTTTGATTGTTCCAAAATACTTTTAGAGTCAAATAGAATTGGTATTTTGTTCCCGTTTTCAGTTACAAACTTAATTGCTTTGTAATTGCTATTACTTTCACAGTGTAAATACTACTTAACGGGGGTGATAAAAACTTTTTAGCTATCTGAAACCTAAAGCAATAAATAATAAGCACATTCCGTTTGAGCTGAGATGTTTTCATATAGGGTCTCCAGTCACCAGTACCTCTTTGGTCCGTTTCTGTTATTACTTCTGTAGCTGCATAGCTCAGAGAATAGAAGCAAATACAATTAGATGCAGAACAGCGATAACTTCCCGAACAGGAGTGTATTTGTCTAGTGAATCCAGGAGTAGCGAGGCAACAGTAAATGGAACTGTGAACTAAGACCTCAAACACCTCCCTTGTCTGAAAGCTAGCGACGCGCTGTGACATGCTTTTTGTGGTGTGGTGTTCTCTGAACGGAAGATGGGGTTGTGGGGAAGGGAGGGAGTGAAACGGTGTGAGACCAATCTGCGGAAGTGCTGTCTCCTGCTGTGTGGTTCTGAGATGCCGTGTGACTATGGTGTAACAGGAGACCTGAACAGCTGTTCCAATGCCGCGTGATGGATAAGCTATGTACGATGATAGTTTTATCTGGAAGTTTTAATGCGTGTTCCCACATGATATCGGGAATTCAATTACAGTGGCAAATATTCAACATGGAACTGAAGGAGCTGAACCAGTTTTCCGTGTTAAAATAATTTCATGTTAACCGACGCACCCAAAAGGAATTTTTAACTTCGACATCATCAAATTTTACTTCAGTACAATTGGTACTGTAATTTACTCTAGTACATACCTAAACGACATTGAAAGACTTCATACAGTGCATTACTTTTTGGTAAAGAGACTGTTAGCCTTTTTGGTCGTCTTTTTCAGCATCAAATTTTCGGAGAAATTGTTTAGTTGTCCACGGTTCTATTCATTTCACCGTTCAAATGCTGTTTAATTTCATGATGTCCTGTATTTATGATGTAGGGGCTGGAACTGTTGTGTTGGTTACACTGTGGACTGTTTCGTCGTCGTCGTCATCGCTTAAATCAATGCGATCTATCGAACACTGAACGTCTTCTAAACGTCTTCGTCTGCAGTATCGGGGCTATTCACACCTCTTCGTCGCCTGCAGCATTTTCATCCAGTAATACTGGGGAGTGATCTGATAATTTAGAAACGTTCCCACACGTGACACTAAACTTCCATTAAGTTTCAATATCCGAATTTAGAAACGTTCCCACACGTGACACTAAACTTCCATTAAGTTTCAATATCCGAATTTAGAAACGTTCCCACACGTGACACTAAACTTCCATTAAGTTTCAATATCCGCCGATCCGTGTGGCGCCAAAGAATAAGCTACTATGGATAGTCCTGGCTGCTGAAAACAACTGCGAGTAAATGTTTTTGGAGCTATTGTTTCGGTGCTGAAATTTCAAGATATTTTTGCAATGCCTTGATCAAACTGTTGTAAAACACTTGTGTTGTTGGGAGGTAATAATTTAAGCTTCATAGCTTTTATTTTAATTTAGGGGTGTGCCAGACAATTGTTAAAACTATATCAACTTTACGCCTTTTTCGTAAAAAAAAAAAAAAAAATAGTTTATTGAAATTGAGTTTAATCCGTGAACGGATGGGGCACCATCCGCATGTTTCTGTTCGCCATATACTCGAATAATAGTGTTTTTATATTTTTACGACAGCGCCGTTTCAAACTTTTCCACTGGCAGGCTGACAGGCAAAGGAGTGTTTTCGGTCCACTAGAAATGCATGCTACTAACATCGTAAATCTTCCCTTAGAGAATTTGACCCTATTACACAATTCTGTACGTAGTAGTAAAATAATCCTGTTTCCTTTGGGTTGAAGAGGTCTTTCACGTCATATTGTTTAAATATTGAAGGTTACTCACACTAAAATAGCCCTTCTGGCAATATTTATTGCAAGATGTTTCAAATTATGCCATTCATGTTGATGAAATGTTCCAAACAGTTTGGATTTGAGGGAAATTAAGTATCTATTTGTTTTCCAACTTCATTAGGTCTTTGCAGCAACGAAGGCACTAAAATGGCATCCATACAAGACACAGTTCTTTGAACCAAAGAACCAACACAGTCTCTACTTCATCGTATTTAGCCGTTATAAGTTTTCTCTCCTGCTCTATCATACTGTGCTCGAACATTGCCTCAACACCATCTCTACTTATCGACGACAGTGCAGAGTTGGCAGTTCCAAACTCTACGCAGATTTCTATTTTACACCTAAATTTTCATCAACCACATTAAAAAAAAAAAAAACACCTTCATTTTAAGCGGAATTGTAGTTGGCTTTCATTCCGATTTCTCTACAACTGCACTTCAAGAACGTAACCATAAACGAAGCCTCTCTATACAATATTCTCCAATATTAACACACTCACAACCGGTTGGTTGGTTGGTTTGGGGAAGGAGACCAGACAGTGTGGTCATCGGTCTCATCGGATTAGGGAAGGATGGGGAAGGAAGTCGGCCGTGCCCTTTCAGAGGAACCATCCCGGCATTTGCCTGGAGTGATTTAGGGAAATCACGGAAAACCTAAATCAGGATGGGCGGACGCGGGATTGAACCGTCGTCCTTCCGAATGCGAGTCCAGTGTCTAACCACTGCGCCACCTCGCTCGGTACTCACAACGGAATTTGAAAACTGACTGTTTTACCAACAGCGCTACCCAAAGTCGAGCGGAACTACATTGTTGTGCCATACTTAGTGCGAAAGTGACTTCGCATGATGTTTCACTGTCAAGCAACATGGCTCGATGAAACTAGGACCATACATAGAAAGAACTGCTACAGCATAGTACATAAGGGAAACTGAAAGAAATAATCAGACTAAGAGAAGTGACTCTTTTTTCACACGGAAATGACACTTTCATTAAAAGGCCAGCTGTTACTGTGTGCGGAGGCATGATGTCGCATGGGCGTACTGACCTCCAAATCTGTGGACACTGTGGACACCGTACACTGACCGGTCAACGTTATGGTGACATTGAACTTCAGGTGCGTACTTTCAGGGGTGTCTTATGTGAAAATCCCAGTCCGGCCGTCTACATTTAGATTTTCTATGTTTTCCCTAATTTGTTTAAGGCAAATACAGTGACGAGTACTTAAAACAGACCCTGCCAGTTTTCTTCCAGAAATTTCTCCCGCACGAGTTTGGGATCTCTAATGACTCTAATTGACGGGACGTGAATCCCTAATCTTTCTTTCTTTCTTCATTTTACTACGCTTTATAATCTGAAAAACAGTATCAGTTATTTCCTCAGGACAAGGAATGAATCAGTGATCTCGTCCGTAAAAATCATTCATTTAGTAATATCGTTATTTTGGCAGAAATAAATACATTGCGCTACATGCTTTTTCTTTTCGGCCATTCAAACACACTCACAAATTACCAGCGAGCGTCGAAATTCCACCTATTCCATGCATGTTACACGGGCGCATTTGTATATGACAGGGTACTTTTATATGGCTTGATGTACGGCGCACACAGAAGCTATTCACGCAGATATCCTTCGGAATTTCATTCTGCTGATTTCGACATTCTCTACAACGTGACACAATGCGACTGTCACATTTTTCCTCTGCTGCGTTATACATTTAAACCGAGTAATCAGAGAAAACGTTTTCAAGCTTTTTACCCACAATCATCGACAGTCTATCTGCGGTATTTTGCAACTGTGGTATAGTATCAGCCTCTGTTATGCGCGATTTGGACTTAATCACTCGAACGTCAAAGTAAATCCCTTGGGATCTCTTCACACCACTGGGAATGTGCCTATACAGCATACTCGTTTTATCATGTATATTATTTCCCTAGTTACTGTTTTTACCTGGTAGTCTAGTATGAAAGATCAAATTCGTAACGTAAGTACTTAGAGATTTATAACGCTGTTTATTAACAGTGTGATTACTTTCTCCGGTAGAGTAGTTACCACACAAAACAGATGCCCTTGTTACAGAATGTCTCTTGGGTCCATCGGATGTATTATCCATCCTCGTATATATTCATACAGTTCATGAATTAAAACCGAGTGAAGTGGCGCAGTAGTTAGCACGCTGGGCTCGCAGTCGGAAGAACCATAGTTCAAATCCGTGTCATGCCATCCTGATTTAGGTACTCCATCATTTCCTTAAATCGCTTCAGATGAATGCCGGGATAGTTCCCTTGGAATTGTACGGCCGATTTCTTTTCCCGTCCTTGGAACAATCCGAGCTTGTGTTCCGTCTCTAATCACCTCGATAACAGCGAGACCTTAAACCGTAATGCCCATCTCCCTCACTCATGAATTAAATAATTCATGGCAATGGTACTGCCGTCCACCCATCCTGTAACTGTACACGATTAGGAGCGTACAAACTGCGTCTAACAGTTCCTATTTTTATTGTTATTGTTGTTTTGCCTGTTAATCTTTTTTTTCGGGATTTACAGAGTGAAATCTTATCATTGGTGATATCTTTCTTTATGAACATTCAATAGTACAGTACGAGATATCGTTGTAAAATTATTATTAAAGAATATATCTGATATTGTCAGAATATGAGAAATCGATCATAAGCAAATAATCAAATATAAACGTATGAAAATTTTAAAATCTCTCTATAAAGCATTTTTCAATTTTTCAGAAATTTTCTACATATTGTCTCAGTCGAATATAACATGAAAATTTTTGCGAAGTGATGACCTGTTTCGGTACCTTAACAACCACCTTCAGATCTAAGCACATACAATCCAAAAGAATTATTACCTTAAACAACAATTAAAAAAATACTACTGTCCTATTTTTAAAGAATTTACAGGTATTTAGCGTACGACATGTAGTATTATAAACACAACTAGCAATGTGCAGCACCGTTGCATCTTCCATAACATTTTAGTTTTAAATCTTGACTTAAAATTTGTTGTATTCTGCCTAAGACGAACGTGGAGTCAAAATTATGTACTGGGAAACGAATAAGAATAAAAAAAGTATTTAGGAGGAAGACTGATCCGTCGAACGTGCCACGCTCACTGTGACCACAGAGCCTGGTTACAATGCTTTACAGGCTGTGTTATGCTACTACTGTCACAGCTAGCGTTGTACGTTCAAAAAATTAGTTTTCCTCCTAAATAGTCTTTTGAAACGTCTACGTAATTACTGCAAGTATATGCAAACAGAGATCTGCCCACGAAAAAAGGGGAACGTAACAAATGTTTGCTTTTACTCAACAGATTAAAAGTGAGAAGAGTACTCAAATATTAACAAAAGTTTGCTTTTAATAGACAGAGCATGAAGGTAATAACATTATTCCAAATATTACTAAGGTCATACGTCATGTAAAATTTGCTATTGGCTTATTACTAAAATAACACTGAATTAACAAATTGCATGTAATATTAGAAGAGCAACTAGCAATGTGCAACATCGTCGCGCTAGATGGCATATTAAATGAACAAACTGAATTTAATCAAAACTATTATACACTGATCAGACAGAACATTATGACCACCGATTTATTATCGATATAAACCCGTCCAGGCGATAGCGGTGTCACCTGGGGTGGAATGATTGCTAGACAGAGACACTCACGGCGCATACAGTGTCAATGAGCATGCTGCCTGTGTGTAGAATGTGGAAGGCTTGCCGTCTATCTGAGTCTGATCGAGGGCAGATTGTGACGATCCGAAGGCTCGGCATGAGCATTTCGCAAACTCCACGGCTTGTCTGATGTCGAGGAGTACTATGGTGAATGTCTTCAACACGCGGCGAAAACAAGGAGAAATCACATCCAGATTTGGTGGGGTTGGGCCACCACACCTCATGCCAGATATCGAAGGCAGGGCAGACTGGTAAAACAGGACACTCAGCGAACTGTGGCGGAACTAACACCAGATTTCATTGCTGGGCAGAGTAAAAGCGTGTCCAAACATACAATCCACCGAACACTCCTAAGGATGGACTCCCGCAGTCGACGATTCATGCGTGTGCTAATGTTAACATCACAACATCGGTAACTACGACTGAAATGGACATCTGACCTTGGGCACTAGATGTTGGCGCAGTGGCAGACCGTTGTACTGTCTGATGAATCGTGATACCTTTTTCATCATGCCGACGGGAGTGCACGAATCCTTCGTCTTCCAGGGAGCAGCTCCTTGACACCTGTGCTGTGGGACGGAGACGAACTGGCGGCGATTCCATTATACTCTGGGAAATGTTCCAGTGAACATCCATGGGAGCTCGTGCAAGGCACCATGACGGCCAAGGTGTATCGTACACTGGCTGCAGACCACGTACACCCCTTCATGAGGACGATGTTTCCCTGCTGCAGTGGCATTTCTCAACAAGATAACGTGCCATGCTACAAGTCCAGGTTGTGGGGATTTATCCAAGGAACGTGTTGCTGGGTTCTAATTGATGTGCAGGCCCCTACAACTCTCTAGATCTGAACCCGATCGAACACATCTGGGATGTGACTGAACATGGCGACTGAAAACATTGCTCCCTACTTGGAATTTACCGGAGCTGAGTGAATTGTGTGCGCACATGTGTTGCCAGCTGCCTCCAGCGACTTACCAACGCGTCATTGCTTGTATGCCATGACACGTTGCCCCTGTTCTCCATGAAAAATGTGGACATACCGGCTGTTAGGTAGATGGTCAAATTGTTCTGGCTGATTAGATATTATAATCTACGGTGAGGTTAAATGGTGGAAATTATTGCAAGAGACGCAAGGTAACAGTGGCAGCCTGAAGACTATGATGCCATCGATCTCCCTCTAGCGGCAGCTGCTAACACAACAACGGTTCCCTGCTGTCACGTCCCACGAGATGACGCGGCTTCCTCATTAGCTTCACTTAATTTTAAATATAAATTTTTAGCTGTTATTTACTGGCGGATGAACGTAGATTGTTTTGCTAATGAATCACGGTGAATTATGTCTTTTTATAAATTATAGCATTTCTTTGCTTCGTCTATCTAATTCACACGACATTTATTAGTATTGTTTATTTCAAAATTTCGTATTTTTTACTCTCTTTTATATGCTTTAACATAATTTTAGTTTAATTATTTTATGTTTTAAAGAACAAGAATGAGAAAAATCTTTTCTTACACTTATTGTTTGTAAATTATGCCAGAACCCCAACTTTCTGTAACTGTTAGCTAGCCGTTTTCATGTAAACATATCTATGCGTACAAATACATGAGCGTTTCAGTGTATGATATGGAACATCACAGCGTTATAAAGTAGCATGTTTCAATTGCTCTCACAGATAGCAACAGATTAATACGTTCCACAAATTAATCTTTCTTCTATATAATTATTTTCTTATTCTTATTCGTTTGTCACTACGTAATACATGTGCCTTTGAATTGTTTTACGGTGTATGTAACAGATTTTACTTGGATATTTAATGTGGGAATTTTATGGACGATGCAACAGTTGCATTTATAATACTAGCTGTTATACCTTAATTCTTTGTAAATCTTTTTTAAAGTAAGCCAATAGCAATTTTTACGTATGTCGCTATTTAAGGTAATTTCGCTTGTGGTTTGTCTTCCCGTATCTGTATTTGATAGTTAAACTACCGAAATTGGTCAACACTTGTAAAAATTTTGAATGTAAAATTTTTGAAAATTTAAGAAAGTTTTTAAAATTTTTGTAATTTCATATTCGATTCTCATTAAGAGAGATAATGTCCGACCAAAGTAGCAATTATTAATATTCTGGATCTCTACAACTACGTTTCTCTTAAATACAGATGTAAAATTATGGCTTTACTTTGTGATATTAGGTCTAAAAAACGGACGGCAGGCGACTATGCTTGTTTCAAACGGTTGCCATTGAAGAAAGACATTCAGAACACTTCAAAGAGGAAAGATACTACAGCACTCGCCAAATGGCTTAACCAATGGGCGCACCTGAGACTGACGCGCGTTGTCTTGCAACAGTATCTACATCGACACTATCTGTAGAACTGTGGCAGCAATAGCGAAATGCCACAACTTCTTCAACCGAATAGGTGGCCTAGAGGTGTTTCGGCGGCCGAAAGCGTTGTTCGATGACGTTACTGAACACGGCTGACTGTCCTCGATTTATTCTACGAACTTTGTTGGTATCTTTTGTTGTACTCACTACACTGCACTGTTACAGTAGAGGACAGTAAGTTTTTCCTGACGAAACGACATAACCTGAGAGAACACATTTGTACTATCTTGTGATACACGGTTTTCAGATAGCAATTCTTGGTACATCGTTGATGGAACTTGATTGTGAAAGACACCAAGAGTACCATGTGTTTTAACAGTTAGTGACAAGAATGTCCCACTTGACAATGTCCTAGTCCAAAGGTAATTTGTGGTCCATCTATAGAGATATCGTCGTCGAAAGGACGTTAAATCCTCAGCGTCATCCGACCTCACCTATGTTGGTTGTAGCTTGTGATTCATTCGAGCTTATAAGTGAATTTATAAAGAGTTTTTGGGGCCTTGATCTACGATTACTGATAATTGAGCATGGTAGATGAAACCTCAGAAACTGCTATCGTTTATTAGAGCACGTATTGGCAGAGGTAGAATTTTATACAGGAAGTTTTTAAATACATTAAACTATACCAAAGTTCAGAAAGCTTGATATAATTAAAAATGGATTCTTTTGATGTAGCGCGTGAGAAACGGATACCATCCATCAAAGAGAGTCATTCGTCGAAAGATAATGATAATATGAAACATTAGGTCTCTCAGAGCTAAATGTTTGGATCACTACTATTATTCCCAAGCGTCGTTTGACATTAATGGTATTTCGTATTAAACATTTATATTTAATCGTTTTTTAAATTAAATGACAGTTTTGCTTCTTTTGGGTCATAAAGCAGTGACTTTTACCCCACACAGAAAAAAATACCTACAGGGAGCTGCCGCCGCTACGCCACGAGGCGTCATCCTGTGGTCCCTAGATTGGGTGAAAGCTACACTAAGCGATTAAAAGTATCCGGACACCCCCCCCACCAAAAAAAAAGAAAAACATACGTTTTTCATATTAGATGCATTGTTCTGCCACCTACTGTCTGGTACTCCATATCAGCGAACTCAAAAGTCATTACACATCGTGAGAGAGCAGAATTCGGCGCCCGCGGAACTCACGGATTTCGCGAACGTGGTCAGGTGATTGGGTGTCACTTGTGTCACACGTCTGTACGCGAGATTTCCAAACTCCTAAACGTCCCTAGGTCCACTGTATCGGGTGTGATAATGAAGTGGGAGCCTGAAGGGACACGTACAGCACAAAAGCGTTCAGGCTGACCTTGTCTGCTGACTGACATCGCCGTCAGTTGAAGAGGTTCGTATTGTGTAATAGGCAGACATCTATCCTGACCATCACGCAGGAATTCCAAACTGCATCAGGATCCACTGCAAGCAGGCGGGAGGTGAGAAACCTTTGCTTTCATGGTCTAGCGGCTGCCCATAAGCCACACATCACCCGGTAAACGCAAAACGACCCCTCGCTTAGTGTAAGGAGCGTCGACATTGGACGATTGAACAGAGGAAAAACGTTGTGTGGAGTGACGAATCACTTTACACAATGTGGCGATCCGATGGCAGGGTGTGGGTATGGCGAATGTCCTATGAACGTCATCTGCCAGCGTGTGTAGTGCCAACAATAAAAATTCGAATGCGATTGTGTTACTGCGTGGTCGTGTTTTTCATGGAGGGGGCTTGCACCCCTTGTTGTTTTGCTTGGAACTATCACGGCACAGGCATACATTGATGTTTTAAGCACCTTCTTGCTTCCCACTGTTGAAGAGCAATTCGGAGATGGCGATTGCATATTTCAAAACGATCAGCACCTGTCCATGATGCATGGCTTGTGGTGAAGTGGTTGCACGGCTAACCCTGTAATTGACTGGCCTGTACAGAGTCATGGCCTGAATCCTACAGAACACGTTTGCAATGTTTTGGAACGCCGAGTTCGTGCCAGGCCTCACCGATCTACATCGATACCTCTCCTCAGTGCAGCAATCCGTGAAAAATGGGCTGCCATTCCCCATCGAACCTTCCAGCACCTGATTGAATGTATGTCTACGAGAGTGGAGCCTGTCATCAATGCTAAGGGTGGGCTAAGACATACTGAATTCCAGCAATCCCGACGGAGGATGCCACGAACTTGTAAGTCATTATCAGCCAGGTGTTCGGACACTTTTCATCACATAATTTGTACAGTGACCACAAACCAGAAACCAATATGGCTTTCAGCCTGCATGTTTACAAAACACGTGTCAGCTACCTTCTTGTTGACGCCAACACTGTGAGCTTGAACTGTGTTTGAACTATTACTGTGTCTAGAATTCCAGTAACCTACAACCTGTGATGAGGTGAAGACGATCAACACCTTGTTGCTTACTCGTGGCTTCAAGGTCTTTCAACCACATATCTTAGATGTTCACGCAGTAGCATCCGAACAGAGGACCTGCATCACTGCTTCCGAGATGCTCGTTCCCAGACGTCGGGCCATTATAATTTGCCATATGTGAAAGTCGCTTAAGTCAGTGATTTCCTCATTTCATCTTTCGTCGGAATGGTTGAAATGAAGATCAGCTGTGTGTTGCGCTAGCGATCAACCGTGAATCGGTTGGGTGTGAGAATACTATGGTGCCAACTAGTTCCACAGGTAAATTTTCCAACATTATTGGCTGTATTTTGTGGAAATTCCGTGTAAAGGAGCTTTTTCGACCAATACATAGCAATAGGGTCCTTTTGTGGTGTGAAAAGAATGCTCTTAGTTAACATAATGCGGGTGTTAACTGCATCCCTTGCAGTTGTGGATCCCGTACCAATGGTCACATCATCGGGGCCATGAAGGAATGGTGCACTGAGCATATGCGTCACTTGGGCTTACAGCGACCGAGCAAATCTGCTATTGTAGAAAATTACCTTGGCACCGGCCATCTTAGGGAATAAAACAACACGGAGGTTGTGGCGTGCGCTTTCTGGTCTTGGTACAGTGTTTTAAGGAAGCAGTTGAGATTTAATTCGCATCCTTAAATACGGGAGGGTTTGCTGAATTTTACTTTGAAATCTGCTCTCTCCCTGATCAAGCATAAGATTGATAGCTTTAATTCTACTTGTTAACACTTCATAAACTCACCTTTGATGGGATTCGAAGTTTGTCTTTGCGGCTGTGTGCTGGAACAGGTTGTTTATGATATGTGTGTGTAATGTTTTTGCATATATCTCACATACTGAGGTTTTAGACTTCCTTGCACAGGACTCTCTCGTTACATTTGTACCTTGAAAATGACTAGTTGTTCACCTGCAGAAATATTGGTGATTGTCGAAGACGCCTCCCAGTTGCAGTGCCGTAAGGTGTTTGAGCTTAACCAACGTTTGTGTTGAAATACAGGGGATGGAAACACCGTTCCAACAAAGGGTATGCGTTTGATCTGAAAAGTTTGCAAATCGCAACTGTGGAGAAGGTGTGGCGATGCGAGAGAAACACCTAATAGTAGTTATCATTATTACCAACCCATGTTGCAAGAATTTCAGTTAAATATTTATGTTTTGAACTGCTTCCTTTTTGCGCCTTAGCGTATATAAAAGTAAGTGTATAGAAGTACATAAATTTGATAAATTTTGTCCCTGTAGCAAACAAGTGGTTGCCATCCGATGTCAGCTGCGAACTTCCGCTTGTGCCAACCGATTTTACAGTGTCTACTGTGTAAACCTATAACGAATATAAGAGCAGCTTGATAAAATAAAGAATTGAGATACCTCCCAGAGCTTATTTTTGTTTGACATCCGCTATTGTACACCTTCTTAGTTATGAGCCACAGTTGAGGTTACAAGCTGCAACTGCGAAATAGGTATCGTCACGAAATGATACCAGAGGAAAGAGCACCGATAAAAAGCAGACGCCGAGCTATGCTCATAATTTCTCCGACTGTTTATCCCAAGAGCTAATAGCTTGAGTAACGTAAGATACTGCGACGAGTACGGAAGCTTTATCGTGAGGATGCCACAGAAAGAATTTGATCAGTGGACGTGTATGAAGCGTAATGCCTCAACATTCCAACACATCTTTAGTGAGAGCAGAGAGGCCCAAATGGCAAATAAGCAACTTTGTATCTGAGAAGGAAACTGCAAATCTTTTGCTTCACGAGTCTTAATCTTAATGTCAAACGTTTCACTCGCTGCAGCGCCGTTTTCTGCGCCTATTCGCATGTAACAGGACGAAAGTTTGGTAGGCTAACTACTAACGATATAATATCACAGTTAAAGAGAAACGATGGACTCCGTTGTATTCCATTGGCTGACGCAATTACGAGAAGAGACGAGGGGGCTATAATTTTTCACATTTTTTTGAAGTACTCGTTACAAAAGAGTCACTTGGTAACACAAAAATTATGCGATAAGAACACTTACAAACAGGAAATGAACACATTTCAACACATTTAAAAAGTGCCAATAGTTGCATCAGAATGTGCTACTAAAAGGCATGAAAAGAATAAGCACTTAATAGACAGAATTGTAGTAACATTGATCGAATTACAGCTCGTAATTTATACGAAAACCACCAGTCAGACAAGTCCTCATCCTGAAAACATTCTTCAGAGGCTAGTAAGGCATATTTATATTTGGCACAGGTCCCAACCGGACGTACCAGAAGATTTAAACGTACAATAGCGCAACTAAATTTTAGAGCTCTCAAATACAAAAAGAACCCTATTACCACTGTACGTAACATCTAAAACAATTACATAAAATTTAAGAGAAGGTGTCAGTTTTGCACCTCTACCACACTTTCACGATATAAACGCATTCAACAAAGTCAGTGTTGCGGCACACTGTTAATTACATAGCCTCTTTGGGCACTTAAACTGTTTATCAGCTCAGGCAGCTTAACATAAATCAGTTTTTGGCAAGATACCGATCAGATGGAGCAATTGTTCCAGGTAAAATTAAAACACCGAAACAGAAACGAGTTACTCCTGGCACTCGCCTTGGAATTTAAATAAAGGAACACATAAGAGATAGAGCAGCCGATTCCCCAAAGCCATATCAAGTTTGGTGCATATCAGTCCTATGTTGTCTTACCTTTGGCCTTGCCGAGTACACAACAGACGGATGCTCACCATTAATTTCAGCTATATGACAACAATAACAGCGACAATGTTCCTGCAGCAGCCACAGCTTAGTGTAACATGTGACTGACCTGATGGTCTAGTCACAGAAAACACGTTAAATTCAGTCCCAGATCAAAACAAATCATTGACGAATCGAGATATTCACCAGAAAGACAATCCTAAATTTAGGATGCGCGGCTGAAAGAAAACGCTCGTAATTTATAGAAATTCAGTCACTGAAGAAACGCATGCACTTATAGGACAGAAGGTTGATCATGAGCGTTAGAAGCTCTGGTACAATCATGGAAGCGCAACGCGAACTATTGAACAAAATCACAAAGTAACAAGCATTACAGATCACTAAAATGGAGCAAATAGAGATGATCCGACGCAAACTACGACTGTTAAACTGGGAACTGAAAAAAATGCTCACATTGAAATCCAATGAACAATTGTTCAGAAAGACAGAGCCCCTTTGTGATAAAGACTCACATGGCAGCAGTTCCTTACGAAACCAAGATCTTCCACACATAACGCGATATTCCTGTACATGCTAAATTACTTGACAGATTACCGCAAAATATGTTTTCTGAAATACACAAAGCTGGAAAGAAAATGTTAGGCTACTGCTATAGTGCATTTCAGCACAAATCCAATCCTTTGCCTTTCACTATTATTTTTCTTTTTATTTCTTTATTGTTACATAATTTCTCTCTCCCCATAAGGGAATGGAGTGTGGTGTGAGTGGTACAGGCAATCCTCTCTTCAGCCGAAGTATAGGTAACTAATACGAATGCGAAAAACAGTAAATTTAAAGGTGATTTCAAAATTTGTGAACTGGAAATTAGTCAAGGTTTCTTGTACCATAAATTTAATTTTCTCGTGTTTTAAAATTAAAAGGGAAAAATTAAAAGGTAAAATGAAAATAATGAAAATACATTTAAGTATTTAAAATACGTTGTAAAAATGGTTATCTTATAAATGGAGTACTGCGCTTTCACTAAATGTTTACCCTGGAAAAAGTGGTTGTTTGTGGTAAATATTTAGGTATTTAGAAAGGTTGGAAGTGTAAGTATAAGTTCAGAGGGCCGTTGAGGAGTATCGATGGAAGGATGAATGCTGAGAAGACAGAAAGGGGACAGTTATTTGGGATACTATTAGAGCTACAATACGATCGGGAAAAAGATGCCAGTATAGGCAAAGACAGGAAGGGAAGAGTAGGAGAAGGGAAAGATGTTGATGGAAAAAAAGAGGAAGCTTGGATGAGGTGGGATAGGTGTAGTGGAATTACAGTTAAAATTGTTCAAATGGTTCTGAGCACAATGGGACTTAACATTTGAGGTCAACAGTCCCCTAGAACTTAGAACTACTTAAACCTATCTAACATAAGGACATCACACACATCCAAGCCCGAGGCAGTATTCGAACCTGCGACCGTAGCGGTCACCGGTTCCAGACGGAAGCACCTAGAACCGCTCGGCCACAGCGTCCGGCGGAATTACAGTTACTAGGATGGGTAAATGTTGGGAGAAATTTAGGTATCTGGAAGAGAGAGGTTATTGAAATTTCTTTGGGAGAGAATGTGGAGACAGTGCAGTTGAGGTGTCGGTTGAATGAGTTGGTATACGAGCTGCAGCGTAGTAGGAATGCAAATTAGAGGAGAGACAATAGGATCATTTGAGTAGAATATACGGATGGTGTACGTTGATGAAAGGTGTTCAACATGAGTAAGAAGAAGCGGGAATTTAATAAGACGGCAAAGTATCCATCTCGCAGAAGGTAAACGGGTCCAGAAAGCGACGTGGAGCGCATGGCATTTAAGCACTTGATGGAGTAGAAGTCCATACAACGTTTGCATTTAAGGTGATGGATCAGATCAAAGATTATAGTCGTAGAAAGTATAGAGGTGTGTCCCCAAGTTCGGCCAGTTAGTACGTACGGTCTATTGTGATATACCTGGTAGGTAGTTAAATGTAGGTGAGGTCTCCATGTTCGTTGCTGGACGACTGTGAGTTCAAGATACTTTAGTCCGTTAGCAAACTGGAGAGGACTGTTATAAATGATGAGGTAAAAGTCATTGACAGAGGTGGTACAGGTGATTGTTCCTACTATTTTATTTTTATCTTTCTTTTAGAAGGATTCATCTTCAAAAGCAACTGGTTACACAAAGGAAAAAGAAAACTGTTTGAGGAGGGATCATTAGGGTATATGGAGAGACAGGTAAATATGTAATGACACTAGAGACAATACCAATGAACGTTAAAGAAATGCATACCAAGTTTATAGTATTCGTAGACTTTGAGAAAGTTTCTGACGATGTTCACTGGAATACGCTCTTTGAAATTCTGAATGTAGCAGGGCTAAAACATAGGGAAAGAAAGGTAATATACAACTTGTACAGAAAACAGATGGCAGTTATAAGGGTCGAAAAGCATGAAGGAAAAGCAACGGCTGAGAAGGAAGTGAGAGAGTGTCGTAGCCTTTCACCGATGTTATTCAACTTGAACATTCAGCAACCAGTAAAGGGAACTAAACAATATTTGAGGAAGGAATTAAAGTTCAGGTAAAAGAATAGAAACGTTGAAGTTTTCCGATGTCAGTGTAATTCTGACAGGGACAGTCAAGAATTTTTAAGAGCCGTTGGACGTGGGACAGATTTCAAATAGAAGAGATAATACGAACACCAACAAAATCAAAAGAATGGTAATGGAATTTAGTCGAATTAAATCAGGTGCTGGCGAGGGATGTAGATTAGAAAATGAGAAACTACAATTCTGCTGTTTGGGCAGTGAAATGAACAATGAAAGTGTTTCTGGAGATGACAAATTTGACAATACAGAATATAAACTTAGGTGTTATGAAGTCTTTCCAAGAGATATTTGTCTTAGGTGTAACCTTCTACTGAAGTGAAACGTATGAAACGTGGACTATAAAAATAAAAAGGGTTTGAAATATGGTGCTACAGAAGAATGCTGACGACTAAAAGGGCATATCGCTTAAGTAATGAGGAAATACTGAATTGGGGAGGAAAGAAACTTTTTGTATGAACTGACTAAAGGGAAGGATCGATTTACTTAGGAATCATCAGTTTCATCCTGGAGGGAAGTGTGGGAGATAAGAATTGTAGAGGAATATCAAGAGACGAATACAATAGGCAGTTTCAAGTGGATGTGGTTTGTAGCAGTTATTCGGATAACACGAGGCTTGCAGAGGATAGAATAACGAAGAGAGCAGCTTGAAACTAGTTTTCGGAATGACGACCACAGCAACAGCGAAAGGTAGTGGGCTAGGAATGCAGCACCTTCACTATACTGAAGACCAGGGACTGGAGAGGTTGGTTGTGGCATATCAAAAGTGTAGAGGATATAAATTGAGGAGAAACGACAGATCCTTTACGAACACCTGCAGCAGGTTAAAGAAAATGACTGGAAGTGACACAAGATAGACGGCTGGACAGAAATGATTCCATTAGGTGAACATAGGAAACTGGCAGTGCATAGGTCTGGAGATTGTTAACAATACTACACACGGTCAAAGACTTTTTCCAGGTCGATAAATACAAAAGTAGGGGATTCTGGATGCGTCGGTAGAGGATGGGACACTGCTAAGCGCTGAGGTGAGGCCAATGGGACGTTTAAGAGGAAGGCTTTGAGCATTTTGATGAAAATTAGTAGCCTGGAGGTTTCGCACAGTTCAGGATAGTAACCATGATTGAGAATCGTATTATAAAGGTTTGCTATGTGACTAGGAAAGGAGACTCATGCGTTTCCTAAGCAGTGAAACCCGGGAACCAGGTGAGGGGCAGTCGTATTTTTGTGCTAAAATGTGTTAGGGAATGGGGAGTAATCAAAATTGCCATCGTCTGAAATTAAGATGTCAGATAGCTAGGAGACTAGGGTGTCATGTAAGTGGAACATTGGGTAGTAAGGTACGGATTTACTGCCGATCAGTCGATGGGATGCTTTCCAACACCTGGAGGAGTTGATGGGGAATGTAGCATTGAGTCTGACAACGTATTTCTAATCTATCTCTGTAGTTCCTGGTGGTGCGTATTCCGGTCATAAGGCCGTAGGAAAGAGGGTTATTACATGGGATTAGTGTAACTTTCGGGACGGGTGTGCTGTGGGATGGAAACTGTGTCACAATTGGAGGGAGTAGGAAAAACGACGCCAATCTTGGAATTCTGAAGGGATCTGCTGTGGACATTAAGACCAACGGCAAAAGGTACGGCCTGTAATCGTGAGAAAATCATAGGGGATAGGATACTGGGATGAGATATACGCTGTTTTCTCAGAAGTATCACGGCACCACTGTCCAAACACACCCACGAGTATGTAACGTGGACACCCATTAGTTACGTGAGGGGTTTTCTTTAAAATCTGGAACTCCCCTCTGCCATTGGTGAGATGTGTGGGAGACCATCCCCCTCCCCCAGCTCCTCCCGCCCCCTCAAGTGAGGGCCAAGTAAAAAGACGAAAAAATTAATTTTTAAAATTTATTTTGAACATTGAATAAAACATTTTAAGAAAACCATTTCTTATTTGTAAAGCCTATTCAACAGTGTTTACAACAGGTGGTTAAAAACAATTTTTAATATGCCAGCCGTCAGTGGTATTCAGACGGGCAGAAAGACAAAGTAAGACCGATAAAAAGGCTGCACGAAAATAGTATTAACCATTTTGACGGATCCCTAAGAACCTATGTTTGGTATATTACGAATATTAAATGTCCTTAAACCATCACTCACACTGCCGACGAAAGACATTGTTTGTACCTTCATTTGAACGGTATGATTATGTATTTTCAACCTCTTGATTTATATGATCACTAAGAGAATTCTTATCGGTGAACAACTTGCTCCCACGTGTTTATAGACTTGTCTGCCTGCTGGTTAACATATACATTGTAAAAGTTATGATAGAAATTCATGCTGAAGACAATAACATCGGTTTTATATGCAGTGATTTCGACTTGGGTAGTAGAGAAGAATTGTGCAGCATTTGCTTCAAACCGGAGAATCCCGAGTATGCACACATTTAAAGCTTTCAGTTCAGTTCAGAGAGGTCATGAAGATGGGTGGGCACTTTAATGGTGTCTATACTCGTGTTTAACTATGTTCAAGAAAATATTGTCCGTTCCAAGAATGTGTATTCTCTTAACTGAAAATTTGACGTGGGATTTTCATCGCTTCCCCTTTTAAATTAACGTTAGTGATATTCCCCCCCCCCCCCCGCCCCCGCCCCCCGCATTTCGAGGTAACGTAAGAAGGAGAAGGGGAGTGTTACGTTGCCTGTAGAGAAGCGGTAAGAGCAGAATGGGTCCGTCAGCATAGATCAGTGACTTTGAAGGTGGACCAGTCATGTCACCTGAGTAACAAATCCATCAGGAACATTTCTTCAGTTCTAAAGCTACTCAATTCGACTGTTGGGGAAGTGAAGGTGAAAAGGAAACGCGAGAGGACAATCACAGTTAAAAGAAGACGAGGCAAACTTCATGTTCTGATGGACAGGGACTGTCGAGCATTGCACAGGGTGATTGTAAAAAGTCACATGAAACGAGTGAAATCAATAACTCGTACACGCCAGAGTGCTACGAGCAGTCCAGCTAGCATAACGGCCGAGCAGCGCCTCGTAAATCACACATTTCGGCTCTAAACGACATCTGAGGTGGTGTAAAGAACAGCGTCACTAGAAAGTGGATGACTGGAATCGAGTAATTTGCTGACAAATCACTCTGTACTCTGTAGCAATCCGATAAAAGGTTTTGGGTTTGGTAAATGTCTGGAGAACGTTATCAGGCATCATGTATAGTGCCAACAGTGGAGTACCAAGAAGGTGAGGGGCGGGGGGCGGGGGAGGAGGGGGTTCACGGTTAGGATGTGGTGCCCATTTTGTTTTTAATAAAATGCTATATGAGGACGGAAATTAACACGCTTGTAGCATTGTACACCGCTTACAGTGGAGGAACAGTGCGAAGAAACTGACTATCAGCATGGCAAAGCAGCCTATCATAAAGCAGCATTTGTGAGCCAATGGTTTGTTGACAATAACATTTCTGAAATGTACTGTTCTGTCCAGGGTTCCCAAGTCAACCTAATGGAATACTTTTTGGGTAAGTTAGAACATCACTCTAGTTCGCACAGTCTGATACCACTATCTTGTCCGATATTGGTTTCTCAGGAAGAATGGGCTCCAGTTTCTCCAGAAATTCACACATCTCATTAAGGGCATGTCCAGCAGAACTCAAGCTATCATCAAGAAGAAATGTAGTCATATCTAATATTAATGTCCACTAATTGGTGTCTGTTTAACTTTGATCTGATAGTGAATATTATAGTACAGGTAGCAGAGTTTTGACGAAGAGGCGTCCGATGGGAGTGCTGTACAGGTGTTGTGGCCGACCATGAGTGATTTCCTGGTGGCCAACTGCGACCGTATCTTGATGATGATGATGATGACGATGTTTGGTTTGTGGGGCGCTCAACTGCACGGTTATCAGCGCCCATACAAAATCCCAACCTTTTCTCAGTCCAATCTCGCCACTTTCATGAATGATGATGAAATGATGAGGACAGCGCAAACACCCAGTCATCTCGAGACAGGTGAAAATCCCTGACCCCGCCGGGAATCGAACCCGGTACCCCGTGACTGTACCTTGGGCCATTCTAGGAGGATTATATGTACGATGTAGGATGTATGATGAGCCTCAGATGATGTGACAGGATTGAACGAACGTTTAATTAAGGATGAATGAATGGAGGTGACAAGGTATGCATTAATCTGGACTTATTAGTTAGAAACGTACATATATTGTGCACCATGAATAAGGTGAAGCGAGCAGTGTTTTCAGGTGTAAGGTGCTATGGGAAGTTGTTTGATATGCATTTATTTCAAGCACGACGAGCTCAGCCTTAACTAATTTGGTATGAGGTTGAGATATCACAAAAATAAAAATGGCACAAAATAAGATCCGTATTGTGTTGACCCTTTTTTTTTCATTACGCGTTTCGGATCCTGCTGATCTTCAAATGAGCTGGTGACAAATTATACACGTGTATAAATGGAGCCCTACACTAAACCATCATATAACAATTAGACATTTAAGACGTAATTCATACCCTTTGATGAAAGGTGATCATACAACTTCGACAAACTTGGAAACAGGAGGCGGGAGAGGGAGAAGGAATGTCCACGCATGCATTGAGACTGGTATTGGTTTTGGGATTTCTGGGGACAGTACAACTTCGACAGACTTGGAAACAGGAGGCGGGAGAGAGGGAAGGAATGTCCACACATGTAATGAGACTGGGATTGGTTTGGGGATTTCCGGGGACACTACTGGAAGTGGATTTTGTGTTTGGGTCCCTGTGAGGTTTTATTTTGATAATTAAATGCAAGGGTGATTTGCGAGATGCTTGATGGAGGCATTTTACGTTGTGGTCTACGTCCATCAAGGTGTCAGTGTGGCGGATTGTTGACTATGTGATTGGTGATGGGCTTCTGGTATTGACACTGTAGTTCGGTGGGACCTTTTCTTTGCTACAGTGGATGATCATGAGGCTGGCAGTGCGCGGGAAGTGGACTGAGTGGGGAATGTTTTAACTGAGGGTATAAGAACGAAATGGATGAAAAGGGGGAAGATTCGTGATGACGGTATTGTAGGCAAAGGAAGTGGTCGTACATAAGGATGAGAGCGTGGAAAGAGGAAAATACAAACAGAAAGGTGGATTAGGGGAAGAGCTAACTGTAGTTACAGCGAAAACAGGGGATTAGATCGTAGAAATGAATGAGACAGTAGGAAATTCGATGTTGGTATGTGAGGAATGGGCACAACACGCAATGGAAGATGAAGATTACCGGTAATGAAGTGCCGCTGAGATGGTACCGTCGTCTGAGCAATGGGACGGCGACGACAGCAGGAGATGATGACGTTGGCGGCGGCGGCGGCTGTGGCGGCGGCGGCGACGACGGCGACGACAACGTAGACGATGTTGACAAAGAGGATGACGACGACAGACAGCGGAGAGGTGTCTTCGGGAGCAGGTACAAGGGGACGAAAGAATGTGACGATGACGAGAAGTGGTTACAGAGACCAGAAACAGGTTCGGGCGAGGTGGCAGCTTTCATATTGTCACTAGAGAGTGGTTATAACCGTTCTGGCAGATATGAGCAACGAAAGCAGGAGAACGACTACAGGCTGCAGCTGCGAAACTGAGAGTAGAAAGTGGCTGCAGCTAGTCTAGTTTATTGGTCGAGGCTATGTGGGATTAAAGTCCAACAAGGGCAATTTTTGTTTCAAATTCCTACGTAGCACATGTGGAATCCGTAAGAAAAACTTTTTGTCCCTGTGGAGCTGATTTATTAAAAACTTTGGTCGAATGCAAGGACGGCCTTAATAAATGTCACTGGTTCGCATTATATAAGAGCAGTTGACTGATTCGCTTTATGAGAAGTTTTTCTGCTTTGTCTGTATAAATATGCCAGACAGTGCCTTACAAAAATGTCGGGCGACAGAGATATACAGATTGCCATTCTCTAAACCGGAGCACTAGATAATCAAACGCGCGTGGTCTTTAGATGGCAGCCCACGCCTGAAATTGAGCTGTATGAGGCGTACACGTCGACACAGCCGATATTGTACCAGCCTGAAGCCATTCAGCTCTAGAGACGTCAGCCTTTTGTTCATGGTACAAAGAATCGAGATTTTTTACTACGGCTCTAGATGTCCAAAGTGCTGTGGCACTACAATCGTTCTTAACCTCGTATTTCAGTCTCTTCAAACAGTCATCAATTAGCAGTAGTATTTTGTTATGACAGTTCGTCATTCTGAGGTTCACGGGCATGGAATGCTAACTTTAATTGGTCTTATAGGATACACAAACAATTTTCCCTGTGATGTGTTACAAAATATTGTGAGCAGTTAACATAAGTTACGCTACTGTTACATTAGGAAAACTTTTTACATTGGTGAAGAAAAAGAAATACAAAGCGTTGATTCTGAGAAAGAGTCTGGATGAAATTGTTGTTTGTCCGTTAATCAGGAAATATTCTTGGTGAAATACCATTGTTTCAGATTTGCGTAACAAAAGAAAACGGACTGTTCCGCTTATTTTCAGTACATTTTCGAAACCGCTCATCATGATCTGCTTTTGTATTTCATTATTTCTTGTAAAGAGCACCATGAATATCCCTCACACTGAGCTTTTTATTTTCGCGTAGGACATAAGTAGACGTAGACTAACAAATAAAAGAAAAGAAAGAAGAGGATTCTTAGGATAGTTCTATTGTGTCCACACACTATTAATTTTGCAGGATGGAGTATGTAAGGTAGATTAGAGACACGGTAACGAAATCGTAACGTTACAGTTACAACGACCATGAGAGAAACAAAAATGTTCTTTGATGTTAGCGTCTCAAAAATTTGTTAGAAAATCAAGCGATCATTAGTTTGTTATGCGATAGTAGAAGGTACATGTCTGATCTTGAAAATTGGCTACTGTTCTGTAGCGATTATAGTTAACCAAAATGAGAAAGAAACAGATGTTTTGCAACTAACCTAACATGGTAATGAGACAATATGAATTACAAGAACAAATATAGCATCCAGCCACTTTTATGGAACTTTATGTGTCCCAAAATGCATTCTCAGTTGGTACGATCTCCCTCATTATGAAATTTACGTCGACTGAAATTTTGAACGCTAAGGCTCCAACGTGGATAATAGCAGTTTCCTTAATTATCACGATTTCCAAGTCGTATATATATGTGTAAACTATAGTTATGTGCTCTTCACTTCATTATATAATTGTTCTTGAAAGGAAATACACATCAAATATTGCCATTGGTTTCAGGCACACAATCAATTCGTCACACGATATCGGTGTAATCACTTGTTCGGTGCGAGAGGTACGGAAAGTCTTTCTTTGTTCAAGGTTCACTATTACAGGTACAGTTTGTAGTGTTATGCCAACGTTGGCCTAACGAGAAGGTGAAGTCGTTGAAATGTAAGATTGTTCTCTACATACTCACGACCAGTCCTCACAGCTTTTCTTCCTCCAAACCCTATCTCCCAGCGTACAAACATCGCACAAGTACTTCGAGCATTTCTTTTTTGGTTCGATTTTCTTAAAAGCGACATTTTTCTTCAACTTTACACACTCGATGTTAATTTGAAAACATGCAAAAAAATTTCATTTGCTTAATTAATGAAACCATCCAAATTCCCAGTGACCATACCCTGCCTGTATCATACTTTCATTGCTTAGGTATCTAGTGGTGGTCTGCTGTGTTGGACAACAGTCTTTTTGCACAACATAGGGAGGCAGAAGCTCAGCCTATCCCCACACAACTACACTCCTGGAAATGGAAAAAAGAACACATTGACACCGGTGTGTCAGACCCACCATACTTGCTCCGGACACTGCGAGAGGGCTGTACAAGCAATGATCACACGCACGGCACAGCGGACACACCAGGAACCGCGGTGTTGGCCGTCGAATGGCGCTAGCTGCGCAGCATTTATGCACCGCCGCCGTCAGTGTCAGCCAGTTTGCCGTGGCATACGGAGCTCCATCGCAGTCTTTAACACTGGTAGCATGCCGCGACAGCGTGGACGTGAACCGTATGTGCAGTTGACGGACTTTGAGCGAGGGCGTATAGTGGGCATGCGGGAGGCCGGGTGGACGTACCGCCGAATTGCTCAACACGTGGGGCGTGAAGTCTCCACAGTACATCGATGTTGTCGCCAGTGGTCGGCGGAAGGTGCACGTGCCCGTCGACCTGGGACCGGACCGCAGCGACGCACGGATGCACGCCAAGACCGCAGGATCCTACGCAGTGCCGTAGGGGACAGCACCGCCACTTCCCAGCAAATTAGGGACACTGTCGCTCCTGGGGTATCGGCGAGGACCATTCGCAACCGTCTCCATGAAGCTGGGCTACGGTCCCGCACACCGTTAGGCCGTCTTCCGCTCACGCCCCAACATCGTGCAGCCCGCCTCCAGTGGTGTCGCGACAGGCGTGAATGGAGGGACGAATGGAGACATGTCGTCTTCAGCGATGAGAGTCGCTTCTGCCTTGGTGCCAATGATGGTCGTATGCGTGTTTGGCGCCGTGCAGGTGAGCGCCACAATCAGGACTGCATACGACCGAGGCACACAGGGCCAACACCCGGCATCATGGTGTGGGGAGCGATCTCCTACACTGGCCGTACACCACTGGTGATCGTCGAGGGGACACTGAATAGTGCACGGTACATCCAAACCGTCATCGAACCCATCGTTCTACCATTCCTAGACCGGCAAGGGAACTTGCTGTTCCAACAGGACAATGCACGTCCGCATGTATCCCGTGCCACCCAACGTGCTCTAGAAGGTGTAAGTCAACTACCCTGGCCAGCAAGATCTCCGGATCTGTCCCCCATTGAGCATGTTTGGGACTGGATGAAGCGTCGTCTCACGCGGTCTGCACGTCCAGCACGAACGCTGGTCCAACTGAGGCGCCAGGTGGAAATGGCACGGCAAGCCGTTCCACAGGACTACATCCAGCATCTCTACGATCGTCTCCATGGGAGAATAGCAGCCTGCATTGCTGCGAAAGGTGGATATACACTGTACTAGTGCCGACATTGTGCATGCTCTGTTGCCTGTGTCTATGTGCCTGTGGTTCTGTCAGTGTGATCATGTGATGTATCTGACCCCAGGAATGTGTCAATAAAGTTTCCCCTTCCTGGGACAATGAATTCACGGTGTTCTTATTTCAATTTCCAGGAGTGTAGTTCTCTCACATGAATAGATAACATATTCGTTACTACCACAACGCTATTACTGTGTTACATTCCACCTAATGAGGAAACTGCATACAGCACATCTTCGCATCGATAATACGATTAAATTCATCGAAGGTCTGACATCTAGCTGAAATAAATTGAGAGTGTTTTTACGTTAACAAATTATATTTCCTTATTGTAGTACAAGTAAAGAATAAACAGACGGAAGATATTTTGTTACCTTACCTCAAGATTAAAGTCGTTAATAATTTTCTCCTTCATTGCTCATTTAACAGGAAGAGCCTAAGAAACTGGTACACATACCTAATATCTTGTAGGGCCCCCGCGAGCACGCAGAAGTGCCGCAACACGACATGGCATGGACTCGACTAATGTCTGAATTAGTGCTGGAGGGGAATGACACTATGACTCCTGCAGGGCTGCTCATAAACCCGTAAGAGTACGAGGAGCTGGAGGTCTCTTGTGAACAGCACGTTGCAAGGTGTCCCAGATATGCTCGATAATGTGGATTTCCGTGGAGTTTGGTGGTCAGCGGAAGTGTTTATAGTCAGAAGAGCGTTCCCGGAGCCACTCTGTAGCATTTATGGACGTGTGGGGTGTCGCATTGTCCTGCTGGAACTGCTTAAATTCATTGGAATGCACAATGGAAGTGAATGGATGCAAGTGATGAGATATGACGCTTACGTACATGCCACCTTTCAGAGTCGTATCTAGACGTATCAGAGGCCCCATATCACTCCAACTGCACAAACCCCACACCATTACAGTGCTTCCACCAGCTTGAACAGTCCCCTGCTGATATGCAGGGTCCATGGATTCATGAGGTTGTCTCCATAACGGTACACATCCATTCGCTCAATACCATTTGAAACGAGATTCGTCCGACCAGGCAGCATGTTTCCAATCATCAACAGTCCAATGTCAATGTGTTGACGGGCCTAGGCGAGGAGTAAAGCTTTGTGTCGTGCAGTCGTAAAAAGTACACGAGAGGGGCCTTCGGCTCCGAAAGTCCATATCGATAACGTTTCGGTGAACTGTTCGCAAGCTGACCCTTGTTGATGGCCCAACATTGAAATCTGCAGCAATTTGCGGAAGGGTTTCACTTCTGTCACGTTGAACGGTTGTCTTAAGTCGTCGTTGGTCCTGTTCTTGCAGGATCTTTTTCTGGCCACAGCAACGTAGAAGATTTGATGTTTTACCTGATTCCTGATATTTACGGTACACTCATGAAACGGTCGTACGGGAGAGATCCCCACTTCATCACTACCTAGAAGATGCCGTGCCCGATTGCTCGTGCGCCAACTATAACACCTCGTTCAGCCTACATCAAATCTTAATAACCTGCTACTGTGGCAGCAGTAACCGATATAACAACTGCGCCAGACACTTGTTGTCTTATACAGGGTGAATAAAAATTCTGTCACGAAATTTTAACCCTGGATAGCTGATGCCAGTAGGAACCAAAACTACTAATGTTGTATAGGTCGACTACGAACTATTTTTAAACTAAGGAAACTTGGCGTTCATTGGTTGACGGGCAGCAGTATGGTAGTCGGTTCCCACATACAAACGTCTCTGCCCCGTCACTGCCCCAATGTGATCTCCAGCAGGCAAAGCATTCCCTGTCATGCATTGTCGAGAGCATCCGGCAACAGGGCAATACCGCGGCCAATCGGAGCGCGTGGCGCCAAGTTTCCGTAGTTTAAAAATTGTGCGTTGTCGATGTACACAACATTAGTAATTTTGGTTACTACTGGCATCAGCTATTCAGGGTTAAAATTTTGTGACACAGTTTTTCTCCACCCTGTAGGCTTTGTCGACTGTAGTGCCATATTCTGCCTGTTTAAATATCTGTTTTTGAAAACACATCCCTATACCAGTTTCTTTGGCGTTTCATTGTATTTTTACTGTGTATATCGATACTCACCAGTAATACGGTAACTACCGACTAAACACAAAAGTATAATAATAATAATGTCGTGTGACGAGGGCCTCCCGTCGGGTAGACCGCTCGCCTGGTGCAAGTCATTCGATTTGACGCCACTCCGGCAACTTGCGTGTCGATGGAGATGAAATGATGATGATTAGGACAACACAATACCCAGTCCCTGAGCGGGGAAAATCTCCGACCCAGCTGGGAATCGAACCCGGGCCCTTAGGATTGACATTCCGTCGCGATGACCCACCCTCTTTTTTTTTTAAACCTCATTTTGTTCGCTTTCGTTCGTTGCATCTGCTCGGGGCGGACGTCGTAACATACCCGTTTAAGTTCGTCGTTAATCGGTGAACTCAGATTTTTTATTACAGCTAACCCTCCGACCGAACAAGCTGAGCTACCGTGCCGGCTATGCCCTCAGTTACCGGGGGCGGACAACACAAAGGTGTTAATTCGCTATACTGATGACTTCAACAATTACCTCTCCCTGAATCTCCAAGACACTACGAAGAAGTGACTGAGTAAGTCGTAATCGCAAAAGCTGTAAAGCTGTACAGCTATTCAGTGGTATTTGTGGTGTGGGACGCCTGTGCACCTGCAGAATGTGTGAACTGGCGTTAGCGTACTCTTGGAATATTGCAGGCAATAGCGGTGCTCCAGTAACGACGCTTTTAAGATAGCGCGCCACGCCAAACCGGAACAATCGCTACCCCCGGTCGTTACACTACCCAGCAAACAGTCTCGTGCAGAGCCCAGGCAGATCACAAATGCCACAAAACTCTCTATCTCTAATGTTCCCTACTTCTCACACTTGCATGGCAAACTACAATAACTAAATATCAGTCACTTTCGATAGAATTAAAAAAAAGAAAGAGAAAATAGTCGATGGTTTTACAACAAATGAAGAGGTGAAACAAGCTATAAATAAATCATCAAATACTCTGACTTGTCGATCGTTTATTGCCAGTGAGAGCGACGAAGAAAAATGAATCAACACGAAGTGGAAAGAAACACAGTAGAAATGATGAGAGTGACATGTGAAGGAACAGAACAGGAATGAGACTGGCGAACATAATTTTACCTTGGAGCAAGGAAAGTAAAAAGTAAAGTTTTTACTCCATAAGGCAGATGTGATCCCCTTTACATAAGCAGACGAACAAGAGATACATTAAAAATCTTCAGACACTAAGCCGATTAATTCTGTAAAATATGTAGGAACTGTTAAAAACTATGAACTATTAGAAAACCTGAATAGACTTCAAATGTTGTCTTCTGGGAAGTGAAACAGCACTTTCAGAGTGAAGAACTCAGAGTACAAGTTGATATATAATGAGGAAGGATGGAAGAAATAAGGTGAGGCATAAGTGAGATTAAGCCTGTGGAAATTGCAGCGAAATGATGTACTGGAATTATCACAGTATGAAAAGATATTTTTCTAATGTCGACTATCGGTGTGCATTTAGAACGGAAAACAATTACTTTGGGAAAGAAGATGCTGCATGTAATTCTTGAAAAAGTCTGCTGAAATTAGAAAAATATCTTTTCATACTGTGATAATGCTAATGCATTACTTCACCCCTATTTTCACAGGTTTAATCTCACTTTGACTCTCCTCGTTTCTTCCATCCTTCATCATTATATATCAATCCATATGCTGTGCTCATTGCATTGTGCATGGCATTCAACAGGTTCCGTAATTTTTCCTCACACTGACTCAGAGCACAGTGCCATCAGGGAAGCTTTTCATTTCACAGTGAATTTTATTGCTACTTTCTCACATACATCATTGCCTCTTTGTTTAACCTGTTGCACAGTAGGGAAAAAGTTTAAACTTCGCCTTAATGTCACTGATTGGTTCCGTTAAATATGGTGTATTACGCTTCTTCCCCTATGAGTTATAGCAATATTTTCTGAGAATTTCGTACATCTTCCAACATTTTACTTTATCTAAAGCTTTTTATAGTTCGCTATTTGCTGATAATACGGTAAGAAAGGGATAGGGTACGTCCAATGAAGCAAAATTTACCAAACTGTCACAGGTCAAAAATGCACATTTGTGGACCTTCAGACATATCAGTGGCGAACAGAGGGAAGTTTTTGTATTTAAATTAACGTCTCTCATCTAACACATCTTATACTTAAGATTTTGTAATTGAACAAGTAAACTCCAGATTCTGTAATGAATAGAGCACTCATGTACAAAAAGCTTCATACTTTTGATTACTGCACAAATTAGGTAATGTATTGAATACTTGACATGAAGCGTGTAAGCTAGGAAATGCGTAGAAAATTTTTAAAATTATGTTTAAAAGTTCTTGGATGTCGTTAAGGGTCCTTATTATCAAACAATGGATTAATATAGCCTGCGTAATCTTCAGTTCTTCTTAAGCAAAATCGAGTTTTTCACGCATCTAAATGTTTATGACGTCACATCTCCTGAACTACGAGTCGTAAAATGGTAAATTTTACACGTACGCTCAGTGGTATATGCAGATACTGTCTTTGAAAGGAATTGCGAATAGAGGTACCAGTGAAGAATAAAAAGTGAAACGTCATGCATGCTGCGGCGTTTTACTGTGTCAACAGCGAAAATGAAGTATACGGTAAAAATTTTTTTCCATCATCATTTCTGTTTTTCTTTTTTTTTCTCTCGGGGTGAGGGTGGGGGAGAGGGCGTTCAGTAACAAAAAGCTTCGTAAAAACTTGAATCTGTTTCTGGAGTTCGTTACAAGTCACTCATCATCTCCAAATAGTGGCTGATTGTAGACTGCATACTTGTGCACCGTGAGTTACCTTGTATCAAGGCATACAAACAACTAATTGTAATATTCCTCATTCTTTGTTGAAGCTTTAAAGTAAGATTATACCTCCTAATTACTATATTACAACAGCATTATACATTTTTAACACCGAAACAGTTACATAAAATATTGAAAATGAAATTTTTATTGGCTCTTGAAGCTGGGTAAGCTGCAACTGTGATCTTGCACCACGAATCATGATTCATGAACTGGGTTGACGGGTGAATTATACGAATTCTTTAAGATAAGGTTATATTAGACCAGAATTTTCTATGATGCCTGCTGTGTAAAGCCTTCCAGCTGAATCAGCTACAGTGAAAGTACTATAATGCCACCAATTTGATAAGATAGTAGGCTGTACTGCAGAAACTGCACTGCAGTATGTTAGTCAAAACGTTCAATGCTAGTAATAGCGAAATCTAAAGCCCTCATGTTTATTACTAGCTAATACTCAGAAACTTGGATTAAACTTTATTCTAACAAATACCGTAATTCTAATGTGCAAATAGAATGAATAAACCTCCGTTCTACTAAGTAGCGTCGGTCAGTAAGTGTGAACTAAGAAAATGTTTAAAAATGAAAAAGTAGTTTCAAAAACTTATGCGACACTTCACGAGTGTTGACTACAGCGCGCTTGTCGCTGATTGGCTGTCATTTTAAGGCCGTCACGATGGTGCAGTTCAGATTTACGGTTATCTGGAAAATTCTGCTCTTGGTCTGACATTATTAGATTCTTATTCTCCACTCTGTATACACGCAGCACTGTTTAACTGCTTTGATAAGAATTAAGATTCGTCGTTCAGAAACTTGGAATATCGCCCGTAATATTTTACTTTAGGTACAGCAGAACGTAAAGTGCGAGCACAATGAAAACATCGAAAAACTTTGTTAACCTTTACGTTTCAAGACAGCACTGGAAAAATCTAGCGCTGCGCTTTAAGTTCCTCAGAACTTGTATATACGTATCGTTCGAATCACTAATACGTTAAAACGTCTACATGATTTTATCTGTAATTAAACAATGAAGGTATTCAAAATCCGTTCATGCAACTTCAGGAAATTAGAGAATTTTATAAACAAATGATTTTCGTTCGATGATATAAAATATAATAAGTGGTCACTAACGAAACACATTTGCAATGTTACTTACTTTCTAAATTAAAGTATTTTGTCTGATGTGTGCTTAAGGCGAACATAAAACAGGGTAAGTAATGTTACCCCATATTATCATTCTAACGGACTGTTTTAGACGTAGAAAGGAAGCCAGATTGTATATATTTGCCACTATAGACCTCAGGTGATGTTTTATACCAACATAACAAAATATTATTTATTTCAAGTTTCTGCTACCAGTCACTTTTTATTTTATGCTTAATCTAACATAATGCAACGCGTTTCGAACATGTTTTGTTTATCTTCAGGCGTTTATACATACATACATACATGGAGAAATGTTACTTAAAATAAACAGTCTTAAACTAGATTAATCTAGAACACTTTGTCCATTGTTTTTTATTGTAGCTGCTGGTGTGCCATTTGGGTGGAAGGAGGGTGGCGGTGTATGGCTATAAATCGAAATCAATGATGTCTTCAGTTGGTTTTCTTCTTTGTGGTTGACTGAGTATATCACAGCCTGTGTAGGATGCAGATAGATTTGCGTCAGTTATGTGTTATGAAAGTAGTGTGAAGTCTTGATGCATGTTGCATTTACAAAATTACCTGCAGCCAATGTAATAGATATTATATTGGCCAAACAGGCAGAAATTTCAGAACCCGATACAAAGAACATTTAGACTGCTACAGGCTCGATAAATGTAACAAATCAGCAGTAGCAACTCACATTAAAGACATAGGCCACCCTTTGAAAATCGAAGACAACCTCTAAATTTTACACAAAATAGGAAAAAGTAAAATAATGGATATCATGGAAGAAATGGAAATTTTTACACAAAACACAAAGCATGGAGATAACATTCTTAATGAAATAACCAAATTCAAAAACTCAAAATTCTTCAACACTCTTAAGCCAGTTATAACGAAATAGATTCAAGGTATCTCAATGTAAATAATTGACTACAAATCTGTCAGTACCAAGAATTTCGATACAAAACCTCGATAATCGATACAGACTCACATGCTACGGTCCGCCATTTGCGTTGCGTGTATAACATCGAAGCACTTTGTGCAGTGAATTACGTTGGCAATCAGTGACATAATTATAATGTGCAGTAGTGCAAGGTCAATAAACAGCTCCGCCATTATACCAGTGACGTAAGTGAAGCAACAAGATTATGAAATTGTAAGTGATCAACTGTTATATAAAAGCCTTTCACACTATTTTCGTAACACATAACTGATGCAAATCCATCTGCATCTTATACAGACTGTGATATACATAGTCAACCACAAAGAAGAAAACCAGCAGAAGACATCACTGATTTCGATTTCTAACCATACACTGCCCCCCTCCATCCACCCAAATGCCACACCAGTAGCTACAGTAAAAAACAATGGACAAAGTGTTCTAGATTAATCTAGTTTAAGACTGTTTATTTTAAGTAACGTTTCTCCACGTATGTATGTATGTATAAACGCCTGAAGATAAACAAAACATGTTCGAAACGCGTTGCATTATGTTAGATTAAGCATAAAATAAAAAGTGGCTGGTAGCAGAAACTTGAAATAAATAATTATCCCACAAAGTCACGGTTCACAAACATAGCCGTTATGGCTGAAAATAATAACAAAATGAGATTTGTGACAAACATACGCACTTCTATGTTTTTGTAGCTTGTATTTGTAAAGCACAGAAAAGTGAATATACTATAAAACACTGAAGGGTGGTGTACCAGCTGCCTCATTCCACCTTCCTCAGCACATTTAAAAATTTTCCTAAAAATTTTGGCCTGCAATCATACCCGCGCTCTTTTTAACACGCAGCTCACCTCTCCACCCCACAAACTCTCCTCATTGTAACTCGCTCACTCCCGCTAGTCCATCGCTGCAGGTCTCGTATACCCATCCACAACCACGTGCCCATTCTCGTTGAATGGTTCAGGCCAATCACTGTCATTATCTCTTTGTATCTCCTGTCTCACAGCTACAAAAAGTATTCGTCTTTTTTTGTATTCTGATAGGAGCACATTTCCGCCGGTTCCCTTCTTTTCCCTGCCACCGCCGGGCATGTCACTCATATGAACGTAAGTGTATGGCTCAGTAAAATTTTGATAATTTACTTACGTGAAACCGGAATAACTCAAAAGTAATTTTACATCTGTGACTGGATTTTATGTGCATGAAAATTTTGTATGGCCTGAGTCCTACAACACAAGATTTCCAGAACTCTTCTGATGACAGTAGAGGCGCTTCACCGCATATTTCTCTATGATACGTCACTTTATAAACTAGGTTTACGCGTCACACTAGATTTTGCTTGCATATTTTACGTGTACGAGGAGGGTAAATGTAAACATTTATAACTCGGAAACGGATAAAGATATCTATAAAATAGACTACATGAAATACAAAAAGAACCAAAAGATTCGGTCCATTTGCCGAAGCAGGAGGAAGTGCGTAATATTCTTACTTCGATCCTGTACTGTAGGCTACTGACACTAAGACGGTCCTTTGTTGTGTACACAACGATGCGTAGTCCCAGGGCTAACTAAAACATTTGACCGTATCCTTCCGTCTCCGACAGAATCCGAGGTATGAACCCAGACAGAATTCCATTTTCATGCGTGACGTTTTGGAACAGATTAGGTAGCGCTTGCTGTTGCATGTGTATCACAAACGACACTATGACCAAACAAATGAAGCATCACACCTGTCAATTGGTAAAACATGAAAACGATGTTTTGTAGTTGCGTACGTAGTACTGGAAGGGAATCATAATTTGATTTAAGCTTGTACAATACGAAACAGTCGACTAGTATTTTGCTTATAGAGGTTCAAAATGTTCGAATGTCTCCGAACACTATGGGACTTAACATCTATGGTCATCAGTCCCCTAGAACTTACAACTACTTAAACCTAACTAACCTAAGGACATCACACAACACCCAGTTATCACGAAGCAGAGAAAATTCCTGACCCCGCCGGGAATCGAACCCGGGAACCCGGGCGCGTGAAGGGAGAACGCTACCGCACGACCACGAGCTGCGTACGCTTATAGAGGTGCTAGTGAAGTTTCATTAGATACGAAGTATTGTCTACTCTGTAGTCGAAGGAAAGATAAGACCTGGAGGCTAATGTCTATCATTTACAATGATTCAGGCAGACGTCATCCCTGTGAGGCTGTACGTTGTCTCATCATATTACTGTATCGAAATGCGGAACTGACGCCCTCGTCTTGCTTACGATAAATAGCCTCCCTGCTGCATCCGCCAAAGTGATGTGTTTGTAATGACCTCGATGGCGACAGGCATTTATTAGCAGAGCCTGCAGGGACCGGTGCGCCCTCTGCCGCTGACTAATGGAGGTGCGGACGCCGGCGGGCCGGCACGCTGTTTGTCGCCGTTCAGTGACAGCTGCCCGCCCCGGCACTCCATCCGCGTCGCGCTCCCAGCGTCAGTGCTGCTCGAATCGGAGGTCAACGAGTGCGACACGACGTAACAGGGAAGAACACAGACGCCGACGTCGAGGAACTTGGTAAGCTTTTGAGCGCCGTATAAACATGTTTTACAAAACAACATTGCTACAGCCTGATGTTTTCTCATATTCGTAGAGGGATAGAAGCTATATTTTGACGATGTGCTTCGTTAACATCAGATGCTGTCTCACTGTGTTTACTAAAAATACGGTATATTTTAGTTACTGGTATCAAGCTCTAGACCCGAAAAAACATAACAGAATATCAGTAACGTAAACAACACCACCAGAATTGTGAGACCAAAAGCTAAGAATAAAACGGGAAAATAAGATTAAACACTGATGCTTACCATCTCTGTTATTTAATAAGGAATTGCACCAGTAAAATGACACCCCTTTGTTCGGAAACGTATTCGAATCCTATTAGTGAGAATTCCGGGCTCTACGACAAATAATTCTGTTATTGTTTTTCTTTGCACTACCAGCAATCTGTTGTTCATGTACTCACATGGTGAAAAACATCATAATAGACGTCCACTTGTTTTACGATCCAAGATGACGGTGACCGCTGAAAGCGATGTCATCCATGCACTCTTACGGCGAACTGTTCCAGCAAATAAATTGTTTGTTAACGTTCTTCTCGTCAGCTTTGACTGTTGTGGTTGTGGTCTTCAGTCCTGAGACTGGTTTGATGCAGCTCTCCATACTACTCTATCCTGTGCAAGCTTCTTCATCTCCCAATACCTACTGCAACCTACATCCTTCTGAATCTGCTTGGTGTATTCATCTCTTGGTCTCCCTCTACGATTTTTACCCTCCACGCTGCCCTCCAATACTAAATTGGTGATCCCTTGATGCCTCAGAACATGTCCTACCAACCGATTCCTTCTACTAGTCAAGTTGTGCCACAAACTTCTTTTCTCCCCAGTCCTCTTCAACACCTCCTCATTAGTTACGTGATCTACCCATCTAATCTTCAGCATTCTTCTGTAGCACCACAATTCGAAAGCTTCTATTCTATTCTTGTCTAAACTACTTATCGTCCATGTTTCACTTCCGTACATGGCTACACTCCATACAAATACTTTCAGAAACGGTTTCCTGACACTTAAATCTATACTCGATGTTAACAATTTTCTCTTCTTCATAAACGCTTTCCTTCCCATTGCCAGTCTACATTTTATATCCTCTCTACTTCGACCATCATCAGTTATTTTGCTCCCCAAATAGCAAAATTCCTTTACTACTTTAAGTGCCTCATCATCACCCTACTTAATTCGACTACATTCCATTATCCTCATTTTGACTGTTACAATTATTTATTCATAAATTTACTAAAGAAGCTTTTGCCATTCAACTACTCTCAGGTGCAGCTAATGGAGTAGTGAGAATGTAGTCCCTTCATTCGCATAGTTCCATGCACATCCCAGATAGGTTGTCAAACGACATCAGCCAAATTTTGTACTTCATCACAAGTAAAAATTTTAGAAAATATCAGATGATTGCAGACATCGGGTACACGTGTCTAATTTAATAAAAAAATTACATATGCTAGAGCACAAAATTTAAGTAACGTGTAGTTACGTAATGTTACTGGTGTGTGTGAATACATTAGGTAATTAATTCATTTAAATTTGTATGTACATTTACTTTTTTCACAGTTTCGCTGGTTGCACTTGAAAATGGCTAAACGGCTGAATCTGCAGTGATGGAGTTTAGAAATACATAATTTTAAGCTAATTAAGGAGGGAAAAGAGGGTTGGGGAATGGGAGCTGGCTGTTGGCAAGAGATCTGCTAGGACAAGAATATTTTCAGATAGTTTTACTATTAGTGTTTACAATAGATATGACCAACTATCAGAGTCTAGTGGAGAGGAATCTCTAGTAGCTGTAGATGTAGGAAGTATGCAGCAGACCTCAGTAGTTGCGGTGGCTAGAACAGTTGCAAAGTCGAATAGGAAGAAGAAGGTTCTGCTGTTAGGTAGTTCTCATGGCAGAGGTGTAGGCCAGTAGTTGCAGGAAGTGCTGGCGAGTGAGTACTAGGTCACCAGCATTGTGAAGCCTAATGCAGGATTGGCTCAGGTGACTGTTAACATAGGAGGGTTATGTAGGGATTTTACTAAAGAGGATCAGGTAGTGATTGTGGGTGGGCCTGGTAATAGTATTGATAGGGATGGGGAGTATGACATAGATGGTGACTTGGAAAAGATAGCCACTCAGACTGGCAACACGAACGCGCATTTCGTGGAACTGTTTCAGCGTCACGATCGGCCTCATCTTAATACAGCCGTCAGGCGTAATAACATGAGACTTGGGGGTGCGCTGATGACAGAAAAAATGGGTCACATTACAGTGGTGTCGGTGGAGTCTATCAGCAGGACGGGTTTCACTAGACATGGCCTGCACCTCAACAGGTATGGGAAGGGGAGGTTGGCAAAGCTTATAGGTGACAGCATAGGTGGGGTGGGATCACTCATGGGAAAATTCCTGCAGTAGTGGGTGTTAGAGCTGCACCTTTTTTAGATTGAAGTCAGCTGATAAGTATTCCTGCTTAAGGGAAGTCTCTCTAACAAAGGAACCACTTTTGACAAAGCTTAGGTATCCGAGTAATGAGGGAATTAGTATATTTCATCAAAATATACAAGATATTAGAGATAAAGTTAGTGGACTGCTTATAGATGTTGACTCTGAAATTATTGGTATATCTGAACACTTCTTAAATAAGGAGATAATTCAGAGGCTTCCTTTACCAGGATACAGGTTGTCTGGCAGCTTTTTGAGGAGCTCTTTGCGGTGTGGGGGAGTAGCCATGTATGTGAAAAACGACATCCCATTTGAGTCAATTGATGTTTCAAAGTACTGCATTGAAAAGGTGTTTGAATGTTGTGCAGGTGTGGTTAAATTTAACGGAGCTAAACTTCTAACTGTTGTTATTTATAGATCCCCAGACTCCGATTTCACAACATTTTTGCTAAAGCTAGAGGAGGTTCTTCGTTCACTTTATAGGGAATACATAAAGTTATATGTGGTGACTTCAATATTAATTGTATAAGTGATTGTGCAAGGAAGAAGATGCTGGTAGACCTCCTTAATTCATATAATATTATGCAAACCGTATTCTTTCCAACGAGAGCGCAAGAGAATAGTAAAACATCCATAGACAACATTTTTGTTCATTCCTCATTACTAGAAGGGCATTCTGTTAGCAAAAAGGTGAATGGCCTTTCAGATCATGATGCACAAATTTTAACTCTAAAAGATTTTTGTGCTGCAACACGTGTTAAATATAGTCATCAGCTGTTTAGGAAAGCTGATCCAGTTGCTGTAGAGACCATTGTAAACCTTATCAAGGAACAAGAGTGGCAAGATGTTTATAGCACTGATACAGTAGACGATAAATATAATGCTTTTCTCAAGACTTTTCTCGTGCTCTTTGAAAGTTGCTTTCCGTTAGAACGTTCAAAACAGGGTACTAGGACAAACAGGCAGCCTGGGTGGCTCACTAGAGGGATAAGAATATCTTGTAGAACAAAGTATAAATTATATCAAAACGTTAGAAACAGTCAAAATCTAAATGCAGCAGCCCATTACAAACAGTACTGTAAGGTGCTTAAAAATGTTATTAGGAAGGCAAAAAGTATGTGGTATGCAGATAGAATAGCTAAGTCTCAGGATAAAATTAAAAAGCATATGGTCAGTCGTAAAGGAAGTGGCTGGTCTGCAGAGACAGGTCGAGGATATAGAATCAGTGCGTAGTGGGAACGTCCCTGTTCCTGATAAGTCGCATATATGTACAGTATTTAATAATCACTTTCGGAATATAGCAGGTGAACTAAATAGAAATCTAGTCCCAACAGGGAATCATATAGCGCTCTTAGAAAAAAGTGTTCCGAGACTGTTACCTGAAATGCTCCTCCATGATACTGACAAGAGGGAGATTGAGTTAATAAATAAATCACTAAAGACCAAGAACTCTAATCGATATGACGGGGTATCTAGCAGAATACTGAAGTATTGTTCTATGTATGTTATCCCAGTACTTAGCCATATCTGTAACTTTTCCTTTAGGAGTGGTCGGTTTCCTGACCGATTAAAGTATTCTGTAGTGAAGCCACTTTATAAAAAGGGAGACATTGATAATATTGACAATTTTAGACCTATTTCTATGCCATCGGTGTTTGCTAAAGTTATCGAGAAGGTTGTATACACAAGGTTACTGGAGTATTTAAATTCACATAATTTGCTGTCAAATGTTCAGTTTGGTTTTAGAAATGGTTTAACAACTGAAAATGCTATATTCTCTTTTCTCTGTGAGGTTTTGGACGGATTAAATAAAAGGTTGCGAACGCTAGGTGTTTTCTTTGATTTAACGAAGGCTTTTGACTGTGTTGACCACAAAATATTACTGCAGAAGTTGGACCATTATAGAGTAAGGGGAGTAGCTTACAGTTGGTTCACCTCTTACTTTAAGAACAGAAAGCAGAAGGTAATTCTCCGCAATATTGAAAGTGGTAGTGATGTTCAGTCCCAATGGGGCACTGTTAAGTGGGGCGTTCCCCAAGGGTCGGTGCTGGGGCCACTGCTGTTTCTTATTAATATAAATGATATGCCTTCTAGTATTACAGGTAATTCAAAAATATTTCTGTTTGCTGATGACACCAGCTTGATAGTGAAGGATCTTGTGTGTAATGTTGAAACAGTATCAAATAATGTAGTTCATGAAATAAGTTCATGGCTTGTGGAAAATAATTTGATGCTAAATCACAGTAAGACTCAGTTTTTACAGTTTCTAACTCACAAGTCAACAAGAATATTTTGATAAGACAGAATTGGCATATTATAAGCGAGACGGAACAGTTCCTAGGCGTTCGGATAGATAGTAAGCTGTCGCGGAAAGCCCATGTCCAGGATCTTGTTCAGAAACTAAATGCTGCTTTATTTACCATTAGAACAGTATCTGAAATAAGTGACACTTCAACGCGAAAAGTAGTCTACTTTGCATATTTTCATACGCTTATGTCGTATGGTATTATTTTTTGGGGTAATTCTTCTGATTCAAAAATGGTATTTTTGGCTCAAAAACGGGCTGTTCGAGCTATATGTGGTGTAAGTTCGAGAACCTCTTGTCGACCCCTATTCAATAGTCTGGGAATTCTGACATTGCCCTCACAGTATATATTTTCTTTAATGTCATTTGTTGTTAGCAATATTAGCTTATTCCCAAGAGTTAGCAGCTTTCACTCAGTTAATACTAGGCAGAAATCCAATCTCCATGTGGAATGCACTTCCTTGACTCTCGTGCAGAAAGGAGTGCAGTATTCTGCTGCATCCATTTTCAATAAGCTACCACAAGAACTCAAAAATCTTAACAGTAGCCCCAACTCTTTTAAGTCTAAACTGAAGAGTTTCCTCATGGCTCACTCCTTCTACTCTGTCGAGGAGCTCCTGGAAGAGCTAAAAAATTAAGCAAATTCCAGTGTTACATTGTTGATTTTCTTTATTTAAACTTACGACTTGTCACCTGAATGTTTTTTATATTTCATTTTATCTGTTTATAATATCGTGTTATAATTTCATGTATTGACTCGTTCCATGACCACGGAGACTTCTCCTTAATTTGGTCCCACGGGACAATAAATAAATAAATAAATGTCAGTGATGATGTGTTTTAAAAAGTTTTATATCATAGCTAACCCCAGCAAAGAAAAATGTACACAAAAAATTGTAAATAAATGTAAAACGGAAACTACTAAAGCCATGGCACAGACAAATAAACTACTCGCAACTCCTGCAAAAGAGACAACTCATAGAACTAGAACAAAATTATTTGCTCGTATTAAAAGCACCGGCTAAAAGATGCGTAAGAAAATCTCGGATCAAAATCACACGAAAAGGGGCGTGAAATTCACAGGGAAGTGCATGTAGGTCTACGTAAATCACTTATGATTTAAAATAAGAACATTTTGATCAGAGGAACCCTCGTATTGCTAGACACTTCAGTAGTAAATTATTACTCAACGATTCTAGGGCTCCTTCCATCTCTAGATCAGGAGAGAGACGGATTTCTGGATTCCTGCAGTAGCTACGCATGCCTCCGTGATGAAACACAAGAAAAGGAATCATACTCGCACAGATGTTACCGGCTGCATAGAATGTTTCTTGTAGCACTACAATCTCTTTGTTGCAATAAGAAGGTACAAAAAGATGAACCTGAGTGCAATTGTCGAATTTTTATAAGGAGAGGCTCAGGTATACTGCATTTCATGACTAAATTTGACTCGGATAACGCTCATCGCTCATATATTCTGTCCACCTCTTCCTAGTTTTAATTGACGGAACGATAGTAAAAGGACATGCTATCTGAAATTGCTAAATGGCTGATAGTACCACATACCAGACAATTGCTTCATGTCCAAAAGCAACTGTTACGATAATGGAAAGGTAAGATTTTAATAGTTCACTTTTGATAAGAAGGTTACGACCCTAAACTTTGTACGTTGTCAGCGTTTTGGACTGCAAAAATTGTGAATTGTTAGCACAAATCGGAAGAAATTGAAATTTCCTTCCCTAACAAAAGACTGGAAATACAAGCATATACAGCACAAAAATGGTTCAAATGGCTCTGAGCACTATGGGACTTAACGTCTGAGGTCATCAGTCCCCTAGAACTTAGAACTACTTAAACCTAACTATCGTAAGGACATCACACACATCCATGCCCGAGGCAGGATTCGAACCTGCGACCGTAGCGGTCGCGCGGTTCCAGACTGAAGTGCCTAGAACCGCTCGGCCACACCGGCCGGCTATACAGCACAACAGCTGATTCTACAATATACGAACGTTATGACTGGCTGACGCAAAACGAATTCGGAAAAGTGCAATATGAAGCAAAATAAATAATGGCTCGTGTAAGCTGCGGATTTAAAAGCCATACGCCTTGGTAGCCTCCGTAGTCAGTTAGCAGCCACATGGACTACGAAATTTGCTTGGAACTCCGTACAACCGTTAAGCCTAAGAGGCGACGGCCATTAAGCGGCTTTACTGTATAATATCCCTCGCCAGCGTCAAAATATCATACGCCCAGAAAGAATGAGACGAAGCTAACCCTTTTATCAACGGACACATAACAGACATGTAACATCACTAATTTTCCATCTCCTTTGTTCATTTTATAAATATTCTCGAACAGCACTTTTTATCAATCTCAATTGTGACGTACCTCATCGATCTTAAATGGGAACTGAAACAGTACGAACTAATGGTACTAGAGATTCGTGGAATATATGCTTAAATGACGGAAACAATAATAGAGAAAAATATAAATAACTTTACACAACAATATGAATTCATCGTCGCGCCGCGCACGACTGAATATAATCTTCTCTGGCTTCAACCTGATTGGAATGGTTAAACAGCCTCGAGCCCTCGTCCGAGAGCGCGCAGGCAAACACACACACACACACACACACACACACACACACACACACACACACACAAACACATACACTCACACACAAAAGACAGACACTTTAAAAATGTTAGTGAAAGGCGAGAACTGTAATTCTTTGCTGCCAAAGGTTGCAGTTTTGAATTTTTTGGTGTCGTATTCTTGGAGCTAAAGCACGCCGCCGTATTGCTACCTATTGCTACCACTTGTTGATATAACGCTGGCGGGTGTGCAGAGCGATGAAATTATTAACATAGGAAACGTCGGTTACCGATTGACACTGTTATGGAAGCAAGTGGCAGCGTGCCTTAGTGTTAAATAAAGCAGAAGTGAAATTACTTGGTTTTAGACGAAAATAATTCAGAGATGAGTAGCATAACTATATATATATATATATATATATATATATATATATATATATATATATATATATATATATATATCCAATTTTGGTGAAAGAATGCAGTCGATTTACAAGCACACAGTGATAGAGCAGTCACTACAAAGTTAATTTTTTGAAAGCGTAATCGGAATAGTGTTTTCTCAGTACACAACATTAGAAAAGACAGCAACTCTTCTATAATTCAGGAGAAATAGATAAGTTTAACACTAGAAGTTCCAGACTTCGCTGTACCCCTAGTAGTACCATGTCGGTCATTTTTGACCCACAGTAGAAAACCACCGTTTTATTCGTACTTGGTTGGCGTTTCGAGTGTCTTCATGTTGACATTACGTCTCTAAAATTAATAGTACGCTGTCAGACATAAATGTACACAAGTTAACTTCTTTTGTTTTAGATTTTACACAAGAAATTCCACAATCTTTCATCAATCGTCGTTAAAACAAGTAAGTAAAACAATGTTATAATGTTTTTCTTTATAAAAGGATTGAAACAGAATCAAAACATTTTGTTTATCTGAGTATCAATAGTATTTTTACTTTTGTGGAAAAATAGGGTAAGTACCACACAATTATGAAAGATTCTAAAATGCAGCAGGTGACTAAAACGCCTTGGATGTTTCCTTGCTTATTGCAATCAAGGAACTAAAATTAAGAGAGATAACTTCAGCCTATAATTATAAATATTTGGAAATATTTAAGAAAAAGGACTTGACGGAATTGCCTAAGCTATGATTCAGACATTCGACAAGAGTTTTGGCTCGGCAGCTTTTGCACACATACTTGTTGCTCTTTAAGCATACACTTGATATTTTATTTCCGTTAGTTGTTTGCAGGAAACCTGAATTTGACAAGACCCTTCACTTCCATATTGGCCAGTGTCGTTGTCGAGTGCCTGAAAGGGGGGACTGACTTCTCTCAGCGGTTTGTAAAAGGCAGCAAGCTCATCTGTGAATCTGAGGATAAAGTCCTGCATTTGACGTCTTTTCCACATTGGCCAACGCCGGTATCGAGTGCTTGCAAGGGGTGACTGGCTCCTGTATGTAGCTTGTAGAGGGCAGAAGGCTCATCTGCTACTCTGAGGTTAAAGTCCCTGTGTGAAATCCTCTTAGACGAAAGTAACTTAAAAATTGTGTGAGCGTTGATCACGGCAAGATCAAGAATATTGTAAAAGACATCTGTGGGTGCCAGCTCGGACACGGTAGTGTGTAGCCATTTGGTCAACTACATCTATTCCACCCTTAGTCTCATTATAAAACTTCACAGTATTCTCATTCATCTGACATCCACCATGCATGTTACTCAGAATGCGGATATTTTTTTCTTTTTCCCTTGGTATGCTGTGAGAAGGTTGTCGCCTAACTTGTGTGTTGCATAGAATGTGTCGTCTCCACTTCGCGGTGCAGGAAGGACCTCTTTGAGTGATCTCCGAAGAGAGCCAACTCCAACTGTTCCTTTTTGTCTCAGCTCATCAGGCAGTTTAACGGAGGTGAAAAAGTTGTCAGTCATGACCTCCCGTAAGGGCGATGCGCCTGAAATCTGCTTTCGTGTAAGAGAACTGTTGGCAGTGTAGGTGGAGACGTGGGGATTCCCCACTGTATAATATGTTATTCAGTAGCTTCCCAGTGTCACTCAGTATGTCTGCATGTCGCCAGTCCATAGAAAACGGAAAGCCGCCCTGTGTAAATTATTCTTTTTGGCCCAAAGTATCATAAAATACTCTAACATCTCGTTAATGACGTCGAGGCACGCCCAGAAACTATTTAGTGTCTGAAAACCGGTGTTAATTATATAAAAATGCCTATTAATGACCCTCTTAGTACTACTGGTACAAGATCTAAATTTTTCATACTTCAAAGTGAGCTATGGAGATGAAATTTTGGTGGGTCGTCCAACCCCTTAAATGACGAGAAGTCATGGGAGCGTTTGGTCCTGCGATGATTATGGAGGGGGCTGCGGCCCTCGAAAAACCACCGTGGGTCATAAATGACCCACATGGTATTTCTAGTGTTAAATATACAGCTTGAAAGACTGGAGAGACAGAGTTCGCTCCTATGATCTGCTCCAATTTTACAAAACGTGATCAATCTACGAGCTGCCATTTCACCACCGGAAAGAATATTACCACAAGTCTGAACGCAGAGTAATCATGTCAACTGTGCAGAAATTTGGAACGCCTCCCGAAATGTTATGGGGATTCGTCCACGGCAAGTATTTATAACTTTCTTCCATCGTTGTAGAGACTACGAAGGAACTCCCATCGACCCCAGTCGAAGGAATATATCCTCTCAAACTAAACAGAACTATTTGAATGAAATGGAGAATGGGGAAAGAAAATGAATGGATGGGTGGGAATTCGTGACTTTCAGCCACACAGGGCATTGTGGAAATGCAGTGACGGAAGCTGAAAATGTGTGTTGGGTCGGCAATGGAATCTGGATTTACTATTTTACCTGAGCGGTCACCTTAACCGCTTCGGCCATCCAGAGAAAATCTTTGACGGACTTTAATTTCCAACTAATTACACGCTGCAATGCAGTGTCCACCGTCCATTAACCCGATACTCCCGAATTGCGATATTAGAGCATCCGCACTGAAACAAACGTGAAGAAAGGCATTGAGTAATTTGGGAGGGATTCTGTATTGCAGCATGCGATAAGCTGGAAATTTGTTTGGACAGGGACCGTGTTCGTTTGTAGAGTCGGAGCGGTTGAGGCAACCGCTCATGGGAAGCGGTAAATCCGGGTTCGAGACCTGGTCCGTCACAAACTTTGAACTTTCACTATTGCATTACCGAACTGCCATGAGCAGCTGGAAGTCACGGATTCCTTCCTCTCCCTTTCCTCTCCTCCTGCATTCTTCATTTCATGTAAAAGTATGCACTGGCCGCGTCATCATGGATGACGTCTGATTCGTATGACATGTCCGATAGAGCAGACACAACTCACATATATACAAACACAACGAACTGAACGGCATCAGAAAATAGAGTAGAATGGCGAATGCTCATTACGACAAGGAATGTTCTGTATTAGCTGATGGCCAAACCGCCTTCCGAAAGTTGCAAACAGATTGCTCAAAGAGCTTATCTCGATCAATCGAAGCTCATCGTAGTAGAAGCAGGCACACCGCTGCAAACAAAAATGTTGCGATTTACTCAAACAAAATACAAACAACAAAAATGAAATTACAAATGAACAACAAACTTTTTTTTTTCATTCAGTCTTCCGACTGGTATGATGATACTCTACATTAGCTCCCGTCCTGCGCCCACCTCTTTATTTCAGATATTTGTGTACCCAGATATTTCCGCCTCAACAATAAGGCTGACGTTGGATAGCATTAGTCTTCTCTTGAGCAGAAATGCCCTTCCTGCTAGTGGTAGTCTTTATCGCTCAGGTAAAGTAGTAAATCCAGATTCCATTGCCGACCCCTTTGTTCCGCTCCTAGTGTTTTATTTTGCTGCCTACTTTCATCTTTCTTCGATTCTGCTTACTGAGCTACTGACTATCGCAGTATCTGTAGCCTCGCAGAACGTAAAGTGTAAATATTCATTCCTTAGTACTTCCGTATCTCACATTTTTGCGCTTTGATTATTCCTGACTAGTCTCTTACACTTCAGCCTAGTATTCACAATTAGTAAACTTAGACCTAAATTTGTATTTATTCCTGGGTATACCTTGCAATCCAGTATCTGATATTGGAGTCTCTGCCTCACCATGTTGTGATTTAATTGAAATCTTGACGTGTCTTCTGACCTTTTAGAAGTAACTTCCTCCTCTTTTGATTTTTGAACAGCGTATTCGCTATTACTAGATGCACTTTATTGCAGAATTCAATTAGTCTTCTTCATCTCATTGCTTCTACTCAGCTCGTATTCTCCCATAACTGTTTCTTCTAGTCCTTCTCCTACAGTCTTATTCCAGTCCGCCATGACTATTAGATTTTCACCTTCCTTTACGTATATATTTACTTCAGTATCCTCATACACTTTCTCTAACTCTTCATCATTTGCTTACGACGTCGACGTACACAGCTGGACTATTGTTGTCGGTTTTGGTTTGCAGTCGATTCTGATGAGAACAACGCTATCACTGAACTGTTCACAGCCACTCACTCTCTGCCCTACTTTCCTATTCATAACAAATCGTGTTGTCGTTATACCATTTTCTGCTGCCGTTGATACTACCTTATACACATATGACCAGATATTCTTTTATCCATTTCACTTCACTAACACCGCTATGTCCAGACTGAGCCTTAGTGTCTCCCTTTTCCGATTTTCTAGCTCCTCTACCAAGTTCAAACTTCGGACATTCCGTGCCTCGAGTCCTAGAACACTGTCCTCTCGTTGGTTAATCAATTTTTTCTCAAGGCCACCTCCCGCTTGGCAGTCCTCTCCTGGAAATCCGAATGCAGGATAGCACAAAATCTTTTTCCAGTGGTGAGATCATCATGACACGTTTCTAATTACAGGCCACACTATGTGTATGTAATTCAGTGGTTTCCATTGCCTTCTGCATCCTCACGCCCTTGACGATTGGTGATTCTTTAGCGTTTAGGGACAGCTTCCCAGCCCAAGTTCAGGAGAGTGCCCTGAGTGTCTGCCCGCTCCTCCGCTCTCTTTGACACGGCCGTTAGCAGAAGGATGGTTTGTTATTATGGAAGTCGACCGCCATTGACGATGATACTAATTTAAATTTCAAGCAGTGGTGTGTTTCGGACAAGGGACCGAATTGATTACTGGAGAAAGAAACAACTTCTTTTCTCAGTTTCTTCGTCATTTGTCTAGTCATTTGCTCTGGGATGATGTCACATGCCACCTCGTCAAGCTCTTTGTTCAATACTCAGTATTTTTATTACAGGGGCAACCAGCGCTCTGACTGCACACTCTGAGGTACTGTGCCGGAATCTCTAGACCACTTGAATGTGAACAACCCCGGCGGGCACGCCTTCCAACCATTTCTACCGATCGGAGAGTGCAGATGGCTATCCGAAGTGAAAGCGCCATATTGGCTGTGTTTAAATATGTGGCTGTGTATGCTGCTGAGCGATGTGTCGTGGATCTAGAACTGGCATATCCCGCCCATTTGTAAGACGCGCACAGTGACTTGCCGCTGTATCCGAAGCACCTGCAGTGCTTCCGTCCGCAAGCTCATGACGATGCGTGGGAACAAACAGAGATAGAAGCTCTACAGAAACCTTCAGCTGTGTCTTGGTTTGAGAATGGACCTTCTTAAAGTCACAAACGCAATCTCCTTTAAACAGTCTCGCTGCATGTAGTTTCTAAAAGGGTTATTTTTTATTAAGAAACAGTTCTGTTTTAGGTAAAACTATGCAAAATCTCAGAAAGCGTCGCGAAATTTATTTAGTTTGGCGCTGTGACGGCAGTTATGGCACTATAGATTAATTCGAAAGGCCAAATTTTAAGTGGTCCACTATTACCAGTAACGATTTAGACGCTCTGACGATGACTAAGGCTTCAGTGGAATTCACGAAACCTGTCTGTCATAATATGTTTGTATTGCACCTTTTCTTGCTCCACACGTACTACTTCAACTATAAATTCGCAAGACCAAACTTTGAATGTATACAGACAATTTCCCCTGCTACGTGAAAGACTGCAATCCATATCAAGTAATAAGGTATAATTCTGGACAATTCTACCCGTCAGGATGGGCAGCCGATAACCCTTACAGCATTACACCTCAAAACAAGAAGGTTATCGGTGAGACGAAGGGTGAGACGAATAGTTCACAGGCTCAGTTTGTGGGGCTTAGATGGAAATTATACATATACCATAGAGATATAGGCGTCACCAAAAGGGGGTGGGTGTATCATGCGGCCTCGAGAGCTCTCTCGATCGAAGAGTACAAGAGGTAGCTGCTGGAGGGCGTTGGCGCCGCTCCACGCATTGTACACCATGAAGTGTTTAGATCGTGAGGCCATGAGGTTCATATTGCACTGCACTCTGAAAGTTAGACTATCATTTCATGACCACCAGCGATTCTTCTGTGGGAATGGGATCGGTAACCTTCCGTACTCACACTATTGACTTGGCTGATAGAAGACAGAGAGGGAGACAGAGTGGATGTATTTGTTTTGTATGTGTGCGTGGAATAGTAGAATAGACCGTTTGTCATAGGTGTGTATACGTGTGTGTATATGTATTGAGTGCTGCGTAGACGTCAATGTAATCTGTTTCTTCTTCACCTGCTGCTGGTCGTTCCAGTTAATCTTATTTTTTCAGATATACACTGAGGAGTCAAAAGTCATGAGATAGCAATATTCGCATGTACAGATGTCGATAGTATCGCACACACACAGGATGTAAAAGGGAGTGCATTTGCGGGGAAGTCGTTTGTAATCAGGTAACTTCATGGGAAATGGATATGGTCGCACCACGGGAGCTTACAGACTTTGAACGCTGAATGGTTGGGAGCTAGACGCATAGTACATTCGATTTCGGAAATCGTTACGAAGTTCAATATTGTGAGATCCACAGTGTCAAGAGCGTGCCGAGAGTACCAGATTTCGTGCATTATCTCTCACCAGAGACAACGCAGAGTCCCACAGTGTTCGCTTAACGACCGAGAGCATTGGCGTTAGCGTAGAGTTGTCAGTGATAAGACAGGCAAATCTGCCTGAAATAACCGTAGAGATCAATGTCGGACGTGGGACGGACGTATCGGTTAAGATAGTGTGGCAAAATTTATCGTTAATGTTCTATGGCAACAGACGACCGACGCGAATGCCTTTGCTAACAGCACGACATCGCCTGTAGCACCTCTCCTGGGCTCGTGACCATATCGAATTGACCCTAGACGGGCCGGCCGAAGTGGCCGTGCGGTTAAAGGCGCTGCAGTCTGGAACCGCAAGACCGCTACGGTCGCAGGTTCGAATCCTGCCTCGGGCATGGATGTTTGTGATGCCCTTAGGTTAGTTAGGTTTAACTAGTTCTAAGTTCTAGGGGACTAATGACCTCAGCAGTTGAGTCCCATAGTGCTCAGAGCCATTTTTTGACCCTAGACGACTGAAAAACCATGGCCTGGTCAGGTGACTCCAAATTTCAGTTGGTAAGAGCTGATGGTACGGCTCGAGAGTGGCGCAGACACTACGGAGCGATACACCCAAGTTGACAAAAAGGCATAGTGCAATCTGGTGATGTCTCCATAATGGTGTGGGCTATGTTTACGTGGGATGGATTTGGTCCTCTCGTTATGCTCGGCCCCTTGGAGACCATTTGCGGCCATTCATGGACTTTGTGGTCCCAAACAACGATGAAATCGTCATGAATAACAATGAGCCTCGTCACCAGACCACAGTTTTTCGCAGTTTCTTTTAAGTACATTCTGGACAATTCGAGCGATTGATTTGGCCGCCCACATCACCCCAGATTAAACCCATTGATCATTTGTGGGACACAATCGAGAGGTCAGTCCGAGCGCAAAATCCTTCACCGGTAATTCTTTCGCAGTCATGGACGACTACAGAAGCAGCATGGCTCAATATTTATGCACGGGACTTCCGAAGTCTTGCTGAGTCTATGCGACGTTTGCAGTATTATGCCCGGCAAAAGGAGGTTCAACATATTAGGAGATGTCCCACGACTGTTGTCTTCCTAGTGTATTTTTAGAAGTACTTAAATAACCAATAGGAATTTAGTAATATCTCTATTTAAGTAAAAAATAATTATATTGTTAAGTAGTTTTGAAAATATGTTTGAGAAAAGAATATTCTTAATAAACCAGAATTTTGTTACACGTCTATTATTAATTACAAAGAAAAGAGCCTGATATTTTCACCACCAACTACAGACGTCAAGTGAATGACGAAACGCACGCAGCTGGGATAGTAAAAAAGAAAAAGAGATAAGAGGAACTTGGTCCCTATTGGCCCACTGACCTCAGTACTTGAGAATAGCTGCATTTTGTCCCCGTACCAGACCTGTGCTTCTGTGACTTCTACACCTGTCGGGAGATCTTGAAAGACGGAGCTTGTGTGACAGGTGACCTCGATATATAAGAACAATTGGCCCCATTCAGGTTGAATTGGGCCTCTCGTTCGATAACCTCGCATTCTATAGCTACATCTACATCTACGTGGCACACCGTCTCTGGAAGACATGCGGTACGCTTGTGACGGGGCACGAACCCACATGCTGCGACGTGCACCTAAGCCGCCCTCCATGGCTGCCCTATACACCCTCTCCTCACAGGCCACGCATGAGGCAGTGCACCTGCTGTGCCAGACGCTGGTTTTTGACCCTGACAAACGAATAACAGTTGGTGATGCTCTGGCTCACCCGTACTTGGACGAGGGCCGCTTAAGATACCACTCCTGCATGTGCAAGCGTTGCTACACGACTCCGAGAGGCCTCAGGCAGGTACACGCCGGACATCGAGCCTGTCGCACCCTACAGCTTTGATGATCTGTGGGAGAAGAAGCTGACTTCTGTTCAGCAGGTCAAAGAGGAAATGCACAAGTTTATTGCAGAACAACTGAATTCCAGTAGAGTCCCGTTGTGCATTAATCCTCAATCTGCAGCTTTCAAGAGTTTTGCCAGGTAAGGCTGCAACCACAGCCACAAGAGGCAAACATCTGGAGGGCCATCTCTTCTCCTACTTCATCCCTTCCCCGATAATGATCGATAAAGCTCTATGTCGTACTCCGGACATGCTGAGAGGGTACAGTCCACACCTTCCTGTACTTACTATACGTTATTCACGTGCAGGCAATGCTCGATCGGCTCCCGACGACACTCGTTCGCGAGTATTTGTCCTCGGTTTGGCAGAATACAGTTAAGTACCTGGCAGATATTCATCGAACCCCCTTCACAATTCTCTGTTATTCCAATCTCGTATAGCACGCGGAAGGAACGAACACATATCTTTCTGTACGAGCTCCGATTTCCCTTATTTTATCGTGGTGATGGTTTCTCCCTATGTAGGTCGGTGTCAACAAAATATTTTCTCATTCGGAGGAGAAAGTTGGTGATTGGAATTTCGTGAGAAGATTTCGTCGCAGCGTAAAACGCCTTTCTTTTAATGATATCCAGCCCAAATCCTGTATCATTTCAGTGACACTATCTCCCATATTTCGCCTAATGCCTAAGGGAACGGACGGAATGGGAGACGGTCTTACTTTATCTGAGATCAGAGCACTGAGCTCTAACCCGCTCAGACCCACCCCCTACGTGGCTATTTCGGCTGACAAGGTCCATCCCATGGTACGGTATCTGTTCCACAGTGGTGATGTTGTGTTCCAAGATGATACAGCCTACGTCCACACAGCTTGAATCGTCCAGGACAGATGTTGTGAACGCGAGGATGAATTGTCGCATGTCCCCTGGCCATCATAGTCACCAGATCTCAATGTAATTGAGCCTTTGTGGTCTACTTTGGAGAGAATGATGCTTGATCGCTACCCACCTCCATCATGTTGCCACTGTTTTACAGGAAAAATTGTATGCGATTCTGTTGACTTACAGGACCTGTATTTATTCATCCCGAGGGCAACGATCCTCCTACACCGTATCAGGCATGGTAACGTATTGCGTTTTTGGTATTTCCATACTGTCGTCCACCCGCTGCATCTATAAGTGGGGTTTAGTATTCAGTACATAAACGATTATTCGTAGTTAAATGGAACATGATTTATTACATGCATGTGTCGTGGATTGTGATGTAAAATTATTACAAATGGGCTTAGAATTCATTGACATCCACATTCAATACCAGCCAGTACACACTGTGTTCGGACGAGGCAGTACGTTTGTGTTGGTTGGATCCTCCTAAACGTGACTGACAGATGCAAATATCCTTTAATTTGGCCTATATAACAAACTGACGCATGTGCCAAGTTGGAATTTTGAGTCTGCCGTTTCCTACACACTATAAATAAATTAATTTCAATCGTTATAGAGTGGTAACCGGTTGCAGTTGTGAACTACCGTCATTAGATCATAGCATCTAATGGAACTGGAATTATAACGAATATGATGCGTTATAATCAGTGAGGGTATGTTGCTGGTAGTGCATTGGACAGATGTTGAACGAGTAGACAGTGTAATGTTTGTACTCAGCATCACTGGTTACGTCTAACAATGCTCTTTCTGACACCAGTGCATTAGGAAAACGGATCTCTCGACGGTTGTTCTAGAAATGAAACTATTTATGGAAAAGCTTCTTTTTATTGCGGCCAAGACAAATAAATTTACAGTGAACTATTAAAGACAGTGTATCTCCTCGACTGACTACGTCAGGTATTACTTTTCTTTTTTCATGTGTTGCTAACAATAAATGCCTACAATTTCTCTTGGCATATAAATTTGATCAAAATTCTGTTTCACGCCTGATCAAGGAATCTATTGAAGAAAAGAGCATAGAAATGTTTCTGTTCCTTGGTCAATCATCAGTTTCTCACTGTCTTGGTCAATGTTCACATGGATACATACCTGACACCCCCAAGGCTAATAATATTAATAGAGAGTTTTCAGTAATTCAGTGTCAAAACTGAAATAGATGACGACGGATACAACAAGAAGTATATGTCATTAAGCAACTAGGTGTCGCAAATGCTTATTGAGAGAGTACTGAGTATCCAAGACGTCTTTGGATGAAACTGATAATGAAACTATATCAAAAGGATTCCAGTCCTTTATTGTTGAGATCAAGGTTACAATAGAATTCAAAGTAAGCACCATTAACATCAGTGCAGAACTGATATCGGCGTAGCAGTGCGCCACTTGTTCAATACAAAATATGTGTCACGTCTTGCCTGTGTGTAGCCGTTGCAAGAATTCCTTTAAGTGGTTCCTTCTGTGAGTTCACGGGCATACATGGACTTCAGTACTTATAGGATCTGGGCATCTTGTAAGCTTATGTCCAGGTCCTCACTGCCCGATCCACAGAAAGCTCAAGTCAACGTTAATAATTCACCTACTGGTTCTGCAGAACCACCGTTACCCAGTTCTGCTGGAACCAGGTTCCCAATCTGATATGTAAGGCTACCTCGTTCAATAACGTCGGTTGTTGTCCTTGCTAGAAAAGTTTGTAAATTAGCCACCTGAGTAAAGGCAAATGTTCAAATGTGTGTGAATTTCTAAGGGACGAAACTGAGGTCCCTAGACTTACGCACTACTTTAACTAACTTAAACTAGCTTTCCGCTAAGGACAGCATACACACCCATGCCCGAGGGAGGGCTCTAACCTCCGGCAGGAGGTGACATGGCGCCTCAGTTCGTGACATGGCGCCTGAAACCGCGCGACCACTCCGTGCGGCTCAGTAGAGGACCCGGTATGTTTATTGAAAATTATCTCTGACGGCCTCGCGTAACTGTCAGTTTTCATCCACCCAGCATGCGAATTATGAGTGCTCTAGATGCCTTCTCCAGTAAATTGCACTTTATCTATAATCAGAAAAGCTTCAGGAACAGCTTCAGGAATCAGAGTCTTTGTTAGGCTCTCGCAAAAGACAACGAACAAAATCCGAGGTGGATAATCATCTGGTCCCAGGGCATGTACTCTGGTAGGACAAAATTATAACACCCCAGGGTTGACAGGCTGCTGCGGTGTAGAGACTGAGGTGCGGCGGTGGGCGGAGACGGTAGTTCTGGCAGTGGTGGCTGGGAGAACACACTGAAACGTACAACATTTTTTTCCAACTTGTGCTGCAACATTTGTAGTACGCTGAGGCTACAGTCACGCCCCCACGGGTTTGCGGAGTGGAGGTCCCAGGTACCGCTGCTGAGACCTCCGACGCTTGTTTTACCCACTCAGCGACGTGTGCTCCAGTTTTCCCAGTCCGACGAAGTTTGGAAAATGCCAACTGCCAGCGCATACCAGAGTTCTCATGGAAATGTGAAAATCCAGAAGAAGTGTTCGCCACTGGGGGGTGAAAATGGCGGTTGTCAGAAGCTCGGAGACCTTCCCCGCCCTGGTCGCGAGCCGCTGCATTCCAAGGCAGAGGTTCGGCTGCTGTTGTAGCAAGCCTGGGAACTGCTTATCAGTCGTATGGCATCAGGTTCACAAGATGAGGACTTAGCGCTCGGATGTGGTCTGGCAGAGGGTGTACGCCCGACATGTCGCTAGGACTGCGAGGCGCGGCTCGCCCTGTCTCCTCGCAGGTAAGGACGGCTGCCTCAGCTTCCGTCGCCTGCCCTTGGTTTTCAACACAGCCGCAGCAGAGCTTCTATTTCCACGGAGGTGCTCAGAATTTAGTGGCGGTCCCACAAAAGGAATGAAGCAGCTGTTAACGCAATACATTCCATACAACTGTGAACAACTAACAGCAGAAATTTCTCCTGTACTTTCCTCGGCCACTTCTCAAAATACACTCCTGGAAATGGAAAAAAGAACACATTGACACCGGTGTGTCAGACCCACCATACTTGCTCCGGACACTGCGAGAGGGCTGTACAAGCAATGATCACACGCACGGCACAGCGGACACACCAGGAACCGCGGTGTTGGCCGTCGAATGGCGCTAGCTGCGCAGCATTTGTGCACCGCCGCCGTCAGTGTCAGCCAGTTTGCCGTGGCATACGGAGCTCCATCGCAGTCTTTAACACTGGTAGCATGCCGCGACAGCGTGGACGTGAACCGTATGTGCAGTTGACGGACTTTGAGCGAGGGCGTATAGTGGGCATGCGGGAGGCCGGGTGGACGTACCGCCGAATTGCTCAACACGTGGGGCGTGAGGTCTCCACAGTACATCGATGTTGTCGCCAGTGGTCGGCGGAAGGTGCACGTGCCCGTCGACCTGGGACCGGACCGCAGCGACGCACGGATGCACGCCAAGACCGTAGGATCCTACGCAGTGCCGTAGGGGACCGCACCGCCACTTCCCAGCAAATTAGGGACACTGTTGCTCCTGGGGTATCGGCGAGGACCATTCGCAACCGTCTCCATGAAGCTGGGCTACGGTCCCGCACACCGTTAGGCCGTCTTCCGCTCACGCCCCAACATCGTGCAGCCCGCCTCCAGTGGTGTCGCGACAGGCGTGAATGGAGGTACGAATGGAGACGTGTCGTCTTCAGCGATGAGAGTCGCTTCTGCCTTGGTGCCAACGATGGTCGTATGCGTGTTTGGCGCCTTGCAGGTGAGCGCCACAATCAGGACTGCATACGACCGAGGCACACAGGGCCAACACCCGGCATCATGGTGTGGGGAGCGATCTCCTACACTGGCCGTACACCACTGGTGATCGTCGAGGGGACACTGAATAGTGCACGGTACATCCAAACCGTCATCGAACCCATCGTTCTACCATTCCTAGACCGGCAAGGGAACTTGCTGTTCCAACAGGACAATGCACGTCCGCATGTATCCCGTGCCACCCAACGTGCTCTAGAAGGTGTAAGTCAACTACCCTGGCCAGCAAGATCTCCGGATCTGTCCCCCATTGAGCATGTTTGGGACTGGATGAAGCGTCGTCTCACGCGGTCTGCACGTCCAGTACGAACGCTGGTCCAACTGAGGCGCCAGGTGGAAATGGCATGGCAAGCCGTTCCACAGGACTACATCCAGCGTCTCTACGATCGTCTCCATGGGAGAATAGCAGCCTGCATTGCTGCGAAAGGTGGATATACACTGTACTAGTGCCGACATTGTGCATGCTCTGTTGCCTGTGTCTATGTGCCTGTGGTTCTGTCAGTGTGATCATGTGATGTATCTGACCCCAGGAATGTGTCAATAAAGTTTCCCCTTCCTGGGACAATGAATTCACGGTGTTCTTATTTCAATTTCCAGGAGTGTAGTTCAAATGGCTCTGAGCACTATGGTACTTTACTTCTGAGGTCATCAGTCCCCTACAACTTAGAACTACTTAAACCTAAGTAACCTAGGGACATCACACACATCCATGCCCGAGGCAGGATTCGAACCTGCGACCTTAGCGGTCGCGCGGTTCCAGAATGTAGCGCCTAGAACCGCTCGACTACCCCTGCTGGCGCCACTTCTCAAAGCCTACTTCCTCATCTGTAGGCATGACAAACGTCAGGGGTCTTCTTATATTAGGCCTGTGTATCGTCCACGTGCCCACAATCCTCAGCCGAACGTAGTATGCAGTATGTGGTGTCACCGCCAGACACCACACTTGCTAGGTGGTAGCCTTTAAATCGGCCGCGGTCCGTTAGTATACGTCGGATCCGCGTGTCGCCACTATCAGTGATTGCAGACCGAGCGCCGCCACACTGCAGGTCTAGAGACACTTCCTAGCACTCGCCCCAGTTGTACAGCCGACTTTGCTGGCGATGGTTCAATGTCTACTTACGTTCTCATTTGCCGAGACGATAGTTTAGCGTAGCCTTCAGCTACGTCATTTGCTACGACCTAGCAAGGCGCCATTATCAGTTACTATTGATATTGTGAATCATGTACCGTCAAGACCGACGTTCATCATTAATGGATTAAAGTTAAGTATTCCACCAGCTACGTCCGTTTTTCTAAATTCTAATTTCCTTGTCATGTTCCAGACCTCACGCAGCCTGCGTGAGCTAAAACGCGTGCATTTCGGCCTCCTTTAGTAAAACGGTGTTGGCTCTCTTGCCAACCACAACACAGTACATGCATAGATCTCCGTGCAGGGAAACATTCGTGGTATATTCGGTGAGCCCTTCGGCCACTCTTTTCAATTTTGCCGTAAACAAAGTGCATGTCTCACAGTTCCCCCATTTCTAGCACTTTGTGTTATGTTGTGCGATTTTCAAGGAGACACTACATCCATTTTCCACATGCAGTTTACTGGCTCATCTACAACGTCAGGTCGTAACACCACTACGTACCTTTGGTGTAACGACGCTTACGAAGGTGCTTTTTGTTTATCTCTTTCGCATCGTGAGTACTTCCCACACTTAGTGCTCACTCAGTGTGCGTTGGCGACACCTTGTGGCCTAATAAACATATTTATTGTTGGATCCGTCGTAATATCTGTTAGTTTTGGCTTGTTACATAACACGCATTCTATTGAAAGCTCTCTGATGGACCCTCCATCGGCGTGCACCCCAAGTTTCGCGTTCATCAGTGCAGGCGACATTTATCAGTTACTCAATAATTAAAAAGTTATGTACCTCCTCTAGCCAAATCTTTTCTTCCTATAGCGGCAAGTGAACACCATATGAGAAGTCACTCTACGCTATTACATGGAGGTGGTACTCAATTTTACTGCTGATTATACCGTAAGGTTTTCATATGTTTTCTTCCATCGCAAATAATACACCTTTACTGTGCTGGGAGAAAGATGAGTGAGCGCGCTGCGCGAGAAGTGAATAGATGCTTGACTGTATTTATCTGTGATTCGCTTGCTCGACTGTTAATTGTGCAGCGCTGGGTATTCTCATTTGAGCAATGACAGCGAGCAGCTTTATTTTTAAAGGAGAAGATCTGATATTTGTGAATCTCATTTAAATTACCTAGAATACTTCATTATGAAGATGAAAACATGTCTTTAAACATATGTTATTAATTCTACTGATGGAGAAGTTTCGGAGGAATTTTTCAAGCTAACGAATGCATGTGCGAGAATGAAATGTCTGTTTGTCAGAAGGAAACCTTTGTCCATCTGAGAAGTCATAATATTCATGATAAGTGTTAATTTGATCTCTTTGTTTTCATTATTTCATGAGTAATGCAATTAATGCAAAGGTTTGTAAATTTTGTATCGAGAGAATGTAATAATTGTTCGGAACTTCTCATGTTACATTTTTTTTTTGTAAATAATCAGAGTTTAACCTTTCAAGAACGAGTTCTTAGTAATGTTTTGAGTATTTCTGTCGTGGGCGTTACACCTTACGCCACACGAAGCCAGATATTGTTTCAGAGAAACATAAAGAAATTTTGTAGTGAGTAGTTTTGCTGTTAGTAGTTTCCTTTAGCTCCTGTAACTACAGATTCCTATTTGCTTTCGAAAGCGTCAGTACACCAGACACAAAACCACATGCTCAGGATGAGGTAAGTTACTTTTATTTCAAGGCATTTCTCACTTGGCATTCTTTTGAGGAAACAGCACAAATAATTTTCAAGTGTTTTGCTAAATAAGGAGATTAATTCACTGCCACCAGTGTAGGTAACCTCAAACAGTAACTTTTTCTGAGTAGAGCAGTATTTTGCTTTTGTGGATATTTTAAGTATGACACTGCACATCTTGTTCCGAAACTTCCGTAATGTACTTCAGCGTTGAGTTTTCACTGATCACGCAATTAGCTTCTTTTGGCACTTAGTTTGCTTCATTTTCATTATTTCGAATTCAGTATTTCATTAAGTTTAGATTTTGTTTTGCGACACTGTTCACACGCTCAACACAGGGCCAACCAACAGTCAGTATTACTCAGCGGTTGAGTAAGACATCTAAAGCAGACGCTATACGAGAAGAAAGTTTCTGAAGAAACTATATTCAATATGTACATATATAGATGATATTTTTACAGAAACGTGACAACAGTTATCGAGCCATAAATCTGCGTGTGCTACACGGCACTGTATTACAGTATTTATATTCGTAGAGACAATCCGCATTATTCGGTGGTGACCTTTGCTTCGGTGCGGTGTGTTTAGTTTTGTCTAGCGGTAGGCCGCCATTGTAGTGTTGTCTGATAATTAACGTAAGTTTTATCTGTATTTTGAAAATTTTGAAAAATATAATAGAAATTGTTATTAGAAAGTGTGTATTATTGACTTAGTTGTAACCTCTCATGATCGCAACCATTAATTATAATTAACAAAGATTTTACAGGACTTCGTAGTGTGGACTCGCATTCGGGAGGACGACGGTTCAATCCCGTCTCCGGCCATCCTGATTTAGGTTTTCCGTGATTTCCCTAAATCGTTTCAGGCGAATGCCGAGATGGTTCCTTTGAAAGGGCACGGCCGATTTCCTTCCCAATCCTTCCCCAACCGAGCTTGCGCTCCGTCACTAATGACCTCGTTGTCGACGGGACGTTAAACACTAACCACCACCACCACCACCACTTCGTAGTGCAGGGAGCTCATCTCCCCTAGCAGGATTTAGTCGGCCATTACGCTGACTGTGTTATTTAATTAAAATATCATGTCATAATATTATTTAAATGCGAGAGACTTCTCAATTTTGATCTTCCATTAATTTCAAAGTTAAAAGGAGACAAAATAGATTTCGTTTATTAATATTTAGAATACTGAGTGAGTTCAGTATGTTTCATGTTGGCCGCCTAACGGCAGACGAGATTCTCTCCAGTTTTGCCTTGCAAATAATGAATAAGAAATATTGAAAGGCATTACATTCCGCAATATCTCAATTAATCTTTGTGTAATTTGGTATTGTAATTGTCTGTGACAGAATGCTCGCTCGAATATTTGACCACTACGAATGTTCAGTTGGCGGTCATGACTTGTATAACATGTCACTTGGAGTTTGGTTAGCCAAGAGTCACAGTTTGTATATTAAAATCGGAATTTCGCCGTGTTCATTTCTCTCACACGTTCGCATCCACTTTGCGGTACTCCACTGTCAAGTTCTAATCATTATTCTGCAAAAGTATCACATCTGTTCAAAGCTCCTTACATACACTTCCGAACATGATCACGGCTGAGATCCGAACTCCATGGATTTTAATACCTACTCCGAATTTTTCTTTTGTTTCCTTTACTGCTTGCTCAATATACAGATTGAATAACAACGGGGAAGAGGCTACAACCCTGTCTTACTCCCTTCCCAACAACTGCTTCCCTTTCATGTCCCTCGACTGTTATAACTGCCATCTGGTTTCTGTACAAATTGTAAATAGCCTTTCGCTCCCTGTATATTTACCCCTGCCACCTTTAGAATTTGAAAGAGAGTATTCCAGTCAACATTGTCAAAAGCTTTCTCTAAGTCTACAAATGCTATAAACGTGGGTTTGCCTTTCCTTAATCTTTCTTCTAAGATAAGTCGTAAGGTCAGTATTGCCTCACGTGTTCCAACATTTCTACGGAATCCAAACTGATCTTCCCCGAGGTCGGCTTCTACCAGTTTTTCCATTCGTCTGTAAAGAATTCGTGTTAGTATTTTGCAGCTGTGGCTTATTAAACTGATTGTTCGCTAATTTTCACATCTGTCATCATCTGCTTTCTTTGGGATTGGGAATATTATATTCTTCTTGAAGTCTGAGGGTATTTCGCCTGTCTCATACATCTTGCTCACCAGATGGTAGAGTTTTGTCAGGAGTGGCTCTCCCAAGGCCGTCAGTAGTTACAATGGAATGTTGTCTACTCCGGGGGCCTTGGTTCGACTCAGGACTTTCAGTGCTCTATCAAACTCTTCACGCAGTATCGTATCTCCCATTTCATCTTCATCTACATTCTCTTCCATTTCCATAATATTGTCCTCAAGTACATCGCCGTTGTATAGACCCTCTATATACTCCTTCCACCTTTCTGCTTTCGCTTCTTTGCTTAGAACTGGGTTTCCATCTGAGCTCTTGATGTTCATACAAGTGGTTCTCTTATCTCCAAAGGTCTCTTTAATTTTCCTGTAGGCAGTATCTATCTTACCCCTAGTGAGATAAGCCTCTACATCTTTACATTTGTCCTCTGGCCATCCCTACTTAGCCATTTTGCACTTCCTGTCGATCTCATTTTTGAGACGTTCGTATTCCTTTTTGCCTGCTACATTTACTGCATTTTTATATTTTCTCCTTTCATCAATTAAATTCAATATTTCTTCTGTTACCCAAGGATTTCTACTAGCCCTCGTCTTTTTATCTACTTGATCCTCTGTTGCCTTCACTACTTCATCCCTCAAAGCTACCCATTCTTCTTCTACTGTATTTCTCTCCCCCATTCCTGTCAATTGTTCCCTTATGCTCTCCCTGTACAACCTCTGGTTCTTTCAGTTTATCCAGGTCCCATCCCCTTAAGTTCCCACCTTTTTGCAGTTTCTTCAGTTTTAATCTACAGGTCATAACTCAATAACCAGAATTATTGGATCCGTCTGCTCGCTTCCGTCTCTTACTTACATGGGTGCGATTCAAGGCGATACGCCTTATCCTCCAATCACGTCGTTTTTGCCCGCAGCAGATGTTTTCGTGACAGTTTTCCCGAATCCAATAGCCACTGTATACCATTTATGCAGTGGCAAGTGGAAAAGCCAGTGCCTATATGACCTCGTATATGAAATGTGTCAAGTGTGAGGTATCCACGATGACGAACTTGGTCACGATTAGATGTGTTGATACTGCTGGTGTTTTCCGTACTTCGTTCCGCTGTCAGACCGATGGCCAATTCAATGTCTGGCCGCACCGCACGTGCCTGGTACACAACACTGTTCCTTTTACTCTAAGACAGCTCTGCTCTCTCTCTCTGGTACAGCTGTCCTTCGTCGAACTGCTGATGAGCGCATGTGATCCGTACTTTCACCATCTGCTTACTTTCCGGTGTCCCGTCAGCCTAAATTCCATTTTCACACGTTCTTGTGCCCCAGTTGCTATGGTAAATGTTTTTGGTCTGGAGCTCGTTTGACGTACTAGTCGTGTGTGTTTCAGCCCAGTGACTTCGCATTCTTACGGCCTAACATGTGAGAGTAACACGTTAATGCACGCATAAAACTTCCGAGAGCCAACTTACGCTACAATGTATCCGGCTGTTGTTCTCCATAATTAAATTCGCTGCGTATTCACGTTGCTTGCCAGTCAGATAAGCACTTTCCACTGAGAACGTAATTTCCGCTTTCATGCTGCTGATACTAATTTCGTTTTCTCCAGCACAAAAAGGAAAATAAAGGCAGTTTTATGAGGCCCTGTCACCAAATAACATAAACTCATCAAGAAACGATCTACGAGTTAACGTTTCGAGGAGGTGACTATTAATTGTTACAGCGGAACAATAACAATCTTGTTAATGATAGGTCAACTCACAAGGAACACCGTTCAGCTCATCGCCTAGACATATTGATCTACGTTGTTGTGTACTTTCTTCATTCGAGATGAATACCGATTTGATATATTCCCCTGTTCTTCTGCAAATGAGATTGTCCTAGTAACCTAAAAGTTTATGGAAAGCTGAGCTCTCCCCTTTATACTAACTTCTAATGCTCATGGCAGATTTCTGCAATCGACATCTACTGGTCGTATCGGATGTTTTACCCAGTGCTCAAAAATAACTGTAACAATCATTTTGCGAAACCAACCTATGTATGTAAGCGGCAGTGTCCAGATTGACTGGGTCACCGACTCATCATCGCCCCGCCCAAATCACAAAGGACAAAAACTTGAAATTTGCAGAAGGTGTTGATCTCATAAGATAGGCATGTTTGAGGCGGGATGTTTTGAAATTCTATCACTAAGCGGGTGAAATACGAAACGAAAGGGTTTTTGAAAGCATGTCACTGTTAAGACAATCTTGAGGCTAGACCAACGAAAATTGGTATTTGGTTTCTTGGTGACAAATAAAGACATACATGTTTCAGAAGTTTTGGAAATTTAACCCCTATGACGTGGAATAGTGGGTGGAAGTTGCTTTTGAAAGTAAACCATTATTACTAACGCATTTTTGAAGCTACATCTATGAAAATTGGTATTTGACTTCTCGATTCGAAATAAAAAGAAAACATATATTTAATTGTTTTTTGGAAATTCAACCCCCAAGGGAGTGAAACAGGGGATGAAATATTTTGTGAAAATATTATACTATGAAAGAATTTTTAAACATAAATCTACAAAAATCTGAATTTTGATTCGCAGTCCGGGTATTGAAAGAAAAGTCTTTCACTGTATTTTAAAATTCAGACATTAGAGGGGTGACATGGGTAATGAAAGTTTTATGGAAAAATTTCACTATGCAAGGATTTTCGAAGTTAATGTATGAAAATTCGTACTGGGCTCCGCTGATAGAAATAAAAAAAATATACATTTGACTGTTTTCGGAAATTAAACTCCTAAGGGTGTGTAATAGGGGATGAAACGCTTTATGAAAATATTGCCTTATGAAAACATTTCTAAAGACAAATCTTTAAATACTGGTTTTTGGTTTATCAGTTAGAAATGGAAAAGTATGCGTTTCACCGTTTTAGGAGATCTAGTCCCTAAGGGAGTGAAAAGGGCCATCCTCACCATCCGAAACTGTAGTTTGTGAGTAGAAACTTCGATGTATTGTTATTTTTTTGATATAAAATACTGCCAGGTCCGTGATAATTGAATGTTATAGTTTCGAAATTAAGAAGCAATTACATTCACTCGCTATAGCCAGCTTATAGAAACTAACCGAGCCAGATACCAAAAAGCAACAGAAAAGTTCCGGCTGGCTGGCTCTTCAGGTACACAATACACTCATTAGACAGCACTAGAATGCACGGGAGGTGACTGGTCAGCTTTTTCGTTTTGAGATGCGGTGTTCAAGTGAGTTAATTAGCTGTATATTCGTAAAAATATGCTTATGTGGCCTTAATTAGTGTGAAAAGTGTAGAAGGTTTGACAGTTTGGGAACAAGACAAAAATTCGATTAAGGAAAAAAAAAAATCTGTGCCACGCGAGCGAAGCGGCAGGCGCTATGCTAGTCCAGGTACAGCATAAAAACTGGAGGCCAATTAAGAATCAAATAATGTTGCAAAATCTAATGGAAATTAATTTAATCTATACGGTGCGAAAAATAGCTACTGGACCCACATAATATAAAGTTTGAGGCCCTCTAAAAGAGTCACAGTAGCCGATAAATCACAAAAATTTAATGATTGTCGATTTGAGTCTCATTTTGCGAGGTTGTATGACGTGTGGGTGTTGCTAAACTACAAAGATACCTTGTGTCAGGAAGACTATTCGTTTAAACAGTGTCTCCTATTAAAACCTCTTCTCCAGACAGTATGAGTGGTTTCAACGCCACAGTAGGGTGAGCAAAGCTAGGCATAGTGCCACGTCCCACAGCTGGCACTAACGCACATCTAAAAACGTTCATAAGAGAGCACAGCTATAAGCGCAGGAGTTATTTAGATTCTGCAACGCAAAAAATTTAATAACACGGGTGCCCTCTCTTAGCGGCGCCGTGAATGTCCTCCATATTATGACCCCCCTAAACAGCACGTGGGTCCGTAGGGTTCCATTTAAAAGGGCACTATATTTTTGTTTTTGCCGTCCGCTTTCCATAATTGAGTAGTTTCATTCTGCTTCACTGCTTTAGCATTGTTTATTAGAGCTGTGGGGGGGAGAGTACCCTTTGCTTCGTACTGTGTAACCTATTTCTTTTGGCAAATCAAAAAGATAAAAACGCATCACGTAACAAAGGTGTGCACCGCCTCACGTACAGATGTATGGTACGCTAAATACTAACAAAATTGCAGTGTTTAAATTATTAGAAATGTGATATGTTTGTATCACACTGCCTAAAAAGAAAAGAAAAAGTAAAGAGTTAAACATCCAGAAGGGTGATTACAAAGTCAAGTCAACTTTATAAAGAAATTGGCAGTATAATCTGTATGATGTTGCACCACGTGTGGCTGGATGCAAGCACTGATTATGTTGGGAAGTGTGTCAAGTAGCTGTTACATTCTCTCCTGAGACAAGCTGGCACACAGCTGTGGTAAAAAGGTTCCTCATATCATGGATACTGCCAGTGGAAGTAACTGACAGTCGAACTGGTGCACCAGGTCCTGCTGGACACAGATCTGAGTATCTCGCTGTAGACTAGAAACTCAGATCCACTGAGGTAGAAATTGAAACTGTATGCGAGATAGTTTAGGAAAGACTAAGTATCGGGGTGGGTATAAAATGGTACCTGGATACTTCTGTCACCTACCAGACTCACCAAAACTTTAGAGCAAAACCTCAGTTAGCTGGTATGTAATTCCCAGTTGCAGTGTAACCATCAGAGGATCCTTTAATCATCCAATGATAAATTGGGAAAATTACGGTTTTGTTAGTAGTGGGATGACAAGACATCCTACGAAACTGAACGTCTTCTCTGAAAACTTCTTATAACAGATATTTCGGAACCCATCTCTTAACTGACAGTGGGAGAACCTTAGTATGATGAAGTAAGTTCATGGAGCCACCTGCTACGTGTATACCAGACTTATCCTGTTGAGACATGGCTCCACGGTACTGTTGCTTGAGAAGTAAGCCATTAGGATGTAAGATGTCTGTGACCTACTCTTGTGTTATCAGAGTTCCCACATGGACTACCAGCCGTCAACTGAACCGCTGTGTGACGACAGTCATTTGAGGGTCTGAGGAAATGCAGAACCACACTTCATCGTTGGACACAGTGCGATGCCCGAGCTCAGCAGTCCATGATTCCCCGTCACGGCACCATTCCAAACACTGTCATTTCTGTTGTGCCGTTAGCAGCAGCCTTGATATCGGACGGTAATTCCTTAGTCCGGTTGCAGCTACTCTCTGAAAAATGGAGCAGGGTGACACAGAATGTGCCTGAGAGTCCGTTTCTTGCTCTCAGATGGCATACAAAGATGTGAACTGGTCACGATGTGCTCGTGTACAATCTGGGGATACTACTTTCTGGTCGCCATGTGTGGTCGACCGGAATGTTGACGGCGAGTTTATCTATCCTGGCATTCCCGTGTAGTCGAACACCTGGCCGTAGTCAGATGTCACTAAATATCGCATGATTCGGCCATCTAGCCAAATAGAGATCCACAACATGGCCGGTTTCAAACTCTGTAAGGTGCTGATAATGCTGTCTCATACACATGCACATCTATGTATATATCGCAGTGACCACTCAACATCTGATACAGTTGACAGCGCCTGTATATCCTGACAGACTTGGTAACAACGCTAAACACGAACAACACAAACACACTCTGATGGCCCTTCTACACCTCATAGGTAATTGCAGCTCTAATCATGTAAAACACACTGATTATGTGTACTCGTATATGTACGAAATTATACTGACATCCGATGATGACTTGTGGCTGTTTCATGTATGTGGTGTGAATAGGAAACTTTATTATAATTTTGTAGACGTTTACGTGAGGGGCAGGAGCTCCCAGCTCGTCTGAACAGAGAAAGAATGAATAATTTATGTGCAATTAGCAATGACACTGTTCTTTCTTCTTTTATAGTTCACGCTCAGGATCAGAACGGTTTTGTAGAACAGTTGCGTTTTTGGTTTGGAGCTGAGTAGATGTGTTGGTCTACTTAGTATGAGCATCTAATTGGTAACAGAGAAGCTGTTTCTTTGGCGTAAATTATGTGCATCTTGCTGTATTCAGTAGCTAGGCATTATCTATTTCTTGATTTTCTAACTTTTGAAGAGACGAAGCCCCTAATCATCACAGTCGTATTCCCTATGGGTAATGGAAACTATCTTGGAAAGAAAGAATTAAATTTTGATTATTCGCTCAACACGGAGTAAACAACATCTCGAAGGGGTTAGAAGATATGCTTCAGGTAAATTTATTGGATCGTTACCCGATATCCAAGGACGGTACCATTTTCATTTTAGCGGAAACAGTATTTTTATTCATTTTTGCAATTGGTTGTGTAAAGCTATATCCGTGAAGAGATGACTCTAAGGCCGCGAAAATAGCTGGATTAGAAACAGAAATTTATCGTACATCTGAGGCGGTGTTATTCGTCATGGCTCATTTCTACAGCTCTGCATAGCGTGTACGTGGAGACGAAGTGTATTGAGCAATACGTAGTAGGGGCTGACGTTCGTTGCAGGGTCACCAGTGTCAAGAGGATCCAGGTAACGAAACAGAATAATGTAGACGGTAAGTACAGATCATGTACACTGGATTATGAGACATTGCGGTACACCGGAGAGCGCAATACACAGCCACTGTTCAGATCGAATTGCCTGTCGAGGAAGGATCCAAAGTGTTTTATTAGGCAATCAACGAGTCACCACAAATTTTACATCAAATTTTCAATATTCAAAGGTACACCATCATTACACTCTCTTTGAGCGTATGTCGTGATCTTCCACTTTATGCAATCAACAGTGTCCAACAAATTCGTTTCAAATCCACAGCCAGCTATCCAGATTTAAGTATTTCTCTAAATAACTTCAGGAAATGCAGAAATGGTTCCTTTCAAAATGGCACTGCCTATTTCCGTCCAGATCGTTTGTAATCCTAACTCGTGCTCCGTTTCTAACGACATCACTGTCCATGGCACGTTAACCTCTAATCTTCCTGTCTTCCTGTCTTCCAATAACCCTGTTGTCGAAGTGACATCCAAATCTTCTTTTACTGTCTCCTTATACTGACAGGTATATCGTGTCAATTTTTGCTGATGTTGTGTATCCGTCTGGCATAAGACTGTTGCCTTGGTCATCACCGGTAACAGAATAAAGCCGGCCGCGGTGGTCTAGCGGTTCTAGGCGCGCAGTCCGGAACCGCGCGACTGCTACGTCGCAGGTTCGAATCCTGCCTCGGGCATGGATGTGTGTGATGTCCTTAGGTTAGTTAGGTTTAAGTAGTTCTAAGTTCTAGGGGACTGATGACCACAGTAGTTGAGTCCCATAGTGCTCAGAGCCATTTGAACCGTTTGAACAGAATAAAAGCAGACGTCCGTTAGCCTTAATCTGCAAAACAATCACACTGCATTCTTCAACTATTCACTTCCCTTAAACACGTTTACTTGTCTCTTGACCGAGCGAGGTGGCGCAGTGGTTAGCACACTGGACTCGCATTCGGGAGGACGACGGTTTAATCCCGCGTCCGGCCATCCTGATTTAGGTTTTCCGTGATTTCCCTAGATCACTCCAGGCAAATGCCGGGATGGTTCCTTTCAAAGGGCACGGCCGACTTCCTTCCCCATCCTTCCCTAATCCGAGCTTGTGCTCCGTCTCTAATGACCTCGTTGTCGACGGGACGTTAAACACCAGTATCCTCCTCCTCCTTGTCTTTTGAGACTTACAAATATTCCCGAGTATTTCGCGTTTTTATTGTAATGGAGGACTAGAGTTTAATATATGATTGGAAATGAGGTCACCAGAGTTGATTTACAATCTCGAACTGAACTCTGATGAGACCCTGCTCTACACTTAGTTTCACATGGGAACGCAAGCTAGCCATAGCTGATGTAATATGTGCTGCGTCAGATGTTTCTTGTTTTTAACTACATAACTTACATTGCTTAGTTGCCTTGTCAACAGGCTGGCAGATACGTACTCTACTATATTGCTTGCACTGTATAGGCGTCCCACTTAACTTTGACACATCACTTATTTCCAAAATGAAACAAAATGCATTTGGCCAGGGGCTCACACAATGGGCGGGGAAGTGCAATACCTATTAATAAACAAACATCTTATCCAATACTTTTTCTTTAATTTCTTGAAATTGAACGAGTGTGTTTGCTCTACCGAAATCGAGACTAGAGGTGTAATTAGTGATACCTTCTGGAATACTTACACTTTAAATATCGAAAACGGAGCGACAGTTTCTATCGTAATGCTGTAATGCCGTAATACGGGTTGCCTGCACTGCCTTGAGGCAAAACAAGTATGTCACCGCTAATTGTGCCTCTAGTTTTAATTTCTGTAAAAAACGCAGCAGTGCCATTAAAAAATGTAACTTAGTATTGAAACTGACTTTTTTTACATTTTAGTATTGTGCATTCCTGCCCATTGTGAAGCCCCTATCGCGGGTGCAACCCTAGCCAATTTCATTTTTTTTTTTTAAATTTTGTTTCGTTTCGGAAATATATGAAGTGGAAGAGTTAGGCGGAACACATTGTATATCATCTCCTTAACTTCTGCAATCCGTTTTACATTTCTGAAGTATTTGCAGTAACATGAAATGAATGGTTGTGAACAGTGGCAGCTCGTGCAAAATTTTACCAGTGCGATACAATGTGGTGGCCTACAGCCTTTACACTTACAAGGCTATAACTATAACTAAATTGAATATATTAATTTTATGTACAAAAAGTGGATTATTTGAATATATCTAAATTTTATAATTAATAGTTACACATTGTAAGAATTAAAACATAAGATGGTAGCAGCTGGAATCGAACCCAGTAAGACAAACTGCCAGTCAGTGACCTCTCAGTACCGGAGTCTTTAAATTTACCGCTCCTCAAAAATTACTCATGCTCACCGCTTGCAAAATACATTCGTTGCACTTTCACAGAAAAGTACTGGCCTGCTACTGTGAGATTGTTGCACTCATAGTGCCGGAACGGATAATGTCACATCAGAGCATCCACAGACGAAAAGACAAAAGCTGCGTCACCTCTCCGACTTGACTGTGGTGTGGCTCAAAGCAACCGACACTGATTCCAAGTTATCGTGGAGACAGCGCTACAAAACATGTACTCGTCCATTTGATATACCTACCAGTATACATTCAAAGAGAAATGACATAATTTTAGCGGTATAAACACTGTACTATAGCACATTATAACAGGCTGACAGTGGGTCTGACATGTATGCAAGCCATTAAGAAATTCTGAACACAGAAAATAATAAATGTATCGTCACAAATGAAAATCTGAGAAAGACCATTGCTCGAATCCTGATTTCCAGTTGTTCAAGAGCAGTAGCCTCATCCGCTATTTTGATTTTTGGCTCACGCGGAATTTGTCCTGAAATTTAAGTGAAGTTCCTGAAAAGCTTGTGTCTTCACAAAAATAAAACTTCTTTTTTGAGAGGATATAAATTTCTTTATGATATAGACATAAATGCCGGTCGCAGTGGCCGAGCGGTTCTAGGTGCTACAGTTTGCAACCGCGCGACCGCTACGGTCGCAGGTACGAATCCTGCCTCGGGCATGGATGTGTGTGATGTCCTTATGTTAGTTAGGTTTAAATAGTTCTAAGTTCTACGGAACTGATGACCTTAGATGTTAAGTCCCATAGTGCTCAGAGCCATTTGAACCATTTGAAAGACATAAATAAACTTTTCATGAACATGAATATAATACATTTTTCTTGAAAACAAAATTAATTCAAAATCCCTTTTTAAAACTAATAAACATTTCTAGTGAAAAAAGTATGTTCTCTTCTTGAAAAGTAACAAATTCACTCGTCTTAAAAGAACAGTAGGAAGTCATCGTGTAAAAAATAAAAAATACGTCTTGAACAACATAATCTCCGTAAGAAATACAATGAATCGTTTACAAAAAATACGGATTTGGTCTT